>NW_028081539.1:1206439-2406439 GCF_014824575.4 Sturnira hondurensis
ATAGCCTCTTCAACAAATGGTGTTGGGAGAACTGGACAGCTACATGCAAAAAAATGAAACTCGAGCACCAACTTACATCATACACCAAAATAAATTCAAGGTGGATAAAAGACTTAAATATAAGCCATGACACCATTAAAGTCCTAGAGGAGAACATTGGCAGGAAAATCTCAGATATTTCACGCAGCAACATTTTTACTGATATGTCCCCTAGAGCAAGGACTATAAAGGAAAGAATAAACAAATGGGATCTCATCAAAATAAAAAGCTTCTGCGCAGCTAAAGAAAACAGCATTAAAATAAAAAGACAACCAACTGTATGGGAAAACATATTTGCCAATGATACCTCAGACAAAGGTTTAATCTCCAAAATATACAAAGAACTCACACGACTTCACTCTAAGAAGACAACTAACCCAATTAAAAAATGGGGAAAGGACTTGAACAGAAATAGCAGCTTTTTAGGTCACTCTAAGTGGGCCAGAGTAATGGCCCCAAATGAGGACTAATTGCCTCCAGAATTCAAAGAGGTTAACTAGGCTTTGTACCTCTTCTTCAGTTGTAGGAGAGGCCAAATACAACAACTTACCCTCCACCTTAGAAGAGATATCCAGACATGCCCTACACTTCTGGAACCCTGAAAGTTTCAGAGTTACAAGGCTTCTGAATTTAGTCAGATTTATTTTCTACCCTTTGACACACAATTGTATTACTGATGAGTCTATAGTAGCAGCTACTTCTCACTCACCAGGCCCAATCAGCATAATGTTATCAAGGTACTGGGCCAGTGTAATATCTTCTGGAAGGAAAGGTGATCAAGATCCTAGTAAATTAAATTATGACGTAGGGCTGGATAGATGATATATCTCTGAAGTAGAACATTGGAGGTGTATTGCTGACCTTGTCAGATGAAAGCAAACTGCTTCTGATGGACTTTATGAATGGGTAAGAGAAAAATAAATCTGGCAAATCTATAGGTATACACCTAGTACCATGGGATGTGTTAACTTGCTCAAGCAACAAAATCATATCCGGCATACTAGCTGCACTACCTGGTAATGCTAAACCTTAGCATTACCATAATCACCAATCATTCTCCAAGATTCATTTATCTTCTGCAGAGGACAAACATGAGCACCGCATGAGGATGTGGTAATACCACTGTCTCTGTGTATTTCAAGCCCTTGATAGTAGCACTAATCTCTAGGGATGCAGTATTGCTTTTGGTTTGCTATTATGCTAATGTAAAAGTTCCTAAAGTTCTAAAGGCTTCTTCTTGGCCTTTCCAGCATTATAACCCTCATTCTACAAGTCAGGAAACCAGTGTCAAAACAATGCCAGCTGCTAAGTATGTCCATTGCAATCATGCATTCTGGAACTTTGGAATTAATTGCAGGATGAATTTGGGGACCCACTGAACCCACTGTAAATGGGCTTGTGTTAAAACCTAGAAATGAGATGCTGCTGTAAGAAATACCAAAAAAACCCCACCAAAACATGGAAGTGGCTTTGGAAGTAAGATATAGAAGCTAGAAGGGTTTTGAAGTGCATCATGGCAAAAATATATATTACCATGAATGAAAGGTGATTATAGGTGATTCTGATGAGAACTTAAAAAAAAGAGAAGGGCTGAAAAGAGAAAGCCCTGAATGATAGCACTGAATTGAGAAAGCATCAATCTTCACAGAGAACACCTAAGTCATCCTCAGAATGTTGATAGAAATATGGATGTTAAAGGACATTCTGATGAGGCGTCAGATGGAAATGAGAAACGCATCATTGGAAACTGGAGCAAAGGTGATTTTTGTTGTAAAGTGGCAAAAAACCTGGCTGAATTGAATCTGTGCCCCAGAGTTTTGTGGAAAGTAGAACTTTCGAACAATGAAATTGGATATTTAGGTGAACCTATTTCTAAGCAAAGTGTTGAAGGAGCAGCTTCATTCCTCCTGTCTGCTTAAAGTGAAATTTAAGAAGAGATAAATGACTTAGAGACTAAATTGTTAATTAGAAAGGGAAGCAGAACTTAAAGATTTGGAATATTCTTGGCTTATTGATATTGCAAAAAAATGAAAATGTGTGCTTGGAAGAGACCACTAGGGTTGCTGGCAACTAACTATTTGATAAAAAGATTAGTTAGCTATCTCAACAGAAGCCAGGTAGCTATTATTCAACACAATGGAAGACTGTGTCTGAAGGTCACTGAGGAAACATCAGGTGCCCCTCCCGTATAGGCCCAGAGTGCAACATGTGTGGCAGAGCCATTTTAAAGGAGGGCAGCTGGTGCCTGTGGGATCCTGGAGCGTGGTCTGGTGCTGCCTCCCACCAAAGGCTCTGCTCTCTGCATTCCTCAGCTACCACAGCCTACGTCCCAGGGGTGGCTCCAGTGACCATGAGTGGTGTAGGCTGGGGTGGTGGCCATCACTCAAGAAGGTGCCACAGCTGCTAGTACACACAGTACATGGTGCTTTGGGGTGAGGCAGCCCCTGAGACCTCAGACCAGTAGGGCCCCTTGCTTGGGATTCCAGTTCGGGAGAGCTGCAATGGTGGTATCACAGCCCCAAAGTTCTGGAAGGTAGAACATTAAACCAAATAGGATTATTCCTAAACCTTAAGATCTCGTGGAGTTTGCCTTGTACTTTGAACTTACTTGGGACCTGTCATCTCTATCACTTTTCCAATTTCCTCCTTTTGGAATGGAAATGCCCATCTTAGACCTCTCCTATGCATTGTATTTTGGAAGCACATGACATGTTCGTTTCACAGCTACACAGTGGGAGAGGAATTTGCCTCAGGATGAATCATACCTTCATTCTCACCTATATCTGATTTACATAACACTTGGATGACACTTTAGACTCTGAAATTGATGCTGGTGAGATTTTGGGGGCTACTAAGATAGAATTTTGCATGTGAGAAGGATATGAATTTTAGGGAGATGATTATATTTACCAGTTACTGTGCAGTTAGCCAGAAAAAAATGTTAAAAAAAGACCTAAAAGTACTTGTCAAAATTTTAATACTGATTCCTGCCTTGGTAGTTTCTGAGCATACGAGTCTTAGCTGACAACTCAAGATTCTGACATATATCTGAGTCATTTTTTTGTATCAGTTTTCTTAGCAATGAGACTCTTACTCTGAATAAGCTCTAGGACATACACTAGAAATCCTCTCTTTGCCATTTGTCTGATTGTTTACTGGATTCATGATGATGTATAGTATTAAAAGCTTTTTTGTAGAAAATAAAAATAATATTATTAATAATGCCTTTAAGATACTTAGCTTTAGTACAGAAAGCACCGATATCTGTGGGAGAACAAGGTGTTTAATGTAATGATTCCTGAGTTGGTAGGGAAATTCTTCATAAAATGAATGATTTCATGGGCAGAACGGGGAGGGGGAATCACTTGGTGGCAATAAACTCTTTTTTTGTAAACTCTTTTCTTTCTTTTTAAAAGAGATTTTATTTATTTATTTTTAGACAGAGTGGAAGGGAGGGAGAAAGAGAACAAGAGAAGTATCAATGTGAGGTTACCTCTTGTTCACCCTCATGTTGGGGACCTGGCCCACAACCCAGGCATGTGCCCTGACTGGGATTTGAACTGACAACCCTTAGGTTTGCAGGCCAGCACTCAGTCCACTGAGACACAGCAGCTTGGGCTATTTTGTGTAGAATCATTTTTTAATGAAAAATGGACAGTCAATACTGTGCTAGAAAGAATAAAGAACTAAGATTTTGTGATACAAGAATCAATTTTAAATGAAGAAAGTTAAATAAATACCAACATGGTTATGGTGTGGCCAATATATGCCTCAGTGCAGCTTTTTCCATTACATAGGGATCAAAAGTCCCAGATTTTCATTCAGCAGATCTGGATTTGAAACTCTGGGCATATTTTCCAGTTTTATTAATGCTTCATTTTTTACCTTATTTTATTGTTTACACTATTACAGATGTACCCACTCCTGCCACCCATTTGATCACCTCACAGGCCCCCTCTTGCCTGCCCCCTTATCTCTGGCCATCACCACACTGTTGTCTGTGTTTATGGGTTATGCATGTATGTTCTTTAGCTACTCCCTTTACCTCTGTTTCTGTTTTGACCATCAGTTTGTTCATTAGATTCCCATACAAGTAAGATTATATGGTATTTATCTTTCTTTGATGGTATTTCTTTCACTTAGCATAATAATCTCCAGGTTCATCCATTTTGTTGGAAAAAGTATGAGTTCCTTCCTTTTTATAGCCATGTATTCCAATTTGTAAATGTACCACAACTTTTTTATCCACTCATCTACTGATGGGCCCTTGGGCTGTTTCCAGATCTTGTCTATTGTAAATAGAGTTGCAACAAACATAGGGGTACATACATTCTTTCAAATTAGTGTTTCAGGATTCTTAAGATATATTTCCAGAAGTGAGATTGCTGGATCAAAAGGCAGATTCATTTTTAGTCTTCTGAGGAATTCCATGCTGTTTTCCACAGTGGCTGCACCAGTCTCCATTCCTATCAACAGTGCACTTGGGTTCCCTTTCTCCACATCCTCACCAGCACTCACTTTTTGTTGATTTATTGATGGTAGCCATTCTGACAGGTGTGAGGTGATATGTCACTGAGGTTCTATTAACAATTTGCATCTCTCTGATGATTAGTGATATTAAGTAAATTTTCCATGTCTTTTGACTGTCTGTTTTTCTGGACTAACATTAGGCCATGCGTGTAAGGAAAGCTTTGGAAAATTCAATATTGTAGGCCGGTGGTGGTGGTGGTGGTGGTGGTGGGAACTCTTTACCATTTGTCACACAGCACTCTTTTCTTCATCTAGAAGAAGATGAGCTTTAAAAAGTATCACTATTATTCCTAGAATGTGATATTGTCAGGCAGAAAGAAAAAAAAGAGATACGTGAACTGTTCCGCAATTTTCTTATATCTCTTGCTCTCTGTCTTGTGAGACTAGGTATACTAGCAAATTTGTAACATTTCTTTGAGAGAATAGATAAGAGCCTTCTACCAGCCTTCTTTTTTTTAAATTTAATTCTTGTTCAAGTACAGTGTTCTATCTTATATTCCCAGCCCTGCCCCCCCCCCCAGTGCTTTCCACCTCCCTCCCATTTCCGCCCCCTCCTTAGTTATTGTCCATGTGTCCTTTATACTTGTTCATGTGAGTTCATCCCCTTTTCCCCTATGATTCTCTCCCCTCTCCCCTCTGGTCCCTGTCAGCCTGTTCTGTATTTCAGTGTCTTTACCAGCCTTCTGTTATTGAAGGACAGTTACAATTAAATGTCTTTATCAATCATTAAAGTTGCAAAATAGGAGGTCAATGTTGTGCCGGTGCCAGCTCATACAGGCACATTTCTTTCTGAATCTGAGTTCAAGGACATCGTGTGATAGCTTGAAATTGACCATGAAGTAAGTATTTACACTACAAAAATTGGTAACTGCTACAATTCATCCTTTCCTCTCTCTTTCTCCTCCCTTTGGATATCAGATTTGTAAACATTTAACAGCATCGTACACCAGTGGGTATATATTAGGAATTTCTACCCAGAATGTTGAATTCCTTTGGATTATTAAAGTCACCATAAATATTAAAGAGAAGTATATTACATTTATATATATTCCAAATAGATGCCTAATTAACCAATTTAAGGGTCATTAGCAATCAAGAGGAAGCCTTTAGTCAAGAAACTTATGTAGAAGTAATAAGGGCAAATGCAATTACTTAACCTAATTTACAGAGTCCCTGAGATAAAGATATATAAATACCATATATTAAATTCCTGGAAGAGCATTATTTGTTACATATTTTCTTTTTTTTCTAAAAAATATGTTTTATTGATTATGCCATTACAGTTGTTCTAATTCCCCCCTTCATTCCCCCAACCCTGCACACCCCCTCCCCCACCATTCCCCCCTTTAGTTTATGACCACATGTCTCAAGTTCTTTAGATTCTATATTTCCCATACTATTCTTGCCCTCCCCCCTATTTTCTACCTACCATTTTTGCTACTTATTTTCTGTACCTTCTCCCCTCTTCTTCTTCTCCCACTCCCCTGTTGCTAACCCTCCATGTGATCTTCATTTCTATGGTTCCACTCCTGATCTAGCTGTCCTCTTAGTTTGCTTTTGTTTTAGGTGTGGTTGTTAATAACTGTGAGTTTGCTGTCCTTTCACTGTTCATATTTTTCATCTTATTTTTCTTAGATAAGTCCCTTTAACATTTCATATAATAAGGGCTTGGTGATGATGAACTCCTTGAATTTTATCTTATCTCAGGAGCACTTTATCTGCCCTTCTATTCTAAATGAAAGCTTGGCTAAATGGAGCAATCTTGCATGTAGGTGTTTGAATTAAATGACGGAATACTTCTTTCCAACTCCTTCCCTGTAAGGTCTCTTTTGAAAAATCCACTGACAGTCTGATGGGAACTCCTTTGCAGGTGACTGTCCCCTTTTCTCTTGCTGCTTCTAGGATTCTCTCCTTCATTTTCATCTTGGCTAATGTAATTATGATGTGCCTTGGTGTGTTCCTTCTTGGGCCCACCTTCTTTGGGACTCTCTGAGCTTCCTGGACTTCCTGGAAGTCTATTTCCTTTGCCAGACTGGGGAAGTTCTCCTTTATTATTCGTTCAAATAAATTTTCCATTTGCTCTTTCTCTTCCCCTTCTGGTACCCCTATAATTCAGATGTTGGAGTGTTTAAAGATGTCCTGGAGGTTCTTAAGCCTCTCCTCATTTTTTTGAATTCTTGTTTCTTCATATTTTTCTACTTGGTCATTTTTTCTTCCTTCTGGTCCACTCCCTTGATTTGAGTCCCGGTTTCCTTTCCATCACTATTGGTTTCCTATGAATTTCCGTTCATTTCAATTAGTTTAGCCTTCATATGTTCCTCTGATTTGTGACTAAAATCAACCAGTTCTGTGAGTATCCTGATCACCAGTATTTTGAACTGTGCATCTGATAGGTTGGCTATTTCTCAGTCACTTAGAGTTATTGGCTCTGGGACTTTGAATTCTTCTTGAGCCATAATGTTTTGGTCTGTTTGCACCTGTTACGTATGAGGAGCAGAGTCCTAGGTGTTCACCAGGGTGGGGCAATTCAGTAGCTGGATTGTGACGCTGTATGTGGGGGTGGAATAATGGCAGTCCCCTCTGCTGCTTCCCGCCACTGGGGCCTACATGGTCTGTCTCACTGCTCGTTCCTTCGCTGGTTTATCTGCATGGGAAAGTGTGGCCACAGTCAGCCTGCCGCCTTGCACCCTCACTGAGTCTGCCCATTGCTACCCCACACCTGGGATCTGCCCAGGGCTGCCTGTGTGCTTGGGTCGGGGGATCTTTCCTGCCCGACCCTGATCCGTTGCTGGCTCTGCCCCTCTTACCAGTCTGGTTGAGTGGTTCGTTGTTGTCGGACTTCCATATAGTTCAATTTTCTGTGTTTTGGCTGCGTTTTTGTACTGAAACTTTGTTGATTTTAAACTTGGTGGTGCGAGGAGGCACAGTGCTTCCACCTACACCTCATTAGCCGAAGTCCTCTTCACTTTCTTAATAGCTGGAATAGAAGTGTTGGCTGGAGTTCCAATAGCCACTTTGTGGCCAGAAGTTATCCTTGTTGTCAGAAAGGCGTTTTTCCAGCTCCTACTGGGGTGAGGAGTGGGGCGTTTTTCTATGGCTCTTGATAGTTCAGCTCCAACCTCCGTTTTGGAGCTTGAGGCTGATGCACTGCTGTCTGAGTTCTCTGCCAGATCTGGGGCCAAGACGGCTTTCAGCAGCAGTTCTTCCAGGAACTTACACTCTAGCTCAGAGGCAGCAGTGCCACAGTGATTTATTGAGCTGTAATTGTGGGCCAGGGCTGGAGTATGCCTCCTCTTTCCTGGGCACTCAGCCTCAGGTCAGCAGTCAGTGGTCAGGTCCTCTGACCCAGCTTCTCCAACCTGTTACATATTTTCTATGAAGTTTTCTATATGCACAGAAGTTCCTCATTGCTTGCATGTGTTTAATCTTCATGCAATTCATCTTCTTACAGAATCGATAAATTATTTTAAAATGTTTATAGACATTGTATTCTAATAAGGTCATTCAATCATTTAGTGATTGGATTTATAAAATTACTATGACTTATTTTCTCTTTCTTGTCAGAGTATGTGCATTTGTATCTCTGATACAAGGCTTAAAAATGAAGAAACATACATTATGTTCCTTTAGTAATGTGTGTTGACAGCTCTGTTATGTTGCCCAGCTACCCGAGGACACAAAAATATGGTGGGTTATTGATTTCTTCCCTTCTCTCCCCACTAAAAAGCACAGCATAAATAGATGCCCTATTTCCTATAAAAAAGGCATCATCTTTGCTAAAGCAGATTACAATTCAGTGGAAATTGGTTTAAGCATTATTATGCCTAGCAATATAATACAAATTCATAGGACCTCTAAGTTTTCAGGCCAGTGACTAATCTACAGTGTACAGAGTGACTGTAGGACCTAAAATAAGTGTTCACTTTAGTGATAAACTGTCAACTTGTGTTTTAGAAATTTTTAACCTTTCATTTTTTAAATTTAAATTATTTATTGTTGTTCAATTACAGTTGTCTGTATTTTCTTCCTCCCCCTCTTCCTCCAAACCCACCTCCCTCCCTTAACCTTTAATTTCTAAAAACGATTTATTTAGAGATTTTATTTTTAGAGAGAGAGAAGGGATGGAGAAAGAAAGGGAGTGAAACATTAATGTGTGGGTGCCTCTTGCACACCCTCTATTGGGGACCTGGCCTGTACCCAAGCATATGTCCTGACTTGGACTCAAACTGGCAACCTTTTGGTTTGCAGGCTGGCACTCAATCCACTGAGCCACGCCAAGCAGGGAAAACTCTTTTTAACTTGAAGTGTTGCGTTGTAGAAAAGGTTTTATAATATAATTTGAATTTACTTTTACATGAGTTAGATATAGCCATCCAGTCTAATGAAGGATTTATGTTCTCTATAAACTTAACCTAAACTGAAAAGATTATTTTGATAAAATAGTCCTCTGTCTAATTCAGTTCTACTCTTAATACAATATGTGCCTAACAGGTGCATAATTCCTTGCTAATAATATTTATATCTTGTTAGGTTTCCCGATAATATTTAGTTTACTAAAATACATGTATGATTGAGGGAATAATTACAAACCAGCAGAGTTTGGGGGAGGGCATTAAGGTTGAGGGCAAAAGGCATAGAAATATTGAAAAAAAACTGTGAAATTATTTTGTCTAATTATTCATTTCACCACCTGTATGGTTAAAATTCACAGAAAAACAAATAGTTCACATTTCTTACTTTTTCCTACTTGCTTAGCTCAAAATTGGGTTGTAGAAATAAATGAGAAGTGACTGGCTAAACTGTTTTTTAACCTGCTTAATGAATTGAAAATGGGGTATTTATCATCCTTTCTGAAGTGCAACTATCCATTGGTACTCACTGCCAAAGTCACAGCTGTTAATGTGGCATCTATCTGGATGCTTGTACTGAGCATGACAATTTAACTTATATTTTTATAAGTGTAAATTTATAACAACTTTGTGCATTTGAAGTTTTTTTTAAAGAAATTAAATGTATCACTCACACAGTTACCTAGATGTGAACATCAAGACTGGTTACATCTTGATTGGTTAACAAGAAGCATTTATTTGGAAACCTAATGAGAAATATGTAATTCAGCAGAAAACTGAAGATGTTTTCAAATGAGTGGAAGAACTTTATTGGTACAAAATTAACCCTGAGTTATTGTATCTACTATGTCCACATCTTCATCTCTTGATTGATCAAAGCATGCAGCTACGGTCTTTCTTGTGATGTATGGTACATGCAGCATGAAAGAGAAAGGTTTTTCATGGATTAGTCCACTGCCTGAAATGCAATCATACTGTAAGACATTAGTGAGAACAATAAAAATCAATGAATTTATTTTCAATAATAAAAATCCTTGCTAGTATGGAACACCATTTCTCTTTCAGTAGCAGTACTAACATGATATTCAACTGCCAAAAATGTTGATGATATTCTCGAAGGACAAATGACAGAAAAATCACATCCAGACCATTCACAAGGAGTATGAAAGAGATGTGGAGGTTCATTATGGAAGAGTCAGTCTTCTTGATGAAAATCTAAGAAACACGGATGTATATATTTAATTGGAAGCAGCTTCCAGCTACAGGATTTGGATTTGAAGTTTCGATAGATGGACTGATTGAGATGAAAATTTGTTCTTCATACCTGTTAAATTACTTTCTTTTACCCTTGAAATCTTTTTTATTTATTCAAATACCCTGAGATTCAATTCCTGATTCTCCACTATTCTTTTAAACATTTGGGCTGATCTATTTGTGGTCCACAATTTCCCCACAGGAAGTTGCCATATTTCTGCATTGTTAGGGTGCAGTTTCTTTGAAAGCTAGAACATTTGCCTTGGGAATGGTCTTACTTTATAGCACATGTCTGTGGAATGTGTATCTCTACTATCTATCAACACATAATTGTTCTTCCAAATAGTAATACTAATGCTAGTTAACACTTATTGAACACTTACACAAGTGTGCCAGACAATACACTTTATAGTCCTCTGAAGCAGAGCATGTCATTATTATTTGTTTTACAGATGAGGGAACTAAAACAAAAAAAATTTATGTAATTTGCTCAAAGTGATACAACTATTAAAGGGGAGAACCAAAATTAAAGCTTGAATATTATATCTTCCATCTCTTATTATTATAGGATCACATAATAATACACAGAAAGTTTTCAAACAAGTGATGTTTAAATTCTCTTCAATATTAACAATTGTGGATTTTCTATTTTTGTATTATTAATATATTTTGTTGATATTACAGTTATTGCCCCCCCCTTTATTCCCCTTCACCCTGTACACCCTCTCCCTCCTGCATTCCCCATCTTCAGTTCATGTCCGTGGGTCATATATAAGTTCTTTGGCTTCTACATATCCTACAATATTCTTAACCTCCCCTGTCTATCTTCTACTTACCATTTATGCTACTTATTCTCTGTACCCTTTCCCCCTCTCTCCCCACCCACTCCCCCACTCATACCATCCATGTGATCTCCATTTCTGTGATTCTGTTCCTGTTCTAGTTATTTGATTAGTTTGTTTTTGTTTTTGTTTTAAGTTCAGTTGTTAAAAACTGTGAGTTTGTTGTCATTTTACTATTCATATTTTTGATCATCTTCCTTTTCTTAGATAAGTCCCTTTAACATTTCATATAATAGGGGCTTGGTGATGATGAACTCCTTTAACTTGACCTTAAGTGGGAAGCACTTTATCTTCCCGTCCTTTCTAAATGATAGATTTGCTGGATAGAGTAATCTTGGATGTAGGTCCTTGCCTTTCATGACTTTGAATACTTCTTCCAGCCCCTTCTTGCCTGCAAGGTTTCCTTTGAGAAATTAGCTGACAGTCTTATGGGAACTCCTTTGTAGGTAACTGTCTCTTTTTCTCTTGTTCCTTTAATATTTTCTCCTTCTCTTTGATCTTGGGTAATGTAATTTTGATGTGCCTTGGTGTGTTCCTCCTTGGGCCCAACTTCTTTGGGGCTCCCTGAGCTTCCTGGACTTCCTGGAAGTCTATTTTCTTTGCTAGGTTGGGAAAGTTCTCCTACATTATTTGTTCATATAAGTTTTCAATTTCTTGCTCTTCCTCTTCTCCTTCTGGTATCTCTATGATTCAGATGTTGGAACATTTAAAGATGTCCTGGAGGTTTCTAAGGCTCTCCTCATTTTTTTGAATTCCTGTCTCTTCGTTCTCTTCTGGTTGAATGTTCATTTCTTCCTTCTGCTCCAAACTATTGATTTGAGTTGTGGTTTTCTTCCCTTCACTGTTGGTTCCCTGTACATTTTCCTTTATTTCACTTAGCATAGACCTTTTTTCATCTAATTTGCCACCAAATTCAACCACTTCTGTGAGTATCCTGATTACCAGTGTTTTGAACTGTGCGTCTGATAGGTTGGCTATCTCTTTGTCACTTAGTTATATTATTTCTGGAGCTTTGATCTGTTCTTTCATTTGGGCCATGTTTTTTGTCTTGGCATGCCTGTTATGTAGGAAGAGGCAGAGCCTTAGGTGTTCACCAAGGCAGGGCAACCCACGTTGTTGCATTGTGATGCTGTATGTGGGGGAGAGGTCCAAAGGGAACAATGCTGCTTGCTCCACTCTCTGCCAGTTTTCAGTCACTTCCCCCACTACCCTCAGTTAAATTGGGCCCTTTGGTGCTGATTTGTGTACATTCCAGGACTCTGTTGGTCTTTCCAATGAACTCTCCTGTGAGGCTGGGAGTTTCTGCTGCTTCTGCTCAACCTTCTCAGATGTTTTCAGTAAGATGTTTGAGGCTTTATTTCCCTGAGCTGGAACCCTGGGTTGCATGGTCTGTCTTGCTTCCCATTTGTTCCTCATGGTTTATCTGCACGTGAATGTGGGACCTCTGCTGCCTCACCAGGAGCCGTCGCCACCTGGATGCCTGACTCCACCTCTCCTAGTAGTCTACTGGTCTGGGTGAATGTGTCTTCTTTAACTCCTTGGTTGTTTGACTTCCATACAATTAGATTTTCTGTCAGTTCTGGTTTTTTGTTTTTAAATTTGTTATTGTCCTTCTTTTGGTTGTGCAAGGAGGCACAGTGTGTTTAGCTATGCCTCCATTTTGGCCGGAAGTCAGATTTCCTATTTCTGTTAATAATCCCACTTTTTCATTAATCACTGACATTTAAAACCATGACACCATCTGTGATTTTTTACCATTTATGCCTATACTTAGATGCCACTTTCTGTAATTCTCATTTTCTCAATGTCTTTTAAATCTGGCTTCAGACTTCGATTCCCATTGCTATATTATTTTGTAGGAACTTAATATTCTCAGTACAGATTATAAATAAGCAATTCTAATCTCCTTTTATTCTAACCCGTTTTCTATTGGTTTTTATTCTAACCCATGTTTTATTGAATTTAGCTGTACTCTGCTATAGCTAACCAGGTCTGTCAACATTTCCCCAAATACACCTTGCAGGTTCACATCCATATACATGTATTTTTCACATGCTATTCAATACCTGTCAATATCTTATACCCTCCAAAAGGTAAATTTCAAAGGGTCACTTTATTCATGAACCAGATGTGGGAAGAATGCTCATTTTATATTTATATTTTTATTTAATTTTTTAATTGTTTATACTATTACAGTTGTCCCAACTTTCCTCCCCTTGTCCTGTTCCCCTCAGCTGCCTCTTCCAACAGTCATTCTCCATACCGTTGTTCATGTCCATGGGTGGTGGATATATGCTCTTTGTCTAGTTCCTTTACCTCTTTTAACAAGCCACAGCTCCCCTCTTCTACTCTTACAGCTATCAGTCTGTTCCTTTGTACTGTGCCTCTGATTCCATTTTGCTAGTTAGATTATTTTGTTCCTTATATTCCAGTTATAAGTGAGACAATATGGTATTTGTCATTCATTGCCTGGCTTATTTTACTTAGCACAATAGTCTCCAGTTCCATCCATGCTGTTGCAAAAGGTAAGAATTCTTCCTTTCTTTTTTTTTTACCTCTGCATAGTATTCCATTTAATTTGCATTTGTTTGAGATTAGTGACGTTCAGCATATTTTCATATGTTTATTGGCCATCTGTGTGTCCTCTTCGGAAAAGTGTCTATTCAGGTCTATTCCCCATTTTTAAATTGGGTTGCTCATTTATTTGGTGTTGAGTTTTGTAAGTTCTTTGGAAATTTTGGATATTAACCCCTTACCAGATATATGGGCAAATATGTTCTCCAATTCTGTGTGTTGTCTTTTTATTTTGTTGCTGATTTCATTTCCTGTGCAAAAACATTTTAATTTGATGTAGTACCATTTGTTTATGTTTTCTTTTGTTTCTCTTGCCTCAGGAGATATATACTATAAATTATTGCTATGAGCAATATTGGAGATTTAGCTACCTTTGTTTTCTTCTACAATTTTTATGGTTTGGGGTCTAACAATTAAGTCTTTGATACATTTTGAATTTATTCTTGTGCATAGTGTAAGAAGGTGAGTTAGTTTAACTCTTCTGCATGTATCTGTCCAATTTTCTTAACACCATTTATTGAATAAACTATCTTTAGCCTGTTTATGTGCTTGCTTCCTCTGTTGAATATTAATTGACTATAAAGGTGTGGACTTATTTCTGGGCTCTCTGTGTTGCTACATTGATATATGTGTCTGTTTTCATGCCAGTAGCATGATATTTTGATTACTATGGACTTACAGTATAGTTTGATATTAGGTAGCTCGATTCCTCCAAATTTGTTCTTCTTTCTCAGGATCGCTATTGCTATGTGGGGCCTTTTGTGGTTCCATATAAATTTTTGAAATATTTGTTCTAGCTCTGTGAAATATGTTATTGGAATCTTGATAGGAATTGCATTGAATCTATAGATTGCTTTGGGTAATATGAACATTTTAATGATGTTAATTCTTCCTATCCATGAACATGTTATGTGCTTCCACTTATTTGTATTTTCTTCTATTTCATTCTTCAGTGTCTTGTAATTTTCCACATACAGGTCTTTTACATCCTTGGTTAGGTTTATTCCTAAGAATTTTATTCTTTTGTGGCAATTTTGAATGGGGTTGTTTTTTTAATTTCCCTTTCTGTTAGTTTGTTATTGGCATATTAAAATGCAACTGATTTCTCTATATTAATTTTGTATCTTGCTACATTGCTGAATTCATTTTTCAGTTCTAGTAGTTTCTTGGTGGAATCTTTAGGGTTCCCTATGTACAGTATCATGCCATCTGCAAATAGAGGCAGTTTACTTCTTCCTTTCCATTTTGGACTTTTAAAATTTCTTCTTCTTTTGTGATTGCCATGTCTGGGAGTTCCAGTACTATGTTGAATAAGAGAGGACATCCCTGTCTTGTTCCCGATCCGAAGGTGAACACTTCAAGCCTTCCAGGCCTTATTCTCTAAAACTTTTACTAAAAATTATAATTGCTTTATTTTGTTTGAACTATTTTTTAGCAAAACAAACAAAATAAAACCCTAACAATATGAGAATATAATGAGTGGGTTGATTTTATTTTTTGATGATTAAACATTTTATTTGAACATAAAAATGATAGTGTTTTACCAATAGCTGTCTAAAAGTTGAAGAAATTGAATTTTATCGATTTAAAGAAATTTTAACTATATTATACTGTTATGTGTATCAGATTATAAAAAGTTATTTCATAAAAGTTCACTTTAAATCCTGGAATTTTTTTGCAAACAATAGACAAATATTATACATAGCCAAACTATCTCCTTGCACACAACAAAATCAACAAGTCTTAAACTGAAGTGAATGTAAGAATAGGCCAGGGAGTTAAAACAAAAATTTTCAATTCCATCCCCAATATTTTGATTCAGTCTTGTTAGAATGGGGCTCAGAACTAAATGTTTAACAAATACTTCATGCGGGAACTCTGAAAATCATAGCTGGTCATATACTGATAAAACGATTTTGGCAAGGAGTTTAGACTTAATTTTTTTTAACTAATGGGGGAGGGATCAACCACGATATTTATTTATCATATCACAATTTAAATATTTATGTTTAGTATTATAACCTGTTTTGCTGTCAAAAAATCCCAGCCCTTATTTCTGACCCTGGTATTCATGAACTAGCTTGAGAAAAACTAGAGAACTGAATAAAATATAAAACATCAATTTGAACACATTAGAAGTGTTACCCAGGCAATAAGGACTGGAGGAGTCAAGATCTCAAAGATGAGAAGAACAAAATGATGAGACTGATATTTTGCATAGATTTTCCTCTTTCATTAGTCACAGGGCGGCTGAGCATCTGCACAGAGCATTAGCAATATTGTAGATCAAGATGGGAGTGTGAACACTGGCTCTCAGGTCCTGTAGGGAGAAAGAGCTACATATTTGCATATTTGTCCCGATGCTCACTTGATTAATAATGATACAGCCTCTGGAGCCAGAACAAACAGAGTTCGTCATGAGTGTTTTGGGTTACTTTCTGAATTCTCTATCAGAACTACTTTTTAATTTGTATATTAATTTTATAAGTATGTAATGTGTTTTTATGATATTCCCATTTTTCAAGAATACTGGAGCATAGGTACAAGTTTGCAGAAAAACTTCATTTTTTTTGCTACTTGATGATAGTTGACCTAAACATGAAGAATAAGGTGTTCCTCATATAGGATCACCAGGGCTTAACCCAGTTCTTACTTGTAGTAAGTAAACAATGAAATTGTTGAATTTTTTATTAGTTTGGAATTCAGCATAACCAACACCCCCCAAAACAAAGGTTTTTGATTTAAACTATATGAACATCAAGTGATGGTTAAATTTCAGAAGGTAACATGTTAAATGTCTGAAATGTAGAAAAATATTTATAAGTTTGAGTTTCAAAAATAAATTTCTATTCTGGAGGTACATTTTATTGTATATGCATTCTCAAATTCTATAATTCTCATAGTCCTGGAGAAATAGTCCCAGGTAATTATGCAGTTATTATTAATCATACTTGAAGCATTGACGAAGCTGTGTAAATAATAACGTGATTATAAACCTCTAATGAGTAGGATTTGTCCATAATATGCCATACATCTGAATAAAAACTGAGTAAAACTTTAAAAGTATTTGTACTTTTATATATATATCTAGATACATGATATTTTGAAAATAAAACACCTAAAAACTCTGATTGAAAGTTTTTGTCACATTTAGCATCATGCTGCATGGGCAGGGAGTAAAAGGTGAACACGATGCATTTGCTCAGTTTTTGAGTGGTGAAGAGCAGCAGAACACGCTGGCGAGTTATGGCCTGAAAAATCAGGTCTGTTTCAAAGGCTTGAGAAATAATGTTTTAGCTGCAAAATGCTCATACTGAGATGCATCTAACAGATGAGTCCACGCAGTTATTCAAGGGGTTCGGTAAGCAATTCCTCTGTGTTGAACTACCACAAAGCATTAATAAAGGTGGCTGAGATCCTTTCTTGATTTTCAACGACTAATAAATCCTCTCTCTTCTATGTCACATTATATAGCCTATGACCCAGCTTCTGCCAAACACTTGTGAAGGTACCTTGAACTTTAAAGGCTCATGAACCTATTCACTCTGGATTGGCTGTTTATTTAAATTTGCCAGGAGTTGTACAACCATCTTTGCTTTCTCTTAGCATAATTCTGGTTTTCTATGATTATTTTGTAAATAAATGTGAAAACACACCAAAAATCACGTGAAATGTAATTATTCAAGATATAAATTCAGTTAAACTATTGATTGACTAAGTCTTTCTCTTCAGTAACTTAGAGGATTTCAATTTTTTTAAACAAAACTTCAAAATATTTTTATTTTTGTATCATCTGAATGGCTAGGAATCACACCCATTAGTCTGCCTCTGTTATATTGTGATCAGTTTTTTTTAGAGTGAGCACCAAGACTGCTAAAAATGCCATTCAGTACAGCCATGTTGATACCTTCTGAATTCTCAGTCCTTGGGAACAACCTACCATTTAAGTTAAGGTGGGATTGACCCTCAGAGCACTTAAAAAGCATTCCTAAAATATCTTTGATAAAGTCATGCATTTTACACTTTAGGCCCTTAATTAGTTTTAGTGTCTCTAATTTAATCATTGTATAATAATTGTGTTTTTAACACCATGCCAATTATGGTACCATATAAATCATATAACCTTAAAAATCCCCATAAAATTACCTTTTTCCCAATTAGAATGTGAGAAAACTGAGGCTTAGACAGATTAAATATCTTGTTCAAGGTCAAACCATTGGTCAGCAAGCTGGCATTGGACCTAAAACCACAGTCTGTACCCCTTAGCCTCACCGTCACTTAGACCACTTTACCTGGTCTCCCAGGTCCAAAGCAGAGAAGGACCACTGGAAGGTTGTCTGATGCTAGCATGGAAGTAAAAACAGATGCTTGTATCTCTAAAATGTTTTGCTCTAGACCCTGAAGGCCCTGAAGGCCCTGTTAAGTCCCAGCAGGAAGTATGAATCTGTGGGGGGACTTTGCCCACAAGTCCCCCTGTCTGCCATAGATGAAAGTAAACACTAGACATGATCTGCTTGGGGAGGAGAGGTGGTCAGTTTCTCAGAGTAAAAAGGCCTGGAGCCCCCTCCTCCAGAGGCTTTTATTGGGTTGTAATACACAGGAATACAGGGTGGCAAGGATCAAACAGTAGATAACATTTCAAAGAAATCTGAGGGCTTAGTCTGAGTCAGTGTCTGTCAGAAAAGGGGGTTTGCAGAAACTTTGGGAGACATACTCATTTCCTGCTCAGACCCTTAACATATGAATGAAAACACTCTCATCAAAGCAGGCTTCACAGGATTTTTAGGAATTCTTTCTTATGCCAGATTTCCCTCTGACACCACTCTAGCAAGGCAAGGAGCTGCACCCCTCCCCAACATGTTTTCAGGCTTAAGTGGATTAGAGCCAGGAAGCACTTCTCCCAGAGGACATGGGGACTTGGGCTATGGCACATAGCTGGGGGGGTGGGTGGGTAGCGAGGGTCCATTGCTCCCTCTTTGTTGCAGCCCCCCTGAGTCCTTCCATGATGGCCTCCCAAGTGATCAAGTCTGGCTTAGGTTGAGGAGTCTGGCTCACTGTGAGGAGTCTTAATTGTCTCTGACTTCCGACCATGCTTTGGGGGCAGGAGAGGAAACTGAGGCAGCATTTGCTATCAGAGACAAGCTCTTGTCTCCTGTGGCTCACATTCTGGAGGCCATTCACTCATCCTTAGCCATGGGAGGTAGTTACAATTCCTGAAGTGATACCCAACATGAATCATTTCTGAGACCCAGTTGGCATCCCTTTATGACTCAGGGGCAATGCCCAGGAAACAGCAGGTTTGTACACCCAACTCCCACCTGTATTGGAGTAATTATTCTGTGGCAAGTGTCGTAGCTCAGGGCTGTAGATCTCAAACTTATGATTGTATAAATCCTCTTTAAAGATAACATTTTTTCATTGACCCAGAATGCTGAAATGAATCCTTTTAATTGTAGCATAACTTAAAAGTATACAAAATTAACAGTAGGTATACATTTCTTGCGTATGTATTCTTATACAAATATGAAACAAAAATTTTACAAAAATATACAAACAACATACCAAAATAAATAAAGTACTTCAAAATAACAATGTTCATATTTTTAAAAGTTGTATTAAAGTACAACAGAAAAGTACATGACTCAAGTGTAAAGTTATCTGAATTTACACATATTACTTATATTTGTATTCACCTAAGTAATGACTTTATGAGTTAAGATATAAAATATTTATAACACCCCAAATGACTCATTTTTTTAATAGTTCATACTGGCCACCATCCACTCTCTCAGCATAGCCGTAAGCACTATTTTGAAGCTAGTTTTGCTTCTTCCTGAAATTCACGTAAATGGAATAATACAGAGTACAGGCTTTTGTGTCTGTATTGTTTCCATTATTGTGTAGTCTCTGAGACTCTCTAAAACAGCATTATCTTGCTGTAATAAATGATGTTTTTGGTTAACATGCAATTGCCCCTGGAGAGATG
Organism: Sturnira hondurensis; assembly: GCF_014824575.4. NCBI lineage: Eukaryota > Metazoa > Chordata > Mammalia > Chiroptera > Phyllostomidae > Sturnira > Sturnira hondurensis. The sequence goes on from NW_028081539.1 coordinate 1,226,014, forward strand.
TGTGTAAGGCTGATCGATGACCAGAACAAATGCCCTGCTGCACTTGGCATTCCCAGGCTACCGTGTGCCATGTGTCTGTGCAATTCTTCCAACATTTTTGTCCAGTTTCTAAGAGATTATAACCATCAGAAAAGTACAAAATTAAAATTTAATAAATCATTTGTGGAACTCTGAATCCTGCAGGCCCCAATTTGGTGTATTCTGAGTTAGAAAGGGGGATTATCTAACACCTAATCGTATAAACCTTGACAGATGTCTGAGTCAGAGCTGGTCCAGATGGGCTTTCATTGGCAAACTCTTTCAGAAGAGCAGAAGAAAAACATTTTTTACCACTTGTCTGGGGGCTGGTGCTGGTTGTAGAAGACACGTGTTTTTTTAGCTAATAGGTTGTTTTTGTTTTTCCCCTTGGACGAAGTTTGAGCTTATCCATTAATGCCAACAACACTCTTAGGCTTCTCACAAAGTTTCTGCTTTCAGCCCTGTATTTCAGAAAAAGTTACAATGGGGGATGCTGCAGATAACTAGAACAATACCTATAATGTCAGGATAATGTTCTTCTTTTGTAACTGAGTGAATTGATAAAAAGGATTGACACTAGCCTGGCTTTGCTCTCAGGAGGGCTGTTAGGAAGGCTATATAATGAAATTGGGGACAATAAAAGGACCCTATCAGGCCATTTGTAAAATTCTTTATAGCAGCCCTTGAAATTAAATGCATTCTTTATAGCTCTGCTTATATTGTAGTTTTATTCAAGTACTTATTTGAGATCTTTGGGGAAGAGTGTTCTTATAGGTAAAGAAAAAGTTCTAAAAGTGAGATGGAAGTAGAAATAAATAAATGGTAGCACTTAGACAATATACCCCCAGTTTAGAATGCTCCACAGAGAACATACAAACTAATAATTAATAATTTGTCAGTTAAATAATAACTGTTCCCTTTTGTGTAGAGTCAAACTCTTCACCTCAGAAACAAAACAAATTGGACTATTGGCAGAAACTACCTGAATGTAAAATATATTCTGGTGATTTTCAATGCTAGTCACAACAATTTCACTACTTCCTGGGAAATTGTAACATAGCATAAATCATAAATAAACTAGGTACTTTTTATTAGTTTAATCACAGAGGGCCATGTAGTTGAATAAAAACTATAAATTTTCCTTCAGATTTGACTTAGCTCTCTTCTGAGGTAAACACCTGTGACTTCTCAGAGAAAGATCTCTTACCACACCTTTCATTATTTTGTGGTGTCCTAAATTTTGTGTAATACTTAAGTAAAGTGGAATTAACCCACCAACTACCACACAAACCAATCAACATACAAACATGATTTGGTACTAAATAAACTCTTTTGCCAAGAAAAGCAGAAAATATGTTCTTTTAGATGTCTGAAGGAGCGATCAATTTCTCATCTCATAAAACTGTTTTTCTTGAATAATAAAGAATACAAAAAGAAGAAAAATTGTAGAAAAATTAATTTTAAATGAAGAAATGGGTATTAGCCTAAAATATTTGTTAAATATAAGAAAGAATCCCACCTTTCTTTTTGCTCATACATGCAGCCATGAAGAATTATACGATCTATAAGTCTAGGTTGTACTTTGAAGTAGTTATTAGTGCTAGCTCACAAATAGTTGTGATTTCTCCTTTGGAGATCTGGAGAATGGTAATGTCCTGCCCTTTGAAGTTAGCTGTGGTCATGTGACTTGCCTTGCCAGTGAAATATAAGAAGTGATACGGATCATTTCTGGAAAAAAGTTTAAAGAGCTGCTGTGCAACTTGTCCCTGTCTTTCTCCCTGATAAGAGCTGCTGTATTAATCTAGTTCTCAGACTGAGGATGGCTTGGAGCAGAGCTACAGGCAGAATAAGGTAGACCAGGAGCATGCCTGAAAAATGTGCTTTGCTTTTAAAGACAGAGGTTAGGGTGTTTGTATTACTGAGTCTTCACCAATGGGTTCCCATTTCATCCACTGTCTTCTGCAAGTATCAACAGCCAGTAACAGCTCAGAGCCATCCATGTCTCAGAGTCTAAAAGAGAACAGATAAGGGGCAAAAGGGGAAGAGAGATAGAGAAAGTTAGAGGTAGGTTATGGTCAAGTGAGTGGAGGAGAAAGAAGAAACATTTAGAGAAGTGAAGAAGAAGAGCAGAATATATTTTGATTATTTTTAATTCAAATAATTTTTTTCTGGGGTATTTATCTTTTTCACTTAAACAATTGACTCTAAAGGAAAGAGCTTGGAAAGAAAGCATAAAAGCTTATTTTAAATAAATGTTGTTATTATTTTATTTCTGTGCACAGTAGGATGATTGGCAGGTGAAAGAGCTTTTAAAACCTGATGTCTTAGTGTGAAATTATGGACTGTGGTCCTGAATGCCTCTGTGGGGAGTTCAGAGACCACTGGTAGTGATTGTTTGGCAAATGCAGCTCATGTCAATGAAGGCAAAGCACATCGAGTCTGTTTGCATGATGATAACAACATATGTTGAAAAGTGGAAAATTTAGATAACTTGAACACTGAAGATCATCAGTCAGCTGCATGGACTCAGTATTTATTTCTCCTTTAAGACACTGCTAAGAAGAAACAGCATTCTAATTCTGAATAACTCAATTTATTTGCTACTAAAAGCCCATTCAATACCTACAGAAAAGATAGTACACACTATACTGCAAGCAAAAAAAAAAGAATAAAAACAAAAAGACAGATGTACTGAGTCTCTTTCATTAAATTGTGAAGCTAATTCAATTTAAGAATCATTCAGCATTTGCCACATGCTTTGTTCAAGAAAGATGATATATTGTTCACACCATTCCACAATAAAATTCACAACCTCAACAAGAAAACAAGAGCAGTTAACTCTTTCAGAAAGCCTACTAATTTCTGAGACTTTTTTCTAAGTGCTTTAATATAAAAAGCTGTCTGCTGCTCTTCACCGTTAGGTAAGTACCACTATGACCCCATTTTACAGATGAAGAAATTGGGACCCACAGTGGCTGAGGAACTTACCTGAGATCCCATGACTAGTGAGTGGAGTAGAAAAGAGTCAAATCTAGGTGATGGGGCTGAAGGACTCAGACTTTTCATTTTGCTGTTCTTGGGAAGATGGCAGCAAATCAGAAGTGTAATGTCAGAGTGTGATTTCCAATAGAGCTACCTGGCTCTTGTTTTGTATTTAAAACTGAGAAATAATATTACAAGTGAAAAAACACTTTTTTTCAAAAAGGTGTAAATCATCTTTTGTCATCTAATTTTCTGTGGTTAAACTATTTTTAAAAAATATTTTATTTATTTATCTTTAGAGGGGAAGGGACGGAGAGAGGAAGAGAAACATCAATGTATGATTGCTTCTCATGCATCCCCTGCTGGGAACTGGCCCCTGCTGGGAACTGGCCTGCAACCCAGGCATGTGCCCTGACTGGGAATTGAACCAAAATCGTCTGGTTCACAGGCCCATGCTCAATCCACTGAGCTATACCAGCCAGGGCTTGGTTAAACTATTTTAATTTTTCCTTTCTTATTCTAGACTTCACTAGAACACCTACAGAATTTCTATATAGTTGTAAGCTTCGTATAATATGTAATTTTATACTCTATTTTATTTTCCTACTAGGTAATTTCGTATTCCAATGCAGTTTTTAATGACTATACATTTCAATATCTTTCTAATAATTTCACAGAGTTGGTATACCAGATTTATTAAATTATTTTCTGTTATTGTGCATTTAACTTGTTCTTAGTTATTTCTTTTTATAAAACATTCTGTAATGAATTTTCATGAAACACATCCTTAGGAAAGACATTATCATGAATCTGCTTATAATTCATGAAATCTACTTATACTTTTCAAATATTGTTGCCAAATTATGTCCTAATTTATTGTCATTGATATGTGAGTGCAGTAACATCACCATAACTTTGCCAGCACGTGTAATGATTATTCTAGATTTTTGTTAGTTTAGAAGATTTAATTGATTTCTTTGACCTAGTGGAGTCATAGATTTATACCCTATGCTCTGATTTGCTAAAACATGTGTGGCATCTTTATGTCCTATGGTGATTTTTTTTTTCATGTGGCAGATCCTACAGTGTCTCTTTCTGTTTAAACGCTCAGCCTGTTCAGGGTTAAAAAGTCTGTGTTGGAACTGATTTAGCTCGTTAAGACTGCTCAGGGGGCCTCTCTAGGAAAATGCTTAGTCTTTTAGAGTTGCACCCACCCCCCCTTTTGCATTTTGGAATATGAAAATCTAAAGGGGGCTATTTTGTGATTGTGGTGGAAGGGTAGGATGGGCTTCCAATTTTTGCCAGTCTCCTATACACTCACTGATTTCTGTTTGCGAGTGATTCTGCTTTTTGTAGCAGTGAACACTGAGGTATGACTCATGCCACTGATGCCTTCTGGTTTTGGACGTGACTATTGGTGCCGCCTACAGAAGCTCGGGACCTGAATTGTAAATCTCCATATACGACAGCCACTTTGTCTTGACCTAAGGTTTGTGCTTGCTCTCCTGTTGCACAACCATCCACCCCTCGCTCCCACAACCTAGCCCTGGAGCATGTGGAGAGTTGTGGGTCTCCTGCGCTTGCTCTGCAGGAAGCCTGGAGAGCTGCTTCTCTCGGCATCGGGACTTCTTTCACAAACAGTGAGGCACCCTGTCCTCTACCATGTTAAAACACCGTAGTATCAACCACTTAGAGCATTTAAGCTGCTCAAACATGAAAGGGGAGAACATCCCGGCAGCATCGACGATCTGTCCAGGTGTTAGTCTCTCTAAACATCATTTAATGTAATTTTCTGGACATTCCTTCTTACAGCCCCACCAGGAGAGGATGAAAAATACATGTACTGTATTCACTCTCTCCTACTTTTGCCTTTTGCCCCCTGAAATCTGCTAAGCAAGAAGGGACAGATTTTACTTTTCAGTTCCTATGTGATATGACATCTGTTTCTTCTAAAAAGTTATTCATTCTGTCTCCTATGAGGTTCAGGGATGATCAGGACACAGTAGGGGCAGGAGATAGCTTGCAGAAAAAGAAACAAAAACTTAGAAGTATTTTTTAAAGTTTAAAAATAAAGGACAGTATACATACTCTAAAATGCACGAATCTGGATGTGCACATTTCTACACTGTGAAAATACCTGTACAGCCGCCCTGGGTCAAGGTGCAGAATATCAACAGCCCCCGGGGATATTTCCCTCCTGTCCTCTCTTTGACCTCAGGCACCGGTTTCATCCCTCTGGACACGTGGCTTGCAGTTTTTTTCTTATCTCCTTTTGTTGTTGTCTGTTTGTTTTCCCACTTAGAGTATGAAGGCTTTTTTGAAACTTTGGCTTGATGTCTTTCATCAATTTTGAAAAATTCTTGGCTAGTATTCTTTATTGCTTCTTTCCCATAATTCCTACTTCTGAGACTCCAAAAACTTGCTCCATTTGTTACCTATCTTTTACATATTTTCCATTTTATAACTGTAGTAACCCTAGCTGCTGTCCTATCTCCTCTGGTTATTAATCCATCTGTTAAGTTCCTAATTTTAATAATAGTAACTTCTATAATTTCTCTTTGATTTTCTTTATAGATGCTAACTCTGTGGTAAAGTTTTTCACTTTTCATCTGTACTCGAATTATCATAGTTATTTAAAGTCAGTATTTGATCATTGCAATATTTCATTCATCTTTGGCTCTCTTGTTAATTTTTTTCTTTTGTTTTTAAATTAATTTGTTTCTGATTCTTGGAATGTCTGGTAATTTTTATTTAATTCTAGATATTTCATACGTAAAACTGTAGAAATATTGATTAATATTTCTCCCTTTGGCCACCGTTATGTAAAGCAGTCAGATCTGCCTTATTGATGATGTTTTATAGCCTTTTCAGTAATCAGTGGCTGTCAGTAGTATTCCATGGGCATTTGAGAAAGCTGTGCTCTCTACTTTCAGTGACCCAAATTCATGTACATGAATTAGATTGAATATTAATTATGTTATTCATGTTTTCCATAGACATTTATTTTACTCTAATTTAATATGTAGTGAAATAAAAGGAGTCAATTAAAATCTTGTTATGTTACCCTTTGTATCTGCTATTATTTTTGACTCTTGTTCTTACTTGATATTCATATAATGACATTCATAAGTGTTGTATGTTCCCTGTCAGTTGTAGTTTTTGAAATTATGTAGTTCCCTTTTTGCTATATTTAATACTTTTAGATTGAAATTCAGGTAGTTTGATACTGAGATTGTGGCATAGATTTTTGTTTGTTTATTTACAGTTGTTTTTTCTTTTATTCTGAACCTTAAAGAATCGCCTCCTTTTATCTCTTTCTCCAACAAATATCCTAGAATTGATATTTAGATTATGATCTAATTTAAATATTATTTTTCTTTAATAGTTGTGTTAAACTCATTTATATTTAATGCTATAACAGATATGTGGGGTTTCAATTCTGTCCTATGTGATACATCTATTTTTATGTTTTTATGTTAATGGTCTACTTTATGATCTGTTTTAGTTTATTGTTTTTATGATTTTTATTATATTTTGGAATATTTTTATTTTCCTATACTTCTTTCCACATTTTCTTCCATCATTCAATTTTAATCAATATTACTCTTTTTACTAGTGCTTACTCTTTTCCTCTTAAAAAAAGTTACTGCTCACCCTGGCTGGTGTATCTCAGTGGATTGAGTGCGGGCCTGCGAACCACATGATTGTGGTTTGATTCCCAGTTGGGGCACATGCCTGGGTTGTGGGACAGTTCCCAACAGGGGACTCACGAGAGGCAACCATACATTGATGTTTCTCTCCTTCTCTCCTTCCCTTCCTCTCTAAAGATAAATAAATAAAATCTTTAAAAAAAGTTATTGCTCTCTTAATTAGTTTATTTGTTTTAAATGATATTTTGTTGTCTCCTAGCTTTTGAAATGTATGAAACATTTTTTCTACATTGCAACTTTGTTTCCTTCTGCTTTCAAACTTTTCAAAATCATATCATTTTTACATTAAAAAGTCACATTATATTTTTCACCACCTTTTTTTCTATCAGTTTTTGACTTATGTAGTTAAATATATTAAATTCTTATTTCTAGTCTTTTTACTGAATTTCTGCAGTCATATTTTAGTTGGCTAAAGTTGGGTATCTAGGAATTTCTTCAAGAAAAGCTCATGATGACAATGTTACCAGATCTTGCATATTCACAACTATTTATCTGGAGTGTTTATTACAGAGGTAGAGCTGGGCTGGATATAAATTTCTAAGCTTAAACTTTTTTACTTGAGTACTTTGTAAATATTGCTCAACCACTGTTACTGAATGTTGCTACAAAGAAATCTATATTTAATTTAATTTAATCTATATTTAAGAAATCTAAAGTCATCTTGTGTTTTTTTCTCTATACATAGAGTGATTTACTAATATATCTTTAAGACAAGACACTTGACAGAGAACAGAGCAATAACCGTTCAAGACACTAGGTAGAGTTGCAACCCAGGACTCTTGTTGTGGAATTGGTATCCATAGAAATCTAACCTTTTAGATTGCTTTCATTTGCATATAAGTGATTTTGTTTTCCTTAGGGAACTCGAATTATGTGAATGTTGCCTCTCTCTTGATTGTAAACATTTCAATGATTTTATCTCCAGTACTTTAAACATTTAAAAAATTTCATTTCACTTTATTTCTTTCTCAATTTGCCTTATTGTATTTTTGTGTTTAGTTTCTTTTTATTCCTTCCAATTTTCTCTATATTTCTTTTAAGTGTTTGTTGGTTTACTTTTTTTATGTGTGAATTTTGACAACACCTTTCAATGTCACTTGTTATCTTTCCACATCTTTGCTTAATTCTTTTTAATTAATAGTTAAAAAGGGTCTTTTAATGATCAAGAGTAGATACATATTAATTATGTATTAATTAATAGATGGGCAAACATCATAATGATTAATATTATACTAACTTTTGGGGATATGAAATAAATGTACATATATTACAGTAGCCATATATACATACATGGAAATTTATTTCCTGTTAAGAGAAATATACTTTGTTTTCAAGTTTCTAGGTATCACTCAATTAAAGTTTACTACATATCAGATGATGAAGTAAAGTTCATAAGAACAAAATATAAAAAGGTCTAGACTTATTTTGCTGACCATAATATAATAAACCAGAAATTAATAACTAAAGTACAAAGACCAAGTTTGGCAATTAAAAAGACTCTCTAAATGACTTTTGGGAATAATAAAAATTAAAATTGCATTTACAAAATAGAGAATAACAATTATTAGTACATTCTTTTCTAAAATTCATTAGATATAATCCAAATTACTTGGCTAGAAAGTTTTAAAAGCTTGTATTATTAACTGAGAAAGAATGAAATAAAACAACAAAACTTTTAGCATAAGAGGCTAGAGAAAAAAGAACAAAACTTATTTAAGGAGAAAAAAGAAAGGAAAAAGAATACTTAAAATCAAAATTAGTATACTGGAATAGTAAAATAAGAGAGTGGTAAAAAATTCTGGGTGATTCTTTGAAGAGCAAAATAATGTATGAAATCAATACCTCAATTTATTATGAAGTTAATTTCTAGGCTTTAAAAATTATTCTAGACAATCTTAAAACATAAACATGCTCCATTTTTTAAAAAAATGTTAACTAATTCTTGCCTAATTATGTCTAATAATGAAGCATACACCTACTTCCATTTTAAAAACAGAATCATTCCTTCAGCACTTCCTATAGCCCCTTACTCTGCTCTGTTTGCTTCTATAATACTTCCCATTTTGTAAATGCTATGCAGTTTAACTGTTGATGTTTCTTTTTTGCTTTCTCTTCTCTAATCCCAACTAAAATGTAAGGTCCACGGTAATAAGGATTTTGTCTGCTTATTTACTAGAACAGTTCATAGCATATATGTGTGAAAGATTTGCTTGATAAACAATGAAAAGTACCAGCCTTCACAGCAACAATAACAACAAAATATATATACTCAGAGTTTTCTGTACTCCCAAACAGGTCCTGCACTCTGTGGCTGGCCTCTCTCTTCACCTACCCCCCCAAAGTCTTTGCCCCGCTTAACTTCAGCTCTTCCATCTCTGCCTTGCTCATAGCAGGTCTTTCTGAAGTTGTAGTAGACAGGAACTACAGCATTGTGCTTTGTCTCCATAATAAAGCTGCCACTCTGAGAAATCTACTGCTCAGGCCCCTGGACACTCCTTATGGATTTTGGGCATGACTTTTACCAGTTCTCAGATCTTTCTTAGAGTCCATGTGTATTTTATGGATTTGGTGGATATTTCATTCTATTGATTTCATTGAAAATGGAGTTTGCACGCGTGCGCTCTCTTCATTTTCCAGGTTGCTATGTATGTATGCTTTTCGGGAAGACAAGGGGAAAATTCTGATGCAAGTGGTCAACATGTTTTTCTCAAATTGTTTATCTCAAATAATCTTTTGTTTAATTTGTTCAAAGCACTTCTAAGAATTTATACCTCCTTGGTGGTGAAGAAATGATTATGCCTTTGAAACTGTTACTCTAAGTGCTCTGTTAATTTCTGCTTTATTCTTATACAAAATAAGTTTTCTTTCAACACAAAATATTTTTTCTTGGTTATCTTTATATGATTTATAATAAAGGTAACTTTAATACCTATACCTTCCTTGTAGAAGACATCAAAAGTACCTCTTTGAGTGACATTTCTGACATTGTAGCTGACAAATTGTAGCTGACACTGTTTCTGACAAAAGTACCTCTTTGAGTGACATTTGTTTTAAATTAAAATTATATCTATAAAATATTGTATTACTAGCCACAACAAATGAAATAAAGATATTTCAGGAAATATGTATTCATATGCTATTTCATAGGGATTTATTTCCATTGTAACAGAGAATTAATTTTGGAAAGAGATTTAAATCTTATTTTATACATTTTTAGTTGGAAAGAAAAATATCAAGAAATTAATTTAAATCACATGTCCAGCATGCCCATCAGAAACCACATCAGAAACTCTATTGCAATGTAAGACAGGAAATTAAAGAAAGAGATACTTCCTGGAATTCACTGCATTTCGGCAATCATACTTTTATCATTAGCAAGGCAGCATTGTCCTTCCATAAATCTGTAGCACAAAAAAAGTAGACAGTGTTTCTGGACAAGTTATTTATCATTTCTGAATCTCATTTTCCTCATCTGAGAAGAAAATACTGTTTGGTTATTCTGATGATTAAAGAAAACAGTAATTTATGTACATTGCAAAGTCAATGGTAGATTTTTAAAAGACAGCAATTATTCTTTTGTGGGAAGTGGTGAAAAGAAAACTTCTCTTCTACCTGTAAGAAAGTGGCTCTAGGTAGTAGATGCTATAATGTGCGGTATGGATTCCCTGCTTTGCGACTGAGGTACTCACTTTGCCACCTGCTGGGACTTTTGGCTGCTGAGTGATCACAGCTAAGCTCAGTGTCTGATTGATGAGGAGTCCAAGGGTCAGGTCCCATTACCTCAATGTGGGCATTGGAGGCTGTCCTGGCCCCATAGTTCTCTGGGGTATTGGCTGAGGCTCTGATTCAATTGCATTGTAGTTCAACCCCTCTCTACCCCACCTTGCGCTGTAATTCCCTCACAGGTGCTGCCATTGAGGGTAGTCCTCAATCACCTTCCTTTAAGAACACCTGTCTGAGCCTGTGTCCAGGCCACCCAACTCCTGGCAGTGTGCTTGAGGAATGCTGAAATTTCTCTTTACTGGCCTACCTAACATGTCAAACACTAGTGTCCATCATTCATGCATTCAGCACCTACTTTTTAGTCATTGAGGGCTCACCACACGTCAAGCACAATGTGCCTTTTTCAGAGTTTTCTAAAACGTGTCTTTTCTAACTGGAATGAGGTATTGCTCTCAAACAAGAGCAAAACATTCTAACATGCTGGCAGCAGTGAGATTTCCTGATTGTTACCAATCAGTGTCAGCTAGCAGGGAACTTTCTGTCAGGTTTACTAGAAAACATTTGCTAAGTAAAAGAAGTATACATTGGATTTATGTTGAGAAAAATAATGTAGCAGCATGAATAAATTATGAAAATATGCTATTATAACACCGGCGGTACATTGGAATAACAGATGCAAATTTGTTTTGTGAATTATGAAGTTATTCTCAAGTTATGTATGCTTTTATCCTCAAGCTGTTCATTGCATCTTTTCTCCTATTTCATTTGGTTTGAAAGCAAGTTTCTCTAAATGGAGACTGGTTTATGCTCTAAAATTAGAGGCAGCGGGATAAAATAAAAAGCATAGGTTTTAGTGTAAAAAGATTTGGGGCTGAAATTCTTTGCCTCTTTATAACTGTGACCTTGGGGAAATCACCATGCTCTTTGAGTCTTGGCTTTCTTGCAACTTAAATAGCGTACTAATGCCCACACAACAGGACTTCTAAGAGAGTTAGATGAAATAATACATGACAAAACACCTGTCATGAAAATAACTCAAGTAATAAATAACTATTATAGTATCTGCATTTAAATACCATGCCTATTGGATGATAAAACTCCTTATAGAATTAAGTGCATCACTGATTTGTGGGAATTTGGTGTTTCCTAAAGTGAGCATTTGACCTGAGATGTCATATAACAGGAAACGCTCATCAAACCAAATAGAAAAAGCTGGCCAAAATCTGCTTTTTGTAGTTGGTAATCAGCACAGCCTTTAAATAAAACTTTATTAGTCAGAGAGTCACTAGGCTATTTATTGAACTAAATAAGTCACTTGTTCCATTATTAAAAGCATCAGTCTACTGCAAGTTACAGTAGTATGGGTCTTGACATTCTTAGGCATTTATAAGGAAAGCAAACTGTTCTAAACAGTGTTCTAACCTGATTGCAGAGAGGTGGGGCTATGGCTCCGTGCATATTGAGTAGTTAAACGCAGTCAAATTAAAATAGAAAAATCATTGAGCCTATCTTCTACTTAAATAAAACTTTAAGAGAAATGTTGGTTCATATTTCATATTTTTTCTGACCTTTCCAGCAAATAACGCTTTCTTCAAGTGTCATAGCTTACTAAAAGGTTTACACCGAGGTTGGATGCAGACCAAATGCTGTAGCCTAGACCAAGACAGGGGCTCAGTTCATTGTCAAGATTCCAGAATTAAAAAAAAAAAGATTTCCTTTTAGCTGTCTACCTACTTAAGGAGTTTTGAGGTATTTCTATAATATATTTCTTAGAAAATGCAACAAAGTGCATGGCTTTGACATTCGTTTACATGGCCACACAGTCACAGGTTTGAGGTACAGACTCATATGGCTTCATGCCAAAAGGACCATGTTGAAGTGTGTAACAAACCTATTGGCTTGGAGGAACAAAGATTTATGTATCTTCATCTTTTAACATTTCAAAACTCTGCTGTGGTTGTGTGGGACATAGAAAGCAAACCACTTGATAGCAATTATAGAGAATTTCTCCTTTTACATGGGCCACATATGTAGTGGTTCCCCCAAAGAAAAAAGTTATCTAAATTTATGTGCGTATATGATGATGGCTTTATTTTCCAACCTTAATGTGACTATTAAAATGCCAGTTAGGTTATAGCAAAGCAGCAGGACTGTCCTTGGAGAGGATGTCTTACTCTATACTCTTGTCTCAAGGAGCAGAATAAGCCTGTGACAGATGAGGGGCCTGAAATGTCAGGGTCCTGGCTATGTGGGAGCCTCATTGGCAGAACGTCAGAGACCCACATCAGGAGGTACAGGCAGTCATGGCTAATATAGGACATCTCTACTTGTGGCATTGTTTTTCTCCTGTAAGTTTAGATTTACAGAGAAGGGAGGTAAATGGGAATCTTGGAGCTTTATTATAAGGGATCGATTGTGATTAGTTGTGCTCCTGTAGGCAAGTAACTTCAAGTGTCGACTGCTGTACCAAATGGCAGGTAAAGTAGTTAAAAGGATTATGAAAAACAAAGTGCTGTAAAATGTGTTATTAACCAGTATAATTTAATTCATTTTTAGCAACTTTTCAATGTCAAAAATCTTAAGTCTTTTACTTAAATCTTTTACTTTTTTCTACACTAACATAGTTTTGAGGACACTCTTTCCAAAGTAAAGAACAGAAGAACATCCTGTCTTTTTACTCTAATCCTAGGATCCTGTTTCATGAATCGCTAATGGAAATGCAATCAGAGGGGCTATGTGGCAGTCTGAAGTTGTTCTAACAGAACTCTTCTAAGGAGACAGTATTGTCCTTTTGGAGATTGATCACAAATCCATTGTGTGTTTTTTTTTAAATTACTACTAATCCTCACAAGAGTTCGGAGCAGAATATCCTAGGGAGGAATTTTGTTTTCCCCTTTTCTTCTTGCAAAGGCCCATCAGTGAAGCTGCATCAGTTTCTTAGATTAGTGGTGCCCCATTTTACATGTCCACCTGTTCCTCCTCCTGGAGGAATGAGAATGCAGTATTGAATTTCATGGATGCAAGTGTATTATTGGAGTAAAACCTGACTGATTAAATAGAAAGTAAGTCAGAGTGTTACCAAAAAGTGTTACCAAGGTGTTATCATTATGAACTCCTTGAGTCCATGATCTGTGTCTAAGGGAGAAAACCACAAATCTCAGATAACTTGTGCTATTCTTTGATTAGTTCTTTCTAAACTTTCTTAGTAGTTCATACTCAAGTTCGAGTAACCTAATTAAGTATGTTTATTGAACTGGGTTTTCTCCTTTCTCTGACAAGGCTGCTAGTTACCTGGACAAAAGGAAACAGATGGTGCAGTGAACTCCAAAATGGCGATCTAGGTAAACCTGGCTCACGTCCTTGCACAACCACATCAAACTTACAACTAAACTATAGAATGACCATCATTCAGAACCATCAGAAATCGAGCTAAATAGAAGTTCTACAACTATGGAATTAAAGAAGAAACCATATCCATCTAGACTGGTTGGATGGGGTGGATGCATAGAATGGTCTGGTTTCTCACTCACATGTAGTGGATAAAAATTGGGAGAAATATTTTGGAAACGAGGAGTCAGGAGTCCAAGTCCCACACCAGGCTCCTCCAGCTGTGGGTTCCTGTGTCAGGAAGTTAAGTCCCCATAACTTATAGCTATAAAAACCAGTGGGAATAGAGTCAAGCAGTTTCTCTTAAAGGACCCACATATGAACTTACTCAGACTCACTCCTTCTGAGCTCCAGTGCTGGGGCAGCAGCTTAAAAGGTACCAGTGACATACAGGGAGGGAATATAGTGTCTGGCATTAGAATGAGAGCTGGCGAACAGCTTTCTCCCAGATAGAACTCCTAGGCAGAGGCCATTGCTCCTTTTCTGACACTTCCCTCCACAAAGCCACAGAGCAGTGGGCACCATGTATTAGACTTCATCAACCTGGCTTGCACTTTTGCCACACAGTAGAAAAAATGGAGTCGGCCAGACTCCCTCACCCAGATATCCGGGCAACTGTGACTTAGCAATATTCATATAACCTTGAGTATGGGCCCACATGCGCAGAATCATGCTCTGTCATATAATATTGGGGCACCCTGGGCTTTGTGTGTATTTAGTATATTAGGGAGTTGAGACTTCCTACGGCATGACTCATGGCCTGTGGCATGTGTGCATCACCCCACCCCAGAATAAAAGCATGTCAGCAATCCCAGTGGCTCCACAAATTTTCTTCTGTCTGCCCAAATCTCTGTAAACTTGCCCAGCATTAAATGACTGCAAGACATACATCCTGGTGATTCTCTGAGGCTCTGCCCCACCCAGCTTAGAGTCCACTCCAGCTGTTAACAGCGGCTTTTCCAAAGAATGGCTTATCTTGGCTCATAGTTCTCATCTTCCTAAATCCTCTCAAATAAGCAACTGCTGGCTTCAGGGAGCCCCCATACCTCTTGCTAAGTGGCTGCAGGTCTGGCACTAGCAAGCAGCTGGCCTTGGTTCACAACCTGGCTATGCTTGGGCACCTCCCAGACCCACACAGTTAGTAGCCATCTTCAGATCACTTAATAGCTTATGCCATGTGACCCCAGATAAAACACAGGATGTAGATGACCTTTTACTGCACCTCCTGGGAAACACCAGACCCTGTGCACTCAGTGGAGCTACAGACCATATTGGAACAATACCACCCAATCATCTACACAAGTGACATACTTAAGGGATGGACTCAGTGGGCATCAAACCCCTGCACAGCTGATCCTTCAGAAAGGGCAGAGATTGATGGTCAGTGGTCATAGCCAGTCTTTGCAGCTGACTGGCCTGGATAAATCTCTACCATTAACCTGCCAATAGCAATCAAAGCTCAACTACAAGAGGAGGGTGTACTCAGCTCACATGGAGGGCACATCTCTAGTACCCAGCAAGGGAGGTTGTGCCACTGCATCTTACAAGACACCTACTACCTTAGGTCACACTACCAAGACATAGAGTCTTAGCAGCTCTACTTAATGCACAGAAACAAGCACAGGGAGGCTGCCAAAATGAGGAGACAGAGAAACAGGGCCCAAATGAAAGAACAGGTCAAAACTCCAGAAAAAGAACTAAATGACATGGAGATAAGCAATCTATCAGATGCAGAGTTCAAAACACTGGCTATAAGGATGCTCAAGTGACTTAGTGAGGACCTCAACAGCATAAAAAAGATGTCAGAAATGAAGGATACACTAATTGAAATAAAATTTTATAGAGAACCAAGAGTAGAATGGAAAAAGCTAAGAATCAAATCAATGATTTGGAACATAATGGAAGCAAAAAACAACCAATCAGAACAGCAAGAAAAAAAATTAAGTTAATGTAAGGAGCCTCTGGGACAGCTTCAAGTGTACCAACATTTACATTATACAGGTGCCAGAAGAGTAGAAAAAGAGCAAGAAATAAAAAACCTACTTGAAAAAATAATGAAAAAAACTTCCTTAACTTAGTGAAGGAAATAGACATACAAATCCAGGAAGCACAGTGAGCTCCAAACAAAATGGATGCAAAGAGGCCTACACTAAGATGCATCATAATTAAAATGCCAAAGGTTAAAGACAAAGAGAGAATCTTAAAAGCAGTGATAGAAAAGCAGTGAGTTACCTACAGGGGAGTTCTCATAAGACTTTCAGTTTATTTCTCAAAAGAAACTTTGTAGACTAGAAGGCATTGGCAAGAAATATTCAAAGTTGTAAAGACAAGGACCTACAACTAAGATTGCTCTATCCAGAAAAGCTATCATTTAGAACTGAAGGGCAGATAAAGAGCTTCCCAGACTAGAAAAACAAAAGGAGTTCATAATAGGGGTGACTTTGCCCTCAAGTCCTCTTGTCCACCATGGATGAAAGTAAACACTACCAAGACATAATCTGCTTGGGGAGGAGAGGTGGCCAGTTTCTCAGAGGAAAAAGGCCATAAGCCCCTTCCTCCAGGGGCTTTTATTGGGTTGTAATACACAGGAATACAGGGCAGCAAGGATCAAACAGTAGATAACACTTCAAAAAAACTGAGGGCTTAGTCCAAGACAGTCTATCAGAAAGGGGGTTTGAAGAAACTTTAGGATTTCCTGTTTGGACCCTTAACATATGAATGAAAACACTTTCAGCAAAGCAGGTTTCACAGGATTTTTTAGGAATTCTTTCTTATACCAGATTTTCCCAGATTTGCTCTAGCAAGGCAAGGAGCTGCACCCCTCCCCATCAGGTTTTCAGGCTTAAGTGGATTAGAGTCAGGAAGCCCTTCTCTTAGAGGACATGGGGACTCAGGCTATGTCACATAGCTGGGGGGTCTATTGCTCCCTCTTTGTTGCAGCCCCAGAGACCTTCCATGATGGCCTCCCAAATGATCAAGTCTGGCTTAGGTTGCTCCTCGCTGTGAGGAGTCTTCCCTGTCTCTGACATCCAACCATGCTTTGAGGGCAGGGAGAAGAAACTGAGGCAGTGTTCTCTACCAGAGACAAGCTATTGTCTCCTGTGGCTCTCATTCCAGGGGTCACTTGCTCATCCTTAGCCACAGAGGGTTGTTACAATACCTGAAACCAGGCAGAGCAGTCCCCAACAGTTCATTATCACCAAACCATTATTATTATTGAAATGTTAAAAAGACTTATTGAAGTAAAAGGAGAACAAAACTATGGACCATAAAACGGCAATAAATACATATTTTTCAACAGTTGAATCTAAAAAAAACAAACTAAGCAAATAAGCAGAACAGAAATAGATATGGAAAACATTTTGATGATTGCTAGAGGGGAAGAAGGTCTAGGGGAATGGGTGAAGAGGTGACGGGATTAGGAAGTACAAATTGGTAGTTACAGAATAGCCATAGGAATGCAAAGTACTGTATGGGAAAGGGAGCATCCAAAGAACTTATATGCATGACCCATGGACATGAACAATGTGAGGATTTCCTGAGGAAGTGGGGGATGCTGGGTGGAGGGTGGCAAAGGGGTAAAAATTGGGACTATTGTAATAGCTAATCACCACAATATAATTTAGAAAAGGAAACAAATGGCAATACCAATGAAGAAGTTGAAAAAGTGGAGATTTTACAGGTGTTGTTACAAATTGATAGAAAGCTTTTTTATTAATATAATGCAGCAGGGGTGGTTGCATGCGCTGACTCCAGCACAAGAGCAGTAAGTTGAAACGGAAAGAAGTCACTGCACCGGGTTCCCAGGTGAGCCTTTCAAACTGGCCAAACTGGGTTGGCATGAGCCTTTCAGCTTTGCCCTTTCACCTTCTGTCAGCCTATAATCCATTACAGAACACCTAGGGGTGGAGTGTTTGGAACAAAGAAAAAATCCCTATCAGCACGAGAATGAGTTGAGATACCTGGATGGCACTAGTTCTGCTTACCTTCTGAATTTCTTAAGTGAGAAAAACAGGAGAAAACAAATAAAAACCTTCTAGTTGGCTTAAGCCTTTGTTCTTAGGTTCTTTGTTGTTTGTAACAAAATTGTTTTTTTCCTCCCTAATACAACTAGATGCAATTTATAGTGGTGTCTGAATTACTATTTCCTTAATACCTTCTTCAACTAGCTGACAAAACTTGTTTTCTAAGAGATACATACTATAGAAAACCAATAGGGAGTGAATTTGAAAATAGATTCTTTTCAGGAAAGGTCAGCAGGCCTTGTTGCTATTTTAATGGGCTCAGTCTGGCTCTTGGACCTCTAGGTTCAGTAGCTGAAGGTCTGAGTCCCCTGCACAATGACAGACAGGGCATTTATTCACTGATTTACTCAGAATATAATGGTATATAAAGATTAAAGTGTTTATATTTGGGTTTTAGTACAGCAAAATACTAGCTTTGTAAAACAAATTTGATAGCATTTTGTCTTTTTTTGCAAGTCATGAACCATTAACATAGAATGGAGATAATCTACTTGTTAAAAATTTGAGGAAATGCCTGTTACAAATATACCTGAGGTCTATCTTTTCCTTGGAGCAAATTCTCTGAGAACTTTCTCCATTTTTTAATGTTTTTGTTCTGCTTAATTTTCAACTTCCCTTGAGACAATTTTAATATTTTAAATTTTATTTAAAATTATTTTTATTTCTTTTAAACTTACAACTTAATAAATATTTAGTTTCATCATTTTAAAAAATGAAAAATGCACACAATTTGTATAATTCTCATGTTGCCTTTCATCATTGTTGTATTTGATTTTTGTAACTTGGTTGAGAGTGTTCTAAAAATATTAGATATTTTACTTGGCTTTTTGAAGTAGAGACCAGAGATAACAATAGCTTAAACAAGTTTTACATGACTCTAACATAGAAGAAATTGAGATGTAGGCAGTTCGAGATTAATGAGGCAGATTTGCTCTCATCACGGGCTCTACCTCTTTCAAGGTTTCTGCTCTCTTGTAGTTAGCTCATAGTTTTCAAGCCAAGGTTGCTATAACCCAGATGATTTCCGGACATTGCCATCATATCTGAGTTCGAGGCAGGGAGCAGAAACAAAAGGGAGAGCAAAAAGGGAAGCAGAGTTAGTAACTTTTTTTACATTTCACTGGTCACTCCTTCCCAGGAAAGCTGGGAAATGTAGTTTTTCATTTGGTCACATTGCTCAGGTTCTGTTAGTAAAGAAGAGGGAGATTATATATGAGCTGGGGATCCTCTATGTCTGTCCTTCTAAATTTGCAGGAATAACTTGTTCCTGGTCCTTCAGTTTTAAAAAACAAATTGAAACTTGTTTGAGAATGATTAGCAAAATACTCTGCCCAATCCTATTAGAACATTTAAGTGCAAGTGGAGTAGCAACTGTAGTTTGGAAATCAAAATGTTGTTGTTTTTATTCCTTTTTTGTTCTAAAGCAAATATTAAGAGATTGAGTTTTTATAAAAATATTTTATTTATTCATTTATTTTTAGAGAGAGGGGACAGGAAGGAGAATGAGTGAGAGAGAAACATCAATGTGTCATTGCCTCTCATGTGTCCCCTACTGGGGATCTCTCCTGCGACCCAGGCATATGCCCTGACTGGGAATCAAACCAGCGACCCTTTGCTTCACAGGCCCATGCTCAATCCACTGAGCTACACCAGCCAGAGCAGAAATTGACTTTTTAAATTACAAAGATGGCTATATCTTAGTCTTTGTTTTTTATTTCTAGCAGCATGCTCTCCATATGTTGATTTAGTTTCCTTTACAATTTTTCTTTAAAAAAGTTTAAATTCCACAAACAGTCCCAATACAATATCTCAGGATAAGAAAGTAAAATATAGGTGTCATGTGCTACCTGAAATTAACTATCATAAAATAGAAACTAAATAATTAGATACATCTATCAATATATAGTTGATATACTGTATACACAGAGCCCAATTTCTTAGTGTACTTTCACAAGAACAACTTAGATTACATGAAATCTTATTGAAATTAAGCCCTACCCTAAGCATGTTTTCTTAACATTTTTTTTGAAGTATGGCACTGAAACACTTCATTCCCAGTTAAGACAAGGGCAAGCTGAAGAGTATACTGTTACAGTCATTTGTATTAAGTAAATGAAGTTACCATCATGTTTCTAAGTAGCCTATTTAAACAACTGCTTAGTACATTCATACGAAGAAAAGTTCTTTATATCTGGTACCACCTCAAATGTGTTATAAAAACAAAATTTTTTAACCTTAACGTATATGCCTATCTATATACATTTACATATATGCTAATTCCAGTTCTGTCACTTAATAGTGGTGCATCCTTTGGTAACCTCTGTGGGACTGCTACCATGGTTCAAAAGTAAGTATAATGTTAATATGAGGGTTTCTAACTTCTTGTGAGAATTATATAAAATTAACACAAGTAAACACTATAGAAAAATGTTTGACTTTAGGTAAATGATCAGTAATGTTTTACTACTATGACAATTATTAACATGATGATGATCATCTTCACAACTATAATCCACTCCACTCATGAGGGTAGGCAGAACACAACTTCAATTTAATTCTTCTTTGGCTCCCACTAACAAGATACATTACATGGACTAGTCACTTAAATCTGTGTTTTATTTTAGTCACCTGTAAAGTTGGTCTAACTTGAAGAGTCTATAGGTTAGTCCAATACAGCTTTCTGCAAATGATGCGTAGGTACTATAACTGCACTGGTGATGTACATCCACCAGCCCCATGGAAAGGTAAATTTTCTATTGTTTTAATTAATCACAATTAATTATTGCCATAATTAATCATTGTTTTAAATTTATACAATCTCATGTGTCTGCTGGTATTATGTCAGGCTGTGCTGATGTGTAGCTATTTTAGGATTCTAAATTTACTTACATTTATTGAGAAAACAATGTAAATAGAAAAAATAGTTTGTAGGCTCAAAATTTTTATACATTCTTAGAAGTGGTGTGTTTTCAGAAAACATCTGAGATGCTGAGAATTATTGGTCTGAAACAGCTTACTCGTTTCTACTTATGCACACATCAGTTCATTTTCCCTTACATTTGAGTATTTTACTGAAATACTTTTTCAGTAGCCACTGAAATAATGAAGTCACTTTCCTAATGAAGTAGCCACTTTCCTAATGAAGTCTATGTGCATGGTTTTAATCTACATATTTAAAATTTCTTAATATCAGTGATCACATGGAAGTTGCCTCACAAAAGCCCAGAGAAAGAATAAACATATGTTAGTAGTAAAAAATATAAAATATAGACTAAAATAGTGGCATATAAAAATCATCTGGGGGAAGCTTTACAAATCTTGCTCTTTGAATTGTGTTGCCAGAGATTTTGACTTAGTCGATCTAAGGTGAGGCCACACATTGGTATGTTTCCAGATGATTTAAGTGAGCAGTCCAGCTGGGAAAGAGTAACAAGTCATTAATTCTCCCAGCATCCCAGGAATTAGGTCATGTGTTGTTATCCTCTTTCAGAGTCACGTTTATTAAATCTCAGTATGCACAGCATTCCCATAGGAGCTTAGAAGACTCTTCATTGTGACAGGCATGCCAGTGATTCCCACGCAGCAAGGGGAGCTCGGGGTGCATGTTCGGGAGTGCTGCTTCAGAGAGCACTCCGAGTTTATGCCAACTCAGTAAGTTTAGGATGAGATGTGAAATAAGTAAAAGAAAGAACTTTGGCTACTGTAAAATGCTATATAAGCATGAAGTGGTTTTTAAATATTTGTTAGATGTGGAATTCTTTATGTTTGCTAGAGTGCAGTAAATGCATTGGAACTGAATGCAGGGTTGTTGGTCAGAATGATGGTGGATGGATGGTGGTAGCAGAGACAACAAACTTAAGTGAATGTGGCCCAGAGGGAAATAATGGATTTCGTCTGTCCACCTGTTAAATAATGGTGAATGGTGACATCATCCTTTTTCCAGCTGTGGCTGCAGAAATTTAGGAAGGAAAGGCTCTGGGCCACAGAATGAAGTTTTTGGCTGCTGGTTGTTTCATAAAATGCCTACTAGGGTGCCATTTATTACCATAATAAATTTAAAGTGTCTCAGTTCTGGTCCATAGTCTTTGCACACATAGAAAATGGATTATGTCTGAAAGTACATATAATCATTGGGCATTATATTTTTATTAACCAAAGTAACTCAACTGATGTACACAAATAACAATGCCAGTTTATGAATTCACAATAAAATATTATTGCTACACTGAGCAAAGTACTTGTGTCCGATTGATTACTGCATTTTATTTCTATAGAACCATGCACATCAGAAATAAAAACATAATTGAAGGTTATTTACTAAACATGAAATAAGAATAAAGAAAATATTTGAATTAATTAGCTGTCAGACTAAAAAGAAATGAAGGCATCCTCATTACAACAGAGATGGTCTTATTTATAAAGAGCCCAAACACTGTTAGTCCCACAACTAGGTTTTCTCTCCCTGAGCAGTGTTAAGATGGATAATGTCAACATTTTCTTCTGTGACTTTCTATCAGGCTTCCATGGCCAATTAACCCATGCCTTTATAGATACATGTTTTTCTCTAGATATGATGATGCATGAATTGGGTATTAGTCTTCTGTTAGCAGGTCCAGATGTCCAGAGGTGTTGATGAATTCAAGTTGATTACAAGATTTCAGGAAAGGAATGATTTTGTAGCTAATATCAGTCAACTGTGGAGGATTTGAATATATTTCATGATACAACAGCAACCTTAGTGATCTTGTATCAACCCAGTTTTTTCTTTGTTTCTCTTCTGTTGCCTGCAGTACTCTGAGTATCTCACAATCAGCATCCTGAGATAACTATGGTTTGGTTTCTTTCTTACTAGGAGAAAACACCGTATTAGTTGTGGTTCCTAGGCCATCTCTGTCCATAAGCCATTGTTTTCTTTATGTGAAGTTTGTTGATGGCTGCCTTTGTCAGAATGCTGATCTGCGGTCTCTATACAAAAGGCATCATTACTTGTGAACAAATTTCTGCTCTGGGCATTTCCTTAACGGGGGCTGTGTTAGATTTTTCTGAATTTCAAGTAATTGAACAACAATATAAAGTAATTTTAAAAAAGAGGGCTGTGGACTTGTCAGGTACTTAATTCTTTGTTGTTATTGTTGTTTACTTAAAAGTTTTTATTGAATTTATAGGAGTAACATTAGTTAATAAAGTTATGTAGGTTTCAAGTGTACAATTCCATAGTACATAATCTGCACAGCATATTCTGTGTTCACCACTCAAAGTCAAGTCCTCTTTCATCACCATCCATCCCCGCTTACCCTCTTCTTCCTCTCCCAGCCCCCTTTCCCTTTGGTAATCACCATACTGTTATCTGTGTCTATAAGGTTTTTTTTCTCTTAATCCCTTCATTTTTCTCACTCAGCCTCTCAGCCTCCCACCTCTCTGACAGCTCAGTCTGTTCTCTGTATCTATGAGTCTGTTTCAACTAATTTGTCAGTTTATTTGTTCATTAGGTTCTGCCTAGTTTATTTTGTTCATAAATTCCACATGTAAGTGAACTCGTACGGTACTTGTCTTTCTCTGACCGGCTCATTTCACTTACCATAATACCCTCTAGGTTCATCCATGTTCTCACAAAAGGTAAGATTTCTTTCTTTTTGATGGCTGAGAAGTATTCTGTTGTGTAAATGTACCATTGCTTTTTTATACACTCCTTTACTGATGGGCACTTGGGCTGCTTCCAAATCTTGGCTATTGTAAATAATGATGCAGTGAGCATAGGGGTGCTTATATTCTTTCAAATTAGCATTTCAAGGTAGTTTGGATGCCAGAAATGAAATCATTGGATCAAAAGACAGTTCCATTTTTAATTTTTTGAGGAAACTCCAACTGCTTTCCACAGTGGCTGCACCAATCTGCATTCTTATGGACGGTGCATGAGGGTTCATTTTTCTCCACATTCTCACTGACACTTGTTTATTCATTTATTGATGATGGTCATTCTGACAGGTGTGAGGGAATATTTTACTGTGGTTTTAATTATTATTTCTCAAATGCTTAGTGATGTTGAGTGTCTTTTCATTGGCCATCTGTGTATCCTCTTTGCAGAAGTGTGTATCTATTCAGGATTGTTGATTTTCTTCATGATGGGTGGTATAAGTTTTTTATAAATTTTGCATATTAACCATTGGTGAATATGTTCTCCCATTCAGTGGATTGGCTTTTTATCTTGTTGATACTTTTTTTTGCTCTACAAAAACTTTTAGTTTGATTTAGTCCTATTCGTTCATTTTTTCTTTGTTTCCCTTGTTTGAGAAGATATATCAGAACAAATATTTCTATGACAAATGTCTGAGATGTAACTTCTAGGATTTTTATGGTTTCAACTCTAACATTTAAGTCTATAATTCATTTGGAGTTTATTCTTTTGTATGGTGTAAGAAGGTGGTCTAATTTTACTTTTTTGCCTACATCTGTCCAATATTCAACATTATTTATTGGATAGAAGGTCTTTATCCCATTATATGTACTTGCCTCCTTTATTAAATATTAATTGACTATAAAGGTGTGGATTGATTTCTGTTCTCTCTGTTTGGTTCCATTGATCTCTATGTCTATGTTTATGCCTGTATCCATGCTGTTTTGATCACCATTGGCTTGCAGTATAGTCTGATATCTGATAGCACAATTCCTCCAACTTTGTTCTTCTTTCTCAAGATTTCTGTTACTATTTGGGGTCTTTTGTGGTTCCATATAAATTTTTGGAATATTTGTTCTAGTTCTGTGGAATACACCATTAGTACCTTGATAGGAATTGCATTGAATATATAGATTGCTTTGGGTAATGCCAACATTTTAATGATGTTAATTCTTCCTATTTGTGAGCATGGTATATTTATGGATGTGACTGTCCAAGGTGAGACAGGTTCACAGGATTTGGACAGATGGGAGAATATTTATGGAGCTGTTGGGATGTCTGACCTGTCTTTATTCAAGGGTGGGCAATCTACACGATTGCAAGCCACATGTTCTCCTGCATGTTACCTGTCCCACTGCATGTTCCTAACCCCTAATATACTAAATAAGGACAAAGCCAGCAGGGTGCTAGAATATTGTGTAATACAGCAAGTTTCTTCGCAGGAGAGCACACTTCATGTTGTGGGAATGGTTTATTGGACGCAGTCTCAAGGCTATGAGAACACTACTTATCAGGCCCATTCTCAAGGTTATGGGAAACTGCTTCCCTTAGTTGCCGAGACATCTGGGTGAGGAAGCCAGACTACCTCTGTTTACCCTATAACATATGATTCTACTAATTTGTATCTTCTTCAATTTCTTTAGTGTTTTATAATCTTCTGAGTACAGGTTTTTTACAGTCTTGGTTAAATTTATTCCTAGGTACTTTTTTGGATGCAATAGTAAATGTGATTGTTTTCCTAGTTTTTCTTTCTGATAGTTCATTATTGGTATATAGAAAGTGCAACAGATTCCTGGATATTTATTTTGTATCCTGTTTTATTACTGAATTCATATATCAGTTCTAGTAGCATTTTTGGTGGAAGATTTAGGGTTCTCTATATACAGTATAATATCATCTGCTAATAAAGACAGTTTTACTTCTTTCCAATTTGTCTGATTGCTGTGGCTAGGACTTTCAGTACTATGTTGAATGAGAGTGGTGAAAGCAGGCATCCATGTCTTGTTTCTGAAACTAAACAAGTTTAGTTCAAAAACCAAACACTTTTTAGTTTTTGCCCATTGAGTATGATGTTAGCCATGGCTTTCTCACATATCACCTTTATTATCTTGAGGTATGTTCCTTCTATTGCTGCATTGCTGAGAGGTTTTATCCCAAATGGGTGCTGGATTTTATCAAATGCCTTTTCTGTATCTATTGATATGGTGATATTTCATTTAGTTTATGCAGTGCATTACATTTATTGATTTGTAGACATTGTATGTTCCAGCCATATAACCCCAGAATAAACTCAATTTGACCCATGCATTGTGTGTTATCTTTTTAGTGTATTTCTGGGTCAAGTTTGTTAATATTTTGTTGAGTTTTTAGCATATGTGTTTCTATAGTATATGCCAGTTCTCCAGGGCTAGAAGCAAGTACATCTTTCTGAGATGCTTTGTAACACTTTTGTTATGTATTTATTTTAAAGTTTAAGTCTCAGAAATTGATTATATTTTCTTCAATTATAAATTACTGGAGAAATGTCTCCATATTACTACAAAAAAGATAAAATTGGACCAATGTATTTTAAACAGAATTAATTGATTAAGCAAGTAAGATCAGATATGGAATGTGGTCAAAATAATTAGGAGGATGCAAAACGGAGTACAAAATAACATTTATGCAAAATTCAAGATCCTTGACAATGAAAAATTTTTACAATCATTTTAAACATTATTTAGGTGAGTTTTCATATAAAGATTATACAAAGTCAGATTTACATATTTTGGCACAAAACACAAATTACTATTTACAGAATAAGAAAATGTACAACTTTCTTCATTAAAATAAATAAATCTCTGTTATAAAGTAAAGCATACTTCTTCTTCTTTATGAAGCTTTATAAATTTTAAAGAGGCCAGGATTTTCATGAACATAAAATTGGTATATGTTCTATATTTCATAAATATTCAATTTTGAATCCAAAGTCAAGTATGCATGTAATAATATTCAATAAATTCTTTATAAATCCATTAAATTTTTAAAGGAAATAAATATTAATATCTTATATTTATTACCATTTGAATTTTCTCAAATCACTTATTATCTTTCTTACAGATCTAATTTTTATCCAGTATATCTTATGGGATATGTGTTATACTGGACAGAAAAATCTATTTATATTTAAAGGTGGACAATGACAAGTATCTGTAAGATTATTGTATTTGGTGCCTTGGTCAAAGTCGTATTTTATAAATAGATGATCCAGGAATGCTCACAGTGCTACAAATCAAAAGTTCTTTTCCTTACTCCTGAAGTTCATAGCACTTAATTCAAAACACTATTTAGACAAGGGATTTTATAGGGCTCCACTTTCTACTATCACGCTATTTCTATATTTAGTCGGGGCAATTGCTTAAGTTTAGTTGTACCTTGTACAATAAATATAAAAAAACTAGGAAATGGTGCAAGAATGGGGATAGAATGGCAGGTCTGTGCTTTAATATTCTAGCCTCTTTTGTGAGTAGGTAGAAAATTTGAAATGCTAAAAAGCATCCCAGAAACTTTTTAAANCAAGGGATTTTATAGGGCTCCACTTTCTACTATCACGTTATTTCTATATTTAGTGGGGGCAATTGCTTAAGTTTAGTTGTACCTTGTACAATAAATATAAAAAAACTGGGAAATGGTGCAAGAATGGGGATAGAATGGCAGGTCTGTGCTTTAACATTCTAGCCTCTTTTGTGAGTAGGTAGAAAATTTGAAATGCTAAAAAGCATCCCAGAAACTTTTTAAAGTAAAAAAGTATTTGGAAGTTACCTAATATTAATTAATTAATTTTATTGATTATACTGTAACAGTTGTCCCAATTTTCCCCCTTTATCCCATTGACCAGCACCATTCCATTCCCTCAGGCGATCCCCATGCCATTGTTCACATCCATGGGTCAGGCTTATAAGTTCTTTGGCTACTCCATTTCCTACACTGTACTTTACATGCCCTGGCTATTCTGTAACTACCTATTTGTACTTCTTAATCCCTTTACCTCTTTACTCATTCCCCTACACCCTACCCTCATTTGGCAACCATCAAAATGCTCTCTGTATCAGTGATTCTGTCTCTGAACTGTTAGTTTGCATACTTTGTTTTTAAGATTCAGTTGTTGAAGGATATATATTTATTGTCAGTATATTATTACAGTTTTGATGTTCTTCTTTTTCTTAAATAAGTCCCTTTAACATTTCATATAGTAATGGTTTGGTGATGATAGCCTTCCCTGTCACCCAAGCTGGGTACTCAATGTGTGCCCTTCATGGGCTGAGTACATCCTCCTCCTGTAGTTGAGCCTTGATTGGTGTTAGCAAGTCAACTGGAGGGATTTACTCAGGCCAGTCAGCTGTAAGGACTTGCTATGACTACTGGCCACCAACCTCCAGCCTTGGTGGAGAATCAGCTCTGCAGGAGCAAGTTGGTGGTGTTCTGAGGTGGTCTGTTGCTGTCCATTGGATGTGTAGGCTCTGGTGTTTCCTGGGTGTTGCAGATCAAATTTAGCCCCAACCTGCATTCTGCGTGGGGCCATCCTGCCTGAGCTGTAAAGCAGTCTGAGATGGCTGCTATTTTCCTGGGCTTGGAGATTCCCAGGTGGAGCCAAGCTGTGAATCTAGGCTGCTGCTAGTGCCAGGCCTGGGGACACTTAGCAATAGGTACGGGGCTAGGGACTTACTAGGTGTCTTTTGCTTTTTGAGCAGATTTAGGAATTTGTGAGGCACGAGCCAAGACCAGCCATTTATATGGAAAGGCCCTGGTTAATAGTTTGGGTGTCCTGTAATTTGGGTGGGAAGGAGTCAAGCAGATCTTCAGGGTGGGGCAAAGAGTGTTAGCCAGGTTGATGGAGTCTCAGATGTGGCACCCACCTGCCAAGTGTGTGGTTCTGTGTGGGGAGGTCTCAGAAAAAGGTCAACGGCATCAGTCCATCTTTCTGTTTGGGAGAAAGATGTTCCCCTGCTCTTGCCTCGATGGTAGACACTTCAGTTCCTCCCTGTATTCCACTAATGCTTTTCAAGATGCTACCCTGGTGGTGGAGCTCAGAGAGAGTAAGTCTGTGTGTGGTTTCTTTAAGAGGAGCTGCTTGGGGGTCCAGAAGTTTCTTTCACTGACTCAATCCCCACTGGTTTTAACAGTCTAAAGTTATGGGGATTTACCTTCCTGGCACTGGAACCCTGGCTGAAGGGCCTGCTTTTGGGCTGGGACTCCTTACACCTGAGATATCTGTCCTGAAATTTTATCCACCACACTTGGATGTGTGTCCAGCCTGTTCTGCATCTCTGCTGCTTCTACCAGTAGGTATGGATATAGTTTCTTTAATTCCATAGTTGTCATATTTCCATTCAACTTGATCTTTGATGGTTCTGAGTGATGGCTGTTCTATCGTTTAGTTGTAATTCTGATGTGGTTGTATGAGGCAGTGAATCATCTTTACCTGTGTTGACATCTTGACAGGCAGGTCCTTTGATCTCTGCTTTAGAATGGCTTTGTGACTGGGGATTTAGAATATTAGCAAAAATATTTTATTTATCTGGATGATGTTTAATATGAAGAAATACTAAAATCTCATGCACACTTAGTGCAATATATTTACCAAACATCTCAAAGCTTTTTCTTAATAAAAGTGAAATATGTAAAGAAATGTATAAGGTAGTTTTAATTTCCAAATCATCAAAAGTGCTTGATATTCCTTACATAAGTGAAGCTCTCATATGGGGAGGTAGTTAAGTTCTAATTTACTAAAATTTAGTTATTATCAAATACACCTTTTTATTAAAGTTATACTCTGTGATTTGAACTCCACTTCCTAGGACATTTGATTTTGCCACTATAACCTTTCTATATTATTGTTTGTATGAGATATCTATTTTTCAACCATTTACTTCCAACTGATTTGTTTTTTCTATTTAATGTAAGTTCTGTAGACAGCAGAGTTAGGTTTCATTGGTTTGTTTTAAGTGTGTTCTTCATGTTGACTTGATATAATGAAATAGGTGAATGTTTTATATATAGTAATTTAAAATTAGTTTTAAAATAATACTGCCAATATTTTCATAAATTCATATATCAAGTGTCTGCTTTTCAACAATGTCAATTAGGGAAAATGATAAAATTGTGAAAAAGGATTTACTTATTCAAATGAACAAATAATATTTAAAGAATAAATGACTTTTTACAAATGCCATGGGAATGAATCACTATGCTTTTAAAATGTATGTGATATAACACCTGAAAAGGCAACAAAATGATATTATTTGCTTCGAGAGTACCTAGAAGTTTTACATCTTAATTCTAAAAGTTTTCTTGTTTTTATTATTTTTAAAACTCATAGCACATTTCTACATATTTATACCACTTGTAATAAAAGATATAATAACTAAAATGTATAACTTAAGAAGGTTGAAATATTTTAGATGATTTTTAATGAGGCTTTTTAAAGTGAATTGACATTGATATTTCTCTCCTTCTCTCCTTCCCTTCCCCTCTAAAAAAGATAAATAAATAAAATATTAAAAAAAAGAAGTGAAAATTTGTGCTTTGAACCATTAGGTATAAGTCTGACATAGTATGCTTAACCAGTTTTGGTATGTTTTTGGAAGCTGTTACCAATTTTCCCGGATCTTTCTTCAGCCCAGGCAGCTGCCCGCGCCCTGTGGCTGCGCTTATTTTGTACCTCTGTGCACAAATCTGCCTGCCAGCCAGAAGTAAATAAGGGCTTAGGGCAACCTTAGTAAAAGTGTGGGTAAAAAGTAATTTTCTTTGAAGTAAAAGTGGCCTGATCTGGTCCTTAGTTCTTTCATAAACTAAGAATTTCACTCTCTCTGAATTCCTAACCAGAGTCTATGATAATGATTTATAATCATTAGGAAGCTGGAGGCAGAAACTGAATCACAAAAGGGAATGGGTACTTCATTTTCCTATCCACCAAATGTTTGTCTGATTTCTGCTTAGAAATTTTATATGCACCAAGTCTGTAAAATGATTCTGTGACCATGTCAACTTCTTAATCTGCCTCTAAAACTGGTGTTGCTTCTACTACTCAAACGGAAATGAACTGAATAAAAATGGATAACACATAATAGGCAAACCGAAAAGATATCTCTTTTTAGAATCACATAAGCTTTTTAGAAAGGATGCTAATAAAGTTTACCTATAAACATGTCAGAAAAATTATTTAACTTGAATATCAAGGAACTTTGAAACTGAATTAGAGTAGTTAAAATTAAAACAAAGTCTATTGTTTCTTTGATAGAGACTTAAATCATTAAGGAATTAAAGTTGACAACACTTTATTTGCACTGGGGAGCTTCACAGAAAATATCTGGTAAACATAAAATGTGTAGAAGAATAACAAAGGAGTCCAGTTAAATTAATATGGCTTAACAAATGGGAGGGAGGTGGGGAGCACTGGGGGTGGGGCAGGGCTGGGAATATAAGACAGAAAACTGTACTTGAACAAGAATTAAATAAAAATAAAAATAAAAAAGTATGGTTTAACAGCAATGAAATACATTGTTCTCATTGTGACTACTCAGATATTTTATAGCAGTAAAAATAAGTTCTATCAACTCTCAGTAGATGTATGTGGGGCACTTAAACAAATTAAATACTTTTTTAACCAAATGATTTGTTCTTCCATATTGTATGAACACATACTTCATTAAATAAATATAATTAAATCAAACATAATTCTGATAATTAGAGATAAAATGGTAAACATTCTAACTCTTTGGAGCAAAACATAAGCCATTATAGAGTTATTAACACTATGTTAGTATTCTTTATTACTTCAAGGAATAATGATCAAATCCCCTACAAAGCTTTATCTTTTTGGTTTACGAATTAAGAAGACAAAGACTCTGATTTTTTCAAGTACACCAAAAAGTTAAAAGCTAATTCAAATCCAGGAGCAAATCAACACAAATCTTTGAATAAATAATTTGTGAGTCTCCCTCATGAAACTTATTAGAAAAGAAATGGGCATAATCAATAGACTTTTTTCATGTTACTATTTTAAATGAAAAGGGCTAAATATATGCATCTTTAACATATATAAATAATTGTAATTTAAATAACACATTAATGTAGAGTTTTAGTAATATATTGTGTATATACTTAGTATAGATTTAAAAACTATTTTTCAAAGTGAATAATTATCATATTTCTTTTCAGATATGAGAGACTTGTCACTAAACTATCAAATAAGCAAACAAAGAAATCAATGATAATCCAGTTGTAATTTGCACAAAACACAGTGTCAAACTCAAATATTTTCTTGAAAGTACTAATTTGAAAAAGTAGAAATCTGTTTCTAAATTTGTAACTGCTAGTTCCTGTGATATGAAAACAAATGTGAATATTTAGAATTTGTGCTTTCAAAACAGAGTTGTATTCAGTATTATTTCTGGTTGAAATTATATTTAAGATTACATTAGAAAATAGCTAAATGTTTTCTTAAATTTAAGAAATTTTTTCTAAGTTTTTTCCCCAGTTTTTTCAAAACAAATGCAATGCTAATTCTGTTTCAATGTATTAGCTATGGAGAATTTAATGTACCTAGGTGACTAAGAATTTATTCATAGCTTCTGGGAGTTTTAATGAGTTTATACTAAAAAAAAAGTCATAACTAATTCCAAAAAGCAAATAAAGGAGGGTGAAACATATTCGTATCAGCAGACATTCAGTAAAATGAGCGCTCTGTGTTCTTCAGCTGACCTTTGCAGTTCTTCAACACTAGTCCTGTGCACCATTTGTAATGCTTTTGTGAAGGGAATTGTGGTAGCTGAGTGGGGGAATCAATAACTCAGAGTAAATCTCTACACAGTTGTAGAGCTGAAAAGACCCAAACAGTCTGTTCTTTCATTCTTAGCTAGAATCGCCACTGGGTTAAAGGAGGGATAAATATAGAAGCACAAATTTCTACAACTATTTAAACATTGTTACAAGTGTTTTCTCTACTTCCACACCAATGCTAAAACCATAAATGTAGTCCTAAACTTCAGAATATCCAAGATACCAAAGAATATAAATTACCTCGAAGAGTGTTACAGAACAGAGGTCCAAGGCGCAGGGGTCGGGGGGCAATATTTGGCCCACCCAGGGACGCCAAAAACTGTTACAGAACAGATACACCGGGGCCTGGACTCCAGAGGATGGTATACTAATATCGTCTGGACCATTTACTGGGCCCAATTGTCTGTCGCCAATTGGAGAGACAGCTCTCAATGCCAGATATTTGTGAAAAGGAAAAGAAATGTCTATTTAATGCTATACAGACCCAAGATCTTCGTTAAAATATCAATGTCCTTTAGGATATTCACCTATGCACACAGTGCTCCCTTCTCCCCCTGCCCTAAATCAGAGTAGCATAACTCAGGAAAAGAGCATATGTCCATTTTTCCAGGCCACCAGCACCGTCAGCTGCGTGGCTGTTCAGGCAGGATCTCCAATTAATCCAAAGTCATGTGGCACCTTCTCATGGTCCACTGGCAAGAGTTCTTTGTACTCATTTTTCCAGGCAAAGTCTCTCCTGCTTCCCAGGCCACTCAGCCAAAGGGAGCACCCCAAAGCCGTGTGGGTCTGCACTCTGCCAAAAGCGCATGGTTTTCTTCTTCACCTGGCTGCAGGGGTCCCCACTCTGGCAAAGCCATGTGGCTCTCTTTCACCTGGGCAAGAGTGGGGTCCTCACTCTGCTGAAACCACATGGCTCTCCTCTGCTAAAGCTACATGGTGATCTCTCTTACATGGGTGCGGAAGTCCCCATTCTGGCTGAAAGCACATGGCTCTCCTCACCTGGGCAAGCGGGGGTCCTCACTCTGCCCAGAACCGCATGGCTCTCCTCTCAATGGCTGCCCTGTCTGGGTTTAAATCCCCTGGCCAATCTTCCTCTGTACCCCTATTTCTGACTCCTCCCACAATCAGTTATACCTGCCAGTATTTCTGTATTATTCCAAGTTTACTGGCCTGCCATCATGAGTCTGGGCAGGTATGGCCCCATGTCCTAGGGCCAACCTTCTTCAAGCTCCCACACAGGTGCTCTAACTCGGGGGATCTGCCCCCCAGTTACATCTTGTTGGGGGAAGTGACTTCCATCCCCCTGGCTCCAAGCCTGGCCACAGCCATTTAACATATCCAAGTGACCCGCCAAAGGCTATAGATATGTTAAATGACCATGCCATGGATTAGCTGCAAGGCTGTGGCTGTACAAAACAGCCCTGCATGTTCCTGCTCCATGTGTTCCTTCCCCCAACTCACACCTGTGGGGGAAGGGGTGAAGACATCTTATGTGTCTCTCCAATAATTCCTACACACTTTGAGTTCTGGACACCATTCCAAATCCCTTTTTGGGGACCCCCTCTTGGCTGCACCCTGTATCAAGAGGACATAAAAGAATTGACTTCTAACCAAATTGAATTCAGTGATTAACATATTTGTTAGGATTGTCTATCTGCCAATTCCATGAAACTTAGCACACCAGAGTGAAAAAATGTATTTAATTTGAAATATGTTCTTTTATTTTTTATTGGTAAAACTATATAAGTACATTTTGAAGCTAGTGTGATTATTACCTTAAAATATATATTTAAAATCATTCTGTGGGTGGCATTCTTAAATGTAAATTGAACATAAGTGTTATATTACTGGCGAACCTAGACTTTTGTAACTTCCTGAAAATCTTGCTGTGTTTTAGTTCTACCAATTACACTATCACAGGAATGAAGAAAAGCTACGCTGTAAGGTTTAGTTATTTAATTTATTTTTAATTTTTGACTAGAGAGAGTGGAAGAGAGGCAGAAGAAGAAGGAGAGGAACATTGATGTGAGAGACAAACATTGATTGCTTTCCTTCTGGAAGTGTCCACCTGGGGATGGATCCTGCAACCCAGGCCTGTGCCCTGACTGGTAATCAGACTGATGATCTTTTGGTTTATGGGATGATGGCCAACCAGCTGAGCCACAGCAGCTGGAGTGGTCAGTATTTATTTATTAAACTATGTATTGGTCATATATACAGAGTGCCTGCCACATACCCGTGTTCCTTGTTCAAACAGTTTGCAGCTTAGCGGGGAATCACTCATACACAACTATTGTCATTCTAGAATTGTGATCTTTAGAAATAATATTTGGAATTACTAAAAGGAAGCTTTCTTCTTCCAAAAAACTTTTCTCAATATGTGAAAAACAAACAAAATAAGCCATAAATTTTATTAATATATTATTTCTATAAACTTAGGTAAATTAATAACCTCTTTATTTCTTAGTTCTTTTTTTAATCCATAAAATGAGCATAATTGTGACACCCTTAATTTGGTTATAAAGCTTAAACAAATTAAACAAATTAGTTATAGGTTAAGCTTTTAGACTACTACCGCCCAGCTCATAGAAGGTTCTTAATAAAAACTAGCTAATTACTTAATAATTGTAATTGCACTGATGCCGTATCTGTCCCTGGCGAGTGAATTCTCACTCGGCGTTGGAGGAATGTTTAGGTGCGGGTATAAGTCAAACAATAAAGTAATAACATACATTGAAGTGAATGATGATTAGAAAATAATTATCTCCTAGAGTTTCGGTTCTGGATGCAATTGTGTTTCTCTAGCTCAGACATTTTGCTTTAGAGCTGAGGAGGCTGATATCCAGACCAGCAAGAGTGGCCAAGGCAGGGACATACAGATAATGTGTGTCCATACTAAATGTAAACTGAGGTTTTCCTTCTTTCCCACTTCGCTTCCTTTGGCAGGGAAACATCTAGCCTCAGATGAAGAAGCCTGGGAAATAAATAATAAACTGCTCATATTCTCTTGCCTTCTTCCTCTGGTCCTCTGTGGGGCTCTCTCTGTTGACTGAATGTAAACAGAAGCTGGAGGGAAAGGAAGGCTTTTTCCTAATGACAATATATTGTCTACAGGTCAGAGACAGGGAACTGGTAGATAAAAGCGGAGAATCATTCTGGACAGTAAACAAAAATATCCCACATACCAGTTTTTTTCTTTTTCCTTTAAGGTTTTGCCATGAGTTAAACTTGACTGAAAACACTTTATTGAATGATATATTCTGGTCACTATTATCTTTTACGTTACTGTCATCATTTAGGATATAGAAGGAAGAAAGACATTTTTATTTAGAGAACCAGATTAACCTGTATTTTTACCTGTCACTTTCATCTAGTTTAAATGGAATAAAACAATGTTGCTACAAATAATTATCAGATTGAGTGACATCAAGAAAGTAGAAGACTGAGGATTATATGGTAGCGTTCAACCTCACCAAGCTGAATTGTGTGGCCTTAACAACTAAATTAGTTGATTTACTTTTGTGTTTAAAAGTAATACTAAATGTGAGGATTTTTTCATATTCTGTAATGGATACCTTGTGCTATCTATAAGTATTTCTTTCCTAAATTTTCTTTATGCTTGGGAGAGTTAACTCTACCATGGCACATACACAAAAATCAAATGTTGAGTACAGAGGAAGAAGAAAAATTATTTCTGACCCGTGTAGGTGAATGGTTTGTATCCTGAATATGAAGATGTTTCATTATCCATATCATTGTCCTAGCTTGAAAATATTTATGAGCGATCATAAAATTAGGTATCCTGTTTTGAATATTCAGCCTGCAGCATGTACATTGCTGATCTCCAGAGGAAGGTAGAGCCCTGGTTGATTATTTAAAAACTACTACTTTCTATTGGCCTAAAATTTACTTCACTTTAATTTTACTAAGATTTTTAATATTTTCCACATTTTCTTATCTTGAAAAAATTTAAGTTGGGAGCTTTAATCAATCTTCATTTCATTCTTTGAGATAGTTTCCAGCCAAACACATCTTCAAATTCTGCACTTTCAGACAACTAAACTTAATAGATGTGCACATTTATACAGAGAAAAACAGAAAAACTAATGCCTAAGTATTGTCTTAATAGGAAACTATTTTCACCAGTTAGCATATTTTCCTTTTTCTGTAGAAGGAAAGATTAACTTCAATGAAGGTCTTAATACAGAATTTATGTAACAGATTGTGTCCTAAAAATACAGTAAAACAGTTCAAAATTCTGTTGTAATGTTATTTTAAGGTTCATTCTCCATGAAGGCAAAAAGTCTATTCAATAGAAAGAAAAAAAATGAAACACTGTTGTGTTTAATTTTTATGTACTGCATTTGGTCCTTCAGAAAACTGATGCCACTTTCAAAAGTGCAAGTCCAGGGTGTTGAGGATAAAAAAAAAAAGGACAGGAGGCAAAGAAAATTATGAAACGGGCCACTGCACCACAATTAGCAAAGTGTTCAGCAGGGCTTTGTTCAGTAGGCAGGCAAAATCTTTTTACATGTGAGACTTTGGAAGAATTATTCAGAGAAATCACACCTCAGAGAACACTGTGA
This sequence comes from Sturnira hondurensis, assembly GCF_014824575.4. Lineage (NCBI taxonomy): Eukaryota > Metazoa > Chordata > Mammalia > Chiroptera > Phyllostomidae > Sturnira > Sturnira hondurensis. The sequence continues at coordinate 1,262,939 of NW_028081539.1, forward strand.
AACAAAGAAATGAGGAAGAATGCATGTTAGTTTCTCTTCCATCTCCCATTTCTCTTTGGTCAAGGATCATTCTATGGAATGAAATTTCTTGAATTGCTGGGTTGTGTCATGCTTTCATTTGGCAACCACTCAGGAAGCTATATATAGCCCAAGCTCAACAGAGTAGCATTTCATCTAAGTAAGAAAAAGGCAGGCAGGTGAGGAGCTCGGAGATTATAGGGTTAGGCAAGTGGCACTTGACCAGAGAGATGTGAAGCTTAAATTGTACACTCGACAGTTAGGTGAATTTGTCGATGGAGGCTTTTTTTTTTAAGAGAAGAAATAGAGGAATAAAGTTTGTGCACAGGAAAAAAAACAAAGTGAAATGGTTTGAACTTAGTAGCTTTATTCAAGACTATGATATATCTAACAAGTATTGATAATCATATTATGTTAGAATTATACTTGTGTTGGGATGTTCCATTGAATTGTGAATATTTGAACAGAAATTTTTCTCATTTCATTTTACAATCCCCATATGCTTAGGCTTCATAATTAGTGAATGCAAATATATATATATCCATATGTGTATATGAATGTATGTATATGTATATACGTATATATTTGAACATATTTGTGATACCATGAAATTTCAAATTAAGTTCTAAAAGGGTTTTGGATCTTGTAAAAATGGATAACCTCTAAAGGTGGTAATTTGAAGGGGATATCATGCTGTTGTTTATTAAAATTTTAGATAATATTGGTAGGGAATACTTATTGGAGAGCAGAACACCCAGAAAATAGAAATTGGAAATATAAAGTAATGAATGAAAAAGGTACCATACATCATCTCATTTTACAAGGTCTTGTCTGGATATTAGTAAAAAAGTATAATTTATTTTATTCATTAAAAATTTATTCAACAATATTCATGAAATACATATCATTCTATATCCTGAACCAGCACTGAAGATGTCTAAATGAGTAAGACAATGTTCCTTCCAGAAAATTAGAGTTGATGAAGAAAAGAGGCATGCAAACAATTAATTATTTATTATAACAACCTTTAAAAGGTTCTTTAATAGGCATATAATGAATGAAGAGTCCACAGACCAGCTTTTCACAGCTGCAAAATCACCCTGGACTTGTTCCACCTAAAATCACAGTAATGACAAGTGGAAAATCAAAATGATCCCAAACATTTATAACGCCTCCAACACATGGAGTAAACAAAATGAAAAACTAGAATAAAATCTGGTGCATAGCACTGGCACTATATTAGTAATTTAGCACACAGGGACTGTGATTGTTCTTATAAGGTAAATCAAAATTTTCCAACATCAGTAGAAACACAAATGTGTATATATACAAGAAGTCCACATAATTTATTAAAGAAAAAACCCCAAGTTTTTATATTAACTATCATGTGTTAATTATGTTATTATCTGAAGTTTATTTGAAGGTACTTTATCTTATATATTGCATAACATATTTTACAACAAAGGCATGAACTTGATCAAGAAAAAAAAGGAAATAAAGTTAAATTTTGATACTGGTTTTAAAAATATGTTATACTTCCTCTCTGCTCCCCCTCCACCAGCCCACCCAAAAAGATAGAAATAAATACAGAAAATGAAAGGCAAAGGGAAAACAGAGTAGAAAACTGTTGTGAACAGCTTATTTAAGTTATTTGAGTGAACATATATTATGCTTCCCAGGAGTGGGGCACAAATGTGACAAACTTGGGCAGCCGTGTGTGTGTGTGTGTGTGTGTGCGTGTGTGTATGAGTAAGTGAGAAACAGAAAAACACTGCATGTCCCAAATTTTAAACATTATTAGATAACACCGTTTTCTAAAGAGAAACATAATTATTCTTTTTTAAAATATATTTTTATTTAATTATTGTTTAAGTACAGTTTTCTGCCTCCCACTCCCATCCCAGCCCACCCCCCCATGCTCCCCACCTCCCTCCCATTTCCACCCCCCTTAGTTGTTCTCCATGTGTCCTTTATACTAGTTTCTGTGAATCCTTCCCCTTTTCCCCTGAAATTCTTTCCCCTCTCCCCTCTGGTCCCTGTCAGCCTGTTCTGAATTTCAGTGTCTTTGTTTTTATTTTGCTTGTTTGTTTGTTTTGTTGTTTAGCTTCCTGTTAAAGGTGAGATGATACGGTATTTGTCTTTCACTGCCTGGCTTATTTCACTCAGCATAATACTTTCCAGTTCCATCCATGATGTTGCAAAGGGTAGGAGCTCCTTCTTTCTTTCTGCTACATAGAATTCCATTGCGTAAACGTACCATAGTTTTTTGATCCAGTCATTTACTGATGGGCATCTAGGTTGCTTCCAACTCTTGGCTATTGTAAATTGTGCTGCTATGAACATTGGGGTGCATAGGTTCTTTTGGATTGGTGTTTCAGGGTTCTTAGGATATAATCCCAACAGTGGAATTGCTGGGTCAAAAGGCAGGTCCATTTTTAGTTTTCTTAGAAAATTCCATACTGTTTTTCATAGTGGTTGTAGCAGTCTGCAATTTCACCAACATCGAATGAAACATGATTATTCTTTTTTTTATAAAGACTTTATTTATTTATCTTTAGAGGGGAAGGGAAGGAGAGAAGGAGAGAAATACCAATGTATGGTTGCCTCTCGTGAGTCCCCTGCTAAGAAGTGGCCTGCAACCCAGGCATGTGCCCTGACTGGGAATCGAACCGCGATCGTGTGGTTCACAGGCCCATGCTCAATCCACTGAGCTACACCAGCCAGGCAGAAACATGATTATTCCTGATACCAAAATTCAACTTATCATAATCCTGATGACATATTTCATGGGGCAATTTCTTCACATAAATTAGTGGCAAAATAGCAAACAAAAACATACAGGGAGAGAAGAACAGAAGTAGTGAGATTCAGGTATGTGGCTCTCTGATGATCTAGCTTATTTTAAGCATAGATTTTAAATTATCCAAAGAATGAATAAATGCACATTCTTCCTACTATGCTGCTGGGATAACATATTGAATATCCATTAACTTTGTTTCTCTCTGCTGAACTTCTGAAAGCTTTCTATTTAGTGACATAGCTTTTAAAGTTGTACTCCTTGACAGGTAGCTGAATTACCTGTATTCTTTGTAGAATAAGTGCACAGCTGTATGTTTTTTAATAGCTTAGTTGGGGATAGAGGGAAAATTGAAGAACCCAATAAAGAAAGTGGGAGAGAGTCTGTATACAATGCCATTGCAACTCTTTGTGTGAGTGAGCAAAAAGACACCCAGTTGGAGGCACATTTCTGATTTGGATGACTTTTGGTCTGATGAATTTCCAAAGCAAATAATAAGATGGTTTTGTTTTAATTTATTTTAATTGGCATATAATTTACACATAATACTGTGCAAATTTAAGGTATACTCATGTCGATAAGATGTACTTCTATGTTGCAGTATGATTACTAGCACAGCGTTAGCTAACACCCTCATCATGTCACATTCCTAATGTTTATTTTTGTGGAGAGAATAATTAAGATCTAGTCTCTTAGCAACTCCGAAGTTTATAATACAGAATTATTGACTATAAACACCATGCTGTGCGTTAGATCTTCAGGACTTGTTTATCTACTGGTTGCAAATTTGTATTCAAATAACATCCCTCCATTTCTCCTGGTGGTTACCGGGAGCCCCCGTAGCTCCCGGTAACCACCATTTTACCCTGTCTCTGCAAGTTCGGCTTTTAAAAATTCCACATATGAGGGATAACATGTGGTATTTGAAGATGCAAATTTACAGTTATTTTAGCTGTAACAAAAGCCAAGACAAACACACACGTATCCACACACTCTAGCACAAGCACAAACACACACATGAAACACCTAGAGAATATTGAGCTTGGAGCTGTGTGAGTTATTCATGTACTTCATAAGATAAACTAGTGACAGAACATACAAATTAGTTGAAGTGACTTGAATAACATAGTGGGTATCTTTTTAGTTTTATCTGCTAATTTTTTAAAAATCAAATTTTACAGATGTCTACTAAAATTGGTAGTAATTAACTAATAAATTATCTGATCATATATATATATAATCATTAATTTCTTTTTTTAAAGATTTTATTTATTATTTATCTTTAGAGGGAAGGAGATAAGGAGAGAAATATCAATGTATCAATATCAATAAGGGGACTCTCATGAGTCCCCTGCTGGGAGCTGGCCTGCAACCCAGGCATGTGCCCTGACTGGGAACCGAACCGTGATCATGTGGTTCGCAGGCCCGTTCACAATCCACTGAGCCACACCAGCCAGGGCTTATAATCATTAATTTCTGATAAATAATTAGATGGCAGAAGCATCTGCCACAACTACTCCTAATTCATGTTAATAACTCCATCTCTGTAAAAGATGTAAATTCATATAATACACATAACAGGCAAAAGGCTTATGTCAGACCAGTCTAACACAGTATGAAATAATTAAGAAACAAGTTAAAAAACATGGGTGAGTTCCCATATCTTTTTCAGTGTAACAGTGGGATAGTAGCTTTGAAAAATGCCAGTAATTCAAATTAGTTTTAATCTCTGTACTTGTTGAAATTGAAGCACTCTTTGTTTGGGGAAAGGGAAATAACAGGCAGAGAACAGGAACCGAGATGTTATTGGCAGCTTTGACTTTAAAAAGTTGAGAGATTTATACAATCTGAAGAGAAACCAGAGTTGGTAGCTTTGATTGAAAAAATAATTGTTAATACAGAGGGAAAAAGACAGTTGTGAAAGTGTGGATTTCTTTTGCAGAAACCAGAATTAAAAAAATAAGGCCCTGGCCAGTTGGTTAGTTCCGTTGGTTAGAAGGTCATCCCAATACACCAAATTTGAAAGTTCTGTCCTAGTCAGAGAACATGCAAGAAGCACCCAATGAATAAATAAGTAGAACAACAAAGAGATCATTTTCTTTCTTTCTTTTTCTTTCTTTCTTTCTTTCTTTCTTTCTTTCTTTCTTTCTTTCTTTCTTTCTTTCTTTCTTTCTTTCTTTCTTTCTCTTCCTCTCTCTCTCTCAAATCAATAAAAAATAAGTAAATAAATATTTGTGGTCCTCTAAACCAGAGTAAAGAGAATGCAGACATGACCTAAGGGGAGGTTCCTGGCATGCAGAGAAGATGATGTCTCCTTTTCAGGATGCAGGAGATACACTGAGAGCCAGAGAGATAAAGAGACTTAGAAATTACAGGTCTCAGAGATGATCAGAACCCACTGCATCCTGGAACTGTGAATTAGACTCTCCTTGCTTCCTGAAGACCCTAAAAGAGAAGCCATGCACACTAGAGAATTAATTGCTGGCCTGAGTGCCAGGGACTGGAGGCATCACTCCCTGGCAAGGGGACTTTCTGGGAGAGGAGCCCCTAAAGCAGAACCTAGATGGAGGATGTGGCTTTGTCTCACAAGAAAGACCTGCCATCACAGCTTGAGGAGGACAGAGCAGGAAGGCATGTGGGTTTGAGGGCTGGGTTATGTCATAAATGGAGGGAGACGGACAGCAAAGCTGCTATCATTGTGCTTTGATTGCTCTGAAGGTATAGACCACGTGCTACACATATCACAGTAACTAAATAGTAGGTGGTATGGGAACAGGCAAAGAATTTAGGAATAAAGGAAATAAGAATTTCCGAGTCATGTGGATCTAGTCCTTATGACATTGACTTGTTGAAATGTTATTGCTGTTCAGTAGGATCATAGATAGCCACAGATCTATAGTGAGCTCATGGAGGCTTGGTCATAACTGATTTCTGTCCACAGCATCAAAGAACAAAAGGCGGTCATTAAGAGCTGTTAACAATCTGAAATTATTCACAGTAGAATTCTTTACAAAGCTATATGGAACATAAGAGTGATCATTAACAGATTATTCATGCTTAAGGACCATATATTTGTATTGTCCTTTGATTTGAGAGATTTGCAAACATTAATGAAGCTGATAGTTCTACACTTTACCATTTACTACAACTCCTTGTACTTACATAGTTTTTGCATAGGCAAAAGATACCGGATACAAATTTCAAAAGGTGCAAAATGTATACAGTGCAAAAATAATACTTCTGCTTTCCTAATTTCTTAATTTTTCATTTGGTTTCTCTTACCAGACAGCCTTTGTTATCAGATTCTTGTGTCTCTTTTTACTCATATGTCTTTCGAATCAACCTAATCTAATCTGGATTCCGGATCTAACATTCTATAGGAAAAATAATTTGATTGAAGTCACCAAGTCATTAACTCCAATACATGTCTGAAATCTACCTTGCCTTGGACCTCTTGATAGCAATCAATGTTAGTTCTTGGTTTCCTTGGCATGCTCATTTTCTGTGACTTGGAGGAGGTTTGAAGTACTGAAGCCTTGGTCTCGGGACTTCTATCCTTCTTGAGATAAAATCATCCACATCTGCAGATTCAATTACCATCTGACATAGATGACTTACATTTTTTAACTCGTGCTCAGGTCTGTATATCCAGTTTTTCACTGGATTATTTCCCTGGGGTGGCCTGAAGCCATCTCAATCATCATGTATCGTACAAAACTGAAGTCAGGGTTTCTTCTCCCATCTTGATTTTCCAGTTTTCGCACCTCAGTGTGAATCCTTAGGGCAATTTTTGATGCTTTCTTTTTCTCTCTTTGTCTCATTATATCCAATCCTTAGTAATATCTAGCTCCCTTTTTTCCATAATATTGATCATCCTCCTTCCTTTTCTACATTCAGCCACAATTACGTTATCCATGCTGCCTTCCTTTTACACCTAAGTTACTGCAACAGCCTTCCTGGTTTTCCACTGCTGCATGCTTTGAACTCCACTGATATCTAATATACATGTTTTAAGGTGTTATTCTTTATATTATAAACCTGATAATGTCACACTCCCTCCTTAAACACTTTAGATTTTGATATCTTGCTTTTGTCTTGAAAATGAAGTCAGTGCTCCCTGCAATGTCTCATGAGACTGCATGATCAAGCCCTTATGTATAAAATCCGTTCAGACCAATGTAGCAACTTTGTGTAAAACAAGCAAAGAAAAACAAGGTACTTCTTCTAGAAGATATATTCCTCTGCTAGTTTCTTACTGTGGTTCAAGGTAGAATTTTTGTTTGTTTGTTCCCTGATAAGATAGCACTTTATTGAATATCTGATGCAAGAAGACCTCTCCTATTACCAGCTGATGTGTGGAGCTCTGTGGAGTCCACTTGCTCCTCAGAGAGAACTAAAAATCCTAGTTCCTCAAGTGTAAGTACAGTTTCAGTTTCTTTTTGATTACTAAAAAATTGACTTTATTTACAACTTCAGTTCTGAGTGCCCTTCTTACATTTGTCTGTTAGAAATTTTATGCTATTTTCTTTCAGGAATCAGCTATTTTAATTTTCAAATCTTGTAATATTTTATATAACATTTGTATTAGCAATTTGTAATCTTGTAATATTTTATACAACATTTGTATTATCAATTGAAAGACTATTGATAGATAACTGGCATGGAACTTTCTTATCTTTCTGGATAAATCCTGCTTGAATATAATGCATCATTTGCTCAATGTACTTTTGGATTTGTTTTTAAAATTTTTTATCTAATGCAGACTGATACAACCACTGTGGAAAACAGTATGGAATTTTCTTGGAAAACTTAAAATGGACCTGCCTTTTGACCCAGCAATTCCACTACTGGGCTTATATCCTAAGAACTCTAAAACACCAATCCAAAAGAACCTATGCACCCCAATGTTCATAGCAGCATGATTTACAATAGCCAAGAGCTGAAGTAATCTAGGTGCCCATCAGTAAATGAATGGATCAAAAATTATGGTACATTTACACAATGGAATTCTATGTAAAACAAGCAAACAAAAACAAGGTACCTCTTCTAGAAGATATATTCCTCTGCTAGTTTCTTCAGAAAGAAAGAACTCCTACCCTTTGCAACAGCATGGATGGAACTGGAAAGCATTAAGCTATTTCATAGCCAGGTGTTGAAAGACAAATACCATATGATCTCACCTTTAACAGGAAACTAAACAACAAAACAAACAAGCAAGCAAAAGAAAAACAAAGACACTGAAATACAGAACAGGCTGACAGGGACCAGAGGGGAGAGGGGAGAGAATCACAGGAGAAAAGGTGAAGGATTTACAAGAACTAGTATAAAGGACACATTGACAAAAACTAGGGGGGTGGAAATGGGAGGAAGGTGGGGAGAACTGGAGGGGGGTGGCCTGGGCTGAAAATAATTTAAAATAAATTATTTTAAATAATGTAGGGTTGGAGCTTTAAAATAATTAAATTAAAAAAAATTTTTCATTTAGTTCACCTAAATTGATAGGTATGATTAACTTGTTCTTTTTTTAACTTCACTCACACATTTTTGGAATAAACATTATGTTTGTGTTGTAGAATTGGTTAGTTAGCTTCCTCCTCCTCACTTTTCCATGGTCTAGAAGAGCAATTTTCAAACTTTTTCATCATATGGCACACATAAACTTATTACTAAAATTCTGTGTCAAGTTGCCAAAATTGACAATTTGCCAAAAAAGGTATGGTTTTGATTCATTTATATCAGGTGGTTATAGTGTTGTGTGGGCCATTGTCATTTTATTATTTGACAAACAAAGGGAAAAGAAGTCAGTGCCCCTGATGAAATAGTCAGGTATTGTTAGTTTAAAAAATTCTTGTAGCACACAGATGGAAAATTGCTGATGTAGAATAATTTATATGAGTTGGAATATCAGTTCCTTGAGGTGTAGAAGACTATGCATCGGTAGGGATATTTCTTTGCCAAACTTTTGATAAAGCTATATACGCTTTGTGTAGATTTTTGGCTGTACAGTATTTTGATATCTACTGAGGTTATAATTAAGTAACATTATGTAATTGAACTTTTCATATATTAATGTTACTTCTACTTTCAGCCCACATGGAGTAATAAACTGAAGTTATTCTCCAGCCAGAAAAACTGAAATACTGAACAAAATATATGAAGCAATACTTTCCAGATAGTGAACATTAAGCAATTAAGGGCAATGATCCCAAGAAATAGAAATAATTTTGAGGAACCTTATAATTGTTATAATTTATTGCTGAAGAGAGTGTCCTGAGCCTAGCACTTGCAAGAGGAGCCCAAGTTAAACCAGGTGGTCAGTCTGACTTGAGGAGACAAATTTGGGAGACCAGAGACAAGGGTAGGTAGAGTTCACTGGGAAGAGTACTGGAGAGAATTGCACACAGAGATGACATCACTACCTATTCTATTGCTATTAAAAGGACAATAAGGAAATATTATTAATGATTTTATACAAACCAAAAACCTTAGGTTAAATGGTCAAATTCTTTAGAAGCTACAAAGAGCTCACTGAAGAATAGATAATCTGATTGGCTTTATGCCCATTAAATAAATTTAACTTATAATTTTAAAATGTCCTATAATGAAAACTTCAGCCCCTTATGACTTCATTGATAAATCTATGAAACACCAAAGGAACAACTACCACATATACACAAATGTTTCTGAAAAATTAAAGAGGGAAGAATATATTCCCAGTATTTCATGAGGTCAGACTGGGAATGATACTTTATTTTTCTTTGCTGATTTAGCACACATTTTGGGACTTATTAATATTCTTATAATGATAATTACTACCACATAATTTTACTGGCATTGTTGTAGTTATAGCTGTGCTTGTTAGTTTGTTTTCATGATATAATGCTCTTAGGATTTTATTTTAAACAGACCAAATGGTTCTCCAACTTGATAATTTGCAAAGGAGAATTGCATCGTGATGGATCTGAATTTAAAATTTATTTTATTGTATAAAGTAGTTTGAATTTTTAAAAATTTAAAAAATATATTTGAGTATTTCTGTTTGTGACAACCAAGATAAAATCATGAACATTATAACACAAAGGTGCACAATATTGAAAAAAGTTAAAAATTTTTTCTTGTTTAGGTAAATCAGTTACATAACAGTTTAATATTTCTTTTTTTGGGGGGGGGTTGTGCTGAAGGATTTTATTAACAATAAGTGAAGTCACTACCAAAACCAGTAAAGTTCTTTTGTAATGCTCAGTGTGGGGAGTAGGGGTAACCTGTGCTTTATGGACAAACTATATTATATTAGAACTTAATAATATGTAATATATTTTTTGGAATTGTTCTCTATTTTTTCCACTTTTTTATTGTTGTTCAAGTACAGTTGTTGCAATTTCCTTCATCCCTCCTCCATCCCTTATCAATAACAATATTATTTATAATGATATTAATAATATATCATTGATATTACATATGGATAATATATAATATGTTTTAATGAACATTGTATTATTCCAACTATGTACTAATACAATTTACTTTAAGTTTTGCATTGTTAGGATTCTTTTTTTCATTGTTATTCAGTTATAATTGTCCTTCCTTTTTCCCCATTTCTCTCCCCTACCCCATCTCCCACCCCAGGCCCACAGCTAATCTCCCCCATTGTCCATGACCATCAGTCCTCTATTCATGTTCCTTTGTTTGCCCCTTCCCTTTCTTTTGCCCATTATTCTCCTTCCTGCCTTCCCTCTGGTCACTGTAAGTTTGTTCTTTATTTCCAAGTCTGTTCTATCTCATTTGTTTGTTTGTTTTATTGATTAGGGTCCACTTATAGGTGAGATCGTATGGTACTTGTTTTTCTCTGTCTGGCTTTCATTTAGCATAATGCTCTCCAGTTCCATTCATGCTGTCACGAAGGGTTGGAGCTCCTTCTTTCTTTCTACTGTGTAGTATTACACTGTATGAAATGTACCTCAATTTTTTGATCATCTCATTTAGTGACGGGCACTTAGGCTGTTTCCAACACTTGGCTACTGTAAATTGTGCTGCTATGAATATTGGGGTGCACAGGTTACTTTGAATTGGTGTTTCAGGACTCTTAGGGTATAATCTCAGCAGTGGTATTGCTGGGTTAAAAGGCAGTTCTATTTTTAAAGCAGTTTTCTCCTCAGTTTTTCTGAGGAAATTCCATACTGTTTTCCACAGTGGCTGCACCAGTCTGCATTCCTGTAAACAGTGCACTGGGGTCCCCTTTTCTCCACAGCCTCACCAGCACTTATTGTTTGTTGATTTGTTAATGATGGCCATTCTGACTGGTGTGAGGTAGTATCTCATTTTGGTTTTAATTTGCATCTCTCTATGGCTAGTGATACTGAGCATCCTTTCATATGTCTCTGGGCCCTCTGTATGTCCTCCTTGGAGAAGTTTCTGTTCGGATCCTTTGCCCATTTTTTAATTGGGTTGTTTATCTCCCTGGGGTAAAGTCATGTGAGTTCTTTGTATATTTTGGAGATCAAACCCTTGAGTTATATGAATTCCTTGTATATTTTGGACATCAATCTCTTATGTGTAGTTTGAAGATATTTTTCCCATTCCATAGGTTGCATTTTTATTTTGTTGATTATTTTCTTTGCTATGCAGAAGCTTTTAAGTTTAGTATAGTTTCACATTTATTTTTGATTGTTGTTTTTGCTTTAGATGTCAAATAAAAAACAAAACAAAACAAGAAATCACCAAGATTGATGTCAAGCAGCTCATTTCCTGTATTTTCTTCTAGAAGTTTTATGGTTTCAGGTCTTACATTCAAGTTTATAATCCATTTGAGTTGATTTTTGTGTATGGTGTAAGAGAAGGGTCTAATTTCATTCTTTTACATGTGGCTATCCTGTTTTCCCAACACCATTTATTGAAGAGACTATCCTTTCACCATTGTATACTATTGGCTCCTTTGCCATAAAATAATTAACCATATATGTATGGTATATAACTTAAGGTTATAAGCACTACTTTGGAAAATTTTATTGGTATTTTATTTTTAATTTGAATTAAGTTTAATAGAGATAAGTTATATCCAAAATGATACAGTTGAAAGTTTGGAAAATTTATAAATGTTATAATTCTATTATCTATATTGTTTCACAAAATATCTAATAAATATGGGTTGTATTTATAATTTAATTGATAAATTGTGTAGTTTATGTGTTTACTAGTTTTACATTTGTATTTAGCTTAAAATCTTTTTTAAATGTTGATGAGATATTTCTAATATTCTTTGGTACTAAGTTCATTCATACCATTTTGCTTATTAAAAACTTTTGCACATTTAATTTATAAACACTTTCTTAAAAATAGGTAAGTAGTTTAAATAACATATACTCTTCTCATTTTACAGTGGAAAACTTTCATAATGATAACAAGCCAATATCTCCTGAATAAGATTTTATATCTTACATTAAGAAAAGTGCCCAATTTCACGTTTTCATAAATGGGGACTATGAAAAAACATTTAATGTTCTACTTAGCCATTGTATGTGTTTGAAATAGTATTATTTTATCATTTTCACTTGTATAGTCAGTTATAAATGACAACATTTAGAATTATCAAATTAAAAATAGTATACTTTGTAAGGTCATAGATTTTTGGGGAGTGTTTGTATTTTTTCTTATTGGAGTTACTACTCTACATTTTTTCTTATTCAAGAAATATTGTCTTTCTTTTATATGCCTATAAGATTGTTATTTTAAAAATTAAATTCACAGTAGTGTTTCAGTCAGTAGGAAGCAGTCAATACAAGCTAGGTCATGATAGCTCCCAAAAGAGGCTATGCTGTTTGTCAAGCATATCAATACAAAGTCATTATATTTTGAAAACTGAGATAAATAAAACAACAGATTTGCAAATGCAAGTGCAATAGTTTTAAAAATGCAAAAGTTTGTTTTAATGACTGAGTCTGAAGAGTTCATTAACAAAATGCACATTTAATTATGCATTTTGAGCAATATTGTGCACAAAATGGAAAAATAGTAAATCTCATTACTAGTCTACAGATGTTTTGTGTAATTTTTAAACTGTACACAAAAATTGTTGGTGCTTTTTTTTCTATAAGCCATCTGCTGATATTTTATTAAGACATGTGTCTGTTCTTTGTAGAAAATACAGTGAAATCATAATAGGTTTAACTTAAATGAAAAGTGTAGAAATTGAGTTTCATAAAAATTTCAGAATAGCATAAGGAAATATAAATTTTCTACCTGGTATGCATTTCTTCCTTTTCCTCACCAAATCTTTCATTTCTCTGATCCCACATTACTCTGCCTTTGCAGAACTATGGGTACTGAATCATTCTGTTTTAAAATTTTAATGTAACTCTGCTACTTGGCAAGTCCTAAAATCTTGAGTGATTTAGCTGAAGTGAAAACTTTTGAAAATATAGTGGTTTATTGAGGGGAAGCATTAATTATATGCTGTATGAAAAAGGAGAATTTAGCTGGTAAATCTTTTCTTCAACTTATCTGTTTCTCATCTCAGATCTAGGATAGAAATCATCTAATTCCTAGAAGGCATTTGATGCTGAAGCCCGAGGCTGGTGAAACTCCTGATCTATCCTCTGTTGCCTCTGGTTGTGCCTTTTCCCAGTCTAATCTTTGATCTTGTTATGAAGTGAATGTTGTATCCCCTCAAAATTCATATATCAAAATATTAGCCCCTGTTGTGATGGTATTAGGAAGTGGAGCCTTTGACAGATCATTAGAATTAGATAAGATCATGAAGGTAGAGCCCTCATGAATGGGATTAATGCTTTTATCAGTCATAAATGAGTTTCTTTCCTCTCTGTTCTCTGCCATGTGAGGATATAATGAAAAGCTTACATCTCAGAATGGGACTCTTGCCAGAACCTGACATTCTGGCACTCTTATTTTGGAATTCCAGCCTCTAACATTAAAAAAATAAATTTATGTTGTTATTGTAAGCCTCCCAATCTATGGCAGTTTGTTCTAGCAGCCTAGACTAAGACAGAAATTAGTGGTGAGAATGTGGTGCTGCTGTAACAAATACCTAAAAATATGGAAGTAGCTTTGGACCTAGTTAATGGGTAGAGACTGAAAGAATTTTTAGGTGCATGCTAGAAATATGAATGTTAAGGGTGATTCTAGCGAAGTCTCAAAAGAAAGACTGGAGTGTAAATAAAGCCTCAATCTTTTTAGAGACTACATAAATAATCATGAACAAAATGTTGGTAGAAATATAGATGATAAAGGCCATTCTCATGAGTTCTCAGACAGAAATGAAAAAAACATATTATTGGAAACTAGGGGGAAGGCAATTCTTGGTATAAAATGGCAAAGAAATAGGATGAACTGTGTTTATGTTCTAGTGTTGTGTAACATAGAACCTACAAGCAATGTAATTGGATATTTAACTTAAGAGATTTCTAAGCAAATTGTTGAAAATACAACTTGGTTCCTCCTGACTGCTAATAGGAAAATGCAAAAAGAGAGAAATGTTTAGTGGTGAAACTATTAAGCAAAAAGGAAGCAGAACTTAAACATTTGGAAACTTGTCACCCTACCTATATTTCAGAAAAATGAGAAAACTGAGGATGTGGCTAAGAAACTGTTTGATAAGATTAGTATGGATCTGCCATCTCACCAGAAGCCAGGCCCAATTATTCAAGACAATGGAGGAATGAAGCTGGAGCTGAATTCTGAATGAAGCAATTCAGAGTTCATTGAGACTGCCCTGCCATCGCAGGTCCAGAGCCCCTGGGTTTTCAAGGAATGGCAGCCCCCGTCTGAGTTTCAAAGACTGGGGCCACCAACAAAGTCATAGGCTCAGGACTCCAGTCCAAAAGAGTTCCAGCATCCTGGCAGAAAGTGATACGAGGCTAGCCTGCCAAACTGTGGGAGTGACTTTATCACCCCNAAGACAATGGAGGAATGAAGCTGGAGCTGAATTCTGAATGAAGCAATTCAGAGTTCATTGAGACTGCCCTGCCATCTCAGGTCCAGAGCCCCTGGGTTTGCAGAGAATGGCTGCCCCCGTCTGAGTTTCAAAGACTGGGGCCACCAACAAAGTCATAGGCTCAGGACTCCAGTCCAAAAGAGTTCCAGCATCCTGGCAGAAAGTGATACGAGGCTAGCCTGCCAAACTGTGGGAGTGACTTTATCACCCCTGTGGATAGAATTTGGAGTTGAAAAGGAGTATTTCTGAGCCTTAAAATCTCATGAACTTTGCCTTGCTAGGTTTTGGACTTGCTTGGAACCCATCACTCTCTTCTTCTTCCCTAGTTCTCCCTGGGGTATGTGAGTGTCTACTGTAACTGACATGCTGGTTTGGCTGCCTGGTGCCACAAAAGCCACATTCATGAAAAAGGTGCTGGTGCAAAAGGAAAGGGGTTTATTCCTGTGCCACGACCTGAGAGAATGGTGGTCTCCAACTCAAAGATCATCCCCACTTCCTTCTCAACCCTGAAATGCTTATAGGAATAGGGAAGAGAGGGCTTTTAACCTATCCAGTCCTATCTTGCAAGCTTTCAGCAAGGTGCTGGCCCTACCCATTTATCTTTCTAGCTTTTGGTGGCTTAGAGTAAGAATCTCCCCTTGTGTCAATCTTGGCTAATGGGGGAAACTCTCCAGAGTCTCTGATGTCTCTGATATGAGGGTCAGTGGGCAGGCACTGCTACAGGATCTGCCATGAGGAAGTCTGGAGGTGCTGCAGTCCTCAGCCCACCTCCCAACATTGGACACAGTGTCCTCATATTTGGGAGAGCTGGTCGGAGTCCGCCGGGTGCCGCTGCCCGCAGCAGCAAGGGTGGTCGCGAGGTGAGGCGAGGGACTTAAAAAAATGGAGAGGACCATAAGCTCTGCTGGCAAATGGCAACTTTATTCAAGGAACTGCTGGCTTATATGCAGAACTGCAGTGGCCTGAGAACAATGTTGTTTTACAAAAGTTTGTACACTCCCGACAGCTATCAAGAGGGCAAGATGTTCTCATATCCTGAGAACATTAGCCCAAAGATAACAGTGTCCTCATGACTATCACTTTCTTGGAACATGACGCATATGCCAAGATCTTGTTCTTTCCTTCAAGGCTGAGAAGGAGAAGGTCCAGAAGATGTCAAGATACCTGCCGGCTCCAGGGACCAGAAACCAAGTCCCTCCACCATTTTCACAGTGGGGGCTCTGTCCTTGGTCCCCTGCGGCCTGGCGGGCTCCCACAGCCGGGTACCTCTGGATCCCAGTACATCTGTGTCCTCTGTGCAACCGCTGTGCAGCCCACCCATCGAACCCATAGACCAGCTGACCCATGATCACCTTGCCACCGGCTGCCTGTGGTCTGACTGACTCTCTACAGTAACTCTAACATTGTATTTTCAAAGCACATAACTTGTCTGGTTTCACAGGTTCACAGCTGGAGAGGAATTTTGCCTCTCGATCTTGAGAGTCTCATCCACATTTGATTTAGATCTTTACTGAGACTGTGGACTTTAGACTTTAGAGTCGATGCTGGAATGAATTAAGGTTTTGGGGGGGTTTGGGTGATAGAATGAATATATTTTTCATGCAAGGACATAAATTTTAGGGGGCCAGGGATAGAATGTTATGGACTGAATGTTTGTGTTCTCTTCAAATTCAGGTGTTGAAAAGCCACAACTGAATGAGATGGCATTAGGAGGTGAGGCCTTTGGGAGTTCATAAAAGTAAAGACCTCATCAATGAAATTAGTGTCTTTTAAGGGTCAGAGAGATCCTGCCTTCCCTCTCTTTCTGTCATGTGAGGACACAGGACGGTTGTCAGTAGTCAGCAGCCCAGAAGAGAGCCTCCCCAGGGTCGAACATGATGGCACCTGATGTAGGAATTCCTGCCTTCAAAACTATGAGAAATAAATTTCTGTTGTTTATAAGCCACTTAGCCCATGGTACTTTGTTTCAGTAACCAGAACTGACTAAGATAGTATTTTTGCCCAAATACTCTTGCTGGATACACCAGATGAGGGAGCTAACGTGTATGTGAGTGTGAACAATGGCAATTCAGAAGTCGTTGGCAAGTGAAAATAGAAGAGAGAAGATTTGTCCTCTAGAAGGAGGCCTGGCAGTGGCCAGATCAGTCCAAGAATAACTTATTTCACACAATCTCAGGAAGTTGCATTCAGTAACCTGTGTGGTTTTATTATTAAAATGGTCTCTATCTTTATGACTGAGGGTTGTGAGAAGGAAGCGGGTGGCTTACATGTATTTTATTGCCTGACATATTCCAAGCAATACTGCTATGCTCTAAGAACTTCTGATTTAATTTAGCCCTAGTGAGGAGAGGGGAATATAAATGATGGTAGATACTGAGAAAAGTAATTTATCTCTTTGAGAGTTCAAACTAATCTTGGAAAGAATTTATAGTTCTGTTTCCATTAACTGTAGTAGCAAGGGGAGTTGGCCCATCATCAGTGGGCCAGTTGGTAAGGGGACCAGATCAATGGTACTGATTTTTATTTGATCACAAGTTGAAATAAAAATCTTCAAATGCATATGGAGAAATAATTATCTTCATTTGGGACTAAAGAATAAAGATGGGAAATAGCTGATAATAACCAGGTAGCATATCTAAAACCAATCCAAGCAACTAAGATTCAGAATAGGGGTTCATCTCCCTCATTAGGAAACTGGACTAAAGTTAGGAAATTTATCTTATCTACATCACCAAGGCACATGACCGAAGTTAGAAAGAAAGAGTGGCCAAGTGGTCATGGGTTTCTGGATATTGGTTTTACAGGAATACATTTCACTGTAGAACCCACCTATGAAGTTCATGACATAGTTACAAGCTTGGTCAGGACCAGCTCAGCAGTTGGCAAGGGTGATTCCATAGATACAAGTTCTAATAACTGCACAAAACTAGAGAAGGAAGACTTGGCACCTGGCATTTTCATCTTACGATTAAAAACTTCAACAAATTTTACATCCACTTATACTAGCACCAAATATATTTGAGAATAAGAAATATTCTGATGCTCTCAGAAATCATAAAAACACAAATAAATACATACTACATCACCTTCAGCTTTTTTATTGCTTAAGGATGGTATCTGACCAAGCCAAATAAAGGCCTGAAGTGGTTATGATTTAGTTTAGTAAGAGTTAACAAATTGGATTTTTAAATTTGACTCTTCAAATAACTTAGAAGTTATTTGAAGAGTCAATACTTGAGTTGGATTTGAGTATCACCAATTTTTTAAAATTTTTCTAAATTCTTCCCTCTGTGGATTGTTCTTATCCATGGGTACTCCTCATGTTTTAAAACTTGGTTTGCATAGGTATCTTGTATGAAATGATTTCGGGCCAAAGACTGAAAGTTACCCCTACTTGTGCACTGGTGGCCACCAGGTTGGCCAAATATAGAGTTGGCTCTGCCTAATTCCTGTACATAACAAATGCTTTCTTAGTAGTTATCATATTCCAAAGACTATGCATAATGCCAGAAATATAATAAAATAAGAAATAATTATATAATCTACTGAAAAAGCTTGGCAAATATACAAACAAGTCAATGAGTGTAATAAGTACTAATTTGTAGGGAACTGCTTCGAGAGACATGGAAATGTGGCCCAGCGCTCACGTGGAAAACCAGTGGGGGGCGAGTCCATGGGCAGGACCACATCTGTAAAGAAGTTCTTCCATGGGAAATCAGGCCTGCATTGTACCTAGGCTGCTTTGTGACTTGTTCTTGCTAAAACTCTCTCACCCTGAGTTCAGGTAGCAAGCCCTTGCTGCATATCTTTAAAGTAACTTCTTGAAGTCTCTGCTAATTCTCCCAAGGACTGACATGTAACCAGATCTGCTACTCTTGTCATTTCCTTGCATTTGCAACATTTTTCAATGGACTGAATTTACGAGTTTGGATCATGGCAGCTCTTGGTTCCCCGGGTGATCAGGCCTAAGAAAGAATACATAAACTCCTGTGAAAACTGCTTTGCTAAGAATGCTCTTAATTAAATGATAAAGGTCTGAGCAGGGAATGAATTTGTTTCCCAGACTTTTGTAGCCTTTTAGCTAACAGACCCTAAGAATAAGCACTCATAGTTCTTTGTATGCTATCTATTGTTTGATCCTTACTGCCTGACAATGATTAATGAACTTTATCTGTATTCCTGTGCTAATTGAACCCAATAAAAGCCTGTCTGGGCAAGGGTCAGCGCACTCTCTCCTTCAGAGAGTGGCCATGCTGTCCCTTTTCCTCCACAGGACTCGGTAGTCCATGTGAATTTGCCCTGTATCTCATCCATAATGCCATGAACACTGCAGGCTGATATCCGTGTCACTAATTGAGGCAAAAACATGGTGCAATAGGAACCTTCTCTTGCCTCCTCTCTCACCCTCAGACTAGATTACTTACTCCCAGTAGGAAGTGGGTGAGTTTTGAAAGGTTGGCCAAGTATATGATAAGGCAAAAGCTGGAACAAATCAGGAATTGGCCATGTAAGGGAGAGGCAGTGAACTGAAAAATCATCTCAAGGTGAAGGAATAGCAAATACTAATTCCAAATAGCTTTAGAGAACCTGCTCTATTTAGGAATCATTGCTTATTTCTGTACTGTTGAAACATAGTGTAAGGAGATGGGCATAGAGTGGTGTGTAGAAGGATGAGCTTAGTGAATAAATAGATGCCTGCTTAAGAAAATTTTCTAGCCAGAATGTGATATTGTAGTATAGTTGGCACTCCCTCTTTTATCTTAATAATTGGGGCTTAGAAAAGTTCTTGTGGCTGCATAAATCTAATCCACAACTCATGTAGCCCATTTGCCTGAGAAGCTTTCTGCGTAACTCCTGGTTTCCTCTTTTCTGCTCCTCTGGGACAGAAGCCTGTCTTCACTTCTGTGGGGCCTGACCCCTTGCCTACCCGGTCCTCTTCTCTGGTTTTCGCATTTCTCTAATTTGGTTGGTGTGCTAGTCAGGGTTCTCCAGAGAAACAGAACCAATAGATATACAGAAAGAGATTTGTTATGAGAGATTGGCTTATGTGATGATGGCGGGCGAAAGGTTCCATGCTATGCCATCTTTAAGCTGGAGGTCCAGGACAGTCAGTGATATAGTTCATGTCCAAACTTGAAGACCTGAGAACCATGGGAACCAATAGTGTAAGTCCTAGTCTGAGTGTAAAGGCCTGATTCAAGCACTAATTGTTCAGAAAGACCTCCACAGATATAGTCAGATATAATGCTTTACTGCTTTCTCAGCACCTCATAGCCCAGTCAAATTGACACTTTTTTTTTCAATTACAGCTTTCATTCAGTATTATTCTGCATTAGTTTCAGATGTACAGTTAACCATTGCAAGTAGAAACTGTCTCCTAATGTTTCCACCATTGCCTCTCTGGACCCCCTCATGACCATCTTCAACATAGTTATTGATCTGAGTTAGACTTCCCACTTACGTTTTGAAGAATATTAATTCCTTATGAAAAATAAGACTTCCATGGTCAAAGATGTCAGGAAAGTGCTGTGTAGGGAACAGCTCTGCCATAAAGCCTTTCTGGACTTGCACACATTGATATAAGCCATGTAGATAAGAGCTTAAACCATGATCCGAATCTTGAAAGAATGTCTTGTGACCTTTCTGGAACAAGAAGAATGAAAGACTTATATGACACTACTATAAGGTCATCTCCCACTTGCTTTCCTGTCTCTTCTGAGGGGCTTATAATGATATAGTTTCTTATGAGTTCTGGGTTCTGATGGGAAGTAGAGCTTGGGCTCTCTGACCTGCCCCCTTGGAACACAGCTGCAGAATATAAAATCGCTGAGCTGTTGTCTAGAATTTACTCCTCAACAATGCAGTGCATCATGACTCATTGTAGTTATCCAGCACCTTTTGTTTCTGCGCACCCTTTTACATGTGTGGGACAGGGACTGAGGGAACTGACATCTTTGGCCAATCTTCCTTTCACTGTGTAAATAATAAACTGAGTCTAAAAGCACCTTGTCATATTTTTACCAGTCAAATTAGTCAGTCCTTGCCTTGCCTTGTCTTGTATGGGCATTGACTTATTGTAGTCAATGGGCAACTCTTGGAAACTCTTGAGCAGTCCAGAAGTGAAGGCATCTGTTTAACTTTGTTCAATTCAGTGTCCTAACTAATTTAAACATAAGGCTTTGTTTCTCCTACAGAATCCCTACTAAAACCACATGGGACACATTCTTTGAATCACTGTTATTTTTCTGAGAGTTTTGTCAACATAAATTGAATTTATCATTTATTGAAATTAATATATTTTTTATTTTTCAAAGACTATCTTTTCCCATTCAAAGAGAGTACCTCTCAGTTTATGAAGTAAATATCTGTATTTAATTTATTCTCAGGATATTTGTAAACAGTCAACAAAATTATATTCTGGAATAAAATGTTATAGGTTTCTTTTCATCCATATTTCTAAGTCTCAGAGTCACAAGGTGAATTTGGATATTTAATATTCAATGAAATTGAGACGCTTGGTATTTCTGTACAAACTAGGCTTCTTTAGAGATGGTCTCACCAAGGGTACTCATGTTCAAATTATTACATTAATTGAGAAGGGATGGAACTGTTGCTATTAGGTAGAAATATTCTATACCTCCAGAATCCTAAATTTTGCCCTCTAGTACAAGATTAAAAAACACTATCTACTTAACTAATACATTTGAAAAACAAATTATGTCCCTTTTTGACAAGGGTCATTTTGGTTGGCAAATGATGCTATAACTAGTGATGGCTAAAGAAAAAGCTGTGTCTAGAAATAGTTCCACTTATTAATCTATAAATCTTAAAAAGTCAGCTTTCAAAGGGTACTATTTTGAATTTGGAAAATGATATATGGAATATTGACTACTTAATCTTATAATGGAAGGTCTGTATTTTGCTTTTAGAGGAAGAATAAAAACGAGTATAAATAAAGTGGCATTTCAGTAGCTGATATAGAGCAGTGAGCGGGTTCCACAAAGGCACATTTCATTCACTGACCAGATTAGTAAGGATTTTTGGTTGGAGAAAATTAGTAAGGATTAATGGTGTGTGAATATTACCCAATATAAAACTATGGATACAATAATGGCTTATAATAAAATAAAAGCAGAGGCATAGATTTTAATTAGTTATTAAATGTTTAATTATTAAATAAGCATTTTATGGTTAAACTGATACTTCAGGGTAAAAGCCTCAGGGGTTCATAAGCGAATACTATGAGTATATATATATTTAATTGAGAAAATTTGAAGTTCTTAATAGTTAATCAAATTTGATTTAATAATATTAAATTTATAGAGTACTTAGTAGGTACTTCATAAAATATTTGCTGAACAAGTGCATGATTTTAATTCTAATAGGTCTATTGAGTGGGATAACATCATTTTAAAAATTAAATAATTTATAATATTTATGATCTCCAGATCTCTCCCTCCATTTCTTCCCCCTGCACACCTTTCTGCAACACAAACGCACTTTCAAAGACAAACACATAAGCTCTTGCACCTGCACAAGTTTAAAGGCTGCTTTAATGAGACATACAGATAATTGAAAACTTGAAAAGCATTGTCTCTCCAGCTAATCTCATTCCCAGAGAGAGGATGCAGGTGGATATATTGGTCACTGATTTTTACTTAATTTTGGGCGAGGCAGCAGATAGATACAGAAACAATGCAAAACTTTCAAATACGGTACTAAGAGTATTTTGGAGCTGGGAACAAGTGTGTATAAAGGAGGCAAATCATGTTAATTAATACAAGAGGAAATCCTGTGTTGTTGAGGAGTTGTAAAATTAGTTGATAAGGTGTGGACGGCAGTATAAAATAAAATATTTACATTTAAAGATTCATTTTGCTAAAGGAAGAGAAAACAACTTCCAAAAAAGAAAAAAAGATTGCTTTCAGCTGCTTGAGAAAGAAATTGAGGATTACATATTGTTGAACCTTAATTGTCTAACAGTCTCTGATATAGTGAATGCTCAAAATTAATGACCTAATAAAAATACTAACTTCTTAGAAGAGTGCTGAATAGTGGTTAAAGAACAAAGATTTGAGAGCCTGGCTGCCTGGGTTTAAATGTGTGTTTAAGCACTTACTATGTAACTTTTGGGAGATCTCCAGTGCACATAGAACATATAAAACTAGCTTAATATTTAAGAACGTTGAAATTATACCAAGTATAGAAATGAAAGGATAATACTGTATTATCAAGATAAGACAAATGGACAGAAAGACCCAAGATGGTGGACCAGTGAGTGGAAGCTACACTAACCTCCTCCCAGGACCAAACTGGAATTACAACTAAATTGTACAGATAGACTCTTGAATAACTAACTGAATACTAACTAGAGAGAAGCCTTAAAACCAGGGACAGACAGAAGAAATCACTTCAACACTACTTGACTGGTAGGGAGTACAGAGGAAGCACCATAGGGCTGGCTAGGCTCCCAGGGGCAGCAGTTCTGGAGGAAAATTTCAGAAGCTGGGGGGTTCCCCCTAAGAAGTGTAGGGTCTAAACCCTAAGCTGGGTTCTCTAGTCTACAGCACCAGAACCAGGAACCCAGATAACATCCAGCTGTGAAAAACAGTGGGGTTTCTGTATGCTATGACAAGATGGCTGGACATGCGGAGAGCCCTTCAAAGAGCAAACACACAAAATTTTGTTTGCAGCCATTTATCCTGGATTCTGTCAGAAGGAGGGCAGAATAGACTAGAGATACACGAGGAAAGTCTGGGTCCAGTGTCTCTTGGGAGAGAAATGAAGGAACAACTGTTAGGATCCCTGTGCTGAGTCATCCCCATACTGCAGAAGCCGTCTTTCTCAGGCAGAGCACTCCCCTCCAAGTGTCACCAGCCTGAGAGGGGAAGCAATAGCCCTGCCTGCAGAAATTACTCTGCTCCATGCTGTGGAATTTAAGTTAGACTACTTAAGTCATCTGCCCCAGCAAGGCTATCATTTAAAATTGAAGGAGAAATAAGGATCTTCCCAGACAAGAAAAAAACTAGAGAATTTTGTTAACACCAAACCAGTACTGAGACAAATGTTAAAGAGCTTTACTTTAAGAAGAAGAAGAAGAAAATGAGAAAGAAAAAAGAGGGAAATAGTTTAACAATAAAATGGCATTAAATACATATTTATCAATAATCACCTTAAATGTAAATGGCTTAAATGCTCCAATCAAAAGACATAAATTAGCTGAATGAATAAGAAAGCAAGACCCATATATTTGCTGCCTGCGGGAGACTCATCTCAAATCAAAAGATACACACAACCAAAAGTAAAAGGATGGAAAAAATATTTCATGCAGTTGGAAAGGAAAAAAAAAGCTGGGTTAGCAATACTTAGACAAAATAGCCTTTCAAACCAAGGCTATAGTAAGGGAAAAAGAAGAACACTTCATAGTGATAAAGGGAACACTCCAACAAGAAAATATAACCTCAGTAAACATTTATGCACCCACCATAGGAACACTTACATATGTAAAGCAAATATTGATGGTCATAAAGGGAGAGATTGACAGAAATACAGTCATAGTTGGGGATTTCAATACCCTGTTTACTTCAATGGATAGATCTTCCAGGCAGAAAATCGACAAGAAGACAGTGGCCTTAAATAACTCAATAGATTAAATGGATTTGATATCATCAGAGCATTTCACCCCAAAGCAGCAGATTATACATGCTTTTCAAGTGCAGATGAAACATTTTCTAGGATAGACTACATGTTAGGACACAAAATAAGTCTCAATAAATTTAAGTAGAGAGAAGTCATATCAAAAATTTTCTCTGACCACAATACCATGAAATTAGAAATCAATTACAAGAAGAACACTGAAAAACACACAAAGACCTGAAAACTAAATAACATGTTATTAAACAATGAATGGATTAAAATGAGATCAAGGAATGAATCAAAAGAAAAGATACCTGGAAACAAATGAAAATAAGAACATCACAATCCAGGATCTGTGGGACACAGGGAAAGAAATCCTAAGAGGAAAATTTGTAGCACTACAGGCCTATCTCAAAAACCAAGAAAAAGCTCAAACAAACAATCTAACTTCACACTAAAAGGAACTTGAAAAAGAATAATAAAGCCCAAAGTGAGTAGAAGGAAGGAAATAATAAAGATCAGAGCAGAAGTAAATGAAATAGAGTCTAAAAAATGATACAAAATATCAATGAATCCAAGAGCCAATTCTTTGAAAAGATAAATAAGATTGACAAACCATTAACCAGATTCATGCAGAGAAAAAGAGAGAGGACCCAAATAAATAAAATCAGAGGAGAAATAACAACTGGCACTAAAGAAATGCAAAGGATTGTAAGAAAATATTGTGAGCAACTCTATGCCAAGAAATTGGACTGCTAGATGAAGTGTATAAATTTCTAGAAACATACAGTCTTACAACAATCAGACAAGAAAAACAAATAAAAGACATCCTAATTCAAAAGAAAGATGTAAAATTTCTTTTTTTTAAATATAATTTTTATTTAATTCTTGTTCAAGTACAGGTTTCTGTCTTATATTCCCAACCCTGCCTGCCCCCCACCCCATGCTCCCCGCCTCCCTCCCCTTTCCACCCCCCACCCTTAGTTATTGTTCATGTGTCATTTATACTTGTTCATGTGAGTCCATTCCCTTTTCCCCTATGATTCTCTCCCCTCTCCCCTCTGGGCCCTGACAGCCTGTTCCATATTTGAGTGTCATTGGTCATATTTTGCTTGCTTGTTTGGTTTGTTTAGATTCCTGTTAATGGTGAGATCATATGATATTTGTCTTTCACCGCCTGGCTTATTTCGCTCAGCATAATGCTTTCCAGTTCCATCCATGATGTTGCAAAGGGTAGTAGTTCCTTCTTCCTTTCTGCAGCATAGAATTCCATTGTGTAAATGTACCATAGTTTTTTGATCCAGTCATTTACCGATGGGCATCTAGGCTGCTTCCAACTCTTGGCTATCGTAAATTGTGCTGCTATGAACATCGGGGTGCATAGGTTCTTTTGGATTGGTGTTTCAGGGTTCTTAGGATATACTCCCAAGAGTGGAATTGCTGGGTCAAAAGGTACGTTCATTTTTAGTTTTCTTAGAAAATTCCATACTGTTTTCCATAGTGGTTGTACCAGTCTGCAATCCCACCAACAGTGAACTAGAGTCCCCTTTTCCCCACAACCTCTCCAGCACTTGTTGTTTGTTTCTTTGTTTATGATAGCCAATCTGACTGGTGTTAAGTGGTATCTCATTGCGGTTTTAATTTGCATCTCTCTGATAGCTAGTGATATCGAGCATCTTTTCATGTGTCTCTGGATTCTCTGTATGTCCTCCTTGGAGAAATGTCTGTTCAAGTCCTCTGCCCATTTTTTGATTGGGTTGCTTGTCTTCTTTGAGTGGAGCCGAATGAGTTCTTTGTATATTTTGGAGATTAAACCCTTATCTGAGGTATCATTGGCAAATATGTTTTCCCAAGCTGTTGCTTCTCTTTGTATCTTGATACTGTTTTCCTTAGCCATGCAGAAGCTTTTAATTTTGATGAGATCCCATTTGTTTATTCTTTCCTTTATGTTCCTTGCTCTAGGGGACGTATCAGTAAAAATATTGCTGCGTAGAATATCTGAGATTTTCTTGCCAAGGCTCTCCTCTAGGGTTTTAATGGTTTCACGGCTTATATTTAAGTCTTTTATCCACCTTGAATTTATTTTGGTGTATGGTGTAAGTTGGTGCTCAAGTTTCATTTTTTTGCATGTAGCTGTCCAGTTCTCCCAACACCATTTGTTGAAAAGGCTGTCTTTACTCCATTTTATGTTATTGCCCCCTTTGTCGAATATTAATTGACTGTAGAGAGTTGGGTTTATTTCTGGGCTCTCTGTTCTATTCCATTGGTCTATGTGCCTGTTTTTGTGCCAGTACCAGGCTGTTTTGATTACAGTGGCCTTGTAATACAGTTTGATATCAGGTATTGTGATCCCTCCTACTTTGTTCTTCTTTCTCAAAATTGCAGCAGCTATTCGGGGTCTTTTCTGGTTCCATATAAATTTTTGAAGTGTTTGTTCTATGTCTGTGAAATACGCCATTGGTACTTTAATAGGTATTGCATTGAATCTGTAAATTGCTTTGGGTAGTATGGACATTTTGATGATGTTAATTCTTCCAATCCATGAACACGGTATATGTTTCCATTTATTTGTGTCTTCCTTGATTTCTTTCTTCAGTGTTGTGTAGTTTTCTGCATACAGGTCTTTTACCTCCTTGGTTAGGTTTATTCCCAGATATTTTATTTTTCTTTTTGCTATATCGAATGGGATTTTTTTCCTGATTTCTGCTTCTGCTGCTTCATTGTTGGTATACAAAAATGCCTTTGATTTCTGGATATTAACTTTGTATCCCGCTGTTATGCCAAATTCATTTATTAGTTCCAGCAGTTTTTTGGTAGAGGCTATAGGGTTTTCCATGTACACTATCATGTCATCTGCAAACAATGCCAGTTTTGTTTCCTCCTTTCCGATTTGGATGCCTTTTATTTCCTTTTCTTGTCTGATCGCTGCAGCTAGAACTTCTAATACTATATTGAATAGAAGTGGTGAAAGTGGGCAACCTTGTCTTGTACCTGATCTTAGTGGAAAAGCTTTTAGTTTTTGCCCATTGAGTATGATGTTGGCTGTAGGTCTTTCATATATGGCCTTTATTATATTGAGGAATGTTCCCTCTATTCCCACCTTGCTGAGTACCTTTATCATAAATGGGTGTTGTACCTTATCAAAAGCTTTTTCCGCATCTATTGATATGACCATGTGGTTTTTGTCTTTGCTTTTATTTATTTGGTGTATTACATTTATTGATTTGCGTATATGAATTTCTTTATTTTCAGAAGACATGGTACTGTAAATAGAGAACCCCAAAGATTACATCAAGAAACAACTAGAACTGGACTTCCGGCCAAGATGGAGGTGTAGGTGGAAATACTGTATCTCCTCACACAACCAAATTTAAGGACAACAAAGATTTAGAAACAAAAATACAACCAGAACAGACAGAAAACTGAGCTTTATGGAAGTCTGACAAAGAGCCATTCATCCAGACCAGTAAGAGAGGCAGAGTTGGTGGCCAGGAGAGAGGGGTTGGGGCAGGAAAAAGCGGTGGCTGGCAGACCTGGGTGGGAGAAGGAAATGAGCAGACCCAGTGAGGCGAGCAAGGTGCTTAGCTGACCATGGTCGCACATTCATGAACAGATAAACCAGGTAAAAAATGGGCGGTGAGACAGATTGAGCAACCCAGGGCCCTAGTGATGAGAAATAAAGCCTAAAACCACCAATTGAAAACACTTGTGGATGTTGAGGTGCTGGGAGAGACTCCCAGCCTCACAGGAAAGTTCGTTGGAAAGACCCATAGGGTCCTAGAATGTACACAAGCTCACTCACCCAGGAACCAGAAGGGCCCAATTTGCTTGTGGAAAGCAGCAGAGGGGACTGAAATCTGAGAGAGAGTGGAACAAGCACCACTGGTCCCTCTCTGACCCCACCCCCACAGATAGCAGCACAACCCAGCACTGGGTTGCCCCACCCTGGTGAACATGTAAGGCTCCACCCCTCATATGTAATGGGCATGGCCAGACCAAAAAATGATGGCTCAAATGCAAGAAAAATCAAAGCTCCAGAGCCAACACTTTTAAGCGACCAAGAAATAGCCAACCTATCACATGTACAGTTCAAAACACTGGTGATCAGGATGCTCACAGAACTGGTTGATTTTGGTCACAAATTAGATGAAAAAATGAAGGCTATGCTAAGTGAAATGAAGCAAAATGCACAGGGAACCAATATTGATGGAACGAAAACTGGGACTCAAATCAATGGAGTGGACTAGAAGGAAGAAAGAAAAAAACAAACAGAAAAGAATGAAGAAACAATTCAAAAAAAAGAGGAGAGGCTTAAGAATTTCCAGGATATCTTTAAATGTTCCAATATGTGAATTATAGGGGTACTAGAAGGGGAAGAGGAATGGCAACAAGTGGAAAACATATTTGAACAAATAATAAAGGAGAACTTTCCCATTCTGGCAAAGAAGATAGACATCCAGGAAGTCCAGGGAGCTCAGGAAGTCCCAAAGAAGTTGGACCCAAGAAGGAACACACCAAGGCACATCATAATTACATTAGCCAAGACTACAATGAAGGAGAGAATATAAAAGCAGCAAGAGATAAGAGGATAGTCACCTACAAAAGAGTTCCCATCAGACTGTCACCTGATTTCTCAAGAGAGACCTTACAGGCAAGAAGGGGCTGGAAAGAAGTATTCCAAGTCATGAAATTCAAAGACCTACAGCCAAGATTGCTCTATCCAGCAAAGCTTGCATTTAGAATGGAAGGGCAGAGGGAGTGCTTCTCAGAAAAGGTCAAGTTCAAGGAGTTCATCATCACCAAGCCCTTATTATATGAAATGTTAAAGGGACTTATCTAAGAAAAAGAAGATAAAAAATATGAACAGTGAAAACACAGAAAACTCACAGTTATTAACAACAACACCTAAAACAAAAGCAAACTAAGTGGACAGCTAGATCAGGAGTGGAGCAACAGAAATGGAGATCACATGGACGGTTAGCAACAGGGGAGTGGGAGGAAGAGAGAGGGAGAGAAGGTAAAAAAACTACTAGAATTCATTTATCAAAATGAATTTGGCAAAGTAACAGGACACAAAATTCATACACAGAAATAAGTTTCACTTTATATGTCAAAAATGAACTAACAGAAATGGAACTTAGGAAAACAATCCCATTCATAATTGCTTCAAAAAGAATAAAATACCTAGGAATAAAAACCTGTACTCTGACATTTATGACACTGAAGAAAGAAATTGAAGATACAAATTAGTGGAAGCATATACTATATTCTTGGATAGGAAGAATTAACATCATTAAAATGTCCATATTACCCAGAGCAATCTGTAGATTCAATGCAACTTCTATCAAGATTCCAAGGACATATTTCAAGGAACTAGAGTAAATATTTCAAAAATTTATATGGAACCACAAACAGCCTTGCATAGGAATAGTGATCCTCAGAAAGAAGATTAAAGTTGGAGAAATCATGTTACTTAATATGAATCTATGCTACAAGGCCATAAAAATCAAAACATTACAGTACTGGTATGAAAACAAACACATAGATCAGTGAAACAGAATAGAAAGCCCAGAAATAAACTGATGTCTTTACAGTAAATTAAGATTTGACAGAGGAAACAAGCACAAAAATGGGCTAAATATAGCTTATTTAACAAATGGGAAAATGGGAAAATTGGGCAGATATGTGCAGAAAAGGAAACTAGACCACTTTCTTACACCACACAAGAAAACATTCAAAATGGATTAACGACTTAAATTTTAGACCAAAAACCTTAAAAATCTTAGGAGAAACCATAGGCATCAAGATCTCAGACATTGCTCCTAGCAATATTTTATTAGATATATTTCCCCTGCCAACAAAATAAAACATAAACAAATGGGACTACATCAAACTAAAATGTTTTTGCATAGCAAATAAAAAAATCAACAAAATAAAAAGACAACCCATGAAATGGGAGAACATATTCACTGACACATCTGATAAGGGGTTAGTATCCAAAATTTATAAAGAACTTACAAAACTCAAAACCAAAAAAGAGACCCCATTTAAAAAACGGGCAAAAGACCTGAACAGACACTTCTCCAAAGAGGACATACAGATGGTCAATAGACATATGAAAAGATTCTCACTGTCACTAATCGTCAAAGAAATGCAAATTAAAACCACAATGAAATATTACCTCACACCTGTCAGAATGGCTATCATCAATAAATCAACAAAACACAAGTGCTGGTGAGGACGTGGAGAGAAGGAACTCTTTTGCACTGTTGCTGGGAGTGCAGATTGGTGCAGCCACTGTGGGAAGCAGTATGGAGATACCTCAAAAAATTAAAAATGAATCTGTCTTTTGATCCAGTGATCCCAATTCTGGTAATATATCTGAAGAAACCCAAAGCACTAATTCAAAAGAACATAAGCAGCCCTAAGTTCATTGCAGTGTTGTGGACCTGGAGAACATTATGCTCAGTGAAATAAGCCAGTCAGAGAAAGATAAAACCATATGACTTCACTCATGTAGAATCTAATGAAGAAACTGAACTAACAAGCAAAATAAAGACAGACTCACAGTCAGAGAGATGGATGACAGCTGAGGGGTGGAGAGGTTTTGGAGTAGAGTGATTTGAACAAAAAGGAAAAGGGACTTGTGGATGTGGACAATAGCGTGGCGATTGTGGGGTGTGGGTGCTTTAAGGTGACTAAATAGTAATGGAAAAAATACAATACAAATTTTAAATATAAAAAATAAACAAATAAATATATGTAAAGTGCTTTAAGCTATCTGGCATATTAAGTGCCATATTAAATTTAATATGCCATTTTTTTCTAGTTAAATTTCTATCAAACTCTAAGGAACTTGCCAAAGACAGTAGAAAATTGATTAAATGATGATTGCAATTGGAACTATGAAGAAAACTTAGTGCTCAAATATGGTAGGTAATTCCCCAAACTTCTTGTACAAGAGATCAAAAAAGTCATGTGCTATTGACATAAAGAGGCTTTTATCAGAAATATGTTAGTGATAGAATTTTGTAAATGTAAGAACCAAGAGATTCTTAGATTCTTTCATTTTCCAGTTAAGAATACAAAGACTCAAGACAGGTATGGATACAAAACCAAATAGTAGAATACTTAGAAACTGTTTTATAGAAATAATAAAGTATTTTCACATAATGCTACTAACTATATATTTTAAAAATAAATTATTAAATATATTTAAACAAGTTGACTTTAACTTGAAAAGCAATTAATTTGAAATGAAAAGAATTATTGAATTATAGATCTCTTTCAAAACTCAAGTTCTTTATTCAGATGCATGTTTTGATTAATGGAATATTATTATTGCATTATTGGTAGTTATTGGTTATGAATGATTGATACTGACTGGGTAACATAAGGAGACAATGACTGTATTCTAATAGTATTTAGTAGCTCATAGAATTTATAGTATTATTAGAGAAGTTGTCTCAGGCAAGGATCAAGGGAAAGAAAATTAGCAGGAAGATACAAGAGTCATAGGTGACTAGAATAATTGTATGTCAAACAACTGTGTAATATTTATAGTGATAGAATCTATGCATTACTTTTTTCAGAGAAAAATTATTGCCAATTAGAAACTGATATTTAAAAATGATTAATAATGCAAATATTTTTCACCCAACCTCAAAATTTGTTAATTTTTTTGGTTTTGGAGTTAATGAAAAAGCAGCGAATCTTGTTACCATACCTGGTATTTCTACATAAAAATAATTTTGAAAGGCAGCAAAAATAGCAATTACTCATCAGAGACTGCCATTTTTATGGGCTAATATTAGTAAGTGAAAAATTAAAACATTAAATTGAACAGGTATGGTTATTCTTTCAATAAAAAAATACTGGGTCTGCAACCTCTCAGAGAATTTAGTAGAAGTATTCAAATTTGTGGTTTATAGCTCATATCTTAACTGTGTGTACCAATCTATAGATATATAGATTATGCTTATTTGAAAATATGGCTCAACTCATGAACTGTTCTCAGTTCCCCACTTTTACACTATTGGACATTTCAAACCCTTTTGCTTTATTTAGAAAGCACTTCATACACTTAGTTATAGTAAGTTGTATCATAATTTCATGATCATTTAAGGTAATGAAAGTTAAATGTATAACATATGAAATCAACTGGTGTGTCTGCAAAAACACCAGGCATCAACACCACCACACTGACACAGTTCATGGCCCTGGGAAGGCATTACGGACATACCACTGATGTACAAAGAAGACTTCTAATCTGTGTTATTTTAGCATTTCAACAGAGAAGAAGAATATGTGAAGGAAGGTAGAAGTTCTGTATGTAGTTAGCAAACAGGATACTAAAAGAGCATGTATCCATCAGAGCAATTTCAGAACTGTCCAAAGAGAGAGGCATGCATTTTTGATGGCTGCCTCAGCCGATCCCAACCATTTCAATCAACTTCCTAATTATGCTTGTTCACCAAGCAATGTCCTAATTATGTCTGTTTTCCATGAAGACTTTATTACTGTGGTCAGGATGCAGTGACCAGCTGACAAGAATGCTCTCGACCTTTGAAAGTCCTGATTCACTTGAACTAATATGTTAGTGATCTGCTTTAGCTAACCCAGCAATAGGTTATCCTTTCATGAGCTTGATTAATGTGACTTTGTCACTGAGACCAATACAGTGTCGGTGTGTTGAAAAAAATCAAATTTCTTTTTATTTGGATCTGAAGCATGGACTCTGTCCACAGTGTTTCTGGCTTCGGGAGTCTTTGCTTTTGCAGTCAGATAGCAATCCACTTAGACTTCTCTTTTCTGTTAAATGTACTAGTCTGTAGACACAGATTGTCTGTCTCTCACTCTAATGATCTTAGTGGGCAATAAAAATGTCAGGATAAAGGGGTGATGCATGCATTCATCAAGAAAATAAATTACTGAGCATCCAATCTGGCATTATGCTAGCCATTGAAGTACAGTAGAAAAAAGAAATAACAGTTACTTTTTTGTCTCTAGGTCTTGGAACATGACCAGTGTTCCAGACCGAAGCTGTGTTATTAGGTTTGAAACTGTTGGATTGATTTTACTGGTTAAATGAACCATCTCATGCAGCACGGTCTCTGGCAGATAAGGAGTGCTCAGTAGTGGTTAGATTCCTTCCTTTTCTTCTTTGTCTCTCTTCTCCTTACCTGAGAATTATTAAGTATTGGAACATTTAGATTTATTTTTATCTGAAAGAGAATAAAATCATATTTTGTGTGGCATATGCTGTTTTAGGAAAAATATCGAATATGCTAATATATCTTGGTTAATATTTTAACTATATATAGATCATTTAGATGTTCAATAGCATCTTATTTATCTTCACCTAAATGTATAATTATTATTTTTCTCTTTTTAATAAGAAGCCAACTTTAAATTTTTATTTAGATTTTATTTATTTATTTTTAGAGAAGAAGGGAGGGAGAAAGAGAAGGAGAGAAATGTCGATGTGAGAGATATATCACTTGGTTCCCTCTTCTACATCCCCTGCTGGGGACCTGGCCTGCAACCCAGGCATGGGCCCTGACAGGAAATCCAAATGGCAACCCTTTGTTCACAGGCTGGCGCTCAATCTACTCAGCCACACTCACCAGGTTTCAACTTTCTTTCTTTCTTATTTTTCAACTTTTTTTATATATTTTTGTGAAACTGCATAAAGGTTGATAACATTTATTAAAATATTAATCTTTTACTTCAGAATCATATGTTCCTTTACACGTAACATTTTCTTTTCTCTGGGTGCTTTCAAGATTTTCTTTTTATCATTGATTGTGTGAAATTTTATTATGACTAATCTTGGTGCAATTTTCTTGTTGTTTCTCATGCTTGGAGTTTGTTGAGCTTCTTGATTTTGAGGATTTGTAATTTTTTATCATATTTGAATAAAATTAGCCACTGTTTTTTCTATTGTTATTTTGCTTTCTCCTTTCCCGATACATATATTTGACTTCTTGAAGTTATATCATAGTTAACTAATGTTCTTTTCATTATTTATTCAGCTTTCTGTTGCTGTGTTTCTTTAAATAGTTTTTTTGCTATATCTTCAGGTAAATCAATATTTTTTACACTGTGTCTTGTATGCTGCTAATGGCATCCTGTGTATTTTTAAGGGAATTATATTTTTTAATCTTAAAAATTTATTTTGGGTCTTTTTTATAGCTTTCACTTGACTCCTTAAAATTCTCAGTCTTTTATTACCTTTTAGAACATACACCGTATAATTATAACTCTTCTAATGGTCTTGACTAGCAGTTCTATTATGTATGTCATTCAATACGTGTGTCTATTGGTTGATGTTTTCTTATCATTATAGAAAAAATTTTGCCTGCTTCTCTGCATGCTGGTAGCTTTTATTTGGATGCCAGACTGTGAATTTCATACTGTTATTTGCTAGATATTTTGAAATACCTGTAAATATTCCTGGGCTCTGTCTGGGATGCAGTTAATTTTCTCAGGAATAGTTTGATAAAATTTACTTCTTAAATCTTTCTCAGGAGGGACGAAAACAGAATTGAGAGCTTATTTTATCCCAGGAGCGAGACAATACCTTTCTGAGTACTCTGATGGCCCTAGATTTACGAGGTTTTCTATCCCTGCTTGTAGGAACACGAACTATTCTCTTCCTTGTTTAAGGTTCAAGAATAGCTTTCAGGTGGTTCTTTTCCCAGCGTCGGTATTTTCCTTGCATGCCTGTGCTAGTTAATCAGGATGGAGCTAATGGTTCAAGGGTGGGTCCCCTGCAGGTCTCCAACAGTCTCTCTCGATACAGCTCTGCCTTCTCTGAATTCTGTTCTGTGTACTGTAGCCTGGACTCACAGCTTTATTTTCTAAAATTGCTGAGACTGCGTGGCTCCACATGAGTTTTTATACCTTTAACCAGAGCCTGCAAACTCTCTCTGAGCAGTGATCTGGGGATCATAGGACATTTCTTTGTTTACCCATTCTTAAGGAACATTGTTGTGTTCCAGATGTTGGAAGCAGAAAATAGTCTTTTGTACACCATATCCTGGACAGGAGGTTAAGTTCTTATATGTCTGTCTATATAATGTCTATATTATGTTTATAACGAATAAGAAAATAACTACATTGTGTCTTAAGATTGGATACCTCTATTTTTATGCTATTTTTTAAAAATGAAACAGAATAGTATTCTGTGCCAATTGTTTGTAAGCAAACTTTGCACCTGCATCATAACTATCAGGAAAAAAACTATTTAGACTTCATAAATCATTTCAAAGCATAAAGATATACTCAACAGGTATAATTTTATGGAGCTATTATGAAGTTTAGAGTAGTTAAATACAATTTAAAAAATTTTCCCCAATAAAAATATGGTTATTAGTTTGCTAGTTATGCATTTTTTACTTCTTGGCCTTGACATGAACTTAATATAGAAGAACAATAGATACTTCAGAAAGTGCTATACCTTTTTTTCTTTTGTGAGGTATATTGTATTCTATAGCTGCACAATAGACATGCACACAAATAATTCTGGCCCATACACCTATTTTTTTAAACATTTTTTATGTACCCACCTTTGGTTTTGTCCATGTGTTCTTTATATATGTCCCTGAAAACCCTTCCCGCTTCCCTCCCTCCCCATTATGCCCTCCCACTTCCCCTCTGGTTACTGTCAGTTTGTTCTTAATCTCAATGTCTCTGGTTATATTTTGCTTGTTTGTTTGTTTTGTTGATCAAGTTCTACTTATAGGTGAGATCGTATAGTATTTGTCTTTTGCCACCTGGCTTATTATGTGCTATACTTTTTCTAAGCAAGCCAGAAGGGGTAAGGGATGATGAAAACTGAAGGGTCAAGTATATGAGAGAAAAATTCCCTACTTTGCATGAGCAGTCGTCTACTTGAATATTCAAACTCAGTCCTTAGGCTTATGCAAGTTTTATAATCATGGCCGAAGTAAACCTTGAAAAGCGTGGGCTGACGTTCTTAAAAGAAATTCTACTTGTAAATTCTGGTCAAAGCTATAGTAATAATTATAGTCTTCAGTGGTTGTGATATGAATCATATACAGAAGTTGTTAAACTTTTCTTTTCAATGTATACATTTCTTAATGTCAATGAAACATCTTTCTTTTATTTGTGTTTAGGAAAATGGACAACAGTGTGGTGAGTGCCAGGGGGAGGAAGTGTGGGGGTGGTGGTACAAAAAATTGCTGCCCAAGGTCACCCAGCCGATAAATGCAAAGCCAGATTTGAGCTCCCCCAAAAAATCCCCCATATATCAACACAGCATTTCATTAGTTTGAAATTTGTACTTTTGTGTCTATTGTTAAATTAATCATATTAGGCCCAAGAAGGCATCGCTCACACTAATCCTCATGTCAGCAAACCAGAACTTAGGTCATTTTCTTTTCTTTGTTCTGCTCTTCCAGAAAAGGAAGGCCCAGGTCAACCAATCAGCACTGGGTTGTACCGGCTACCTAACCCAGCTCCAAGACCTCCCTTGCTCCATGGGGAAGATAACTCTGCTTTAACCAATCAGCAAATGTTCAGTATAACTTCCTTGTTCCTGACTAATTTAGTATATAAAATCTCTTGCCTTGTACAGCTCTTCAGAGAATTTTTTTTTTCTATCTGCTGGATTGGATGCTGCCTGATTCATAAATTGTTGAAAAAAACCCTGATAGATCAGTAAATTATCTGTGGAAAATTGTCTTTTGACTGTATTTACATTAAACCTGTCAGTTCAGTTGAATCAGGAAACATTTTTTATGAAACAGTTATCGAATTTCAACAATTTGCAGGAATACTTAGAAGCCATGCCTTCCCTAGATTTTTCTTCTAATTTTAAAACGTGTATCCAAACTTCTCCTTTTAATATTTTGTGAAGCTTTTTGAAAAGAAATGTAGCAAAAATTTTGCATTTCTTCTAGCAACCACTTTCCTTTTCACTTTCTCAATAACAACAGGGCAGTGGAAACAGTGGCTGTTGATACCTTGTTGTGGATTTAGACCAGACCAGGTGATTGCGGAGCCCTGAGAACCAGCTTCCACCCCGCTGACATCTTAGCAAGGGAATTCCTCTACTTTGTGGGCCAGTGGTTCTTCACCTTTAGCATGCAGTAGAGTCAGCATCACCTGGAAAACTTGCTAAATAAAACACAAATTATTAGGCCCCACCTCCAGCTGGGTAAGATACCATATTTCCTACAAATTGTAAGTTATTGATATAGATGTTAATGTCAAAAAACCACATTTTGAGAGTGGCTGTCCCGATCAGTGGCTCTCAACCCTGTCAGCACTTTGGAGATACCTGTGGTGTTTATAAATACAGGCAGATCCCACTTCGCACACACTGCAACACTGTAGAAATGACCACCAAAACTGACATCATGGAAAGAGATCTGAACAATCAGGAAATTTACAGATGCTCCATAATCTTTCAAGAGTTTTGTCATAATATTAAAAGAAACCCTCTCCTATTGTCTATTTAATGTTAGGTAAAATTTTTTAAAGTAAAACTAATATTTATTTATGACACTACCTTAAAATGTTTAAAAGATTGAGAATAATGTTTTCTTTTTTTACAGAAAATTTATTGGAAGTAATCTGAACAGTATAACATTATATGGAATGTGCATTTTTTCTCTGCTTTGGAAAATTTTCATACTCCC
Organism: Sturnira hondurensis; assembly: GCF_014824575.4. Taxonomy (NCBI): domain Eukaryota; kingdom Metazoa; phylum Chordata; class Mammalia; order Chiroptera; family Phyllostomidae; genus Sturnira; species Sturnira hondurensis. The sequence continues at coordinate 1,301,004 of NW_028081539.1, forward strand.
TTCTGAGTTTAGATCAGCTTCCAACAGTTTATCCTTTGGGCTTTCACTGTTTTGAAAGATCTTCGAGAGTTTCATTAATGGAATTTTTTTTGCCAATGTCACTTCCTTAGGGACAACTTCATCAGTTTTTTTTATAAGCATTTTTCTCATTTACGCTGGTGAGTGCGCCTTCACTAAATTCCTCTGGCTTCACATACCTATCAAACAGCAGCAAGGTCAACATTCCCAAGGTCAGCTGTTTCTATGTAATTCCAATTATATTACATTTGCATATCACTTCCAGCATTATCTCTTTTCCTTTTTTTTTCTGCTACTCTTTTATCTTTGTTGGACAATCTTCTTTTTTGATTATCTATTTTTATAATATATCCTGTGGGCTTATCACTGAGAGACACACTTCACTGCCTGTGTGTGAACTGAATAATAGATGTGCAGTGACCAATCACAGACCTGCTTTAAAAAAAATGATGTGATTGGTCACTGATCCCAATGCACCGGTTATTTACATAAGGATTTGTGGAGCGAACAAGTGAAGTTAACACTTTATGCAATTACTGGAAGTTAATATGCCATCGTCACTGAAATTTCGACCGTGTGGTTAGGGACTGGTGTTCTTTAGCTAACCTGTGATCACTGAAATCTGCACACTAAGTGGGGACAGCAAGTGATAATACTGCCTGGTCTATACCTCATACAAACAAAATTAGCATCTTTCAGGTGGGGCTCAGGCCAAGGTATCATTTTAAAATCTCCTCCAGGTGATATTCGTATGCAACTGAGTTTGAAACCATTGTTTTAGACCAGTGCTTCTCAAAATTTAGTCTTCGTAAAATCGTTTGGAGGGCTTGCTAAGACACAGATTTTTGAGCTGCACCCCAGAAATTCTTATTCAGAGATCTGACAAATTACCTGTTCTAATTACCTGCGAAATCAGCTAGAATTTGAATTTTTCAGACGCTCTTAGGAGCTGCTGCTGCTGGTGCGGCTGAACCATGGAACACACTGGAGTGGTTTATCATCTGGGTGTGAAGACGACGTATTGCCTGAAGGTAAAGCCATTAAAAGTGGTACCTACTTTTGTTATGATGCAGAAAATCCACAAGAGGACACATTTGATTCACAAAGGAAAGCAGGGCTCAGAGTGTCATGTCGGACTCAAGATGGAGATCTCGCGACTAGTGAATCTCAGGAGCAAAACCGCACGTTAAGTTCCTGTGTTGGACATTTTAATAATATAAACCAGTAAGTCCTCATGAACTTACAGCAATTTTTAGTTCCTGGTATTAACCAACATCAAAATTTCAATCTCACGAAAGGTTTGATTCGCCGTTGTGTAAAATTCTCCTTTATCTTACTTGTTCTATGTCATTTTTCATGACACATTTAGCAGTGTGCCAAATGTAAAGGATCTCCGGGTTTTCCCGGGTGAGACGCAGACAGGAGCTGAGAAGGGCCCACCCAGCTTTCAGGGTTGGTGGGTTGGTCCTGTCTTTCTGGGTGATTTTCCATATCAAGGGTAAAAACATTGTCAATAAATTTGTGCAGTGATACCACTTGATTGATTTTGAATGGCAGTGGATTTTTTTGACTAGGCTGATATGAGTACTTTTTAAAAATATATATTTTATTTTTAGAGAGAGTGGAAAGGAGGGAGAAAGAGAGAGAGAGAAACATCAGTGTGTGGTTGCCTCTCATGTGGCCCCCAATGGGGACCTGGCCTGCAACCCAGGCATGTGCCCTGACTGGGAATTGAACCAGCCACCCTTTGCTTTACAGGCCTGTGCTCAATCCACTGAGCTATACCAGCCAGGGCTCAACATTTTTATTAATGAAAAATTATGATGAATATTTTAGTCTAATTAATAACAATTAGCAGTTAAAAAATGACTTGAAAGTCCAATTATTTTCTTTTTCCATTTCATCTAATTATGTACACCAATAAATTTATTGAAAGTTATCCATTTAGTGAATCTTCTTATAATTAAACACACCAATTAAATTGGTATTTTTTCCATTGCCCATTGTATTATTAATTTGATAGGGCTGGCATAACAATGTGTCACAGACTAGGTGTGACTTAAACAACAGAAATTTACTTTCTAACAATTCTTGAGGGTAGAAATCTGAGATCAAAAACTGGCAGATTTAACTTCTGAGGTCTGTCTTCTTGGCCTCTTACCCATCTGTTTCCTGGTGGTCTTCCTCCCTTTGTCTGTGTCCTAATCTCTTTTTATAAAAACACATTATATTGGATTAGGGCCCACCCTACTGACCTCATTTTAACTTCATTGTCCTTTTAAAGACTCTATCTCCAAATAAAGTTACATTCTAAGATACTAGGGGTTAGAACATCAATACCTGAATTTGGAAAGTCGGGAGGGGGAACAATCATCTCATAACACTCAGGTAACTTTAATCTCCTCATTTATCACTGTAGTTTCTATTTTATAACTCCTTCCCTCCTTTCCCCCTTCTTTTCTTCCTTTCATTGTGCTATAATTTGTCTTCAGTTTCTATGCTTTCTTCTTAATAAGTGGGAGTAGATGTTGGGTACGATAATTTAATGCCTAATGATGACAGTTGTGCTGTGCGAACACAGGAACATTTACTTCTTCACAAATGGCGGCACTGTTCTTGTCCCCTGTCCTTGATGTGGTCCTGGTAAAGGTTAAAATTCTATCATAGTACAGAATCAACCTCCAAAAACTATTTTATTTTTTTCCAAGAGGAATGACAAACTGCCTGGTCATAAAGTAAAGGTAAATTTATACCAAGCCTTGCTACCAAGTTTCCAAAGGTGATGTGAGAATATATGCTTTGACCTTGGCTGAATGTGAAACTTGCAATATAGCAAGGTGTGCTTGTGGTGGACATAAAATGACTTATTTCTCTTCTTGACAAACAAGAATTTTCTGTGCTTGGTACTTTATTCTACCTTTGAAGTTCTTAAAAACATAGCTATATTATACCACTAAATGATAACTTGGACCAAGTTTGCCAGAAGACACTATTAAAAGCTTAAAGTCAGCAAAGTCTACCGGATTGATCTGCAAAGTGATGCATATCAAATTAACATATTGTTTATACTTGTTGAAGTCCATTATAGAAATGCCCCCACAGTTATTCTCCCATTATGAAAAAATTATAATTAAAACAATAGCAAGACATTGTAATTCACCTCTGTTGAAAAGTAATGGAAAACATTTGATTTACATGTTTTGCATTTTAACAAATGTCACACATTTAAAACATTTACCTTGTAAAGAAGGCGTCTAATTTCTTTTTTAATCTAGTTTTTACTACACTTTTTCTTCTTTTTTATCTCTTTTGTTATCACAAAAATCTTGTATTTCTTTCACTAAGCGATTCTTGCAATAATAAAAAAATTTTGTTCTTCATCTTCTCTGATATTAAAACTTTAGTAAAAAAACAAGGATTATATTTGAAAACATATTTCAATATAGTCTGTAACTTTTTTTTTCTGATGAAATATAGTTTATTCGGTACCCTATGGTTCCAGGATTCTGTGGTTTTGGGATGTTTTAAGTATAATAACAGAACTTGTATATGTAACTCCAACAAATAAAATAATAAAAGGCATTTGCTTTTCTACATACCATTACATCATACCATTACATATCACACCTAAAATATCACCAAAGTGCTACTGGATGAAGATTTACAGGTGCACAGAAAAAAAAAGTCTGCTGTGGGTGGACTGGTCTGGCACCCTGGAACCACAGCCCGCGTTACAGCGCATCTGTTTTCTACTTCCCTTCCTCACTGGGCCAAACCCATCTCTAGTGGGTGCCGTTGTTATTTACCCTTCAGCTATTGTTGCTTTGTATCTTACTGTAGTAGTTCTTTCAGCAATATTACTGCCCTGTTTTCTTTCTAAATTCTTCCATCTGTGTTGTCACCTACGGATGGATAATTGGTGGCTCCACCTGGTCTAGCCCCAGGTAATTTCCTGAACAGCAGCCAGTGCTGACCTTGTCTACTTGTTATTTCATGATAGCTTACACAGATCTTATACTGGGCAAAAATGGAGGGGAAAAATAAGCCAAGTTATAATTGATTCTGATCAACAGGTATTTTCCTTTTAACACGATTGACTTTAAAATTACCAGATAATACAGCAGCTTTGTATTTTGTTTAATCTTCCCATTTGGATGTTTTAAGCTGTATGTAACTAAACGATGGTTCATCCCTATAAGCCTTATTCATTACAACAGTTGTGGTGACTTGTTCAGGAAAACACAAGCAGCACTGCTCTCAGGAGCACGGAGAATATCTTACTCTTCTACCCAATAATTCTCAGATTAAATGATTTTTTTTAGTATAGCTTAGGCTATAAATCATTTATTCAGTTGCCAGCTGAGTTGATATAAGAGATTGTGGTATTCAAATGTAAAAATCTATATAGAGCCAGTAGCTTAGAATACAGTTAATTTTATAGAACATTTATTTTTGAATATGCTAAAAGCCAGTGTTTGAAAATCTCTGTGTGAAGGGAATAAAAGATTATGGAACAAAAATTCTAGCAACTTAGCAGTAAATCCTTTAATGATAATAATAGTTGCATAGTTAAAAAAAGAAATCACTTCATTTTAATAATGAGACCCAAAGAGAAAAGTTACTCATTTAAGGGTAAATGACCAGTTCATAGCAAAGTGAGGGTGGAAATTTTATCTTCACTTGTACTATAACACAGATTCACAATTAAAGAATTATAAAGAATTAAAGATTTAGTTAACTTAAAATCCTCGCAGTGGTGAATATGACCCATTGTTATACATGATGGGTACTTTGGCCCGCCGACAAAATTGTTACTGTTATCACTGTTTTAACCTTGAAGAATCTGAATCTTGGTGACATTTAAGTTGCTCAAGGTCACCCAGGTGGAAAGTGACTGAGTAGGGTTTTGGGTCACGCCTGTGCTTATTCAAACACTGTAAACTCTTTACAAGACAGTGCTGTGTTTACTCCCTGGTATAAAAGAAATGCTGACTACTGACTACATTCTAAACAGGCTGTTAGACAATTACGATAAGGTGAATTTATTCAAGGTCTGTTGTTACAATTTGTTCAGGAAAGTCAATCCTTAGCTGTGGACCACTGTGCAAAGGTCCTGTGGCCAGGATCCTAAGGACCTGTGTCAGATCACAACTGGCTGCACAGTAGCTTAGGTGAACTTTTAGTTCTATGTTTCTCCATCAGTAAAAGGTTGAATTGGGGGAAAGATAGAATTCAAATGCAGTGGCTGTCTATTTCTACCATGTGGTCTCTACTAAAAGCTGCAAACAGTTTAGGCTAACTGTTTTTTTGGCTCAAATATCTAATTGCCTTCACAATATATATTTCAATTATGTCTACCATGTAATATTTATCTCATTTCTTTATATGTTCATTAAAATTACATCCAAGAGTTAAATGGATTAGATCATATTGTTCTCAGTAATCACTTAGAGATGGTACCGATACCAATGAGAGGCTGGTATAAAGCAAGGTAGTTGTAGAAGACCTCTTCGTGAGAAGGCCTGAGTCTGAGTTTCTGAGTCTACCACTCAGCAGTCACGTGACTTTGGGTTAATCCATTCATAACACTTTAAATTTCGTATCTGTGTAAAACAGGGACAATAGTTTTGTCTGCCTCACAACACTGCAAAAATAAATGGAATAATGCCTTTTAAAATATGCTTTTATTTATTTATTTTCCTATTCAAAATATTTTTTATTTTTTAATGATTTATAACATGCTTTAAAATGAAAGGGATTATTATTGATCAGTATATTTTACTGAGGGATCTACAGCTTGTTATGACTTTAATCTAAAGCAGAAAGCTACCAAATAGTACCTTATATAGTATGAATAGCTTTCAGAGAACAAGACTATAATTTGCTATTAGGAAAATATGACACTTTAATGTGTCTCAGAGGAATAAAGAGAATGATCATGCATTTTTGAATGATTTGAGAAGAGAAAACTGAGTGTCAAATTTCTGATACAACTGATTCTTGATAAATTGTATAATAGAACAGTAAATATTTAGAGAACAGAAAGTAGGTAAACTAGTTCTCAAACCTACAAAAAGGCAAATGCACTATAACGGGATTAAAGAAAATAAATGTAGAGTATTTTCATTGTTGCATTTTATCTTAATTTTTAAAAATCTAAAATATGCCTATTAACTTACATAAAGACTGTAATATCTCTGTTAGTGTCCCACAGGATTTAGAAGATATCAATTTGTTAAACCTGAGGCCGGTCTCACTTAGAGTCACTTATGAGAAATCTGAATCTTACTGGAGAGAGGATGTAACTTGGGACTTTTGGGTAAGGAGAACAGCAATCCTCTTCTCCTCTACCTCTGCAGTTGGCTGCACTTAAAGGCGAACACTGGGCACAAAAGACACTAAAACATTGCAGTTGGAAATTGAGTATAGTCTGATAGCTGTAATCTTATGCTGCTAACATGATGAAAAAGAAAGCTGACACTTCACTGCATGTAATGCAGTTATCACATTGCTTAAGCTGTGAAGAAACCATTAAACCTCTCACTTAATATGTAATTTTAAGAGCATGTTTTAGTCCCTTCCTCAAGATGTAAGATTTGCCAGGCATTTCACCTCCTCATTACTCAGCACGTGCTATTGGTCCGCCCCATGGTATTTTCTACAATCAATCCTCACGTTCATTTTTAAAACTGGAAAAAATATTTTTCATACTTTTCTTATACATGGAATTTGAAGTGAACTATTTCAGTAGTCAACTGTTCTGGAAAGTCTAGTTTAATTGCTCTTAAACATCAGGTGCATAAGTAGCACATGGGAGCTTGTTGAAGTGCAGATTTCTGTCTGCTATTCCCAAAGATACATTCCTTAATTGGGGTGCATGATTTCCCCCCACCCCCCAGCGCAGTCATTTTGAAGCAGGTGATCTCTTGATACATTGAAAAACTAGGAACTTGATATATGTGAACATAGGTGAGATGAATTTGGGATTTTTGAAATATTTAAAAACTTGTCTCGGGAGAAAGAGAAAATAATTAATATTAATTGAGCAGGGGCAGTCATTGTGCTGAGAGCTTTACACATGATGTCTCAATTAATGCTGCTAACACCTTCTAAGTGGTCGAGATAATCGTAACAGTTTTGGTGTCATAAATTGTTAAGTAGTAGAGCTGGAAATGAATGTTTTTAGTATCACTGTATAATTTGTTAAAAAGGTTCATGTCTTAGGAACAATCTAACAATAGCCAGAGTGGATGGGAGAGGGGGCAGTGGGGAGCAGGATTTTCAGGAACTACTATAAAGGACACATGGACAAAACCAAGGGGGAGGGTGGAAGCAAGGGAGGGAGGTGGGCTTAGGGGGGGTTACAGTTCAGACAACTGTAACTGAACAACAATAAAACAGTTTAAATTAAAAAATGTTCATGTCTTAACAAACTAATAAATACTACTAAATCAGTGGATGTTTCATGTGATGAGGGCAAGAAAAAAGATATTTACAGGAAATACTTTTTAGACATATTATAAATTAAAGTCAAAGAATTGGCAAGATGAATTTATGAAGAGCAAAATGTTTTAATCATTATGGAATGATTGGAAACAAATAAGAGACTGAAGTTTTCTTTAATAATTTATACAAAAGTGTGTCCTGTCCTCCAAAAGTAAAAGTCATAAGACAAGCACAAAAAGATAAAGATGATTAAGATTATGAAAGGGAAACAGTTAAGGCATAATGAAACTCAGAAACTGCATGCCAAAGAATTAGCTTGTACATCTGACATTGTTATAAACATTATATTTGGCATTATACTATTTAACACAATACTGCATTATTTTATATGATGTATGTATATGGGTGATGAGGAGGCAGGGCAGAGATGTGGGAAAATTTTTGATGTTTATTCCCAGCCTTGAGCTGCACCTTCCCTTCTCTTACTGACCTCAACTTCTTTGCCCAGTGCAGTCCTTTCACCTTTCACTTTGACCCTGTTTTTTCCATGGTTTAAGACATTTCTTTGATTATTTCTCTCTTTTTTTTCTTGCTCAATGAGTCACATTTTAGCTTGTCACTCCTGTCACCTCCCTGAGTTTCTGGACCACTTCTCTTGTTTGTCTATATATTCCAGCCCAATGTCTATGTAGGTTTGAGGTTTATTACCCACAAGTTCTAGGAACTCACTTCCTCACCTTGAGTTGTTTCCAAAGTTCTGATCTGTTATTTACAAGTTTTCCCTTAAGTGTAAAATAATTCTGAAGTTCAACCTCCTGCAGGTCACCTTCCAGATTAAACCAGAAAAGTGTCTTCTCCTATAAGTTGCAAGTTTGGATAGTCCACTCTGTGACTATTCAACTTGAAGACTTTCTCAATTATGTACTTGGTTTTACTTTCCTTCCTTAATTCAGATTGAAAGCAAAACTCATATATAGAATAAAACTTCAAAGGGAAAGCATTACACTGAATAAAATCTGATTTAATTTTTCAGACAATTAAGGATGTGAGTAGAAACTAGTGACAAATAATTATTCTTATTAAGAATTCAGAAATCAGTTTAATTTTTAAAGAATAATCAGCAATTGACCTGGCTGGTATAGCTCAGTTGATTGAGTGTGGACTGTGAACCAAAGGGTCGCAGGTTCAATTCCCAGTCAGGGCACATGCCTGGGTTGTGGGCCAGGTCCCCAGTGGGGGCCATGTGAGAGGCAACGACACATCGATGTTTCTCTGTCTCTCTCTTTCTCCTTCCCTTCCCCTCTCTAAAAAATAAATAAATCTTAAAAAAATAATCAATTACATACAAAATTTGCCTCTCTGAACAGTATTTTATCATATGAGATTAAACACATGAATTACATGTTTTAAAGTATAAAATTTTTAAAAACAGTATAAGATGGCACGCATATTCATTCTTGAGTTAAATACATAAAGAGAAACGAATTCTTATTCAGTGAATTATTTCTAATATACATGTATATTATTTATATATATATATACATATATACACCTATCTATCATCACGTATCATCTGTCATCATCTATCATCTGTAAACATCACAGTGTGTTTTGTAGAACTCAAGTGATCTAGCACCTGTTCAACTGGGGAAACGGAGGCCAGTGTAGGCTGTCTGAGTAGGAAGAGGTTTTACTACAGGAAATAATAGCATAATACAGGGAACAGGATTGGAAGTTATCTGTAGCCTCTAAGTGGGGATCCTGCATAGGATTTCTAGCTCATTTGGTAGTAGCAGGAAGGGCCTGCCAGTGATCTCAGCTACCTGCAATGAAAGCACAGGCAAAATACATGTTCACTCACATCTCTTCTCAGAGACTAACCAGTTCTCCTCTTCTCCTTTCCACATCCAGCTTGAACAAGTCTCAGTCCCATCATCTAATCAGAAACTGGCTGGAGAGGAGTTCTGTGAAGAATGGGGATTATACTGTGTAAACAAACTACACCTGAGACAATGAAACAAGGACAGGAAGTCAGTCATTCACTTGTGTGTGTGTGAGAAAATACATGATAACCACAAGTTCACAAACTCTTCAAAGAGTTTATAACTGCAATTGCTAGAACATTTACCTTAGTTTGAACAAAACACACATTCCTTTAATTTGCATTATTTCTCTTGGTCTGCTCTCTGGCATGGAGCCTGGAACATCTTTACTCTTATTTATATGAGGAGGCTAAGTAGCTGAGTTCCTTCAAAGTTTTCTCACACTAATTGCATTTAAATGCAATGTATTTTAACATTTTGAACGCCCATTACAGAATGTACTTCAGTTTTTTGATGTTGATGTCAATGTGCTGATGTGGTTGGATCCATGTAGTTTACAGAGAGAAAATTATAACTTTTTCTATTAATTTAACATAATGTTGCAATGTGTACATTTTTGACATTCACATTAATCTTGCAAATACAAAATAATTTAAGATTTTTATGAACAATTATTCCTTACTAATAATTTCAAATGCTATTTGGAATCTAATTATAAGGTGTTTTATCAATTTCTATTAAATTTTGTTTTGGTCATTTTTGACAATTGTTTTAATCTAATAAGATATTCTTGAATGCAAGTTTTTCTTTAGAGACTCTGAATGAACTTCAATAGGTGAGTTAAATGAATAGAAATAAATACATCTTTGTAAGAGTCAGGATATACTTATTTTAACCCTGTGTACATATACTCACATATATTTTATTTTTCTTCCTCGCTGTGTATGGTCTGAATGTGTCCCCTAAAATTCATATGTTGATCCTAACCCCCATGGTGAGATATTTAGTGATGAGGTCTTTGGGAGATGATTAGGTCATGAAGATGCAGAACTCATGAATGAGATTAGTTCCATTAGGAAAGAGGCCCCAAAGAGATGTTTTGCCTTCCCCACCATGTGAGTATACGAGGAGAAGTTGGCAGTCTGCAGGCCGGAGCTGACGAAACTGACCCTCTGATCTGGTACTTGCAGCCTCTCAAACTGTAAGCAATCTCTTCCTGCTGTTTACAAGCCATCTGTTTTATGGCATTTTGTTATAGCAGCCTGACCAAACGTTGGCATTCCCAGAAACCTGTCTTCTTGGGGAAATTCTTTCAGTTAGGCCTTTCCTTATTTTTCTTTTTCCTTTTACCACTCCTTTTATCTGTCCTTCTCACTGTCTCCACCCACTTTTGAATCTTGCTTTTTCAAACACTTGAGCTCCAAACCATTTACTGGTGTGGTTTAAAAGTAGCATAAAGAAGACAAAGGATGCTAAGGAACATTTTCTACTTACAAGTAAGGCGATGTTAACATCTTGTGAAAATAAGCTCCATCCTTTTAAAGGTTAAAGCATGATAAGGCAAAAAAAATGAAGAACAAATATGCATAGCTTGTTTTATTCAGTATATAATAGATGTTTCCTTTTATCCTTCAGAACTGACAGTCCTTAGATTATGATTAAAATGAACCTCAGGAGAACAAAACAATTTTCTGAAGGCTGGCACTTTAGTATGTAATGCCATCATTCTTACATCTTACTTAATTGTAAGAAAAATATCCCCTTTTCTTATCCAAAGATTAAAATATCTTTGAAATCACGGAGACCAAAGAGCTATTCAATTATCTTTATGGGGTGTTCTATTATTGCTATAATGTTTGAAAGGTCAAGTTTGTACATGGTATAGTGTCGGTGGGGAAAACCTGTAGAGAAATCAATTGAAAAGATTTCTCTTGTGTTGCAGTATTGCGTTTCTAGATAAGAGTGATATTTGCAACAAAGGCAAATACAGCAAACATCTCATACACTATGCAAATTACATGGTTAGGATTTAGTTTGTTATTGGGACTTCGAGGTGGAGAGGATATGAATGATACAAAAGTGCCAAAGATGAGTTAATATTGGAATGAAGCGCTCTTGCCCTTCACATAAGTGCTTTCAACGTTAGCTTTGGCTTTAGCCCTAGTGAGTAGAATCATACTGGGTTTTCAGTTGTAAAAGTTCCTCACAGAACAAACAAATACAATATAGGTATATAGATATTTTGGTTCTCCTAATAGCTGTCTCTGACAACTTATTAAAATAATTGAGAAAAAGCAAGACTTACATTTCGTGAATAATTATGAGTGGCTAGCTTTCGGGCACCATTTCATTTTAGCCTTTACAAGATTCTAATGGAATTGTCATTCCATTTTTACAGGTAGATACATTGAGATAAAGACTTGTTAAATAACTTTCTCAAACTTGGGTAACTCATAAGTATCAGAGTCCCAAATTTCAAACTGGCTCTACCTGCAACAAAGCAGTGCTTCAAGCACAGACAGGAGTATCTTCCCTTTGACCTTTGTGATATCAAATTCTGACCATCACAAAAGGATCAATATCAGCCAAATTGATAATAGTCTTTTTTTCCTGGAAACATTTATAGCCAAGACTTGACAAATCAAAATAGTTAAAATGTTTGCACCCAAGACCTGGCACATCAAAACTGTGCTTAAAAAAAAGTCCAGTGTGTTGTACTTTTAAACAGTATTCTTGCCAAGAGAAGGGTTTCTAACCGCTACACTGTGTTCCTGAAGAAGGATCAGAAAGATGGGACAAAGTTCACGGAGGCAGATCATGCTTTATGAATTTAACAGGAAAAAACTAAGACAGAAAAGGAATTTAACACTGAATTTAATGGGGCAACCATTATATTAGTGGTTTTCCACATATTTTGTATTAGCTTTCCCCTCTCTAAAATCCAGACAGGATAGCTAAGGATTAGAAAAGTTATGTAACTTTCCATGGGCAACTGGTAATGGAACCATAATTTAAATCCATAATTCTAATATTAAAATTAATGCCCTTTGCTTTTTAGTTAATATATCTGCAATGTTTTGTTCAGTAGTTAAAAGTTGTAATTATCTGTGATTGGGTGAGATTGTTAATCTAATATTTATTTATTATATGCCAGACCATATTGAGGGTTTTACCTGAACCAGCACTAATTCTCTCAATGGCCTTTTATATAAGTTTTCTTAGTATCCTATTTTACAGATGCAGAAACTCAGATTCAGGGAGATAAACAATGATGTGGCGAGTAGAATATTCCTTGTTCAAATCCAGATCTTTCCCCATTTTCATGTGTTCTTGAATATTAAACTGCAGTGCATTATAGATTTACCTAGAGTCAGTGTAGCGTAACAAAACAATCAGAATCCAGTGAAACATTGGGATTTTAATAAACAAGAAGAGATTTAGTGAGATATTTTATTGTTTTGTAAATTTTTTTAAAAGAACTTAAATTATTATGTACTTGAAACTATATAAAAAAATTAACACAATGACCTTTGGTCAAGATGGTGGTATAGGTAAATGTGGTTTTCCTCCTTGCACGACATCAAAATTACAACTAAGGTATAGAACAAGTATTACTCAGAACAATCAGAAATTGAGTTAAATGGATGTTTGACAACTATGGAATTAAAGAAACCACATCCATACAGACTGGTAGGAGGGGCAGATGCAGAATAGGCTGGTCCCACATCCATGTGTGGTGGATAAAAATTCAGGAGGGATATCACAGGAACGAGGAGCCCCAGCCCCACATCAGGCCCCCCAAGCCAGGGTTCCAATGCCAGGAAAATAAATCCTCATAGATTATGGCTGCAAAAACTAGCAGGGATTGAGTTGGTGAAAGAAACTTCTGGAGTCCTAAGTAGTTCCCCTTAAAGAATCCACACACAGTCTTAGACTTACTCCTTCTGAGCTCCAGCACCAGAGCAGCAGCTTGAAAGTCACCAGAGAGGTACACAGGGAGGACTTGAAGTGTCTTGCACCAAGGTAGGAGCTGTGGCACCATTTTCTCACACAAAGAAAAGTGGGCAGAGGTGATTGTCCCTTTGCAGAACCCTCCCCACATAGAACCACAGAGCAGGCAGGCAGGTAACATATCCAAGACTCCATCAACCTGGCTAACACTGTTTGCCCCACCCTGGAGATGACCTGAGATTCTGTTCTACCCAACCTATGCCCTACCAAGCTGTTAAGAGTATCTTTTCCATATGAATGACTGGTCTTGGCTTATGCTTCATACATTCTTAAATCCTCTCAAATAAGCATCTGTAGGCCTCAGTGAGCCCCCAGCCACCATACCTCTTGTTAAGTGGCCACAGGACCAGCACTATCAGCAGCCAGCCTAGATTCATAGTTTGGCTTCATCTGGGAATCTCCAAGCCCAGCACAAGTAGTAGCCATTTCAGGTTGCTTTATAGCTCATGCAATATGGCCCCAGGGAGAACACTGGTGGGGGCTGACCTTGGCCTGCACCACCCAGGAAACTCCAAAGCCTACACACCCAGTGGACATCTACAGACCATGTCTGAGTACCACCACTCTGCCCCTGCACAACTGATCCTCCACCAAAGGAGGAGGCTGGTGGACAGTGGTCACAGCCAGTTCTTTCAGCTGACTGGCCTGAGTAAATCCCTCCAATTGACCTACCAAAAGCAGTCAAGGCTCAACTATAAGAAGAAATTGTACTCAGACCACAGGAAGGACACACATCGAGCACCCAGCTTGGGTGATAGGGGAGTTTGTGCCACTGACCTTTACAGGACACCTGCTACGTTAGGCCACACTATCAAGACAAGGAGTCATTGCAGCTCTACCTAATGCATAGAAACAAAACACAGGGAGGCTGCCAAAATGAACAGACAAAGAAACATGGCTCAAATGAAAGAACTCCAGAGAAAGAACTCCAGGTCAAAACTCCAGAAAAAGAACTAAGCAAAACAGAAATAAGCAACCTATCAGAGGCAGAGTTTAAAACACTGCTTATAAGGGTACTCAAGAAAATTAGTGAGGACCTCAACAGCATGCAAAAGATCCAATCAGAAACAAGAATACACTAATTGAAATAAAGAACAATTCACAGACAAACAACAGTAAAGTGGATGAAGTTGAGAATCAAATTAATACTTTGTAGCACAAGGAAGAAAAAACAACCAATCAAAACAACAAGAAAAAAGAATCCAAAAAAAACGAGGATAGTGTAAGCAACCTCTGTGTCCACTTTGAGTGTTCCAACATTTACATTATAGAGGTGCCAGAAAGAGAAGTGAAAAAACAAGGAACCGGAAACCTATTTGAAAAAATAATGAAAGAAAACTTCCCTGATTTGGTGAAGGAAATAGATATGCAAGTCTAGAAAGCACAAAGAGTCCCAGACAAGATGGATACAAAGAGGCCCACTCTAAGACACATTGTAGTTAAAATGCCAAAGGTTAAAAATAAAGAGAGAATCTTTAAGGCGGCAAGAGAAAAGGCATTAGTTACCTACAGGAGAGTTCCCATAAGGCTGTTGGCTGATTTCTCACAAGGAACATTGCAGGCTACAAAGGACTGGCAAGAAATACTCCAAGTCATGGAAAGCAGGGACCTATACACAAGATTGTTCTACCCAGCAAAGCTATTGTAGAATTGAAGGGCAGAAGAGAACTTCCTAGACAAGAAGAAACAAAGGAGTTCATTATTGCCAAAACATTATTATATGAAATGTTAAAGGGACTTATTTGAGGAGATGAAAACTGTGAACAATAAAATGGCAATAAGTACACATCTATCAACAATTGAATCTAACAAACCAACTAAGGAAAGAAGAAGAAAAGAGACAGAATAACGGACATGGAGAACATTTTGATGGTTGCCTTATGGGATGGGTGTTGGGTAATGGGTGAAGAGGTGAGGGGATTAAGAAATACAAATAGGTAGTTACAGAATAGCCATAGGGATATAAAGTACAGTATAAGAAATAGAATAGCCAAAGAACTTATAAGCATGACCCACGGACATGAACAATGGTCAAGGGAGTGGTAGGTCCTGGGTGGCGGGGGAAGGCAATGGAGGAAAAATTGGGGCATTGTGATAGCATAATCAATAAAATATAATTTAAAAATCAACATATTTGTGCATCAGTACTAGAAGATATAGAGATAAACATACAATATTTGATAAAATAGTGTTATTATAGATTAGTTTTGGTCAAAATTTTACTCATTGTTTGGTTATATTGCCTTTTTGTACTTTTATGATAACAGAGAAAATGAAGAGATAATTAAAATTTGCATGAAATTTAAGCCAAGTAAAAATGCCTATTTGTAAAATTAGTTTTGCTCAAAGAAATATAAATTTTATTTCTAAGTTGAGAGCTTTAAAAATCTTTGAAATTTGCCCCACCTGGTGTGGTTCAGTGGCTAGAGTCTCAGCCTGAGAATAAAAGGATTGCCTGTTCAATTCCCAGTCTAGGGCACATGCCTGGGTTGCAGGCCAGGTCTCCAGTAGGGGGCATGTGAGAGGCAAACACACATTGATGTTTTTATCCTTCTCTCCCTCCCTCACCCCTCTCTAAAAATAAATTTTAAAAAAATTAAAAAAATCTGTCACTGAAATTTGAATAAAATTGACATTTAAAAAAATTCTTTGAAATTTACACTAATTTGTCTTTGTATGCAATCCAGTTTCAAAGCCTTTGAATAAACTTAATTTTATAATATTTTCTTTTAAAAATGTCTTATATACAAGTTGATTGTGTATATAACAGAGTAAAGCATTTCAAGTCTACTCAATCACAGGTATTTTCATTGGAATTTTCTTTTTTAATTTAGAATCTGTAGGTAGAATTTTAAGGCTGAACTTCTGAAACAGGAAAACATCTACCGAGTGTTTTTGTTTTTCTAATCCCCATAGAGCTATTAATTAGAACTTATTTCCCTATGGCTTGAGTAATAAATTTATGGGTAGATTTATGCTTTCAGTCATGGCAGATTGGGAAATGTCCAATTCTCTAGCTGAGAATGATGAGAAAAGTTGTGGAATATTTACTTGAGGGCGTGAGATTCCAATAAGGCCATGAAGAATAAGAAAGGTAATTCTGGAAAATGAAAGGTGTACCCAATAGAGAGGTCTGCTTATGCCTCAACATTTTTTGTAGATTTTAGGTGAGATGATAGGGTGGCTGAGAAACGGAAGAAGGCCTTTGAACGTGTTATGAAGTTGGAGGAAAATTTCAAGTTTATACATTCCAAAAGAGGGTGCAGTAAATTTCCCACATTCAGTTGGGATCCCCAAGGGTTGCACTTTAGGCTTAAAGGTGCAATCAAAATAGTTCAGCCGTGTACAGGTTGAATCCCAGCTTTCCATCATTTTAAGCCCTTACATTGGGTGAAACTCCCAGAATGCTCCTAGGTGACCAGGCATCAATGTAAATCATCTCTTTAGCATTATATCATGATCATCTGAAGCCTCATTTTATTTCTAAAATTTCAAAATTGCAATGCTTAATACTCATTAAAAATAAAAGACAAACTAGTATTTAAGACAAGGGTAAAAATAAATACAAAACAATTGACAACAGAATCATACCCATGAAAGTCTTGGTAAAGTAATTGTTAAACACAAACTTTAAAATAACCATGGTTAATATGTTGAAGAGGATAACAGATGAGATTGGAGGTTTTAGCAGAAAATGGGAAGTTATAAAAAATTAAATGAAATTTCTAGAACTGAAAAAATTGTAATATTTAAAATTGAGAAATCAATGGCTGGGTTTAACAACAGAATAGACACAAGAATCAATTAATCGAGATATGACTTTGTAACAGGTTCGATAGAGGATAGAAGAAATAAAATCTTTAAGGTGCCAGAATAAAATAACTGGTAGTAAGATGCTAAACCCAAGAGATATTATTCCTTTAAGATTGAAGATGAAGACAATTGTTAGACAACAACAAATCCTGAATACATCCTTGCAGATGAGATAAATGGAGTAATAAAGGAATGTTTTCTGATAAAAACCCCAAATGGAAGGCCAATGCTGCAGATGGAAATGAAAAACAGTAAATATAAAATTATCTGAAAAATAGAAAAAAATATTAACTGCCAAGAAGAGCACTTAAAGTTATGTTTAGGATTTAAAGTAGAATGAAAAAACATTATGATAACCCAAAGACAGGAGGTGGGACAAAGGAGATAAACCGTGTGTAGTAGCACCTCACATTGTTTGACTACAGGGTGCATCTGCCAGTTAAACTCATCTCCACCCAGAACACCTTATCCCATTCCATCTTTATTTTTCTGCATAGTATTTTTAGCACCTGACTATCTATGTGTGTTCATTACTCATATTTACTGCACCTGCATCTTTTCTTAAATGTAAGCTCTATGAGAGCAAGCCATTTTACTTATTATGCTGGTGATAACAGATACCATGGTGTATGTCCCATAAATATTTATTGAATCACTTAATAATAAATATAACAGCAAAATGTTTACTAGTTTACTTGTTTACGATAGAGTGATATACAAGTAATTGCTCATAGATAGGAAGTATTGCTAAAAAGAAATTTTAAAGAGGACATTCGGAAAAGATGTGTCCTTTTTGGTCTTGTAGCTTTGCTTTATGAAAATCAGCTCAGTTGGTAATGTTATATACTGACACAATCCAAGTCAATATGGCATTTTAATAATAGACAAGGCCTGAAAAATGATGGTAAAACTGGATCTTAATATGGCAAATATGATTATTGATTTACTTTTATAAATGTTAATGTGTTTTATGCTCAGAGTATCAGAGCTATTCATGTCACTTCCTAAATATATATTTGCAATTTAATCTAACTGTCAAAATACCTTATCATCTTACCTTCATGTGTGAAAATACTTTATTTGCATTTTTAAGTAACAATATAAATTTCTTGGAAATATGTACAACTTTTCTCTGTACAACTTATACATGATCAAAACATTTATTGAATTAAGTAAGGTGTTTGATTATATTAAGTTCTCTCTGTCAACTTTTTATTCTTCAATTAACAAATCTATGTCACTGGGAATAAATCTTTTTGAATGAGAGTAAATAAATA
This sequence comes from Sturnira hondurensis, assembly GCF_014824575.4. Classification (NCBI taxonomy): domain Eukaryota; kingdom Metazoa; phylum Chordata; class Mammalia; order Chiroptera; family Phyllostomidae; genus Sturnira; species Sturnira hondurensis. Next base: position 1,319,392 of record NW_028081539.1, read on the forward strand.
ACATGTCCAAGTGGATCATCTAGAAGGAGAAAAAAGATGAAAAATACGCTATTTAATAGAATGTCTTGCATTAGTCAGGCTCCATATGAGTAAAATATCACACACTTAAATGAGTTAGTTAAAGACAATTGAATGCAAAGACTACTCACAGAGCTGTGGACAGAACATGGGACACTGATAAGTAAAGGTGGTGTCCCTTAGAGCTAACAAGATGGGGGGCTATGGCCATTCCCAGGCTGAAGGCACTGGTGAGGGCTGTGCTTGCAGGGTACGTAGACCAACAGGCAGGGAGCTCCAGGATGCAGCAGGGCTCCACCTCATTCTCCTCCTGTCTCCAAAGCTCCTCCCAGTGCCTCTGGATATCTAAATACACCTCAGAAGCCAGAATTTACCAGGAACTAGTATAAAGCACACATGGACAGCAACTGAGGGGGGTGGAAATGGGAGGGAGGTGGGGAGCACTGGGGGGAGGGGTGGGCTGGGATGGGAGTAAAAGACAGAAAACTGTGCTTGAACAACAATTAAATAAATTTAAAAAAGAAAAAAAGAAGCCAGAGGGCAAAGGAGTCTATGAGATTCAGTCCATAAAGTTCAGTTGCCTGGGATCTGAGAAGGGTGGAGTGTTTCCAAAGGGGTGAAGTTGCAATATTCAGTACAGATCCTCAAATAACTCACAGAGATAAAGGTTAAATAAAACAAAGTTGTATTACAAAATAGTATTTTTGTAATACAATTCAGAAAATACATTGGATTGTATTTTTTGATGGTGCTCCACAATTCTGCAGTTATTCTGTATAATTGTGTATGAAGATGTCATGACATTTAAAGCAAATGAATAAATTTATAATGCAAAGAAAGCTGTTTCAGAGAAAAATCACATTTTAAAAGCTTCAAGTCAAAGTATTTTTCCCATAACCACATTAAAACCCACGTGAATAAACCCTAGCAATGTAAGTACTCATTAGTTAAATTGAGATTTGGGGGAAGTTAATGGATGAAAAAGCAAAGAACAATGCATAATATGAAAATTGAACATTTCAGCAAAACATCCTTAAAAAGACTTTTTAAAGCAAACTGTAGCTTTCATCATTTCTAGATTAACCAATGCATTGAAGGTATTTAAAGCAAATCATTTATTTAAGCATTTGTTTAGCACCTACTATGTCCCAGGTATCACATTTATCTTTAAGGCTACAAAGTCAGAAATGGGCATAAGTCTTTAGAAATAAACACTGCCCTTCTTGAACTTACATGCTTTTAAAAATACACTAGATATCTAAAATGATTTCTTATAATCTTGAATATTGGAAACATGACATATCGCTGGAATCCTTAAAATATTAATATTGAAAGTGATATCATGATAGGTGCCCATGAACCTATCAGAAAATATTACTGTACTATATGGTATATTAACTTACTTGTTTCTTTCCTAATAAAGGCTGCTAAGAGACAGTTCTTTTTTGAAAAAAAGATTTTACTTATATCAAGACACAGGGTAAGAGATGGAGAAAGAGAGGGAGAGAAACGATGATGTGAGAGAGAAACATAGAACAGTGGTGTCTTGCATATTCCAACTGGGGACCTGGCCCAAAATCAAAGCATGTGCCATGACTGGAAATTGAACTGGTGATCAACCCTCTGCCTCACAGGACTATGACTAACAAATGGAGACACACTGGTCAGGGCAGAGATATTTCTTTAATGACACTCAAAAAAGACACTCTTTAATAGTACACTCAAAAAAGATGTTTTCCTTTAATTTAATAGATTTTCAACCAACTTCAGAATCAACAGGGAATATTGTGTTAACATTAAAATTCTATAAGTAATGCAGTTTTGAGGTTATATTAAAATAGAAACACTAGATAAGTTCAGTGAACTCTTGAAAAATTGTAGGTAGNTATATGGTATATTAACTTACTTGTTTCTTTCCTAATAAAGACTGCTAAGAGATAGTTCTTTTTTGAAAAAAAGATTTTACTTATATCAAGACACAGGGTAAGAGATGGAGAAAGAAAGGGAGAGAAACGATGATGTGAGAGAGAAACAGATCAGTGGTGTCTTGCATATTCCAACTGGGGACCTGGCCCAAAATCAAAGCATGTGCCCTGACTGGAAATTGAACTGGTGATCAACCCTCTGCCTCACAGGACTATGACTAACAAATGGAGACACACTGGTCAGGGCAGAGATATTTCTTTAATGACACTCAAAAAAGACACTCTTTAATAGTACACTCAAAAAAGATGTTTTCCTTTAATTTAATAGATTTTCAACCAACTTCAGAATCAACAGGGAATATTGTGTTAACATTAAAATTCTATAAGTAATGCAGTTTTGAGGTTATATTAAAATAGAAACACTAGATAAGTTCAGTGAACTCTTGAAAAATTGTAGGTAGCAAATAATTATTTCTGAAATTATAATCATTCTAACACATTGATGCAAATTACCAAGAGTTTTATGAGTATAACGTATGCAAGTAATAAGGCTGACTTCACTTACTGAAAAACTCAGGGGTAGCATCATTTTTTAAATGCCATATTGCCTCAGGTGGAATAAAGACTGACATTTTTTTAAAGTCTTATGTAATATTACCTGTAGGTCATGCAACACACCTACTGAAGAAAGCATGTTTTTCAAGGTGCATGGAATAGGAGATTTTACTTCAAGAAACACTTCATAGCATGCAAAATTCTTAGCATGCTAAGAATTTTATTCTTAGAAAGAAAATTTATTCTTTTATTTATACTTATCCTAATGGAATGATATATAAAAACTATAAAGACTCTTAGTTCACGGTTTCACAAGCAGACTGATTGTGTGTAGTCACTATATATAAGTCAGTGTCTCAGCAGCAAATAGAACCCACTGAGGAGGCTTAAAGGAAGAGGCTTTAATCATGGTGTACGTACAACATAAGGATAGGAAGGAATAAGGGATGTTCCAGCACCCAGAGACTGGCAACACTGGGGAAGCATTATCACTCACAGAAAGAGGTGAATATTTTACTGGAGCCAGTGAAAACACCACAGAATGAGAGACGCAGTTGCTGCCAGAGGAGGAGTGCTGATGAAGGGAGAAAAGCAGAACAAAATATTCCGACTCCTCTCTATTTTCAGTCTTCTGCTATTGATACTGGTTGGCCATAATCACTCTAAGCCAGAGGGCAAGGAACTCCAGGTACTATTTGCTACACTTTAGAGTCAGCTGATGGAGTAAATGGAGAACAAACAGTAGAATAGAGTAAGTGACATGTTCATCACATCCATCTTTACAAAACTACTAATTAAATTCATTGGGGTTTTATCCTCTTTTTAGTTGAAAACTAAAAACATTGTCTTTTTTGTTGTTGTTCTTATAGCTTTTGCCATATGTTAGTGGTAAAAACATATTTAGAAAAGCAAAATACATTAATTCATTTTCTGAAATATATTTCTAATTTAAAAAATAAATCTCAGAGCACTTCATTAGTATAAAAGCAAGAAAAGTTTATTAATGACTTCAATCTCAAAGTATCTCTAATTAACTAGTGAGAAGTACATTGAGAGACAAACTAATTTTCATTAGTGCTTCTTTTATTGTTTATATGATAAAAAGTCTCCTGTTGACAGCACATATTTTCCAAACAGTCTGGATTATTTGATTAGAAACTTGATACTATTCGTGTCTGAGTACATGAGCAAAGAATAATTAAATTAAATAAAAATGAAAAGAACCTATAGTGATCCATCATGCCACTGCTGTAGCACGAGCAGTGAAGTTGAATGGGTGCCAAATTAGAAAACAAATCTATAAAAATATGCCAATTACTGTAACCATAATAAAATTCCTATCCCAATTAAAGTGAATTTGAACCATGATCATCACCTCAAATTGAACCCCTTAGGACTCCATTGTTTCTAAATGTTAGATGCTTTCTGAACACACATTTGGTACAAAAATTTAATGAAAGCTTAATGAGAAGATACAATTTTGAAGCAATGATAGTACTTAATGAGAAGATACATTATTAAAAAAATGACAGCTCCATTGGATTAGATAACACAATTGTTAAACCTTATTTCTATATCTAAACATTTATGACTAACATATCTGTGATTTACTTTTTATGTGATTTCATATGATCTCTCTAATCCTTATTTCAACAAATACTAGCATACCACCATAAACGATGGGAGAGTCATAAATAATTTACTATATTTTCACAATAGTATATTCCTTACCAGATATGATGTTACTATCACTTAATTAAGTAAAATATTGAAAATAATCTTTAAGTTATAAACTACCGATCTTATATTTTAGGAAAGAAGGCTTTCTGTCCCTCCAATCCCTGAATTTTATGGATTTGTGTTGTTATTCAAAATTCATTGAGAGATTAATGTAAATATATTTTTCTGTATCTTTGTTGGCTTGACAAGAAAATGAACTTATAGTCAAATTCTCTTTATGGGCAGGAATAGTGGAGAAAGGGAGAGAGAAGAGGGTCTAATTGTGCATTGATCGGCAGAGACCCCAACATTTGTAGCATGTGTGGCTGCCTCAGTAAGTACCTGTGACTTGTATTCACTTAGAATTTTTTCCTAAAAAAAAGCACTAGATTAATCTTGTAGAATTCTCTGTTTAATGTCAAGTAAAATATATAGAGCAGGGACTGAATTGGGACTCTTAAATATTTAATTTGTGGAGGGAGGAAAATCTATCAGAGAATGTGTTTCTTAAAAAGTTGTTGGTCTGAAATTAGAAATATGTTCATGTTCCTTAGGAGAGGCACATTGATCAAAGTCTTGAGACTCCATAAATATTTGTTCACCTCCAATTATAACTTCCCTACTTACTGAGTTGTTTTCTAAGTATGCTGTAAATGTGTTACATTCTTTCCAGAGTAAGGTTTAGAAAGGAAGAAGGGAACACTAAGAGATCAAGCATATCACTCTGAAAAGAAGAGGAATGCCACAGATTTATCTAGGCAGCACACCTATTTTGTAGTTTCTATCTGGTCCAGAACAGATGTCCCAAATTTTTGGTAGCAAGTGAATCACCAAATAAGATTATTTGAAAACAAGGCACATTCACTGGTCAATTGTATTTTTGTTATTTATCTGTAAAATTATTTGTATTGATTTCTCTATTAAAGTTGCCCCAATTTTCCCCCACTCCCTCAGACTACCCCAACAACCATTGTTCATATGCATGGGTTATGCATATAAATTCTTTGGCTGCTCCATTTTCTATACTGTACTTTATATCCCCATGGCTATTCTGTAACTACATATTTGTACTTCTTAATACCCTCATTTCTTCACCCATTCCCCAATATGCCCCACCCAATTGGCAACCATCAAAATGTTCTCCATATCCATGATTTTGTCTTCTTGTTTGCTTGTTTGTTTTTTAGATTCAGTTGTTGATAGGTATGTATTTATTGCCATTTTATTGTTTGATCTTTTTAAAATATTTTATTTATTTATTTTTAGAGGGGAAGGGAAGGAGAGAAGGAGAGAAATATCAATGTATGGTTGCCTCTCATGAGTCCCCTGCTGGGAACTGGCCTGCAACCCAGGCATGTGCCCTGACTGGGAATTGAATGGCGATGGTGTGGTTCACAGGCCCATGCTCAATCCACTGAGCTACACCAGCCAGGGCTGGTGATCTTCTTTTTCTTAAGTCCTTTAACATTTCATATAATAGTTTGGTGATGATGTACTTCTTTAGTTTTTTCTAGTCTGTGAAGCACTTTATCTGCCCTTTGATTCTAAATGATACATTTGAATGGCTAGTCATGGCTCATGCTTCACAACTTCTAAAAAATATCAAACAAGAAACAGCTGGTCTCAGTGAGCCCCTAGCCCCCACATCTCCTGCTGAGTGGCCTCAGGCCTGGAACTAGGAGCAACCTGCTTAGATTCACAGTTGGGCTTTACCTGGGAATCTCTAAGCCCAGCACAAGCAGCAGCCATATCAGATTGCTTTATAGCTCAGGCAGGGTGGCCCCAGGCAGAAGACAGGTGGAGGCTGAACTTGGCCTGCACCACCCAGGAAACCCCAGAGTCTGTACACCCAGTGAGCAGCTATAGGCCATGTTGGAGCACCATAACCTGCCCCTGCATAGCTGACCCTCCACAGAGGGCAAAGGTTGGTGTCCTTGAAGCTGATTGGCCTGGGTAAATCCCTTCCACTGACCTGCCATCAGCAGTCAAGGCTCAATTCAAGAGGAGGGTGTACTCAGCCCACATGGAGGGCACACCTCGAGTACTCAGCATGGGTGACATGGGAAGTTGTGCCACTCACCCCAATAGGAAAACTAGTAAGTTAGACCATGCTACCAAGACAGGGAGTTATAGTAGCTCTACGTAATTCATAGAAACAAACATCGGAGACTATGAAAGTGAGAAGACAATGAAACACGGCCTAAAAGAAAGAACAGATCAAAACTCCAGAAAAAGAACTAAACAAAATGGAGATGAGCACTCTATCAGACGTAGAATTCAAAACACTGGTTATAAGGATATGAAGGAACTTAGTGAGAACCTCAACTACATAGAAAAGATGCACTCAGAAACAAAGGCTACACTAATTGAAATAAAGAACAGTTCACAGGGAAACAACAATAGAGTGGAAGAAGGTGATAATCAAATCAGTGGTTTGGAATATAAGACTGCAAAAAAAACCCCAACTAATCAAACAACAAGAAAGAAGAATTTGAAAGAATGAGGATAGTGAGAGCATCCTTTGAGTCAACTTCAAGCATTCCCACATTTGTAGCATAGCAGTAACAGAAGGAGAAGTGAAAGAGCAAGAAATTGAAAATCTATTTGAAAAAATAATGAAAGAAAACTCCATATATTGGTGAATTAAATAGACATGCAAGTCCAGGAAGCATAGAGAGTCCCAAACAAGATGGATGCAGAGAGGCCCACTCCAAGAGACATCAGAGTAAAAATGCCAAAGGTTAAAGATAAAGACAGAATCTTAATGCAGCAAGGGAAAAACAGTTATTTACCTACAAGGACATCCCCATGAGATGGTCAGCTGGTTTCTCAAAAGAAACTTTGCAGGCTAGAAGAGGCTGGCAAGAACTATTTAAAATTGTAAAAAGCAGGGTCCTATAGACAAGATTGCTCTACTCTGTATTTTTGTTTTAAATGAATTTTTCTTCTTTTTTCTTGCTAAATAGAATTATTTCATAATTCTATTATTTTTATTTCTCATAACTATAAAATTTAAATAATAAAAGCTATTATTTATTGTAATGTTCTGTGACATAGAGATGCTATTCTCTTAATTTATTAACTTCTTTACACTCATTGTGTTTCCTTTTCTGCTCAAGACAACATATTTTCTACCTTATGTTTCTAAAACCCTTTGCCTCAGAGTGGAGAGATGATAGATAGAAACACTAAAGGAGCTAGTTTGGATCATAAAGCATGAGGTTTATACCAAGTCTGAGTAGAATGATGACTCAGACTTGTTTAGAGTTGCTTTTAGTTTGGTTTACTACCAAAATTTGGTGTAAAGGGCAAACACAATATTAGGATTTAAGTGAGTGGATGTCCTTATCTGTGGATACCTACTTTTACACAAAGTTTTTTTTCTGAATTCATAGGTCTTAGTAGGTTAATAAAATGAGGAATCTCCCAAATGAAAAAAAAAACACAGAACTGTGGACTTACTCCTCAATTTTATGGCAGGCCATAGGGTGGTAGGGGCTATGACAGCACTTGTCTTTGCACAAAGTTGTCATATAAGGGGATTCTTACTTGCCTACACGTATATACTTACTTCTGAGTTCTTTTTCTTACTACATCATCAGGCCTACTTGAAATTTTCATTCAGTAGTTCAAGCTGTACAATAGTAAGGAGATATTTTTACAGGGAGAGGAAGAGATATGTGCATATGTGTGAGAGACAGGGCAAGAGAGAGAGAGAGAGAGACAGAGACAGAGACAGAGAGAGATACCTGTGGGTTCTGTTTTAGTCATGGTAGCTCATCAAAAGTGTAACCTGACCCAGAGCAAAATGTTTCTGTTGAGTTTCTAAGTTGATAGTTATAGAGTCCTATGTCTCAAATGGAGCAGGCATTGCCTACATCTGGAGAGGCCAAGTTGGTTATTCAAGTCTCAGTGCTGGGTGGTGTGGAGATACCCAGGGAAACATAGTCTCAGCATAGCATGGAATTATGTCTCACAATCATGTCAGAAGTTATGTCCATGAATGATAGATATGCCCGTGACTGACAGATGTTACTTTAGTTTTTTTTTTATTTTAATTTTTTAAAATTCTTGTTCAAGTACAGTTTTCTGTCTTATATTCCCAGCCCTGCCTGCCCCCCCCCACCCCTGTGAACCTATCCAACACAATAGAGGCTTAGAAACCAAAATCAAATTACAGAAAATAAAATTATATGACTTTAACACCTGCATTTGAGAACTGATTTTCATATGTTTTATGCCTACTAATATGTGCATTAATTATTTTATGTATCGTATCTGTATTTGTGAAGTTAATAGTTTTTGACCTTGAGCATCAGCCAGTGTTTGAACTTAATCCTTTTCTTTTTTCTTCAATGACTTTTCAAGGTACTTTTTATTTGATGTTATCATCCAAAGTACTTGCTACCATGCCTGATTTATTGTTGCCAACCAGGTTAATAAAGCATAGCTTCTAGTCTATCATTTGGACACATAATACAAATGCCGTCACAATGTGCTCATTTCTTACAATACATACAAATGAGAACATTGTATAATATTTATCCTTTTGTAAAATCAAATTTAATCACCTAAATTTCCTTAGATAAATAAATATTTCAATGTCATACATATTGAATTAGTTAAAAATATTTCTGATATGATGGTACTGCATTGTTCAGAGAATGAATAGAAAAAATGTAGAAATTGAAACATTAGGCTTTTTCAGTCATAGTGTACCATACAATAAAGATACAGCACCTACTGTTTTGGATTTTTACTTTTCACTGGCAAAACAATATTGTGTAAATGTCATCTTAAAAATACATTGCATGCATCAATGTCAAAGCTGTATTATTTTTTCCATATGGAAGAAAAAAAGTCTCTTAGAATTACCTTCATTATAAATTCTCCAAGATGACTTGCAGATGTCCACCTGGACCCTTAAAACCTCTATAGAACTGAACATGAATTATCTGAAATACTTTTATTGGCAATGATTTGTAAAATTCTTGGGTAGAATGTAACAATAGCTTCTTAAGCCACTTGGAAATATTTATTTCTTAAAATTGACCTATAATTTTAAAGGTAAGTATATGTATACACATGGTGTGTGCTGGTGTGCATTTGAGTGTATGTGTATATATAGTATTCACAGAAAATACAATGTCAAAGTAATGTTAGAGATTGATTTTTTTACTTTAATATTTACTATGTTGTGATATTATTATACTACTTACATGTCTAAAACCCTATTTTATCTATTCTCTTGTTGAACAAAATACAATATTATGGATTATATACATAGTTTGAGTGTTTGGATACCAAAAAAATAAATGAAATGCAATGGTAAAGGGCTTCAAAATTTTATATACCATAAAATTATTAAACTGAAAAGAAATTAAGAGACTTCTGGACAAAATGTAGGTATAGATAAATATGCTTTGCTTCTTCACACAACCAAAAGAAGAATAACACCCAATTTAAAACCAAAAACAACAAGAACTGACAGAAAATCATACTGTATGGATGTCCTACAACCAAAGAGTTAAAGAAGACACAGTCATCCAGACTGGTAGGAGGGGTAGAGATGGGAAGGCTGGGTGAAAAGGACCTGGGTGAGGCAGCGGCTTGCAGACCAGTCAGGAAAGGTAGTGGCTCATGGACTGGGTGAGGTGGCAGCTGGCAGACTGGGTGGTCCCACATTCATGTGCAGATAAACTGGGAGGAACAACTAGGGAGCAAGACAGTCTGCACAACCCAGAGTTCCAATGAGGGGAAATAAAGCCTCAAAACCTCTGACAAAAAAAAAGCCCTGTGGGGTTGCAGTGGCAGGATAAACTGCTAGTCTTACAGGAGAGAGTCTGTTAGAGGGGCCCACATGGTCCCAGAACATTTACAAGCCCATTCACCTGGGAATCAGTCCCAGGTCAGCACTTAAAAGGGAAAAATTCACTTGTGGGAAGCTAGGGAAGTGACTGAAAGAGGAGAGAGGATGGAACAAGCAGCATTGTTCCCTCTCTGACCCCTCCCCTACAGACAGTCTCAGAGTGCAAAGATGTGGGTTGATCTGATCTGGGGAACACCTAAGGCACCCCTCCTTACAACATAACAGGTGCATTGAGACAAAGAAATTTGGCCCAAAGGAAGAGAAAACATCCAAACTCTAAAGAAAGAACTAAATGACAAGGAGATAGCCAACCTATCAGAGGCAGAGTCCAAAACACTGGTAATCAGAATGCTCACAGAAATGATTCCATATGACCACAAAATAAAGGAAGTGAAGGCTATACAGAGTGAAATAAAGAAAAATATATAGGGAACCAACAGTGAAGAGAAGGAAGCTGAGACTCATATCAATGATTTGTAACAAAAGGAATAATGAACACCCAACCACAACAGAATGAAGAAACAAGAATTCAAAAAATGAGGAGGAGTTGAGGAACCTCTGGGACAACTTGAAACATTCCAACATCCAAATCATAAGGTTGCCAAAAGGAGGAGAGGAAGAGCAACAAATTGAAAACTTATTTGAAAAAATTGAGAAGGACAACTTCCCCAATCTGGTGAAGAAAATAAGACTTCCAGGAAGCCCAGAAAGCTCAGAAAGAACCCAAAAAATTGGACACAAGGAGGAACACACCAAGGCACATCATAATTACATTACCCAAGATTAAAGATAAGGGGAGAATCTTAAAAGCACCAAGAGAAAAGGAGACAGTTGCCTACAAAAGAGTTCCCATGAGACTATCAGCTGATTTCTCAAAAGAAACCTTGCAGGCAAGAAAGGGCTGGAATGGAGTATTTGAAGTCATGAAAGGCAAGGACCCACATCCAAGATTATTCTATCCAGCAAAGCTATCATTTAGAATGGAAGGACAGATAAAGTGCTTCCAAGATAAGGTCAAGTTAAAAGAATTCATCATTACCAAGACCTTATTATATGAAATGTTAAAGGGACTTGTTTAAGAGAAAGAAGATCAAAACCATGAACAGTAAAATGATGACAAACACAACTATCAACAACTTAATCTAAATATCAAAAACAAAAACTAAGCAAATGACTAGAACAGGAACAAAACACAGAAATGGAGATCACGTGGAGGGTTATCAGTGGGGAGGAGGAGAGAGGAGAATGGGGGAAGGTACAGGGAATAAGTAGCATAAATGGAAGGTACAGAATAGACAGGGAGAGGTTGAGAATAGTATAGGAAATGCAGAAGCCAAAGAAGTTATATGTATGACCCATGGACATGAACTAAGGGCAGGGCAAAGCCTAGAGAGAATGGTGCTACTGGGTGGAGAAGAATAAAGGGGAGAAAATAATGAGACCACTGTAATGGCATAATCAATAAAATATACTTAAAAATAAGAAACTAAGAAAAGTGAGAAATAGTAGCAAATGAGGCCAGAGAAAGAGAATGTGGAATGGAGGGCAGAGGACGTGCTTTGGAGTCAACAAGGCTTGGGTTCTAGTCATGGCTCCATCACTGACCAGCTGTAGGAGCACCTTCCTTTATCTCCCTGAGCCTCAGTTTTCTCATCTGCAAAAAGGGCAAGGTACCAGAACAGCTACAGCAGTTCCCCTTATTCACAGGCATACATCCCATGACCTTTAGTGGATGTCTGAAATTATGGATAGTACTAAACCATATACATGGTATATACTATATTGCCGCATATATACTTATAATAAAAATTTAATTTATAAATTAGGCACAGTCAGAGATCAACAACAGTAACTGATCATAAAATACAACCATTATAACAAAAATTATTATACTGGTATATCTAAACATAAAATTAAAATATTTTGGCTCATTAGATAATTAGAAAAATATCTAACTAATATTTAACTGCATTCTTGAGATGAATCTTGAATCTGTGGAAGTTAAACTGGCTGAAATGAAAGATGCACACAATGTACACATAGCTCTATACTGAGTTAATTTGGAAAATGACAATTGGTCATTGGGTATTTCTGTTCAAGGGAATAGGCAGCTCTGCTTTTAACCAAGGATATGTGTGTGTACTTGATTTGTTGGTATGCAGACTTAACGTCATAGATTTTTCCAAGATTATTCTATTTTAAAATATTATCTCCCTCTGTGCCCATGAGTTTATTCACACTTGTCAACTAATTTGTCTCAATTTTTGAGTTAGAGTAATGGTCACCACAGGCATTCAACCTCCAGGTAAAATTGGGGCCATCCTCTCTCTGATTACTGCATATCTGGTTAACACCTAGCATACAAATTAGATAGACATTCCCAGAGTGAGGACTGTCACTGAATTGACATGTAAGGTCGAATAAACATTTGATACCAGGGTCACAAGCACATGCTGTGCTCTGAGTAGCAGAGAATCAATCATGGTGCTGTAGACGTGAATTTGGATCTAATCCAAACCAGGGTAAACTAATAGGATGTCACATGGAGAGAGATTTTAGGAAGATTTTAATCTAAGAACATTATAAGTAAGCATATAATTTGTTTTCTGATTTTTACATAAAGCCCTTTCAACTATAGATTTCAAAGTAGCACACTGGCGAACAATGGCAAAACAGAGGTTTTGTCACTTTGAAAAATAGTCCTATTTAACAATGAATACAAATTTCTAGGTAAACAAAGCCCACTTAAAATAAAGTTAAGGAAGCATTTAGTGAAGAAGAGAATATGTGAAAATTACAAAGAGTTGGGAAGGTATAAAGAGAATATGTGAAAATTATAAATTCTTAGAGTTTAGCACACACAGAGTAATGAGTAATGCTGCAAGGATTCACTTCCTAAGTGCCTTTCATTATCATCATCTGCTATTGTGTGTGTGTCTGAGACAGGCATCAGATATCACAGAGTCAATTACTGGGGGGAGAAGAAAGACAAAGAAATGGGACATAATATTCTACCTTGGAAAATTACATCCAGAACCTGCACAACAAATCTTAGGAAATAAATTCCATTCAAACATAAAAGGTACTCTAAAGTCTTACCAGAAATGCTCATAGTCATTGAGAAAATTTTCAGTTTGTGTTATATAGCACATCCACAGAAAGCAATAATAGTCAGTGGAAATTTAATAATTACAGTGCAAAAAATTTGTTTTTTAACTCATTGCTCTAAAGTGCAAAGCCATGTTATCAAGGCACCTATAAGACGTAGAAAATAGTTATAATCATTTTTATTTATGCATTGCATGCAAGAAAATTAAAAAATCTGCTTAGTGCACATGTATGTAATGCTACTAACCAAAAATATTCTAGAAACTGGAGATGGTAAAAATAAAATTATAAACACACAGTGTCTTTCACTCCATAGCTAAGCACTAGTACTGAGTTGGCTGCATAAACTAATGAAAATAAATTTATTATTAGAGAAACTGGCTTGAAATAGTGTAGTCACAATCCTTCCACAGATCCAGATTCATTAAAAGAATAAAACTCATAGTAGCTTCACACATTGTCCAGACTTTGGGTCAGTTGCATAAAACTAACTTGCAAAATTTCCCTAGATGGAAAAAATAAAACACATGGTTTTAAACATCAGTAGAAATAAAAAATTTCTTTAGATTTTTAAATGAATGTACTCAGTATATCAAAAGGCCAGATATATAAATGTTAATGTTTTTGTTAACTAAATCAAAGAGAAAAGAGCAAAGGTGATTATTCTCTTGTTTTTATGTTTATCTTTTTCATTTATATTTTTTACAAAACCAGTAGACAGTGTATTTTGATTAATGTTCCAATAAATAGGCACAAAAGATGCAAAATCTTTATGTTTTGAGGTAGAGCCCACATCCAAGACAGTCAATGAGCTTTTGTATTAAGGTGTGGTTTACTGATGATGAACTGATTATTCATTATATATTAAAAAAATTCAATGTATTATTAAATAAACTCATTCAATTGTGTATGGGAATCCCCTTTAATGTTACTTCATTTTATAAGGGGCATTGTTACTATAAAATTATGGGTGTGAATTAAAGGAAATTAGTTTAAATGTGAATGTATCATCCAATAATGATAGATTGATATAAAAGGTACTCAGACAAATGTTATTTATAATGAAATAATCTTATGTGGCACAACCTTAGATGGAAAACTACAAATTGTTTGCTGAAGAATGGATTAGTAAGTGCCCTACATTTACATATTTGGTATAATAATCTCAATTTTTTCTTGCAAAAATTCTTTGATATGTATGTATGTATATTATACATACATACATACATACATACATACACACTTCTAGATAAGAACGAGGTATAGATAGACACATAGTGCCTCCTCACGCAACCAAAATAAGGACAACAATTTAGAAATAAAAAACAACCAGAACTGACAGAAAATTTAACTGTATGGAAGTCTGACAACCAAGCAGTTAAAGTAGACACATTCATCCCGATCGGTAGGAGGAGCGAAGTTGGGTGGCTGGGTGGAGAGGGGTCACAGCAAAGTGGTGGCTGGCAGACCCCGGGTGAGCAAGGCAGCAGGGGGTGCACACAGCCAGGTGGTGGATGTGGAGGGGCACTGCACACTGCAGCTGGTGGACCGGGCAGTCCCACATTCACTTGCAGATAAACCAGGCGAAACTGGGAGTGAGACAGACTCTGCAACCCAGAGTCCTAGCATGGGGAAATAAAGCCTCAAAACACCAATTGGAAAGACCTGTGGGGGGTGAGGTACCAAAAGAGACTCTCAGCCTCACAGGAGAGTTTGTTGGAGAGACTCACAGGGTCCTAGAATGTACCCAAACCCACCCATTCTGGAATCAGCACCAAAAGGGCCCAGTTTGCTTGGAAGAAGCAGGGGAAGTGACTGAAATCTGGCAGAGAGACAAGCAAGCACCATTGTTCCCTCTTGGATCCCTGCCCCATATACAGCATCATAACCCAGCAACTGGGTTGCTTGGCCCTGGTGAACACCTAAGGCTCTGCCCTTCACTACCTAATAGGCATGTTAAGACAAAATATGGCACAAATGAAAGTACAGATAGCTAACCTATCAGATGCACAGTTCAAAGCACTGGTGATCAGGATGCTCATAGAACTGGTTGAATTTTGTGGCAAATTAGATGACAAAATGATGGCTATGCTAAGTGAAATAAAAGAAAATGTACAGGGAACCAATAGTGATGGAAAGGAAACCAGGAATCAAATCAATGAAGTGGACCAGAAGGAAGAAAGAAACAACCAATCAGAAATGAATAAAGAAACAAGAATTTTAAAAAATGAGGAGAGGCTTAGGAACCTCCAGGACATCTTTAAATGTTCCAACATCTGGATTATAGGGGTACCAGAAGGGGAAGAAGAAGAACAACCGGTGGAAAACGTATTTGAACAAATAATAGAGCACTTCCTCATTCTGGCAAAGGAAATAGACATCCAGGAAGTCCAAGAAGCTCAGAGAGTCCCAAAGAAGTTGGACCCAAGGAGGAACACACCAAGGCACATCATAATTACATTAGCCAAGATTAAAATGAAGGAGAGAATTCTAGAAGCAGCAAGAGATAAGGGGACAGTCACCTACAAAGGAGTGCCCATCAGACTGTCAGCTGATTTCTTAAAAGAGACCTTACAGGCAAGAAGGGGCTGGAAAGAAATATTTCAAGTCATGAAATCCAAAGACCAATATCCAAGATTACTCTATCCAGGAAAGCTAAAACATGTACAGTTAAATGATGGCAAGCTCACAATTATAAACAACTATACCTGAAACAAAAACAAAAGCAAACTAAGCAAACAATTAGAACAGGAACAGAACCACAGAAATGGAGATCACATGGAAGGTTAGCAACAGGGAAGTCGGAGGAAGATAGAGGGGGAAAAGTTACAGAGAATAATAGCATAGGTGGTAGGTAGAAAATGGACAGGGCGAGGGTGAGAATACTATATGCCTTTTGACCCAGCAATTCCACTGCTAGGATTATATCCTAAGAACCCTGAAACATCAATACAAAAGAACCTTTGCACCCCAATGTTTATAGCAGCACAATTTATAATAGCCAAGAGTTGGAAGCAACCTAGGTGCCCATCAATAAATGAATGGATCCAAAGACTATGGTACATTTACACAATGGACTTCTATGCAGCAGAAAGAAGGAGCTCCTACCCTTTGCAACAGCTTGGATGGAACCGTAAAGCATTATGCTGAGTGAAATAAGCCAGGAAGTGAAAAACAAATACCATATAATCTCGCCTTTAATGGGAACCTAAACAACAAAACAAACAAGCAAGCAAAATATAACCAAAGACACTGAAATAGAGAACAGGCTGACAGTGACCAGAGGGGAGAGGGGAGGGAATTTCAGAGGGAAAGGGGAAGGATTCATAGCAACAAGTATAAAGGACACATAGACAACAACTAAGGAGGGGTGGAAATGGGAAGGAGGTGGGGAGCACTGGGGGGGGGGTGGACTGGGATGGGAGTAAAAGATAGAAAACTGTACTTGAACAATAATTAAATAAAAATATTTTAAAAATTTAAAAAGTTAAAAAAAAGAACACTGGGAAATGTAGAAGCTAAAGAACTTATAAGTGTGACACATGGACATGAACTAATGGTGCGGAATGTGGGTGGGAGGGGGTGTGCAGGGAGAAGGATAGTGAAGGGGGGAAATGGAACAACTGTAATAGCATAATCAATAAAATATACTTAAAATATAATATATAATATATAATATGTAATATTATATATGATAACCTTTGATCATATATTGCTATAATATGTGTTATCCTTTGAGTATATATAATACTTATATATATAAATATTGAAAATCATGTTTAACAGACTATAGATTATAGGTTTCTCAAAGTTTGCAGAATGTCTTGTACAGTCAACAAGGAAAAATGAAATGCACTGAATGGTAGAAAAGACATCAGGTTTAGGACAGTAACAGATTCAAGAAAGAGAATGGGAATTTACAGATGACTCATTTATTAGTAAATAGTTTAAATAGTCTAAACATAGTGTAAGGCTGTTAAACATTTCTGTTTGTTGTGATTTAATACCTTAAATTGATCCTACATCCTGCAGCAGGAAGCTCATTCCAGGCACATTATCCTCCTGACAATACCATCAGCCTTGAAGCCTCAATGCTTCTGTCCACGCTGCTTCTTCTGCTCCAGACAGTGTTTCTCCAGATATTCACAGGGCTTGTTATGGGATTACCCTATGTCTCTCCTCTCTTTCCTGACCAGCGATAGAACCAAGAATCTGCTCACTTCTTATCCTTATTGATCCCCAATCCCTCATAACTCCTTCCAAAACAACCACGTACATTGGTCAGGTGTGCAAAATCTGCTTATTTCTTTTTAAAAAATATATACATTCTCTGAAGCTAGAACTGTTTGTTCACAGTGGTGACTTAATCCATATTTCATTAACGAATGAATTTCAATGCCTATTTCTTAAAGTTCTTGCTGGTAATGGTGATTAAGAAGCCCTTTAAAATTCTCTACATTATGGGGCAGTTTTGTTTTCCCAGGAGGGTAGATTCGGACTGCCATGAGGTAGCTTGGGGAAGGTGCATGGGCACTTGTGGAAAAACTGATTCTTTCATTGTCTGAAATTGCCTTGCTTACTAGTTGTAGCTGAAGAGTACTTTTTGTATCTTCATTTTTATAAGCAACATAAAATATACAACAATAAAAACTTTATTGTTTAGACCAATGATAAAACTATTTGTTTCTTAAAATAGGCAAGAGGTTAAGTGGACAAGAGATTGTTTGAAAAGTTAGGCATTATTATCCATTCACAAAAGTGTAGTATTAAACTCATGTTCCCCATCTGTAAAGTGAAGAGGAGAGCAATATAATTTGATCTAGCTCAACAAGATAATTTGCAAATTACAAACATGAAAAACCATTCATTTTAGTACTATTTTGGCATAGGCTTGTTAAAATACCCTGTCTAATTACATAAATTCATTTTTTTTGTGATTGAGTTGGTGTGGCCAAAAGACATCTTGTTTTTTTTTCTTATTTTTATTGTCTGCATTTTTTACTTTGCTTTTAAGTAACAAGTATTATATTGAATTAAGTCTGTTCCAGCTTGATAACTGAGATAAGGGAATGTTCTCTGAACAAACAGAAAACTCAGTGGGTAACGATCAATGTGCTCAACATCCTTCTGCCTTTACAAGAGATTCCACACTTCTCATACCCTGCCCTACGCCCTAGTGAGTCTGCACTAGGGGAGCCCTCACTGAAATTCATTTATTGCTGTGGGTCCTGATATTTGTCTTGTTTTGTTTTTAATTGTATTTTTCCCATTATTATTAGTTCTCTTAACTCCTCTACCCTCCACAGTCATCACACTGTTCATGTCCATGAGTCCTTGTTCCTTTTTTGTTCAATCCCTCCACCCCTTAACTCCCCGCCCCAAACCCTTTGCTGTCTCCTTTTTTCTAATGAATCTATCTCTGTTTTTTCTTGTTAGTCCAGTTTCTTCATTAGATTCAACATATGAGTAAAATCATATGGCATTTGTCTTTCTCAGACCAGCTGATTTCACTTAGCATAATATTCTCCAGGTCCATCCATATAGTCATGAAGGTTAAAACTTTCTTCTTTTTTTACAGCCTACTAGTATTTATTGTACAAATGTCCCGCAGTTGTTTCATCCACTCATCTACTAATGGTCACTTGGGCTGCTTCCATATCTTGGTGGTTGTAAATAATGCTGCAATGAGCATAGGGGTACTTACGTTCTTTAAAATTAGTGTTTTGGGTTCCTTCAGACATATTCCCAGAAGTGGGATCACTGGATCAAAAGGCAGATCCATTTTTGATTTTTTGAGGTGTCTCCATACTGCTTTCCACAGTAGCTGCACCAACAATCTGCATTCCCACCAACTGTGCAAAAGAGTTCCCCTTTCCCCCATGTTTGCCAGCAATTGTTGATTTATCGATGATAGTCATTTTGACAGAAGTGAAATGACATCTCAGTGTTGTTTAAATTTTCATTTCTCTGATGATTAGTGACATTGAACATCTTTTCAAAATCTGTTGAATATCTGTGTGTCCTGTTTGGAGAAGTCTCTTTTCAGAGCCTTTGCCCATTTTTTAATTGTTGTTGTTGTTGAGTTTTGCATGATACTGTACATAGAGAACCCCAAAAACTCCACCAAGAAACTACTAGAACTGATAAATGAATTCAGCAAAGTAATAAGATACAACATTAATATACAGAAATCATCTGCATTTTATATGTCAGGAATGAACTAACAGAAAGGGAAATTAAGAAAAGAATACCATACACAATTGCTTCAAAAATAATAAAATACATAGGAATAAACCTCACCAAAGATGTAAAAGACTTGTACTAGGAAAAGTATAAAACACTGAGGAAATTAAAGAAGCTTCAAATAAGTGTAAATATATACTGTATTCATGAACAGGAAGAATTGATATAATTAAAATGTCAAACATTAAGAATTAACATAATCAAAATTGGGTTATTTCTATTCTGGCTATATCACAGAGCAATTGTGAAAATATGGTGGAATAATGCAGATAATACTTATTTGAAAACCACATTATGCCTAATGAGTATATGCTACTATTTTCATCATACTGAAGTCATTACTAAATGTCTGAGCTGATTTTTTTAGCAAAAATCCTTGAATCATGTAAAAAGCAGATTGTTACTCAATCTTGCATCCACTATGTAGACCATTCTATTTTATGTTTCATAAAATATTAACACCATTTGTCTTTTAAAAGATTGGTATTAATCAGTAACAAAGATAAAAAATTAAGTGCTTGCCTGTGATTGTATTTTTCTTCATATGTAGGACCAGATGGACCTCACTTAGCTGTGCCAGATTAATCAAGCAAAAATATAATTTTTAGAGTTCCATTTCATTATATATCTGCATGCATATATATATGTAGAGAGAGAGAGAAAGAGGAAGAGGAGGAGGGAGAGGAGGGGGCAGAAGAGGGGTTAGGTAGAGGAAAGGAAGGGGGAGAGGAGAGGGGAATATCTATATTTGTTGGCCTTATGATGAAGAAAGATGGTAATGAGCCAGGAAATGTAATGATTTCTGGAAGCTGGGAGTGGCCCTCAGTTTACAGCTGAGTGTATAGTGCACAAGAAACCAGAGGCTTTAGTCCTATGACCACAAAGAACTTAGTTTTGATGAGATTAAGGGAAAGCAGAGTCCCCCATTAATCTGAGACAAATAAAGTGTGACAAAAAAAGCAAAGAAACAAACAAAACATTGTTTAATTTATTAATTTTGGGATTTATTTATTCCCACTGTGGTACCTCGCTCTATCTTAGCTGGGAACATACCCATCAGGTTTATCAAAAATTTGCTCCTCTGTGCAAGTTGCCAATGACCAAGAAAGTGCCAGGAGTATTGATTTGGGGGTGACAAATAGGTTTTAGTAAGTAGGCAAATTCTCAAACACATAATCTATGAACAATAAGGATAGACTGTAATTAGAAAATCTTTATAAATATTATAAATTAAGTATTGTATTAAATAATACAAATTAAGCAATCAACTTTGGAAAATCCAAATTGTGAAAAATAAATCACAGTGGAATAAAAAATAATTTTAACATCATAATAATATACACACAACACATAAAAAATGGTAGGATGAAGCAAAATTAGGACTTGGAGGAAAATTAACTGCATTGAAAGGCATATGAGTATATTAGAAAAGTTGTAAGAATAAGAAATATAGTAATTAAACTGATAAAAAATACAGTAAGTGAATTGAAAGAAATGTACTTATTTGTTGAAAGGACCAAGAAAATCAATAAAGTTTTGGTGAGCTTTCATAACTTGGTAAGGAAAAACAGGAACAGAAGTCATTATCAGTATCAAGAATGTCAGACATGATATCACTTTGTTTTGACAGACATTACATTGTTCATAATTTTTTTAGATAATAATGTTAGTGTGAAGATCATAAAATACCTTGATTCTGTGAATCATCAAGATTTTTGTTTTTATTTATTTTTTAAAATTTATTTATTTTAATTGTTGTTCAAGTACAGTTTTCTGTCCTTTACTCCCATCCCAGTCCCCCCACCCCAGTACTCTCTTCCTCCCTCTGATTTCCACCCCCCTTAGTTTTTGTCCACATGTCCTTTATATTTGTTCCTGTAAACCCTTCCTCTTTTCCCTTGAAATTCCCTCCCCTCTCCCCTCTGGACGCTGTCAACTGTTCTCTATTTCAATGTCTTTGGTTACATTTTGCTTGCTTGTTTGTTTTGTTGTTTAGCTTCCTGTTAAAGGTGAGATCATATAGTATTTGTCTTTTGCTGCCTGGCTTATTTCACTCAGCATAATGCTTTGTTCATAAATTTTGGAAAACTATTAAATACCAGCGAACAATTTTATCAAAATAAGTAGGAAAAGGTAGATGAAATAAAAATATCCTAGATAAAAATGTTTTAGAAAAATGCAATTTATTAAGAAGAAAAATGGAACATTTAAATGATTTTTCTATATTTAGTAAAAATTTGACCCTATAATTTAAATTTTTTTTCATGAAGAACACTCTTGTTCTACTTATCTTCACAGCTGAATTCTTCCAATTCAGGAAAAAAATCTCATGCACACACTTTTTTGAATATTATTAGAGGTAATCTTATGAACCATCAAAAATCATTGTGCAATATGAATATTACAAAAACAAAAACAAAGGCCAATGTGTTTTGTACAAAAAGTTATAAAATATAGGAATCACTAAATTGACCTAAATGATATGAATGCCTGATTTATGAAAAGGTCATCATTGCAGAGGAATTGACAAATATAATTTCTAATAACTTGTGTTGGAAACACTCAATATACATGTGGAAATAAATCTGACCCTACCTTAAGAACAAACGACTTCATATAGGTAAAACTTCCAGATAACAATGAAGAATTCTTACATTAGCTTGGAGTATGCAAATATTTCTTACACAAAATGTAAAAAGCTGTAGCTATAATTTTGGAAGAAAATTTGCACATTGAACTATTTAAAGTTAAGAGCTTCATTTCACTGTAGACATCATAAAGAAAGTGAGAAGGCAAGGCCCAGAATTAGAGATGTTTAGAACACTTATACCTGTAATTGAACACATATCCAGAATATATTAAGAAGTCTTTCAAATAACTAGGAAAATAGAGACAATCAAATAGCAAAATTGGTAAGAATCTTGAACAGGCACTTCATAGGTGAAGATAGTAGAGGGCCAATATAAACATGAAGAGATTCTCAGCATTAGTAGTCATCACGGAAAGGCTAATGAAAACTATAATGAGTCACCATTACACTCCTTCCACAACAGATAAGATGAAAAAGTCAGAGGTTAGGGGGAGTGAGGTGGCTGAAAAAGATGAAGGGATCAAGCAAAAAAAAACAACAACAAAAAACAAACCTACAACAAAAACCCCCAAACAACCAAAAAATACTCTCATAGACAGGTAACAGTAAGATGATTACTAGAAGGGAAGGGGCGTGTGGGGAGGTAGAAGAGGGTAAATGGGGGAATAAATGGGGATGGAAGGAAACTTGACTTGGAGTGGTAAACATACAATGTAATACAGTTGATGAGTTATAGAATTGTGCCCCTGAAACCTGAATACTATTATTAACCATGTCACCACAATAAATTCAATACAAATAAAATAATACAAAAAAAGAAAAAGGCTGTACTATTAATGGCAACTATTGGCAATGTTGTAGTGATAGAAAATTTGCTAGGATGCTCTTAGAAATGTAAGTTTTGTTCAATCCATTTTGAAACCTGTTTGACAGTATTTTGTATAACTGAATATTTTTGTTCAATTCAATTCTTAGATACACACAACTAAAAGACAAATGGAATTCTAATGGCAACATTGTTTATAAAACAGCCCAATGTACACCAAAAGATAAGTAAGTGGATAAATAGATAAGTGAATAAACTGCAGACTTTCCTATGATGGTATACAACACAAAACAATAAAAAAGAAGGAACTGTTCCATGTAACTGCATAGAATAATCTCACAAACATAACATGTGAAAGAAGCTTAACTGAAAAAAATACTTATTGCATAAGCATTAAAAATCTAAGAAAAAGTAAGGCCATTCTAAGATATTAGCAGTTTGAAGGTAGGTTAAATTTGAATTGGGAGGATTAGAACAGTTGATGCCATGGCCTCTGATGTCGTACTTCTTCACCTGTGAGTTTGCGACATTGTGATCTCACTTTGTGGCAACTGCCTGAACTGTTCACTCATCATTTGTTTACTCTTCTGCAACTATGTTATAATTCAATTAAAAATTTTAAAAACTTAAAACTAGTAAAATATAATTTAAATTATTTAAAAACAACAAGGAAGTCTGAGAATATACGGCCTCTAGAAGTCACCGTCTTGTAGCTCTGCTTTGCTGTTAGAATATCTCTTTGGATTAATAAAATGACAGAAAGGTTAATTATTTAGATGAGTGATCTAGCAAAAATGTCAACATAAATATTATAATATCTAAATTTAGCCTGCTATCCTGGAAATTCATTTTATAATTAAAAATGTAAATGTTATTACAGAAATGAAATGATAAAGTTGATTTTGGCTGGAGAACCTTATTGAGCACATTTTAATAAAGCAGAATACATCTTTATAGAAAACAGTCAGTTTTGAAAATTAGCAGCCCCCAATTTTACATATTGTTAATTTTAACTGAATTACCTGAAAAATGTCTTCTGTTATCTAGTCATTTGCATAGACTCGGAGTAATAAAATTCATATTAATGCAAATTAATTTTAAATAATTACTTTCTGAAATAGCTCTGAGGTTTGAAATTTGTTTATTATGAACAGAGAAAACAACTATTGAAGTTACCTCTGCAGAATGAAATTATTGCTAATACTTCTCTGTTTGAACCCTATCCAAACCCTCTGTTTGGATGCTAAAGAATCAAATGAATCTAATTGCAAGGCTTCAAATATTGTTATGCTATTGATAAGACATGTAGTCATTTCTTATTGAAACACTATAGTCTTTAAAATTATCACATACTAAAAAAATAAAGGATCAAATGAATACTCAGCAGTTTATAGTGTTCACTGTACCAAGCTACTTCATAACAGTTTACCAACCATTTATCATAAAGCAGTGTAATTAATACTTATGACTTTATACATTTAGTTATAATGATGAGCTTCATTTGGATAAATACTCACTAGATATATTAAAAATGCTTACGTCAAAGATATTACTGCTTCATATTGAATCACTTTATACACACACATGCATGCACACACATTTTGTGTTTCTGTGTTTCTTTTTTTTGATTCTTAGTAGATCTTATGACTGAAATAAAGCACAGAGATAGGAAAAAATATGCAGTAAGTATTCTCTTCATAAAGGTAAAATTGGCAAGTAATAAACAGGTAATAATAAGTTTAATTGGCAAGTAATAAACAAGTAATAATAAGTTTAATCTACTTATTTTTATTTATAAAGCAACTATTCTGGTCAATACACATTTTGGGTCTTGCAGATTAAACCACAGACATTCCAAAGGAAAACCAGCATTCACAATAATAACAAAGACTCAAAAACTGTTATAGTATATAAAATGTTTTTCATTTGCCTGATCCCATTGTATCTTTGCAACAATTTCCTGCAGTTGGCAGGGCAAGTTTATAGATGAGTAAATGATACCTTAGAGAAATGAAAAGAACAACTTAATCATATAACTGCAAATGTAAGTTGTAGGTAGGATCTTTTAATAACCAAATAAATGCTTTCTCAATATATTAGCCGCTTTCTGCATTTATCTTGTCATACTATACACTCACACAAATATACCCAAAACAAATATAATAATAAACAGATTGCTTCTGCTCACAAGCATAAAATATAATGTCTTTAGTAAATGTCTTCAGTAAACAACTCAGAATTTGCTGGTTCCAATCTTTGTGTTACATTCAAAACACCTTCAGCATCTTCAGTGTTCTCAACTTCCTTTTTATTAATTTATTCATTTTTAAAAATTGTTTTTCCAGTACAATTGTCTCCATTTTCATCCCACCATGCTCCCCCTCCCCATCCATCCCCATCTCCCAGCCTCATACCCACTTCCTTTGGCTTTGTCCATGTGTCCTTCATGCATGTTCTTTGATGGTACCCCCTCATTATCCCCTATTCTCCCTCTCCCTCCTCCCCTCTGGTTACTGACAGATTGTTCTTTATTTCAGTGTTTCTGGTTATATCCCGCTTGCTTATTTGTTTTGTTGATTAGGTTCCACTTATAAGTGAGATCATATGGTATTCTGCCATCTTCCTCCTCAACTTCTTACCTGTCTTTTGAAAATTGAACCATGGACAACTTCTCAATTAACTGGAACTTAATATTGAATGATTGATGGAATCACTTGGAAATAATTTTCTACAGGATTTAAAAATGTAAAACCAATTGAAAAAATTGAGAAATTTGCTCCTTTTCAAGATTGGCTGTGGAGAAATATCATTATGCAAAAATCTCAAATAACAAACCAGATGAATAGCAAGTGATTGGTTACAGGAAAAAAATTGTTTTAGAAAAAAATATATATGCAGAAATTCAATCAATGACAAATGTTTCTAAACATATAATGTGATCACAGGTGCACAAATTTAGTTCACAAATTACTATTAATAGATTATCTGTTTTGTAAAAGATGGTGGACCATCTAATAGTCAGTGAGCCTTGGCTGTAAAAGCCAATTAGGGGTCCTATTCAAAGGCAAATGGATTCTTGAAGGTGGGGTTAGAACTGAAGCTGAGGTACAGCTCTCCCTCAGTTACTGATTTTTACCCCATTACTCCAAAGCGGGTGACCACTACTGTCTCACTGCCTCAGGGAAGTCTGGGGAAAGGGTGTAGGTGTGTAAGCTCTGGAGACAGAAGTCCAATTTTCAAAGTTTATTAGCTATGTGATGTTTGGCAAGTTTATTAAACTCTTGAGCTTCAGTTTCTCCAACTATGAAAAAGCAATAGTAATAAAACCTGTCTTAAAGGAATGTTAGAAAATTAAATTCAAGAAAAGTCTTTCTTACAGTATTTGTCACCTAGTGAATACTGAGTGTATTATCGTTATTATTATTGTCATTATTGTTAATATTATTTCTATTTTACTCAGTCTTTTAACGTTTCAAGTACAGAATCATAAGCTCACATCCTCAGAACCATGCTGATGTTGTATTTTGGGTTATTAAAAGAGTTCAGTAATGGATGAGAAACAGCTGTTTTGTCCATTCTTACTGTTTCTTATATTTCTCATTGGTAAGCATGGATAAAATCAGCTAGGTTTTTCATACCCTAGAATACAAGCGTTTTGTGATGAGAACTGGGCAGTTTTGTAAATTAGTTTTTACTAGATTGCAATCTCATTGTAATCTGCTTAGCAAATTTTAGGGAAAGAAAAGTTCTCAATCATATCCCACATTATTGCATTTTACTTGTTCAAAAGAGAAAAATGTTCTGGGATGAAGAGGGATATTTTTGAGAAGTTGCAGGAAATGCAAATTAGAATTAAAAGAGTGAGACCAGATTTTAGGGAGTGTTTACTTGGGACATTAAGTGGGAAAAATGAAATCAGTGACAGCAAATTTATTTCATCTATCTGATCTACTCATGGATTATTAGAGGCTTTCAAGATTTTTGAGTCAAAAATGATTGTAAGGGCATGTCTTCATGCCCTTCAGAAAAGCTTGCTGCCATCAATTATCTATGTCTTTCTTGAAGTATGAAAGAACACATCAGATGTGTTTGCAATACTGAGCTAGAAATAGACACTTGAGAAATCTCGGCTACCAGAGTCTTTAAGAAAGATTGGTTTGGGAAGATTGAAGAGGCAAGGCTAGATCAGAGAGACTAAGTGGCTATTATAATAAGTCAAGTAGACTCTTCCCAACATCTTTTTTGTTTGTTTTTTTAAGATATGCATTTTTGAGGGTCTATCTAGAAGGCTTCTTGTTCCTTTGAAGTATCTAAAAGCAACCTGTAGTTCTAAAGGTTAACACTGCAAAGTAGATATGTCTGTGATTCAAGATGGATTTGGTTATGGTATATCAACAACACACTGTAGAATTCAGGATTTTAAAGCAAGAAATGTTTATCTATCTTTCATGGTATATATTCACCACACGCTAACAGGGGATCCCACCCACATCTTCCACCCGCAGGGACTCAAACTGATGGAAACTGAACCATGTAGAAGGCCCAGGCTGAAGAGAGAAGAGAGAAATGCAATGTCTTACACTGGCAAATAAATGTTCTTACCTAAAAGTGACACTGGAGCTCAGAACAGCTGGCCAGGCTGGGCACATGATTTTACCAAACACAAGAGGTTAGGAACAGTGAGGTAAAGTTCTTCCATGTGCCGGGAACAAATATGAAGCAGATATGGGTGTGCAATAGAAAAAATATTTTCTCCAGTATTGTAGAAAAGACATATCTAACATACAATGCCAATATTTCTGAGCCTGAAAAAAGAGAGCCCCCTGTTAGGAAAATTAATAATGATAATGATGATTAATAACTTTATCAAAAGTTGTCAAATGCCCTGCTACATGTCGTGATTTGATCTTTATCAGGACTCCATTCAGGTATTGGCAAAGATGTGCTCATTATTGAACTCATATGGAACCTAAGACTCAGAAATGTTAAAGGATTGATGTTAGTCAAATGGCTAGTTTAGTAGCAGTTTAACTCCTGTATTCAAATCCAGTACAGTAATATTTTATGTCGCTTTTTCTCTAATTCACTAGGGAATCTCATTAAAGAAGATTTTGCATCAGTAGATAAACTGCACATCATTTTCTGTTCTTTCTTAGACACCATAACCTACATTTCCTCTCTGCTATTCCATGTTTGAAAGTCCTTCTGAAGCAGAGCAGCAAGTGCATCTTAAATTGCACAAATGTCCTTGAACGTTGTAAAACTTTTAGTAAAACATTTCAAAATGTCCAGATGATAAGCAAAAGCCACACAGTTTCTGAGACCGCACACTTGATTCACCTCCGGATCACAATGCGGGCCCACCGGTGTGTGCACTGGTGCTGTGCGGGCTGTCCTCTCAGCAGCAAGTCTGCACAGAGGTGAGAGTTCAGCAGAGAAGGTAATTGAGTGCTGACTAAGTTCTAATGGTAAATTTCACTGCATTCACCACACACTGATAGCTATTAAAACTGGTGTTTTGTGAAAATTATATTTTCTTTCTTAAGTTTCCACAGAGAAATCACTTTTTGCCACTTGACTATACATTTGACATTTTGTGAGGTGAGTGTACCTCTCATAAATAACATCTCGAGGTCATTCATTGTGTGCTACTCAATTCAAAGCAGAGGGGCTGAACAAAAAAACCATTTAACTTCAAGGACAAAACCAAAGACAATTGACTGAAAGCATATCTGTGAGTCTGGTTAGTCAGAGGGTCTTTGGGAAAAATCTGTCCGAGACTGGTGATCAAGTTGCCTGCTACACTCTGACGGGACACATTATTCAGATTTTGACACTTTGCTTGATTACACCATTAAATCAGCATCATGGTTTTGATTTGTCTCATCAGATCAAGCAACAAACATTTTTGATGGTAAGCTCTTTTTTGAATTTTTTGTTTAAGTTTCTCCAAATAAATCTATATTTTGCATTGAGCTAAACTAATTGACCATTAAGTTCTCTCCTCAAAAACAAGGCATTTAGAGTAGTCACCACGTTAAGCATTGTCAAATGACCATTTTTGTGTGCTGAGGAAGTGTTTATGATGTTAACTCTCTAGAAGAATGTGTAATGGACTGCAGGTCACTTTGACACTAATTATATAGGAAAAGGAGAGAAGGTACAGGTTATCAAAGACTTCTGGACAAATGACTAATTGCCTATAAAATCTACAGTTGAATTCAGTTATAATAACACTCATGGAAATGTCAGATCATTTTTTGATTTATATTCTATTCTAAATAAAATTACTTAAAATGTGGAATATTTATGACTTAATTAGAAGCATGAGTATACAAACATAATTTTTCATTATGTGAAATGCCAGTATACGTTAGAGGTTCAGATACACTTATTCAGTTATTAGGAAATAACAAGTATGACATTCTACTCCATTCTGAAAGAGTAGAATAGGTATTATGGGTATAAAAAATAATATATTGATAATAATATCACATGTTCATGATAGTAATAATCATCTTTCCCCTAAGTTTTTAGATGTATTAAAAAACTTATCAGTAACTACAATAAATAGGATGGTATCAATTTATGTTGCTCTCAGTTCTGTGTAAAAGTGGCCATTTGACTGTACATTAATGAGCACTATTTTCATAATTTAACCGTTTCTGAGAAAGAAGGAAATCTTAATTTAGAAAGTTTTTTGTCATTTGTTTTTTATTTGTAGTTTTTGTATTTTTATTTGTATTACTTTTTGTATTTTTTATTTGCATTTTATTTGTATTTTTGGATTGCTTGTTCATTTTAATGCCTTCATCTTTTTATTTATTTAGAAAAAGTTACAATATTAAGAATCTAACATTTCACCATATTTCCAAAATGTTGGTTATCATGTCAGGACATATTAGGATTAAAAAATCAGTCAGGAAGACTGTTTTTAGAACTGTATTAAATTCCACTTGGCCATATTGGCATAATCTGAAATAATAATAAGGCTTGCTTTTGTACACAAAATAATGAAGGTTACATAAGTTTCTAGATAACACTGGGTCAAATTTTAGAGGTATGTTTTATAAATATTTAACATACCAATAATTCCAGTCTTAGAGAAACTCTTTTAGAGAATAGAAAATGAGATAAAATTCCTCAAGTACTTCTATGTAGCTGGGATAATGATTGCACCAAAATCAGACAAGGACAGGATCAGAATAAAAAGCTGTATACTAATTTCACTTATATAGATGCAAAAGTTCTGATCCAGAGTAATTTGTGGTGTAATTAAAGTAGGAATAAGCCCAGAAATAAAAGGATTAAATGAGACAAAAATGAATAAGAAGAAAAGCTATCTAGTCACATAGATAAGAGACATCCCATTTGATAGCTAGTAATTATTTATTAAAAAAACTTGCTGCTTTGGCTGGTGTAGCTCAGTGGATTGAGTGCAAGCCTGCGAACCACACGATCGCAGTTCGATTCCCAGTCAGGGCACATGCCTGGGTTGCAGGCCAGTTCCCAGCAGGGGACTCACAAGAGGCAGCCATTGATATTTCTTTCCTTCTCTCCTTCCCTTCTTCTCTAAAGATAAATAAATAAAATCTTTAAAAAAAAACAAAAAAAACCCTTGCTAATTAAAAAAACATATATTCTCAACATATTGAAGAGTATTAACTCAGTTGAAAACTAGCTACTAAACATTTATGAAACAAGTTATAATTAATGGTAAACTATTAGAAGCATTCTCTTTAAAATATGAAAATTAATACAAATATTACTATCTTTGATTACCTTTAATATTATTCCAAAATGTCCTATAAAGTGTAATAATACAAGAAAATGCATAAAATATGTAAGTAAGAAGTACAACTATTATTACTTACAGGTGATATAACTATATAAGAATCATAAGAGAAAATGCAAGAATGCGTTTGGAATTGCTTTTATTTTTATTATTATTTTAAAATATATTTTATTGGTTATGATATTACAATTGCCCCATCCTTTCTCTCCTTTATTCCCCACCCTGCACACCCCCTCCCACCCACATTCCCCACCTTTAGTTTATATCCATGGGTTGTACATATAAGTTCTTTGGGAATTGCTTTTATATACCCATATATAACAATTACTTTCATTCTTATATAAAATCAAAAGTATTAAAACTGTAACTTAAAACATATCATTATGATAATAGCAAAAACAAAGAGGTAAAAGCTATATATAAATAAACCTAACAATATATGTGCATTACTTTAATGGAGATACTTATGTTATTAGTTGCTAGATATTTACAAAATTCTAAATAAATAAATATATGAACTATGCTTTTTTTGACTGAATAGCATAAAACAATCAATTTTCCCCAAAATAACTTAAAATATTTAATTCAACTTTATGAAAATACTGAGTTTTTATAGACATTGGTAAGGTTGATTTTGATGTTTATATAGAAGAGTAAAGGACAGAAAACTGCCAAAATCTTTAAAATTAAAAAAGCAAAGTGAGGATACCTGTCCTACTAGATCTCAGGAGTTACTATAAAACTATAGGCATTTGTACATGAACCCTATGGATAGACATATTAATCAGTTAATTAAATATAGAATCAAAAAACATCCCTTCATAGGTGCTGAATCTGATATATGGCAAGAGCGATATTTAGATCAGAAGAAAAGAATCTATTATTCGGTACCTGATCATGGAATGATTGGTTATCTATATTATTAAAATTGATTTATTCCTTCAGGAATAACCTCAGAATTACATGAGAATAACTAAATTTGCAAAGCAAAACATTACTAGTTTTAGGATATGTCTTCATAATGCTGGGTTAAGGATTGTTTTTAAAAAGTACCCATTGTAAAGGAAAAGATTGATAATTTGATTGCATTAGAATTAAAAAAAGATTTTTTTTGCATTTAAAGTCATGACAGAAATTTAAAAGGTAATCCACAGATTTGGAGGTTATATTTGTCATGCATAAAATTGTTATATATAAAGAGCTTCCACAAGTTAATAAGAAAAGATAACTCAATAAAAAAGTGGGCAAAGAATATGAATAGGTAATTCATAGAAGATAAACTGAGTGCCAAAAAACACATAAAAAAGATGTTCAGCTTTACCAGCAATCAGATAGATGTGAATTAAGATAACAACAAAATGTTATGCTTACCAATCAGATTGGAGGAAAAAAACAAAAGACTTCCGGTATCTAGCATTTGGCAAGCATTGTGAGGAAATCTTGTTCCCTTGTGGTGGGAGTGCAATAGAGCTCTTTGAAATGTAAATTACTGGTTACTTAAGAAAACTGAGTAGTGGTATTCCCCAGACCCAGCAATTTCACTTTCGAGTTGCCTCTCACACGAATACAAGAAGACATCAGCAGGGTTCAATAGTAATAACTGGAATTAAATGGTGGTCAACATTACTGTGGCTCTCCAAATCTGGTTCTCTTTTCCTTTTGGGGTTGATGGAAACTGCCATACTGATTCTGAGCTGAACCACATGACTGGTTCTGGCCAAGAAACTTGGAATAGAAGTGAACTGTACCACGAATGATTCTGTTTCTCTCCCCACCTGGTGATGACCATCATTTTATAGGTGGGGAGCCTTTATCACCTGGATCCCTTAGTGCTCTGTGGAGCCTAACATCTTTTTAAACTACAGCAATTGTCTGAGCAAGAAATAAAGATTTTTTCTAATAGTTTGGGGCCATTTCCCATTGCAACATAAACTTTGGCTCTTTTAACCGAAATACAATGTAAATGTTATCAAGAGGAGAGTTAATAAATAAATCACAGAACACTAATGCAATGTTATACTACATAGCTATGAAAAATTAATGAACTAGAATCATACATCCAAATGAGAACAAATTTCTCCAAAATAATTGTCAGCAATTGCAATAGAATACATAGAGGGTGATATCACATGTGAAGATTAATACCTTGAAAGATAATACTCTATATTATTTAGTAAAGCTGGCTATCTATTAATAAACTATAAAGAAATATGAGAATTTGAGAAACTCAGCTTCAAGATGGTTGATCTCCCAAAGTGACCAGAAATGATCATGTTGAAATACCCAGAGGCTTTTAACTGTCCTTGTGATGACTCATTTCTTATGCTTGGTGGTAAATTTGTGGTGTCTTTACATATTTTCCTCTAAATTCATGGTTGCCTGAATTACTTAAGCCAGCTTTTTTTAAAGAAGTCTTCTTCAAGATTTCCAGGTATCTCTGAAGATATCTGTTTAAAATAAAATAAGTTTTACATATTTATTCACTTTTTCATATTCCTGGCTATTCTGCAGATGTACTACTATTATATTTGGAACAATTTTATAGTTGATGATTCTTAATTTTGTTTTAGTAGCAGGTTGCCTAAATAATATTTTTAGCATCAACTATAATAATAACTTTTAAGCTAAAATAAAAAAAAACTAGTCCTCGGTTATTAAAAAACCTTACAAATTTGAGCATGTTATGAATAACTTCTTTTTAATCTTACCATTTTGGGAATGGGATTTGCTTTATCTTCCAAAAATGTAAAATCTCTGCTCAAGCAGTCATTAAAGGCTTCCAGTTTTACTTTCTGGAAGGAAAACAAATATTTGCCATTGAAAGAATATTACATATGTCACTTATTAAAAACCATGTAAAAAGATAGTAAGTCAGATTGCTGGATCCGATGTCATCAAAGAACTTTGGGGTGAAGAACAAGACTTCATGTCAGTTCTTTGCAGAACTTAGTTCTTAGCAGATATCAGTGCAGTGGGGTCAACACTTTCACTGCACCAGGTCAACAAAACCAGATGTGTTTCCAAGTTTTGCCCTGGTATCTGTACACAGAACTTTGGTATGTTCTTTGTGACCTAAAGTTTGTTTGTCAAATTTCAACTTTTTGATCAACGCTGCAGTTGATAAAAAGATTCTGTCAAATAGACTTATTCTTTGATGAAAAAACATTCTCAGAATGGATGAAAACCAGGAGTTTCCAATATTGGGAAAACTAGTATTTTGATGGACTTACATGCTGAATAAAAATGTTATAGCTGCCAAATGGCCTGTTTCAAAAGATGAGAAAATATTATAATTGAGCCCAGAGTAAATGTTATTTTAAAAAGACATTGTTAGAATTGAATTTCTTTGCTTTAAGCCACAACTAACAACATATTCAGGGCATGTGGTTTTACTGACAACTACAATTGTGCATGACTTCTTTTGCTTGGCTGTGTAGAATGTAAATATTTAGAGTACTTTAAGATTTGGCTCTTTTGTAACAGTAAATTGAGTTTGCTAAAGTCCCATCTATTTAAAATGAATAATTCTCATAAAAAATCCATGCAGTCAAAACACTTTCCAGGTCACTTTAAATGTAAAAGTATACATGATCTTTGCTTTCCTTAACAATCTTTAATATATTCTAAGTTTATTTGACTTCATGGAAACACAGATATGTTATGATCATGATATTACAATAGGTTTAATTCCTTTCAAAGGAATGAAGCTTGATGACAGATATTTCTTTTTACATTAGCAGAATCTTTCATTGAATTATTTTGCCCTTATTGGAAAGAATTCAGTGAAAGAGGGAGAGAGAGAGAGAGTGTGTGTGTGTATGTGTGTGTGTGTGTGTGAGAGAGAAAGAGAAAGAGGAGACATGGATATTTCTCTCATGTATATTATATTATTCTCTACTATTATTTTCATCATCATATAAATATTTATTTTATAATATCACAAAAAGTTATTGCTAAGTGTGAAAAGTGGTAAATTCTAGGATATGCCTTACGCATTTGAAGATTTGTGAGCATGTTTAATTTTTACTTTGTTTTAAAATACTCA
Source organism: Sturnira hondurensis (assembly GCF_014824575.4). NCBI lineage: Eukaryota > Metazoa > Chordata > Mammalia > Chiroptera > Phyllostomidae > Sturnira > Sturnira hondurensis. The sequence goes on from NW_028081539.1 coordinate 1,354,085, forward strand.
CTTTGACATAATGATATTCATATTTTCTTACTTCTCGATTCACTTCAAGGAATTTATCCCTCAAATCACTGTGTTATTTTTATGGTTGTTTAAATAGAACAGGAAATAAACACTTGAAACTATAGAAGCTGAATTTATCATTGACTGTCAAGTGTTTATAAGTTTAATCAGAATAGAAGACTAAAATAAAGGTGTTAAAGTCACACTCTATAAAAATTTCCTCATATATATATTTAAAACGTTGTTAATGAAGAAGCAAATATATGTGTACTAAGTAGTTCCTTCTTGAGTAAAATCTGTGGTTGATACTCACATAATAATTCCTCACAATAAATACTTCAGATCTCCTGAAAATTTCTTTGTTTATTTCTATTTTAAATATTTTACAGTCAAATTTCAAGAACTTAGGACATTCCTTTTTGTAATATGTGAAAAATGTTTAAGGCTCTGGCCAAATAAAATTTTTAAATTTTATTTCAGATATACCATGGGAAATAGCAGACAAGATATTGAAAAACAATGAAATATCTCAATATTCCATAATAGCAATTTTTCATCAAGTGCTCTGTACAAGGAAGGGAGTGATGGTTGATGAACAAAAAAACCAACTTCAGAAGGTTTTCAGTTATTCCACAATTTAAAAATAAAGAAGAGTAATTGTAATTTAACACCAATATCACAAATTATTCATTCAGTGAAGTGACATTTCAAATTTTAGTACATGTTTTTAATTTGTGGTGTTTAGTCACACATGCCTTCCATAGCTATTGACAAGTATAAATACTCCTTTGAAATAAGGAAATATTTTACTGGAGGGATACTTTAGTGATATAGCTTCAGAATAATTTAACTCCCTTGAACCAGAAAGTCAAACACTTTACCTCTAATCCTTTAAATTGAGTTTCATGCCATTTATTCAGATTGTGACAAGGTCTTATAGTGCAAGTTTCTATATACTCCCTGTGAATATTGAATATTTTGGGGTGTTGCTGACGGCCACTGAATATTCACTAGCATTGGTTGATGTCCAACACGGCGTAATAGCAAATATCCCAATATTAGTAAGTTAATTAATCTGTAGGAATATTTATGCTGTATTTAATATACAGATTTAAATTTGCAAGGCAGATTTTTGCACACGAAGTACCATAAATTCTACTTTCAGGTGTCTTGAAAAAAGTCTGTGAGGTGAAGCACAATACATTTCTCCTGACCTGCTGCCATATGCCACACCCACGGCAGGACACTGAATGTAAAACAGTGGGCTTAGCACTGGAAATCTCTGCCTTCGCAGTGCTGAAATATACATTATCTGAATGTTCAAAGAATTGATATATGAGAGGTGGTAGTTATACAACTGGATGCTTACTTTACAGATTAAATTTTGAAGTGTATAAAACAATGTAAATGAATTTAAACTGAAGGATTATTAAGACCCAGTTGGCTTTTGCACAAACATTATAAGTTACTACTTTGTAAAGTCCATAAAATTACCAATTCATTCATTTTAATCATTGAAATAGAGCTTATTGTTCTGAAAATACAAACTCAAACCCTTGAATCTCAAACTTAAAAAAAAAAGAACATAATACAGTATTAATTAGTAAAGTTTTTATTTTGGCATATTTCCACAAGGGGGCGCTACACACACTTAAAGTAAAAATTAAAGCCTTTTCTAAGTTGTAGATGTCTGACAAATATTTGTCTCCTATAATTTATCTGCAAGTTTAAAACATAAATTTTTGTGTGAAAATGCAATGCTATATTTTAAACATATTTACCTCTATAATTTAAGAAGGCCATTAGGTTAGAAAATGCCCTTTATTCCATCAGAAAATTTAGAATTCTTCATTTTATTTAAATAAACTACTAAAATCCATAGTATTATGCCAGCAGGAATTAATTAATTATTCTCTGAACATTCAAAAAAGTTTGCTTAATTGAAATTATTAAAGTAATTGCCCTTTTCAAGAAGATGTTGCCTAAAGCAAAGAAGGAAGCTTCTGCTCCTCCCAAAGCCGAAGCTAAAGCAAAGGCTTTGAAGACAAAGAGAGCAGTGCTGAAAGGTGCCCACAGCCACAACAAATAGGAGAAAATCCGCTTGTTGCCCGAAAACTCTGCAGCTCCAAGGCAGCCTAGATATCCTAAGAGCGTTGCCAGGAGAAACAAGCTTGATTACTATGCTATCATCAAGTTCCCCTGACTACCAAGTCAGCCATGAAGAAGACAGGAGACGACAGTCCCCTTGTGTTCATTGTGGATGTCAAGGCCAACAAGCACCAGGACTGTGAAGAAGCTCTGTGACATTGACTTGTCCAGGTCAGGCCTGATGGAGAGAAGAGGGCATATGTTCGTCTGGCTCCTTACTAGGATACTTCAGGTGTTGCCAACAAAGCTTCCTTTGCTGTGAAACTCCTTCAGCTCAAATCCAGGGTACAAATGATGTGTCTATTAGTGACCAAAGCCTGACTTTTGCTGATAAGTCTTAACTGATTGACTGAAACCTTCTCCTTAATAGGCCCTACTTTATGCCCACCTTTTGTTTTTTAACCATGACACTCCAGCTTAATCTTCACATTTCAACTTTTTTAAAATTGTTGTTCGAGTACAGTTGTCTCCATTTTCCTGCCACCACTTTCCCCCTCCGCACCCACTCCCACCTCCCACCTTCAATGCTTCCCCACTTTGGCTGTGTCCATGGGTCCTTTATACATGTTCCTTGAAGACCCTTCCCCTTCTTTCTGCTGTTATCCCTCTCACCCCTCTCCTCCGATTACTGTCAGTTTGTTCTTTATTTCCATGTCTCTGGTTAAAGTTTACATGCTTTTTTGTTTCTGTGATTAGGTTCTACTTATAGGAGAGATCATATGGTGTTTGTCTTTCATCGCCTGGCTTATTATAAAGCTTCTTTCTTCAGGTTGAGATCATCTGAACTGAGTCCAGCTGGCTAATTATAAATAATTATATACGAATTTTATACTGTAAAAAATTAATTATCACAGGAAAATTTTCAAGTACTAGTTTAAATGGATAAAAATAATTAAGGGATTTTATTGAAATAGACTATATAAGGAAAATAAACATTTTTTTCTTCTGATCTGTTCATGAAACCCTAGATTCCTTTAGTTTGAGTAGTATGTTACAATTTTGATACTTTTTATGGCAATCATTTGTATGATGACAAGAATTAAATACTTTTTACCATAAAGATATATAATGTCAGTATCTATAATTGCCAGAATTAAAAATATCCCCTGTTCAAAAGTTGGTTTTCATCTTGTATTGGTTTTCTATTTTTACATGTATTAGGGGAAAAAAGCATGCAATTATATCTTTTTTGAACAATCTAACTGAACATTAGTTTATTTATTAGTGTTAATAGAGGTTATTATTTCTGTAATTTTAATAAAAGATTATCACAGAGTCCTACAAAAGTAACTCAAATAGCTTGAATATTCAGAGCATATAGTACAAATAATTACATTGCTTGAAAGATCCATCTTCAGATAATAAGTAGGAAAATAGAAGTCTAAGGCAGAGATCAAGAGAAATGATCCCTTACAGTGTTCATCTCTTAAACACCTAGAAGTCTTTCTCTTTTAAAGGACAAGTGGGTTATAGGGCCCTCTGGAAATCACCAGGCTGATAAGCATTTGGATTTCTCAATCTTTGTAATGAGACTGTAACTGTAGGTATGGGATCAACATGGCCTTGTAAGTTTTAAAGTGTTCTCAATGAAATAAAAATGACTTTATTGATACCCTCTAAATTCTACTATATAGGATCCGAGCCTTGAACTCCCAGTCAAAGCTTGCTCTCCCACTCCTGTTTCATATAGAACTATTGACTTTTCTTTTAATAGGTGCAAGAAAAGGTCACTTGTTAATTCAAACAAGCAATTGTAATTGATTTTGAGAGGGTATAAATTTATGTTCACCTCATGTGTTTTAAGTGAACAAGAAGAGGCTAGGAGAAAAAAGGTGGAATATGGCAATAAGTTACTGTAAGTGTAGGTTAGTGAATGTAGAGTATATTTTCCATTTATTCACGTGTTCCACATTTTTGAAGGCCTACTGTGTAACAAGTTATATACTATGCAGGGGAAATAGAATGAAAAGTAAGACACAATACCTGCCTGTAAGGAGCATGTTTGCAAAGGATTCATGGGGGCAGGGAGTCAAGGATGAGTTCACTTATTAAATAGTGGGTAGTTTAAAAGAGAAATGTTTGTATCAGTGGAATACTATGCATTGTTTACATACAGCATAACTTTTGGGTTATATGATCTCGCCCTGTACTTGCCTTGAGCTATTTTGGGATTCTGAATTGTAGGTAACTGACACGTAGATTCTGTCCTGTCTGGTAGTGGTGCAAATGACTTCCTATCTGGACAGTCCCCTTACTGCCATCCCCATATTTTCCTCAATTTGGGCCATTTTTGCCCCTATTTGCACATTTATTTCAAAATACCTTTATGCTCTATAATTTTTACCTTTTGTGAACTGATATTATATATATATACACACACACAGAGTCTGCCAGTTCTGGTTCCCTTGTGAGAAAAATAAAATCTTTAATATGGGTTCTTTTTTTATATCTCTACAAGAGTCACAATTTTATCTTATTTTGAAAACTGCTTTGAATAGGATATATAGTTGGATGGATGAGAGTTTAGATATTAGAACTTAGTTGGTAGAAGTCACCTGAATTTATTGAAGCAGATGAGATATCCCAAGTGAAAGGGATATGAAGAGAAAAGAAGTTGAATAAAGAATCTCAAGGAAGGCTAAAATTTAAGAAGTGAGATTTTGGAAAGATGCCCTTATACATATCAAATATTTTTCCCACTTGAATTCTACTAAAACAAATATAATTTTTACTTCTCAATTCAGTTTAAGTTTTCTGGAATAGAAACATGTAGAATACATCGTTATAATTATTTATTTATTAACTTTTTATTTTCTGTTTATTGAATTTATTGGGGTGACACTGGTTAACATTATTTAGGTTTCAGGTGCATAATTTCACAACACATCATCTATATACTGTATTGTGTGTTCACCACCCTAACTCAAGTCTCCTTCCATCAGCATTTCTACCTTCCATCATCCTCCTCAGCCCTACAATCACCACACTGTCGTCCATGATTTTTTTCTTTTATGCTCGATTCCTTGACACCCCTACCCAACTCCCTTTCCAGTTTAGATGTTTTTTATTTCTTTTTGTTTTCTGATTTCTGTGGATAGGACTTCCAGTACTATGTTGAATAAGAAAGGTGAAAGCAGACATCCGTGTCTTGTTCCAGATCTTAACCCAGATGTTTGTAGTTTTTGCCCATTGAGTATGATGCTGACTGTGGGTCTGTCATATATAACCTTTATTATATTGAGGTGTGTTCCTTCTATTCCTACTTTGCTGACAGGTTTTATCATTAGTGGGTGTTGTATTTTATCAAATTTATCTCCTGCATCTATTAATATGATAATATGGTTTTTGTTAATTTTTTTATGTGGTTATCACATTTATTGATTTGCAGATATTGTACCAATCTTGTATTTACCCCCAAATCCCACCTGACTGTAGGGTATTGTAACAGGGTGCAGCCAAGAGGTGGGGCCCAGAAAAGGATTTGGGGTGGGGTCCAGAGCTCAGGGTGTCCAGGAATAATTAAGATGTCCTCACCCCCCTCCCCAGGTGTCAGTTGGGGGAAGGGACACATGGAGCAGGGCCATTGAGAGTTGTTTTGCATAGCAACAGTTTCACAGCTAACCTCTAGAATGGTAATTTAACATATCTATAACCTTTAACTGGTTTCATAGATATGCTAAATAGCTGTGGCCATGCTCTGAGCCAGGGAGAAGGGAGTGGCTTCTACCCAGGATGTAATAACTGGGGGCTGGTTCCTGAGTTACAGTGCCTGCATGAGAGCTTGGAACTGATTGGCTCCAGACATGGGACCATACCTGCCCAGACTAACAATGGCAGCCCAGTAAACTTGTAATAATACAGAAATACTGGCAGGTGTAACTGATTGTGGGAGGAGTCAGAAATGGGGCTGCAAAGCAGGATTGGCACAGGGATTTAAACCCAGACGCGGCAGCCATTAGGGAGAGATACACATGGTTTCAGCAGACTAAGGGTTCCCTCTTGCCCAGGTGAAAGGAGAAAGCCATGTGGTTTTGGCACAGTGCAGACACCCTCTTTCCCAGGTGAAAGGGAAAACTATGCAGCTTTGCCAGAATGGAGATCCCTGTGGCATGGTGAAGAAGAAAGACACCCGCTTTTGGTGGAGTGAGCACCCCTGCAGCTTTGGTAGAAGAGGCCCACGTGGCTTTGGGGGGCTCCCTTTGGCCAAGTGGCCTGGAAAGCGGGAGAGACTTTGACTAGAACTTGGTACAAAGAACTCTTGCCAGTGGAAGGTGCCATGTGACTTTGGATTAATCGGAGATCCTGCCTGGACAGCGACACAGCTCACAGTGCCAGGGTCCTGAAACACAGACACATGCCTCTTTTCCTGATTGACGGTACCCAGAGTTGGGACAGTGGGGGAAGGGAATGTTGTGTGTGTGTGTGTTTGTGTGTGTGTAGGTGTATACCCTAAAAGACTTTGATATTTTAATGGAGGCGTTAGGCCTGAATAGCATTAAATAAATATTTTGTTTCCTTTTCACAAATCTCTGGCATTGAGAGATGTCTTTCCAATTCGCGACAGACAGACGAGCACCGTAGGTATTAGTATACCGACCTTGGGAGGGACCCCTGTTGTTCTGTAGCAGTTTTTTTGCATCCCTCAGTGGGCCAAGTACGGCCCCCCACCTTGGACCTCTGTTTGGTAACAACATGATGTGGGATATGATAATGCATTGCTGGGCTCAGTTTGCTAATATTTTGTTGAGGATTTTAGCAACTATGTTCATCTGGGATATGGGTCTATAATTTTATTTGTTTGTAGTGTCTCTGTCTGGTTGTGGAATTAGAGTAGTGCTGGCTTCATAAAATTAGCATGGAGTGTTTCCTTCACTTGACTATTTTGGAATAGTTTGAGAAGGAGAGGTATTAGTTCTTCTCGAAATGTTTGGCAAAATTCACCTGTGAAGCCATCTGTTCCTTGACTTTTGTTTATTGAGAGTTTTTTAATTACTGCTTAAATTTTTACTGTTTGTAATCTGTCTATTCAGATTCTCTGATTTTTACTGATTCAGTTTTGAAAGACTGTATTTCTAGGAATTTATCCATTTTTCCAGATTGACTAATTTCTTGGCATAGGGTTGTTCATAATATTTTCTTGAAATCCTTTGTATTTCTGTGGAGTCAATTGTTACTCCTCATCTCCCATTACTAATTTTATTTATGTGGGTCCTCTATTTTTTTGATAAGTCTGCTTAAAGGTTTGTCAATTTTGTTTATCTTTATAAAGATTCATCTCTCTGCTTTTATTGATTTTTGTATTGAGTTTTAGACTCTATTTTGTTTATTTCTGCCTTAATCTTTATTATTTCCTTTTTTCTACTCACCCTGGGCTTTGTTGTTCTATTTTAAGTTCCTTTAAGTATAAGGTTAGATTCATTATTTGAGATATTTCTTCTTTCTTGAGATAAGCTTATAATGCTATAAATGTCCGTCTTAGGACTACTGTTATTGAGAAAACAATGTAGATTTCGGGTTGTTGTATTCTCATTTTCATTTGTTTCAAGGTATCTTTTGATTTTTCTCTAGATCTCATTGTTAACCTACTCATTGTTTACTAATATGTTATTTAGCCTCTATGTCTTTGTGTATTTTTTAGTATTTTCTTTGTGGTTGATTTCTACTTTCATACCATATGGTCAGAGAATATGCTTGATATTAAAATTAAGAACAATCTGACAGTAACCAGTGGAGAGGTGGGAGGGGACGATGGGGGAGGGTTTTGAGGAACTACTATAAAGGACACATGGACAAAACCAAGGGGGAGGGTGGAAGCAAGAGAAGGAGGTGGGTTTGGCTGGGGTGGAAGGGAGTGGTAGGGGGAAAATGCAGAGAACTGTAACTGAACAACAATAAAATAGTTTAAAAAATTATTGAGGACCCCCCCCAAAGAAGTGATTTCAATCTGTTCAAATTTATTGAGAATTGTTTTGTGTGCTAACATATGGTCTGTTCTAGAAAATGTTTCGTGTGCACTTGAAAAGAATGTATATTCTGCTGCTTTGGGGAGAAATGCTCAGAAGGTATCAATTAAATACATTTTAAGCCCTGGCTGGTGTAGCTCAGTGGATTGAGCGTGGGCCTGCGACCCAGACAGACATTTTATTGTGTGCCATTTAAGGCCATCATTTTCTTATTGTTTTTCTGCCTGGAAGATCTATCTAATGTCAATGGGGTGTTAAAATTCCTTACAATGGCTGTATTACTACCAATCTCTCTCTTTATGTCCATCAAGAATTGCTTTACAGCCCTGGCTGGTGTAGCTCAGTGGATTGAGCACGGGCCTGTGAACCACACGATCTCGGTTCAATTTCCAGTCAGGGCACATGCAGGCCAGTTCCTGGCAGGGGACACACCAGAGGCAACCATACACTGATATTTCTCTCCCTCTCCCCTACCCTTCCCCTTTAAAGATAAATAAATAAATAAGAAGAATTGGTTTACATATTTAGGTGCTCCTATGTAGGCTGCATAAATGTTTTTAAGGGTTATATCCTCTTGTTGGATTGTTCCCTTTATCATCATGTAGTGTCCTTCTTCATCTCTCACTATATCTTTTGATTTAAATCTATTTTGTCAGATAGAAGTGTTGTGACCCCAGCTTTTTTCTTCTTTATTTATATGAAATATCTTTTCCATCCCTTTACTTTTAGTCTGTGTGTATCTCTTGTTCTGATATGAGTCTCTTGTAGACTGTATATATGGGTCTTGTTTTCTTAGCCATTCATCCACCCTATGTCTTTTATTGTAGTACTTAAGACATTTACATTTAAAGCTATTATTAATAGGCCATTTTATTCTTTTTAACTGTGTTTCTCTGTTGTTGTTTTTTCTCCTTCTCTTTTTCTCCTCCTACCCCTCCTCCTCCTTCTTCTCATCCTCTCTCTTCCCCTTCCCCCCTGTCCTCTCTCTCCTTCTCCTCCTCCTCTGTTAATAGTAGGCCCTTTAATATTTCTTTTAATACTAGTTTGTTGGTAACAAATTGCTTTAGCTTTTCCTTATCTGGGAAGATTCTTCATATCTCCTTCAATTTTAAATAATAGCTTTGTTGGGCAAAGTAGTCTCATTTGTGCATTCTTGGTTTTCATCAGCTTGAATATTTAATGCTAATTCCTCCTGGCCTGAAAAGTTTCTGTTGAGAAATGAGCAGTCTTATGGGAACTCCTTTGTCGATAATTAACTGCTTTTCTTTTTCTGCTTTTAAGATTCTCTCTTTGTGTTTATCCTTTGCCATTTTAATTTTGACATGTCTTTGTGTGGGTCTCTTTTGGTTTATCTTATTTAGGATTCTCTGCATTTCCTGGACTTGTGTGTGTTTTTCCTTCACCAAGTTAGGGAAGTTTCCAATCATTATTTTCTCAAATACGTTCTCAATCCTGGCTCTCTCTCTCTCCTTCTGAAACTCCTATGATGCAAATGTTGTTATGCTTCAGGTTGTCACAAAGGTCCCTTAAACTATCTTTATTCTTTTAAAATTATTTTTCTTTTTAGTGCTCTGATTGGGTGTTTTATTTCTACCTTGTCTTCCTAATTGCTTATTTGGTCTTCTTTTAGACACCCAGATGGTTAGTTTCTAGAGGAAAGCACCAGTCAGGTTCACAGAAAAGTTGCCAGAATAGCCCCCACTCCAAATCCACACAACTTAGTCACTGACAGCCCCTGAGTCTGCCCTGACCTCTACAGCCTGGACAAGGCAGCTGACTCCTCAGAAAAGTGGAAGTTCTGCATGGGTGGGAGCAGAGGGAATCCAGGGTATGGGGTTATTGATTTTTCCCAGGCTGACCACACATGGAGGGGAGTGCTCCACCTAAGAAAACTGGTGTCTGCAGCGTGGGAGAATGACTGAGCACAGAGATTCTGCTGCTGTCTCTCCAGCTCTCTTATGGTCACAAACTCCAGACTCTACTCATGCAACTCTAGTTCACTTTGCTCTTCTTCCACCAGAGCCCAAGGTACATGGCTATGAAAAAAATTTGTGAGTTGGCCATTTAAGTGGGTACCTATGTCTTTAGAAAACTCCTGTCTCTCCCTGGAGAACAGGAACCCTGCTGTTTTTCACAGCCAGGTGTTATGTGGGAAACTTCACTTGGCTTTGGTGCTCTAGGCTATAAATCCCAGTATGAGGTTTAGACCCCACACTCCTCCGGGGGGTATTTCGTGCAGCAGAGATATCCCTCCAGGACCTCAGCTACTATCCATGGGAACAAGGCCTGCCTTTTTTGAATCTCTACACTTCCTACCAGCCTTGACATCTCTTCTTCTGTAAATCCTTGGTTATAAGACTTTCCTTCAGCTGGTCTCCAGTTGGTTATTCAGAATGATTGTTCTATAATTTATGTAGTTGTAATTCCAGTTTGGTCCCGAGAGGAGGTTAGTGTAGCTTCCACCTGCTCTGCAGCCATCTTGGACCTTGTTATAATGAGGAATTCTTTAGGGTTTGGTATGGTGAGAGCAGTGAAAGGAATTAGTCTGCAAGAAAAAAGACAACAAGGAAATGTAGCTGTATTCAGACATTTGAAGGGTTGTCAGGCAATGCTCTATTTTGCTCCACATGTGTAGGAATAGGACATCAAATGAAAGTAGTTAAGGCTAAGGAAGAAACTTCAAGCAATTTAAAATGTATTCAAATAATATAGACTGCTTTGCAAGACAACTAAATAAACACTTAAGCATTGGAGGATGTTTAGTATAGTTCTCTTTTGATATGATAATGAAAATTTGTTTAAATCAGTCATCTTAAAAATATTTACTATACTTAATGACATTGTGAAAGAAAATTGAAATGTCCCATTGAATATATTCATTATCTGGCAAATTTCATGCCTACCTCATACTCTCCATGTCAGCCAGGATAAGTCTAGTTCCATCTGCTTTCTCTTTCTCAAGGTAGAGATACAACTATTCCCACAACATACAAGTATCTCACCAGACTCTTGTCAGTGGCTTGAAGAAGGAGTCTAAGAAAGTGACTTGTCTGATAACTTACCTGTAAAAGGGACAAGGTTGAATGTCTCTGAGGAAGCTATCCCAAAATTTTTGAGAACACAGAAGTTATGTTGGGCTCATAGTTTATGGAGTAGAAGTTTATTCTTTTACCTGTGGGAATCTACAGCAAGATAACAATAAGGAAAATAATTTAAGAACAGTCTGCAACACATTAAGCAAAATGAGCTGCTGTGAGAAGCCTTGGCTGACAGTGTGTGCAGGGAGGTAGGTATGCATGGGTGTGAATATTGCAACAAGAGCTGAAGGGACAATAATACATATTTCTTCTGCTGCTACAATGTTCATAAATTTATGAAGTGAGAAGGGCTGTTTGTTTACAAAATAATTTTTCCAATCACACCTGCTATTTAAATACTAATCACTCTCAGTAGTGCTTTACCCAAAATAAAAGAGCTATTTATGTATTTGTTGCACAGATAATTTACTCTACCTTCTTATTTATTGTAAGTTTTTGGAAACTGCCCTGCCTGGTTTCGGCAGCTGTAACCCCATGGCTAAGGCTGAGTAAAGAGACCTTAGGACCATAAGCCACGAAGGAGACAAAGCTTATCTTCCTGGTAAAGGCACCACCTCTGCCCCCTTTTACTTCACCCTGCTTGGCCCTGGGCGGATGACTGATTAGCCAATGACGGGTAAGATTCCTCAAGGGGGGGGTAACCTAAGACAGGCATGGTTGTGAAGGGGTCCACAGGGAAGGACTTGGGGGGCTGTAGAAAAAGGGGGTGATGGACCCTTGCCCCTTGGCTTTGACATAGACTTGAGTCCTCATTCTTTCTGTAAGAAGTCTTCTAATCTCTTGGCTGCCTTACTTCCCCTGCCTGACAAGCCTGAAACAATGTCTTAAGCCTGAAACAATGCCAGAGGTACGGCCCTGTGCTGGAAAGGGTGTGTTCCCTGGGGAGATCAGACCTAAGAAAGAATGCATAAAATCCTGTGAAACCTGCTTTGCTCTCAATTTAAATGATAAGAGTCCAAGTATAGAATGAGTTTGTTTCCCCAAAGTTTTATATCCCTTTAGCTATCTGACCCTGAGTCAGAATAAGCCCTCATAGTTCTTTGAATGTCATCTATTGTTTGATGGTTACTGCCTGACAATGGTTGAGCTTTATGTGTATGCCCTGTATTCCTGTGCAAATTGAACCCAGTAAAAGCTCATTGAGGAACAGACTCCTGGCCCTTCTCCTCTGAGAAATAGTCCACCTTTCCTCCCCAGGCAGATCATGTCTTGGTAGATAGACTTATTCTCATCCCTGGTGGCACAGTAACTTATTAGTCATTAAGTATATGCTTTATTATAAAAGAAGTACTTCAAAAATGACATTTTAAAAGTAAACATTTAATATACAGTTGATGACTACTAACTATAGTCACCAGAGTGCAGTAGATCTCCAGATGTTAAAACTGAAAGTTTGTTTCCTTTGACCACCTTGCCCATCCTTGCCCATTCCCCTCCCCAGAGCCCTGGTGACCGCCATTTTACTCTCGTGTTCTTTGAGTTTCACGTTTTCAGGTTCCATATAAGTGGGGTCATGCAGTGTTTATCTTTCTGTGTCTGGCCTAACCATTTAGCATAATGGCCTAGGTTCATTCGTTTTGTTCTAAACGACAAGATTTACTTCTTTTTACAAGGCTGGATAATATTCCATTGCATATACCACATTATATTTGTTCATCTGTCCATGGACACTTAGGTTTTTAGGTTGTTTGCGTATGTGGCGATTGTGCGTACTGCTGCAATGAACAGGGGAGTGCAGACATCTTTTTGAAGAACTGATTTCATTTCTTTTGGACAAGTACCGAGAAGTGAGATTACTGGATTTTGTGGTTATTTAGTTTATTTTTTTAAGTCCTCCCCTGAGGACATTTTTTTTCATTGCTTTTAGAGAGAGAAGAAGGAGAGAGGGAGAGAGAAAAACATCAGTGGTAGAGAGAAGCGTCAACTGGTGTCCTCCAGCATGTGCACAGATTAGGGTTGTACATGCCAGACTGAGTTCAAACCCACAGCCTAGATACGTGCTCTGACTCAGAATCGAACCTACAACCTTTGAGTTATGGGATGACTCTTCCCATACTGGTCAGGGCTGAGCCACACTGGTCAAGGTTGTGGTTATTTTTTTTTTTTGAAGACAATAAAAGTGAAACCACATTTATGAATAAAAAAAGTAGTGAGAAGATGCATAGAAAAGTAGAAATGATGAAGAATGATGACTGCAAGAACTGAGAGTAGGGGAAAAGGGGAGGTTATTAACAAGTGTAGTTTTCCTGGCCGAAAAGAGTTGTGTGGATGCACAGTGGTGATGGTGACACAACAATGCAAATGTACTCAATGTTACTGCGCACTATGCTTAAAAACAGGAAAGATGCAAAATCTTGAATGCTGTGTTGCCACAATTTAAATAAGTAATAATAAACTAAAAAGTTTAAAAGTACTTTAAATTTTTATTTTCATAGTTTGTTTCTGAATTTGTACTTATATAAACATGTTAAAGAATTCTTTTGAAATTTTACTTATCTGATTACTCAAATACCCTTTGGATTTTTTAAATTTGTTTTCACTAGTCTACCTTTAATTGGATATTGTGGGTTATTATTATTATTATTATTATTATTTGCAAAAGTTAGCTTTTGTAGTTAAATGCTATTTCTTATTGAACTGCATTCATTTGAGTAGAATTAACAAAACTTATGCTTCATCCAGAGTACAATCTACTAGCATTCTAATCTTGCTATATATTTTACTTTAGTTTAAGAAAATATAAAGTGAACTCTTCTTCACTCATTTGGGCAAGAAGGACAAAACTATTACATTCTTAAGCTCTCCTTTTCTATTAGATAAGGATGTGGTTAATAAACAATACTAAATTGGCCCTGGCTGGTGTGGCTAAGTGGTTTGAGTGCCAGCCTGCAAACCAAAGGGTCACTGGTTTGATTCCCGGTCAGGGCACATGCCTAGGTTGTGGGCCAAGTCCCCAGTAGGGGGCGCATGAGAGGCAACCACATATTGATGTTTCTCTCCCTTTTTCCATCCTTTCTCCTCTATCTAAAAATAAAATAAAATTTTTAAAAAAGTAAATTGTTGCTATAATAAACACAAGTGCTAATCCAGATTCTATGTTAAATAAAATCACAATTTTACTATTCTAGCAATTGTTTAAAATATTACATGGTGCTCATATTAATATTTTGATGCTATTTCTATACACAAAATATGTGATAAACTTTAAACAATAGTAATGCGTATGACACAGAAAAATGAGTATTTATTTTGCTCTTTTTCTTCCTCCCTTCCTGCTTCTTATATAATCTTTCTTCTTTCTTCCTTCTCTACTTCCTACCTTCTTGCTTTCTTTCATGATTTTCCATATACTTTCATTCTGTTACTTTTCCTTGTTCACTCCTTATCCTTCCCCCCTTTGGTTTCTATTTTGTCTTCTTTTATATCGTTGGTTTGACTTAGAACAACTTTATAAAAATAATCTAGTCATCTTGAAAGCAACTTTAATTAACTAATATATACCCACCACTAAAAAGATTAAAAGTAGATATTTATATAATGAATAATTCCTTTCTGAGCTAATAGTTTCATAGCCTTTATCTTTCTTCACATTTTCATAATATACAAAATTACATCTACCATTTTAAAACTCTATTTCTTAATTTTCAACACATAAAACATTTTAACCTACTTTGAAAGGCTTTTTAATCTCATTGTTATCTTCTTACCATCTTTATCATATTTCCCTGTCTCCTCTGTTCTCTTAACACAAAACTTTTTTCTGTTTTAATTATCTTAAATAAACTCAAAAATTCAATTTTCATTTCTAAGCAATTATTTCAAAATTTGGAATCTCCTGATAATTTGTGCCAATTCCTAGCATGCATTACTAATGGCTGTAGACTGCCTTTCTTTTTTGGTGGGGGATGAGTTTCTATAAAACTTTATTTACAAAAACTAGCAGTGTGCTAGATTTGGGCTACAGGCTATTTTTTCCAACCCCTGTTTTCTCACTTGCAAAATGGAAAAAATAAAGTACTTACCTCATAGGATTGTTGAAATTCACATAAAATTAAGAATTCATACACTTTTAAAAGCAGCTGGCATGTAGTGAATCTTCAAAAAAGTAATACTGTTGTTTTTGTCGTTGTTGGTATGTCACTGTTCCAATGAGGATTCTTCATTAATTTATGCCTTGATTATGAAATTATTTTTCTAATTGGATTTCTTATTTTAAGTTTGTTGTCTGATTTATTAAGTGCTATATTTAAAAATTAATCTACCTAAAATACAACTTTTATCATTTTACTCAACTATGTAAAAAGCTTAAGGTACAGGGAATAAGAAGCATAAATGGTATGTACAAAATAGACAGGGGAGGTTAAGAATAGCATAGGAGAAGGAGAATCCAAAGAACTTATATGTACAACCCATGGATACGAAGTAAGGGGAGGGGGATGCTGGTGGGAGGGGCGATGCAGGGTGGAGGGGAATAAGGGAGAGAGGGGACAACTGTAATAGCATAATCAATAAAACATATTAAAAACAAATAAAAAAGAAGAAAAGCTTACAAGTCTTGATTCTTGATTTTCTCAGCTATTACTACCAACAGAATATTCTTTTTTGACTGTTACGGAATGAATGTTTGTGTTTCCACCATTGTGACGATATTTAAAGATGGGGCTTTGGAGAAGTAATTAGGGTTAGATTAAATTATGAGGGTGGGCCAATCATGATGCAATTAGTGGTTTATTAATGTTATTAAAGCAACTTAGAAAAGAACAAAGTTGAAACGGGTGCTGTCAGAACTGAATGATGAAGAAGTGATAAATGACAGAAGCTGGAAGGTGTTTAATAAACACTGCCAAATTTACTTCAAGCCTCCAAAGAATGAATAAAAAGATACTTTCTTAGGAAAAGACTGGGTTGCCTCTAAGCATGACAGTCATCCACAAGGTGGGCCTCCTGGGATTTCATGAACGATCTGAGAGCTTTTGCTGATTTCAGTCCCACTTAGCCAAGACCTCAAGTATAAATAATTCTGATAACCACAGAGAAGTCAACTGCTATTTTACATGGATTCTATAAAAAAGAAAGATGTTTTATAACTATTAAAATAATTTTCTGAAATAAAAAAAAAGTGGAAAAGAGATTTCCCTTTTTCTCCCTCTCTTGGAGGGCATGAACGGAGGAAAGGCTGTGTGAGGCACAGCAAGAAGCTGACCGTTTGCCCCTTAAGGAGAGCATGGTTATCAGGAACTGAATTGTCTGGCACCCTGATCTTGGGCTTCCCAGTCACCAGAAATGTGAGAAAATACATTTCTATTGTTTAAGCCACCCAGTCCATGGGATTTTGTATGTCAGCCTGAGCCAATTAAGACACTACACTGACCATAGGAATACTTCCTGAATTTTAATTTTCCATCAAAAGTAGTTCTAACACATGTATTTTTATCTCTATAACTTCTGTCTTTTCAAATTGAATTTTAGGGTATATTAATTTAAGTTATTTCCATTGAGAATAATTATTTAATTAAAAAGAAAATAATTATTTAAAATGGGAAACCAATTAATGGGAAAAAAATGGAGAGGAAATGTGCACAAAGCAGATTAAATACGGTGTTTGCTTGTGAAAACAAAACAAATGAAATGAAAAAACCTCACAAGAGTAAAAAGTAAATATAGTTAGATTGACTTAGGCCAATCTGAATTTTTTAATATTTTAAAAGAGAAGACAGACTCACCTAAAAATAACTAAAATGTATTCTAATAACTTCGCTCTTTATTTGACTTAGAAGTAGGTAAAACTATATATTACAAGGTACTAGAATAGGAGGAGTAATGGAAACTAATAAATAGAAAAATAATGAAACTTTTATTTATACTGAGAACAAATAGAATACTATATACTTTAAAGCTTAAGGGAAACTATATGGTAAAATGAAATTTTTAAAGAAGAAACACCGTATTGTTGAACTATATAATTTTTTTAATTTAGAAATTTAGTATTAATTAAAAGAGATCTTTTAAGTTTAATCTAACAAATTTCATCATATGCATTTGTGCATACATAGAAAGAAAAACAAGTAGTTTAATATATTATTAAAATTTTGACATTCAAGGCCTAAATTATTTTTAAATTTATAGATAATATTATGATTTTATACTATAAGGTCTACTTTATCATCAAATGCACTGTTGATGCCATAGTTCTTTTAAAATTTAATAAACAAATTAAACTTATTAGTAGTGTGAACTCCTAACCAAGGCTTGTCGTTATGTGAAGACAGTCTGCTTTTGAGTCCTGCTTGGGGGTCTTAATAGACATTCCTAGTCACCGTATCTCTCGTCCTTTCCTCACCATAATCTGTTTTGTAAGGGTTAACATTACTTTGCTACCACTTTTTGGATATTTTTATAAATTGAAGCCCAATGGGCTTCAAGATTTAATGTTGGAGTACTTGGTACTTGACCATGTTTTAATAATAAAAAGTTAATGAGATTGTTAAAAAAATTTATGTCTTAGTGTTTATAAAATTTGGTAGATAGCTCAAAGACATTCTTTTACCTCAAGCATTTACACTCTTCTCCATCTCTGGTTATTGGAATTCCAAAAGTGGAAACAATTCTAAATTGAGAAATCAAAATGCATTAAATATTTGAATGGAGGACTAGAAAACAAGAGAGGCAGAAAATATAAAGGCTTCTGGGTATGTGTACCATCTATAATATCAAATAGATATGCCATTGAAACTGTTTGGAAGAACCTGAAGTTCTTCCTAAGATGCAAAAAGACTAAGTTTAGAGGTCAAACTGTAATGGGGTACAGAACATAAGACCCCTGAAAATAGGAAACGAACCCTCACAATCCTTGATTGGGGGAAGGAGGGGTACCTGATACACCATTTAAGATACATTTCATAACAACGGCCAGTTAATAGCTGTGCCTTCCTGAAGGGAAGAAGGCTGCTGCCCAGGTTGAATTGTGTGCATGAATGCGAGAACACTCTGGCATTTGTGACATAGCCACACAGCAGGGTGGCAGAGGGAAACTCAAATAGAGTATTCATGAGAGGCAGAGGGCAGATGCCCATCCCAGATGTCCATGTGTCACTGGGAACTTTCGCCCTGACTAAAGATGGCAGTCAAAAGAAGGTAAAAGATATGGGGGAAGTGGCAAAAATGGCAGGCACAAACACATCGTAAGAGAGGCTGGATATGAGGTTGCATAAGAAGTTCTGGGCCAAGCATTTAAATGAGGGTGGCCTGAAAGAGAAGAGGGAGAAGCCACGTGGTCTGGAGTAAGAAAGAGGAGTTCTAAAAGCCAGAAGTCTGGTGAGTTGTCAGAGCTGATGAAGCTGCATGGGACCTGCTTAGTCACCCAAATTTGTGAGAGATGTTTGGAGCTGAGCTGTGACTGGGAATGCTTCATTGCAGACTTCTGCTTTTCTGAAAGATGGTATCTCTGACTGGTGTATTCTGAGACTGGCCAGGTTTGGCAAAGGGAGGCAGGATTATGTGCTTTAGAGCATTTTTGAAGGGAATGGGATTTAACAGCAGAAATCTGCCATTATTGTAAATTTGTATAACCCAAATAAACAACCCTTTCCTTTTCCATCAGGTGTCAGGCTTCTTGGCAGTGAACATTTGAACCCCTCAGCTGTTCAGAACAGCATTGGTGGGGTTCTGTAACAAAACTATTAGTAAAAAAGTGTGAGAGAGATACTAAATGGAAATTACATCCTTCAGAGCTACTAGGCAGTAGATAATCTAATTATAGTCATTAGGTAGATGATTTACTACTTTGCTAATTTAATACTCACAACAAATTTATGTATTCTTTACCTTGTAAGTATTAAGTTGTTTAATCTTCACAACAAACTTATAAGTAATAGTGAATAATGAAGTCTAATGGAAAGATTTATCTAATAAAAAACAAGGCAAAACTCACAACTCATTATTGCTCTCAAATAATGTTCTCAACTCATATCATACTGATTACATCACCATTTGTGGAAAACCCAATATATGCCTCTCTGACTTAAAAGCCTTTCTAATAGTTTTTTTTTTAAATTCTAAATATCTGATTATCAGGTAAAATGCCTTAGTGGAAGGACACCATAGATTTTTGTCCCATCTCTTTGAACTTACATGTACTGTACTCCTGTGGCTTGGAGAAAGAGAATGCTGAAAGAGAATGTTCTTTATGTTGTCTCTCATGAGTGAAGAATCAATGACCTCCACACAGGAGATTTTCTGGTGTCACTTGATGTTCATGAAGTACTGTGCTAATAATGGAAATCCCCTCTCTCATTTTTATTATGCAAATTATATATATCGTCACACATTTTATCACACACTTTGAAAAAAGAAACACTTTAGTATTAGGCAATCTATAAAAATATAATATATTTAAATCTTTGGAAATCAGATTGACAATTTCAACAAGCTATACTTTTCACTAAATAATGTATTAGGCACTGGGTTAAATTTAAATATGCAAATCACTGCACTTATGCCTTAAGGGAACTTGCAATCCAGCACGGGCCCCTGGGGCAGGAGGGGAAGAGAACCTGAGTCTATGAGAGGCTATGAGAATTCTACAATTTGTTTATATATTAGAGTCTCACCTTGGTTCCACTGGCTACACTTTATTTTGTTTAAAATAACTTAGCCCAGTTCTAATTTTAATGGTGTGTGTCTAGCTCCAACCATCAATTGTTCTTATTAATCTGCAGTTTGGTAGTGAACATTGACATATATGTTGGAAAAAATAAACAAGAGTTAATGAGTGTTTAAATTGAACCATGACCTTGCAGGGTCTGCAAAATATTGATAATTTATTATTTCCAATTTGGACAGTATAGTAATAAAAATAAGAGGAGCTGTACATGGAGATAACTTCCCATTTCCAAAATTCATCATTTGATAGTAACAATGTTTAATAGACACCTAATAACGATCATTTGTTTCCTTAAAGATGAAAAGGCTTTTTGGCAGGAGTCATTTTTAGTATGAAATTAGGTCTCCCTAAATTGCTGTTACTCACTTTTTAATTAATAATTGACTCATTTATTTCATGATAATCTACTATTTTATGGACTACATGCTGTATCTGATTCTTAAGATTGCTGTGTTAACCACCTTGAATGCAGTTTCTGTCTTTAATGCCCCAGTGTGCCTTCTCACTGCATGCCTTAAATACTTTAAATTATTCTAAAAGGAAAATGCTCTGTATAGTATTCTTTATATGATAAGGCACTTCAAACAAAAATCAATTAAAGTCACTAAGTTATTATTGAAAATTAGCTTTGAACTGAGGATTATATCAATTAAGAGTGTTTTAGTGAGGTCAAAAAATTTACCAGATGTAATTTGCTCTTTCATTGGAGAAATAAGATACATGTCATATATATCCACATATATATAAATTTATATATAAAAGTATATAAAATTTACATGTAATGAATACATCTGAAAGCAAATGTGTGTATAAATGTATATATATAATATATGTACATATATACTCATATCTATATATGTATGTATATATATGTTGAACAGTTAAAAGAAGTGAAAAAAATTATTCTAAAGTAAATGAGATAGGGTATTTTTTTCTTTATCATTTTTTTATTGTTGTTCAAGTACAGTTGTCTCCATTTTCCCATCACTACTTTCCTCCACTCCACCTCCCCCCACCTCCAATCTTCCATCCTTCTCCTCTTTGGATTTGTCCATGAGTCCTTTATACATTATCCTTTATGACCCTTTCCCTTCTTTCCTTCATGATCTCCCTCCCCCCACCCCTCTGGTCACTGTCAGTTTGTTCTGTATTTTGATGTTGCTGGTTATATTTTGCTTGCTTGTTTGTTTTGTTGATTAGGTTCCACTTATAGGTGAGATCACAGCATATTTGTCTTTTACTGCCTGGGTTATTTCACTTACCATAATGCTCTTTACTTCTATCCATGCTGGCATGAAGGGTAGGAGCTCCTTTTTTCTTTCTACTGTGTAGTAATCCACTCTATGAAATGTACCTCAGTTTTTTGATCATGTCATTTAGCGATGGGCGCTTAGGCTGTTTCCAGCATTTGGCTATTGTAAATTGTGCTGCTATGAACATTGGGGTGCACAGGTTCCTTTGAATTAGTGTTTCAGGATACTTAGGGTATAATCCCAGCAGTGGAATTGCTATGTCAAAAGGCAGTTCCATTTTTAGTTTTTTGAAGAAATTCCATACTGTTTTCCACAGTGACTATACCAGTCTGCATTCCTACCCACAGTGTACTAGGGTTTCCTTTTCTCCACACCCTTACCAGCACTTACTGTTTGTTGATTTGTTTATGATGGCCATTCTGACTGATGTGAAGTGATACCTCACTGTGGTTTTAATTTGCACCTCTCTGATGGCTAGTGATGTTGAGCATTGTTTTACCTGTTTCTGAGCCTTCTGTATGCCCTCCTTGGAGAAGTGTCTGTTCAGATCCTTTGCCCATTTTTTAATTAGATTGTTTGTTTTCCTGGAGTGGAGTTATGTGAGTTCTATATATATACTTTGGAGATCAAACCCTTATCTGAGGTATCATTTGAAAATATATTTTCCCATACAATTGGTTCTGTTTTCATTTTGTTGATGTTTTCTTTAGCCATGAAAATCTTTTTATCTTGATCAAGTCCCATTTGTTTATCCTTTCTTTTATGTCCCTTGCTCTAGAAGACATACTGGTGAAAACATTGCTGTATGGGATATCTGAGATTTTCCTGCCTATGTTCTCGTCTAGGACTTTTATGGTGTCAGGTCTTATATAGAAGTTTTTTATCCATCTTCAGTTTGTTTTTGTGTATGGTGTAAGTTGGTGGTCAAGTTTCATTTTTTTGCATGTGGTTGTCCAGATCTTCCAACAGCATTGAAGAGGCTATTTTTACTCCATTTTAAGCTTTTTCCCCCTTTGTTGAATTATTAATTGACCATAGAGAGTTGGGTTTATTTCTGGGCTTTCTATTCTGTTCCATTGATCCATATGTCAGTTCTTGTGCCAGTCCCAGCCTATTTTGAGTACTGTGGCCTTGTAATATAGTTTGATGTCAGGTATGGTGATCCCTCTGACTTTGTTCTTCTTTCTAAAAATTGCTGCAGCTATTTGGGGTCATTTATGGTTCCACGTAATTTTTTGAATTTTTTGTTTTATATCTGTGAAATATGTCATTGATAGTTTAGTAGGGATTGTGTTGAATCTATAAATTGCTTTGGGTGGTATGAACATTTTTGATGATGTTAATTCTTCCAATTCATGAACAAGGTATATGCTTCCATTTATTTGTGTCTTCCTTAATTTCTTTCTTCAATGTTGCATAGTTTTCTGAGTATAGGTCTTTTACCTTTGTGGTTAGGTTTATTCCTAAGAACTTTGTTTTGCTTGTTGCTATAGCAAGTGGGATACTTTCCTGATTTCTGTTTCTGATATTTCATTCTTGATGTACAAAAATTCTCTCAATTACTGAATATTGACTTTGTATCCTGCTGCTTTGCCAAATTCACTTATTTGGTCAAGTAGTTTATTGGTCGAGTCTATAAGATTTTCTATGTACTTACCATCAAGTCATCTGCAAACAATGACAGTTTTACTCCCCCTTTTCCTGTTGGGAACTGCCCTGCCTAGTTTCAGAAACTGTAGTCCCTTTTGGCTAAAATTGAGTAGAAAGACCTTGGGACCATAAGCCACTTAGGAAACAAAGCTTATCTTTCTTTTAGGGGTACTGCCTCTGCCCCCTTCCTCTTCACACTGCTTTGTCCCAGGCAGATGACTGGTTGGCCCGTGACAGGTAAGATTCCTCAAGGGAGGGATGACCTAAGACAGGTGGGGTTATGAAGGGGCCTATAGGGAAGGACCTGGGGGGTATAGCAAAAGGGGTGATGAATCCTCACCCTTTGGCTTTGACATAGCCTGAGTCCTCATTCTGTCTGCAAGAAGTCTCCTAATCTCTTGGCTACCTTACTTCCCCTGCCTGACTTAAGCCTGAAACAATGATAGAGGTTTCCTGTGCTGGAAAGGGTGGGTTCCCTGGGTGATCAGGCTTAAGAAAGAATACATAAAATCCTGTGAAACCTGCTTTGTTAAGAATGCTCTTAATTAAATGATAAAGGTCTGAGTATGAAATGAGTTTGCTTCCCAAAGTTTTGTGGCCCTTTAGTTAACAGACCCTGACTCAGAATAAGCCCTCAGAGTTCTTTGTATGTTATCTATTGTTTGATCCTTACTGCCTAATAATGATTAATGAGCTTTTACCTGTATTCCTGTACAAAATGAACCTAATAAAAGCCCATTAAGGAAGAGGCTCTGGGTCCTTCTCCTTTGAGAGACTGACCGCCTTTTCTCCCCAAGCAGATCATGTCTTGGTAGACTTATTCTCATCAGTGGTGGCCAGGGTGGGCCCTGTGGGCCGAGCGCCCCTATACTGGGCATTGCTTGTTTTTGTTCCTTCAGTTCTTGTAGTTGTAGTGTTAGGTTGTTTATATGAAATGTTTCTATCTTTTTTAGGTTGGCCTGTCACTATGAACTTCTTTCTCAGGACTGCCTTCACTGTGTCCCATGGGTTTTGAAGTGTTTTGTGTTCATTTTCATTTGTTTCCAGAAACTTTGACTTCTTCCTTGATCTCATTATTAAACCATTTAATGATTAATAGCATGCTATTTAGTCTCCATGAGTTTGAGTATTTTTAAATTTTTTCCTTGAGGTTAGTTTCTAGTTTCAAGTCTTTGTGGTCTGAAAAAATGCTTGATATTATTTCAATTTTATTGAATTTGTTGAGACTTGTTTTGTGTACTGTTATGTGGCCTATCTTTGAAAATGTTCCATGTGCATTTGAAAAGAATATGTATTTTTCCTCTTTGGGATGAAAGATTTTATATATATATATACATACATACAGATATACATTTATAATCAGTTAAGTCCATTAGCTCTAATGTGTCATTCAGTTCCACAATATCCTTGTTGATATTTTGTTTGGAAGATCTAATTATTGTTGACAGTGGGGTGTTAGAATCCCCTACTATAATTGTGTTGCTGTCTATATCTTTCTTGGAGTCCTTCAAGATTTTCCTTATATAAACCAGATGATCGCGGTTCGATTCCCAGTCAGGGCACATGATTGGGTTGCAGGCCAGTTTCCGACAGGGGCCAGTTCCCTGCAGGGGATGCATGAGAAGCAACCATACATTGATGTTTCCTTCCTCTCTCCTTCCCTTCCCCTCTAAAGATAAATAAATAAAATGTTTACAAAAAAAAACAAAAAAACACACAAATAAATCCTTAAAAAAAAAAGATTTTCCTTATATATTTGGGTACTCCTATGTTGGGTGCATATTATTTATAATACTTATGTCTTCTTGATGGATTATTCCCTTAAGTATAATGAAGCATCCTTCTTGGTCTCTTTATGGCTTTTGTTTTGAAGTCTATTTTACCTGATATAAGTATTGCTACCCTGGCTTTTTTCCCTATCCATTTCTTGGAATATTTTGTTCCAACCCTTCACTTTCAGTCTGTGTAGGTCAGTTGTTCTGAGGTGGGTGTCTTATAGAAAGCATATGTGTGGATCATGTTTTCTTATCCTTTCAGCTACCCTAAGTCTTTGACTGCAGCATTTAATCCACTTACATTTAAGGTTATTATTGATAGGTATGTATTCATTGTCATTTTACTCCCTTTGCACCTGTGTTCCTTTCTCTCTCACTGTCTTTCTTCCTCTTCTTAAAGTAGTTCCTTTAGCACATGTTGCAGTGCTGGTTTGGTGAAGGTATATTACTTCAGTCTTCTCTTTTTTTCTGGGAATCTCCTTATTTTGTCTTCCATTTTAGTTGAGAACCTTACTGGGTGGAGTAGAGACAGTATTTCGTTTTTCTTTTTCTTTTAATGTACTATACTTTGAAAATGTGTGTCATGTCAAGATTATAATGATACAACTATTAACTGCTAATAAAGTCTTCACATTTTTATATCTTTTATTTCTCTACTAAAGTATAAATAAATACTTTAATTAGAAATTTCATGGAAACAATTTTTTAAGCAAAAATACACAGTATATTTTTATCATTATAGTATTTTCTGTTTTGTTAATTTTTCTCCAAAATAATTTTGTCCTGTAAATTTCATGTTTTATACATTGAGTACTAACATTTCTTATATAAAACTTCCCATCAGACTCAGAATGCATTAACGATGTATAACAATACTCGTTTTCCCAGTAGTTCCTTGCAAGTGTTGTATATGCAAAGTGGCCCCTAAAGGCAAAAGAGCTGAGATATCAAAGAAAGGGGCAGACAAGTCCAGGTTGTCCATTACTGAGTTTAATAGGAAACTTAGCACTGAAAGGAGGTCCTGGGCAGTAGCAGGACTGTCAGATCTCCTCATCTTTCACCCACTAGACTACTGCTTATGTGCTTTTTAGAAATGACCTACCTGCCAGGAGAGGAATGCATGGGTGATCAGAGGGAACAAAGGGACCCGATGCCAGGAAGCTCTGGCATCAAGGTGAGCTAAGGAAAATAGCATTCAGAGCACCTTTCACTGAGGGGAGAATTAATGGGAATTCCATGATTAGTCCAGAGCCTGGAGCCTCTGTAAATATTCCAGCATCCATCCAGGGATGGAGCTCGGGGGGTGGGGTGGGGGCAAAGTTCTGAGTTCAGTTAAGATGGTACATTTGGCTTCAAGACACAGTCAGTTTTTCAAAAGGGACTCAGCTCTGTCCACACAATCACCTCCTGTTCAAATTCAAGACACTGCCATGGAAACATAAGTTGAAAGATGCTCCAGTCATAAACTGAAAGCTTAAACAAATGATATTCTTGCAATGATTTTATTAATTATAATATTTTCACATTTAGAAGAGGCTTTAAATCTTCTCCCAGCTCCTACTTAAAGCAAGATCATTTTGAGAACATTTCAAATATATTACCATTTAGCTTCTGCTTGAACTAAGTAGGCCATGAGATAATCCTTTCCAATAACAGATATCTCAAATTGTTAGGAATTCTTTAAGATCTCTCCTACTTGTCCCAATCCCACATTTTACACATTTTCTTCAAATGTTTAAAGTCATTAATTATGTTGACTTTAAACATAATTATAACAACAGAGCTATGTCTGCTGTTCAGGCTAAATATATCCTGTGTCATCAACTATTCATTGTGTGATTCGCTTTATAGACACCCTCAATGTCTTAGTTCATTACCTTCCTGGGGGAGTATTTCAATTGGTTAATATCTCTAACATGGAATTTATGACTCAACCTAATGCCTTGGTTTTGATAGAGTATGGCTTCAGATTACAAAGAAACTAATTTCCCTTTTTTGGTACTTGTGCAATATAAACCTGCATTGGTTTTTTCATGAATATTTCTTATTGCTGATTCTGAGTGTGCTTTGTGTAAAATAAGTTCCTTTTATATAAATATACGTTAAGCCAAGAGTCTACTGTTTTGTAGTCAAGAGATGAGAAATGCAAAAAGAAGAAAGAACGATGTGATAGTTTAAAGAAGGGAGAGGGGCTCACACTATCAAATACAATAGGAAGATTGAGGACAGTGAAGCCTGGGGAGAAAGGATTTCGATTCAAGGTCAGTGCTCACTCAACCTTAGGATCATAGCTTTGGTACAAATGAGGTGACGTAATACAATTACTAGAGTTTAAGGAGTGAGTAGAGTCAGCATGAGAAATTCCTTCAAGGATTTTGAGTTAAAAAGCAAGGAAAGATGGAGCTTTGAGGGAAAAATATTTTTGTGGTTTGTTTTTGTTTTGGTTTGCTTTTTCCTAGTTCAGAGGAGACAGAAAACAAGTTTATTGCTAAGGAAAAGCAGCTGGGGATTATTCTGCCATTTATAGTTACAGTTATTTGTGTGCTGGCATTTTCTGTGCACTGTTATAAGTATCTGGAGAGTGCAACTGATTCCCATTCGGCTTCTTAGCACTGTGTCATTCACATAATAGGTACAGCATAGATAGTTGTTCAGTTGAATTGTGTCATTTCTCCCAATGGGCATGTTTCCTCAAAGATTGCTGTAATTCTGCAATCACAGCAGCAACTTTATTTCATTTTCTCGTTTGTTTCTACCATAGTTTATATTAAAAAAAACAAATAACAAGTAGAAAAAAGAAAATGATAGAAAAATTATGGATACACATCAGCAATTTTTTGTTTTTGTTTTTGTTTTTTTGTGTGCTTCAGCACCTGGATAATATATGAAGTCAGGAGAGAAGATCATCAAGGGAATGAGTGTAAATAGGAAGAGAAATGAGGACTGAGCCCAGGGAAACTCCAGTATGAGAAAGTGAAAGAGAAGAGGAAAATTAAAGTAGTTTTGAAATGAACAACCTATGAGAGATGAAGAAAATGCGAGAATGTGATACCGTAGGATCCAAAAGAAGAAAATTGTGTAAAGAGAAGGAGATGATCACAGTATTAAACCCTGTTCATAATTCAGTAACATAACTGAGAACTGACAATTAGACTTAACAACCTAGAGGTCATTAGAAACTTTAAAATAATGTCCAGAATTTTGAGCTGTTACACACCACTGTGACAAAGACTGTCATGTTCTATTCTTAAAGTTGCTTTAAGATTAAGTTACATCCCTCCTATTATGCCTTTCAAGGACTACACATTAGTAATCTCATCAGTACTAGTACTTGCATTTCTTATACATTTATTTCACAAATACTTGATGAGCAGCCACTGTATATCTCAGGCACTGTCCAGCCTTTGAGATACTGCACTGAATAAGGAATGCACAGAGCTTGCTTTCATGGAGCTTACTGTCTATGGCAAAATTTGCTCATCTGTTGCTAATCCACATGCCGTTATGCTCATGTTCCTTGAGTAGAGAATCCTCTTTCTCACGTGTTGGTCAGCTTTGTGTGATACTCCTTTTCAATCATAATAAAAGAATGTGAACTGTCATAGTTTATTATGGTAATGCCATTCTCTAGAGCAGGACTGGTTAAGAAATGGTTAAATCAACCAACTATGCCCATGAGACCTGATGGAAGTCCATGGAAGAACCTCTGGATAAGATGCCTAGATTTTATAAAGGGAACTATGAGAGTAAAGGAGTCCCTTCTGCTTCTGGACTAATGTCAGTGATGGGGGTGAGGACACAGAATCCAAAAATATGGCACCTTGGCATATTGACTATTTTCAGATGAAGGAGTTTAAGGAGTGGAAGAAGAAAGGTAATCGTGACCGCTTCTTCCCTCACCTTTATTCCCTGAAAGAGGTCATAAAACACTGGTGAACAGTGCCCTCCCTATACCGGGGGGAGGGAGCGTCATCTCTGAAAAGAAAAGGAGGCCGAGAAAAATCTGAATAACAGGCCCTGTTGTTTCCCAGAGTTTACTACAATTACCTCCTACTCCTTAGTCTATCATATTTCTCCCTGACTTGTCCACACTTCATAACCTGGCATGAAATACTCAAGTCTAACTAATTCTTTTGGTCATTTCCTTATGAGGGCCCTCATGTCCTTCAAAACATATTAAAAATATGTATGTTTTTTTGCTGGTTACTCTGAGAACTATGAGACTATGAGTAAATCATTGTAGGAAGCAAATATAAAAATGGCTATTAGGTGTGGTGGATTCCAGCCAGCAGAGTCTGGAATCCACCAGTCTGGAATCCACCAGTCTGGAATCCAGTCTCATCTGACGATGAGAATAAATGCACAGGTGACAATCCTGTGGAGAAAAAGGGAACAGGCACGGCTGCTCTCTCAAGGGGAGAGTGCCTATGGGTGCCTCAGCCACTCCCTCAAGAGGGCAGCTTGTCAACCCTTGCCTCGACAGGTTTTTATTGTTTTTCTTGAGTATTACATCAGAGAAAAATTTATTACCTATTACATAGAATATTACTGTCTATGTTTTAGGTACAATCAAGGAAGTGAAAATAACATGCAGAGGGGGATGGCAATGAGCTGATAAGCTCAGTTCTTGGGAAAACTCACACAGGCTTTGGATATTACCCTGAAGATAGACAATACACATTTTTTGTTTTAGACCAGGGTGATGGAGTTTTAGCAAGAGCAAGCCATAACAGTCTGTATGCATTTTCTAGGCCTGATTCCCACAGGAAAACTAGGTTTGGAGGTCTGGCTCCTGTCCACCACTTCGCTTCTGTAGGTTTTCCATACAGAGCTGAGTTACATTTGCCTGACGAAAACAAACCAGTCCCCTACAATTAGGTGTGGAAATTAAGCAGGAGTGGTCCTGAGTATTCATGCCCTTTTGCTACTTGAGCCACTAAATTCTTTGTTGTGTGGGTGGGGTACTATTCAGCTGTGCCTGGCAGCCAAAGGCATTTTGATCTTTTGATCAATTAATCTTTTGGTTAATTTTGTAGCATAAATAAGAGTACTCTGTTAGTTGGAGGATACCTAGGAACAGTGATGAGGTAAAAGGAAAATAAATGAACTGAGTATTAGTAAAAAAGTAAAATCATAAAAATAAAACTAAGCATAATATATTTGATACATGTCAGGAAAGACGTATGAAGCAAAGCAAAAGATAATAGTGAAACCAGTTCTGAAAACAAATTATAAGCACAAATAATTTCTGGCAGCAGATTTACATAAACCACCTGCCGGTCACTTTTTCTCAAAGAAGGAATCATATGCAGGAGGTACCTGCCACACAAGCAGGCTCCACTTGAACAATGAATTCTGGTATGAACCTGGAAATATAAAGGCTGAATAAAAGCATTTGTTAAATAACGAACACAGTGCCTCTAGTAACCAAGAGCCACTGACACATTCATTTAGAAAGAAGTTCTTCTGAAGTATATCTAACTCACATAAGTTCAAATCTAGCTGAAACAATAAGTGTGTGCAATCATCTTTAGACTAGTTAAGTTAGAGCATAAAGGCATATTTGTTAATCCAAAATTAACCTCAGAAAGATCTATCTTGGAATTACAAAGCAGGGTGAATACAATAGGAAAAGGCACATGCCAAAAGTAACACATATAGAGAAGAAGCAGTACAATAGAAGGATAAGAAAATGATGACAAATAAGTACCAAAATTTTTTAAAGATTTTATCTATTTATTTTTAGAGAGAGGGGAAAGGAGGTAGAAAGGGAGAGAAACATCAATGTGTGGTTGGTTGCCTCTGGCACAACCCCTACTGGGGACCTGGCCTGCAACCTAGGCATATGCCCTGACTGGGAATCAAACCTGTGACCTTTTGCTTCACAGTCTGGTACTTAATCCACTGAGTCAAACCAGTCAGGGAAAAATAAACACAAATTTAACTACATCATTTTCTTAAGTTCTTATAATCTGCCTGTAATTATAAAGTAGCCCATATTGAAACCTTTCTGAAAAGAGCCATTTTTTATTTTTAAAAAGTAGCATTTGAGTTCTAGTTTTAAGTCTTGCATTTTGAGAGGAAAGCTTGGATTCACTTGTTAACTAGCATGTCACTTCTAGGAAGCCTGCAAAAGTCATGTGATTTGTTCTCGGTGTAAAATCAATTTAGGATAGTGGTCAAAAAATTTGCCACTTAGTTTCACTGTTCATAGATTAACATCTAGATTGTGATAAGGAGACAATGAAAATATAACTTTGAGACTTTAAGATAAATATTTTTAATCTTCTGCAACTTCTAAAAAAGTAGTAATAAACATCAAGTTTATAGCAGTGAACCATAGTATATGATGGCTTACCAGAATGAGTCCACCATCAGGAGATGTGGAATGTGATGGAAAGACCTAAACAATTCAGAAGATGGTGCTTCTAAAAATTACAAAGTTCAATAGTAGAAAAAAAGAACAGATTTTAGAGTAGCTACTTCATGACCCAGTAAGAACACTTTAAATAAGAATATGTTTACATTCAATCTGTGTCCTTTTAAAATGATTTCATACTTCCCATTCTCTTTTTAAATGTTGCTGATACTCGAAGATTATATAGAAACTTGAACAATAAGAGCAGAAACATACTAGGGTGTGCCCTACTGAAATACCACTGAACTCATTACTATCCTGCCTTGCAGCTGATCCCAACTTCTTGACTACTCAAATTAACATTAAAAAATTTCAGAAAGTAGAGTAGAAGAAATACTATTACCTAGTCCTTTCTCAAAAACAACATAAATGATATTTTGTATATTATTTTTTCTTATATATTTAAAATTATACAAAAATCACTCAGGACTTTTAAAAACACATTTTTTAAAAATTTAAATCTGTCTAGAAAATACATTGAGTATTAGTAATTGCATAGTTAACTTGAAAATTTGAAGGAAGAGATTATTTTGCTTAGAGAAAAAGATACCTCTTAGTGAAATATTCTAATGGAATATTTTTCAGTGTGTCTACAATGGGCATTCACACTGAATGCCAGAGTCAAATTAACCTGGTCAGTTTCCCCATGTGCAGGAAGCCAGACTTTTGCTATGTTACAGAGAATCTCTGACTCATATGTTCAATTTAGGTATAGGGTCTGTAGGAGTCTAGATTACTAGGTACCTAGAGACTGAAAAGTCCAACCAACACAGAAGACACGTGATTGCTATTGCAATTTGATTGACAAGTGAAGGAATTGGTTATTGTTTTGGTCAGAAATATTGAACTGGTCACATTACTTTGTATTTTATTTTGCACCTATGCAAATTAGTATTAAATATTAATTTCAAGTGAAAATACATTAGCAACACTTGGGAAAATAATGCCAAACCTCTCGCAGTCTACCTAGGGAATTGCTTGATCTCCCTGACAGATAAACTATAATTTAGATTTAAAAGATAATCAACAAATATGTGATTATGTATATTTGCAAATAGAAANTATTGTTTTGGTCAGAAATATTGAACTGGTCACATTACTTTGTATTTCATTTTGCACCTATGCAAATTAGTATTAAATATTAATTTCGAGTGAAAATGCATTAGCAACACTTGGGAAAATAATGCCAAACCTCTCGCAGTCTACCTAGGGAATTGCTTGATCTCCCTGACAGATAAACTATAATTTAGATTTAAAAGATAATCAACAAATATGTGATTATGTATATTTGCAAATAGAAAAAGAGTCATGAGTGTCACTGAAATATGAATAGCAGTAATTAAAGTTTTGTGAGAAATTTAGACCTTGAAACAGACAGTACTACTGAAATAAAATGATTGCTGGCTTGAAAGATTTAATAGCTGCGAAAAGAAGCAGTATTTCAGGAGGCGGGGGAAAGGAAACTAGCTCCTTTCATTGTGTTGCTGCATGAGGGCTAATACAGCAACAAGAGCACTTTTAGAACATAATTTCAATGCAGTCTTCACATACAATTCATTTTATTGAACAACTGAACTGGGATGCCCAGAAGGCAGAGTGAAAAGATCTTTTTAAATGGTCATTCCTAAAGGCTAGGTATAAAAGGAAAACAGGGAGAAAAATTCAAAGATAGGGTGGGAAACTGATGTTTAGGGCTTCATTCTTTTATTTGGCAAACCTCTACGCATAGAAATTTTATTTGATTGTTTATTCTCCAATGTCTGTAAGAATCTTAATCACAACATATGGTGATTAGACTTTTGAAAAATAACTGAAAATTTTGATTTATTCATTTGGATCCAGTGGAAAAAAACAATGCATTCCCACCACTTGCTTTACAAAACAACAGATTGACAGTGTCCAGAGGGGAGAGGGGAGGGAATTTCAGGAGAAAATGGGAAGGGTTTATGGGAACTAGTATAAAAGACAATGGACAATAACTAGGAGGGTGGAAATGGGAGGGAGCGGGGAGGGTTGGGTGAGTGGGCTGGGATGGGAGTAAAAGACAGAAAACTGCACTTGGACAATAATTAAAATAAAAACTTTTAAAAAAGAGTCCAATTCCATAACCCATCTCTATAAATTTTCAATATATTATGATCACTATGTTGTAAACCTGTAACTAACATAATGTTGTATGTTAATTATAATTGAAAAAATATTTTAGTTATTTTTACATGGACTAGTAACTAATTTTGTGTGTATTTTTTAAAGATTTTATTTATTTATCTTTAGAAAGGAAAGGAAGGGAAGGAGAGAAGGAGAGAAATATCAATGTATGGTTGCCTCTCATGAGTACCCTGCTGGGAACTGGCCTGCAACCCAGGCATGTGCCCTGACTGGGAATCGAACCACGATCGTGTGGTTCACAGACCCGAGCTCAATCCACTGAGCTACACCAGCCAGGGCTAATTTTGTGTGTATTTAATTACCTATCTTTAGACTTTCTTAGTTGCTTTCAAAGATATGTAAATTTTGTATAATATACTTGTGCTTTCTCTAACTATGTTAATTTTGTACTCTGTGTCACACATACATAGAGTTCTGCATGATTATTATGATATTTTGGTCAGCTAGATCTACCCATAAACATAAACCCATGAACATAAACTCAAGTCCTTATAATGATTATAAACAAAATTTCTTTTAATTCTTTAAGTGGACAGTGAAGAGCATGTATAAGAGATTGCAAAGAAGGGCTTCTGAGAGAGTAATGGAAGTTAAGTGGGGCCAATGATTACCATGTTGAGACAGGCGCCTGTTGTTGCCATCCACTCTCCCTCCACCGCTTTCTCCTCCTGGTACAATCCCTCCATGTTCTTTCAATATGAAAACATGCGAAGACTTTATTTTTTTGTTACATAAACTAATGTGTCTTCCCTTTCCATATTCAAGTATCACATTATTTATGTAATTGCAGATGTAATAAGTTAGGATATTTTGCCCATTCATTTATTCAATAATTATTAAGTACCTGCTTGGTAACAGCTACTGAGCTAGGTTCAAGGAATACTGAGATGAATAAAAAGAGTTCATAGCTATGGAGAAATTTAGAGATTAGTCATTGCTTTTGTGTGTGCATATATAGACACATTTATTTTACCACTAAAAGTATAATAAATAAAAATATGACATATTTTATATATACAGTATTTAATGCACTCATATTTATGTTAAAGATACATATTCTAAGTTAATACAGTAATTCATTTATATTTCAATGTAATAGTCAAAGTTTTTTTTTAATTTAGGTGTCAAAAATATTTTAAGAACAGAAAAATGGATACTTAGTGAAGCAGAAATATTTTTTAATCATTGTCAAGTTTCTGAAGACTGTTTAGATCCAAGATGGTGGAGGAGTAAGTGAAAACTGCACAAACCTCCTGCTAGGGCAACTCTGGAATTACAGCTAAATTGTAGAGAAATCATCCTAAACAACCAACTGAACACTAGCTGGAGAGAAGACTTAGAAAAAAGGACAGACAGAAGAAACTACTTCACCACAAAGAGACTGGTAGGGGGTGTGGAGAGGGCACAAGAGGTCCAAGAGGACTCTCACAGGTGGCAGTGGAAGTGCCAGAGGCATATTGCAGTGGCCAGGGCATTCCCCTTGAGAGGTGTGAACTCTAAACCCACAGTTTACGGCACCAACACCAGGAAAGGAACCCAGATAACATCTGGCTGTGAAAAGCAGTTGGGTTTATGTCCACCAGAGAGAGACAGCTGGAGATGCAGAGAGACTCTTGAAGGTCAGCACACGGCATTCCATTGGCAGCTATTTACCCTGGGCTACAGCAGAGACGGGGCAGAGTGGACTAGAGATGCATGAGGAAAGTCTGGGGCTGGTGGCTCTGGGGAGAGAACTGAAGGAACAGCCACTAGGATTCCTGCACTGAGTCATTCTCCACACTGCAGAGGCCATCTTTCTCAGGAAGAGCACTCCCCTCCAAGTGGCATTGACCTGAAAGGAAGCAATAGCCCTGCCTGCAGGAATTACTCTGCCCCACCCTGTAGAGGTTAAGCTGGTCTGCTGAGTACAGATTGAGGCTATATCAATGATTAAGTTTAACAAGTAAGACTGATTTCTTGAAGCTCTGAGACTTTAGCTAACTCTCTCCTCGGCCCAGTGCTGGTAAAAGGCAGCCTTGAAGTGCAGCCTGGTTATTTCTGCACACAGACAGGCCAAGTAGAGGGAGCCATAAGCTGTGGATCACTGATAGCTTTAACAGGTTATCTAGGGGTAGTCACTGTCAGCGTCCGACATAAGTCTGCACCAGAGTCCTTGCAGATCTGCCTAATACATAGAAACAAACACAAAGGCTGCCAAAATGGGAAGGCAAGGAAACAGATTCCAAATGAAAGAAAAAGAATCCTCCAGAAGAAGAATTAACTGGAAGGGAGACAGGAAATTTACCAAGTTTTTACATAGGAAAAGAAAAAGAAACTGTGTATAATTTTATGTAATTTATTTAGATGAAATGCAACATCTAGCTATCAGCAAAATTCTAATTTTTATCAAATTCTCCACTTGAAATGAGGTATGGGAAGAAAAATGGACTTTCCAAGGTCAAATGATGAGTCAGTAATTGGTTAGGAAATGGAAAAGAAGGCAATTTCGACATGTAAATCTTCTACTGTAATAACCTGGTAACCTAATTATGCTTCCTAGAATACGGTACCTCAGTCATTGGTTTTCTACATTTTGCAGGCAAATAAAATAATAGTAAATAACAATTGTATTTCTGTGAAATGTCGCAGACAGACTTGCCCTCAAGTTCCAGAAAGGAGCAATATCAATTTGGTAAAATACACACACATATTTAGAAAAAATGCAAAAAGAATGTTCTCAATAAAGCACAAATTAACATTTGTGAAGAGTAATATGACTATATGGAATTATATTGCTTTCTGCAGATTGAATAAAAATATAAATACAATTTGACTCCACAAATCGGACAAAAATTTAACAGTATTTTTTCTAATTAATAGAACCTAATCTATAGGTCCAGGTAATAGCCATTGTATTTTATCCTATTTACTAAAACCCAATAACATCTGCTGTAATGTTTTAGTATGTCCAATTGTTAAGTAGAGTCTAATAAACATAATCTTTACATAAGAGAAGGGAGGCATCAAACATGGACCATCCTGTCTTTTGAGTATGATGGTCTATACATACATAAAAGGATATTTAATTATTTAGTTTCAATGAACTATTGAAAATTAAAATTTAAAAAATTTTTTAATTTAATTATTGCTCAAGTACAGTTTTCTGTCTTTTACTCTCATCCCAGCCCCGCCCAGTGCTCCCCACTTCCCTCCCATTTCCACCCCCCTTAGTTGTTGTCCATGTGTCCTTTATACTAGTTCCTGAACTATTGAAATATTTACAACACTACCAAAGGAAAAAAAATTATTTGTTTAGCCCAAGAGTGTTGGATTTGAGATACTTGAAAGCTTCCTAGGTATATGAGGTGATGACGGCCTGCCATCTTTTCTTCTTCCTCTCCTTCTTCCTCCCTCTTCTTTTTCTTCCTCTTCCTCCTCTTTTTCTTCTTTTCTTTCTTCTCTTTCTCCTTATTTTCTCCTCTTCCTCCTCCTCCTCCTTCTGTTTCTTCTTTACATTTTTACGCATGGAAAGTAGCATCTTATCATCCAATAATCCTTATATATTTATTTTTCCTCCTTTCCTCTATCTCTTTTTTCTTGCTTTCTACCTGATCTATTTTTCTATCTATCCAAAGTCTACCACCATCTTCCAAAGTTTTGAGACAGTTTAGGAAAGAATAAATGGAATTAAAATGACTAGGCCTTACTCTTTTTGTATAGTTTCTTATAAATCCAATTAAGTAATAACTCCACAATAGTCCTGGGTGTTGATGTGTTTTCAGCAGTACACACATGCACACACACACACACATGGGAAAGGAATGTACCTAAGGAAGTAATTTTCAAACTGTACTTTGAATGGGTCTAGGCAAGCTCTATCAGGAACTCTATGTGTTTGCACTAGTGATTGCAGGTACACACTTGAGGGTGATGTGGACCCCACCTGAATGAAGGCAGAAAAACCTTTAAGCCTAGTAGTCATCTAAGTAAGTTTTGGGGTTGAATAAAATGCTCTGAACCTTGAATAAACTTTGAAGATTAACTCCCTAGAAGTTAATTTTTTTATTGCGAGTAAAGTTCACATTTCATAAAGCGTGTGAGAAGAAAATTGATGGTGTAAAATTATAAAATTACTGTTATTTTCTTTTAGATTTTTACTGAGTTCTTATGTTTGTGATGCTGTGCTA
This sequence comes from Sturnira hondurensis, assembly GCF_014824575.4. Classification (NCBI taxonomy): domain Eukaryota; kingdom Metazoa; phylum Chordata; class Mammalia; order Chiroptera; family Phyllostomidae; genus Sturnira; species Sturnira hondurensis. The sequence continues at coordinate 1,391,387 of NW_028081539.1, forward strand.
AAATTATAAGTGAGGGACACTAAGATTGTCAAAAAGACACTTTGCTCTCCTAGGTCAATAATCTCCTAGAGGAAGTAAGCTCTTAAAATAGCATTAAGTAAGAGACTTTTGCCCTAAAGAAAAGGGTGGGTTTTGGACAGATAAAAGGGAAAAATGGTAGGCAAAGGAGCAAGCACATTTTACAGTCTATTCAGGAATCTTATAAAAGAATTAATTCAGTTTTCCTAACAGAGGACCTCTGGGTGTTCAACTGCACATCAGAGCAGAATGAAGACCTAAATGACATCAGCCAATCCTCCTTTAATTCATGGGCACACTAAATACGTCATAATTCACAACCAGGACTTCATATCTTCCTCCTCAGTAGATGGTATGGTGCATCTATTTCAATTTTATTTTACATAGTCCTCAGCAGTGTGACTGATGCTTTCTGTACCAAGCCAAGCGAAAAAACACTGTGACACCTGAACAATGAGTCTGCATAAACTTTGTTTTCAATCTTAAGGACTTTCTGGCCACATGAGCTGGTGTGCCTACTACCACGCCATGAAAGAATGGGTTCTCTCCCTTTGTGTTTACAGGATACATTTCACCTGCTGCCGAAACTATAAGACAAAGCATCATTTCAAGTATTTCATACAAAACTCTTCTCATTGTGTGAAGGCAGTATCAAATATTTAACAGTTTTTTATTTATATGTGTAATTTTTAAAATTAAAATGTAACTTTTCTTTGAGCACTTATTTTTCTATGTGGAACTGAGTTATACAATGTTCTGTTGTAAACAATGGAGCAAATGCTTAAAACAAGACTAAAAAAATAGGATACAATCCTTGTTTAAAAAATTTGCTTCAGAAAAATTGTATTATAATCATAATGCCAATGATGGTTCTCAACTGTGTAGTTATATTTGTTGATATTATCTTGTAATCAAGCTTTGATGTTGAGCTGAGATCATTACAATCATTTAAATTTTGTATTTTTCTTGAAGAGTAATAGGTTATATTAACTAAACTAAAAAAGGGTGTATTCTAGTATAAAGGACACATGGACAACAACTAAGGGGGGTAGAAATGGGAGGGAGGTGGGGAGCATGAGGGAGTGGGCTGGGATGGGAGTAATAGACAGAAAACTGTACTTGAAAAATAAATTTAAAAAAATAAACTGTCAACTTAAAATTAACATTTGAATGGGGAATGAAGGTGGCAGCCAAGCAGGTGGAAGCTGAGTCCACTTGCTCTTTCATCCAACTTGGACTCCTGGATGATCTTCTGAAAAATAACCTGAATATTCAGTGGAATCTTAGATGATATGAGGATTGGACACCAAGGAATACAGAAGACACTTCATAACAGGCAGGAAGGAGATTTTTTCTTTAGGTAGAAGGAAAAATACCATGCATACGGCACCTGTAGCCACGGAGAGCCTGGTCAGAGATCACAGCTTTGTGGCATCCTCCCTTCTCAGGGTAAGGAATGTCCAGACCCAAGCCAGAGGCAACTTGGGTACATAAAGTTGGGGAGATCCAGGCTACACATACATACAGTAAGCATCACACTCATAGCTGCAGTGACAAATGACAACTAGGAGAGTGCCAGAGAGAGAGAGAACCTATTTGTAGCTGAGGCAGGTGGAGGAGGCTGGCCATAGTCAGCCACGACTGTGAGAGACTCGTGACTTTTTGGAGAAGTGGTATGTGAGGAAAGCTGGACAGTGACTCGGTGCTGCAGAGACAGTGACTCGGTGCTGCAGCTCGGAAGCTGAGGCGTGCTGGGCAAGGACCCTGTATGAAGCCACCCTGCCAGCAAGGGGAAAGGATTGAAAGTACAGTTTGCTTCCAGTTAGTGCAGGTGGGCAGATTGAATAGAGAGGTGCAAAAAAGGGAATTTCTTGGCCCCAGCCTGGCACAGCTGACAGGGAGGAGGCTGTGCAGAGCCGGGAGTGTGGCCTCTGTCTGTTGTGGGGACAGTGGGCTGGGCACTGGAAGGACAGGAGCTGTGCGCCTGAGATCACTGGAAATCAGGCATAACCCCCTTCACCGGGAAAGATTGAACCTCTGGGAAGGAGAGGTTGCATCCAGCCCCCACCTTCTATAGGAGTACGGGAGATTTGCAAAACAGGCAGATCAGGCTCAAGAACCATGCAGGGTGCATTTCTGCAAGAAAAAGACAGCAAGAGAAATTCTTAAAGGGCCCATTTTGACCTCTTCTCAGGGAGACAAAATACACTGGTTCCTAAGGCCTTATTTCACTGAGGCCAGCAGAGTAGGGAGATCAGAAAGCAGTGCAGAAAGAGAGAATCAGGGTCCTATGCAGCCTTGGCTCACATACAGAGCTGCCCTCAACATCAAGCAGGAAAGAGCTGAACCTCTTAGTGGAGATTGCCCCTGCCCCATTGAGATAGACAGCTAATTAAACAGAAACTATACATTGTTGGAAAAAAAGCTGGGACAGACCAAGATGGGTGGTGCAAGAGCAAGGGGAACACAGTCACAAATTTTCCAGAAGATTGAACAGTGCCACCCAGGGGAAACCAATGGGTCCCACCCTCCTGATCATAATAGAAGCCCCCTTTAGAGGCAGCTGAAGGTGGTACAGGTGGTGTTGCTAGAGGCTGGGGAACCCGCTGTGGGACCCTGAGCTGATATAAAACCAGAAGCAGATCCAGAAAGAGAAATCAGAAGGCGAACCCCAAATAGCTGAGATGAATTTCACCTCATTCCTCTTCAGAATTCGTTTTCTTTTCTTTCTTTCACATGGCCTTTAATATTTTTTTAAAGATTTTATTTATTTATCTTTTAGAGAGGAAGGAAAGGAGAGAAGGAGAGAAATATCAATGTATGGTTGCCTCTCATGAGTCCCCTGCTGGGAACTGGCCTGCAACCCAGGCATGTGCCCTGACTGGGAATCGAACCCTGATCATGTGGTTCACAGGCCCACACTCAATCCAATGAGCTACACCAGCCAGGGCTAATATTTCCTCGATCGTAGCCGAACTATTTCACTACCCTGTCTTTTATTGTTTATTCAAAATTTATATCTTTAAATTTTATTGTTAGTTCAAATCTCACATTGCATCCTTCCTTCGTCTTACTCCATTTTGCTTCTTCCTGCCCTTTCTTATTTTCATTGTGAATTTTATTTTCTCCCATGCTATGCCTTGTTCCTATTCCTTACTCTTACTTTTTTTCCTCCCTTGATCCTCTCAAAAGCATTCTTCCTTCCTTAGTCAGCTCACATTCTTTTTCCTCCTCTTATAATATTCTTATTTCTTTTCCACTTTTATAAATTGTGGCTTCTTTCGCATCGATATTATGGTTACTGCTCTATCCTCTTCAATGATATTTCTATTTGTTCACTATTGTTTGTACTTCATAGGTTACTCTTCCCCTGTTTTAATCCATTTTGCCTTCCTCTTGCCCTTGCTTATTTGAATTAAGAATTTTATTTTTTTCTTTCTTAGCCAGGATTCTATTCTTTACTCTTATTATTTTTCCTCCCCGTATACTCTCAAAATCATTTTTATTTACTATAGACATCTCATATTCTCTCTTCTCTTTTGTATAATATTTTCATCCCCGTTACACCTTTATTAATCTTTGCTCAGCTGTCATTGTTATTGACTGTGGTTTTTCTGGAATTTGTGTTTTTTTCTGAAAAACTATGGTTTTTCTGCAATTTTTTCCCTTTGGTTTATTACCTTTTAAATTTATTCCAAACCTCATAGTATATTCTTCCATTTTCTTACTCCATTTTGCCATCACCTGTCCTGGTTTTACCTATGTTTTAAATTTTATTCTCTCCTTTCCTGCATTTTTACTATTCCTTCTGATTATTTCTCCTACCTCTTCCTACTCAAAATCATTTTTACCTTTTAGTCATCTCATATACCTTTTCCTATGTTATAATATTCTTAATCCCTCTCCACTTTTATTAATCTTTGCTCAATTATTATTGATATTGTTGATGTAGTAGGGGGTATTTTTGCTGGCATCTGTTTGGCTTTTTGGTAATATTGCTTTGTTAACCAGCATCTGTGAAACGGCATACAAGAAGTGGCAGAAGTTGTGACTCCCATCAGCCAGCTGGTGGGAAGAATGCACCAACAAAAGAGCCATCAATAATCAAAGCCCAAGGACAACCGGAGAACCCAGATAGGCTGAATAAAGGGCAACCTAGAGCATCCAGATCAAGAGATCAGAGACTGCACCACTGAGTCTCACAGAACTCCTACCACAGAAGTCCACCCCACAAAGATAGGCAGGCAAAGCAGAACAACCTGAGAGGCAGAAACAAACAAAAAGAGTCACCTAAAGTGGGAGACAAAGGAAGAACCCCCAATTGAAATGAATGGAGGAATCCTCAGAAAAAGAGTTAAATGATATTGAGGTAAGCAATCTATTAGACATAGAATTCAAAATAATGGTTATAATAATACACAAGGAACTCAGGGAGAACTTCAAGGAACTCAGTGAGAACTACAGCAGCATGAGAAAGGACATAGAAACTATGAGCCAGAACCAGGAAGAAATGAAGAATATAATACCTGAAATAAAAAAATACACCAGATGGAATTAAAATCAGGTTGGATGAAGCAGGTGACTGAATCAGTGACCTGGAAGACAAGGTAGAAAGAAAACCCAATCAGAGCAATAAGACAAAAAAAGACTCAAAAAGAATATGGATGGTTTGAGAGACCTTCAGGAAAACATAACATGTAACAACATTTGCATCATAAGAATATCAGAAGGAGAAGAAAAGGAGCAAGAAATAGAAAATCTGTTTGAAAAAATAATTGCAGAAAACTTCCTCAACTTCATGAGAGAAAAAGTCACACGTGTTTAGGAAGCACAGAGGGTGCCAATCAAGATGAATCCCAAAAGGCCTACTCCAAAACACATCACGGTGAAAATGACAAAGCTTAAAGACAATGAGAGACTCTTAAAGGCAGCAAGGGGGAAACAGTAAGTAATATACAATAAAGCTATGAGCTGATTTGTAAACAGAAACACTACAAGCCATGAGGAATTGTCACAAAATATTCCAGGTAACAAAAAGCAAGGACTTAAAATCAAGACTACTCAACCCAGCAAGACTCTCATTTAAAATGGAAGGTGAAATGAAGAGCTTCCAGGACAAAAGAAGGCTAAAAGAGTACATCTCCACCAAGAGTGGTGTCTTCCTGTTTCTGCCCTGGCTGGTGTGGCTCAGTGGATGGAGAGTGGGCCTGTGAACCAGAGGATCATGGTTTGATTCCCAGTCAGGGCACATGCCTGGGTTGTAGGCTAGGTCCCAGCAGGGGACACATGAGAGGCAACCATACATTGATGTTTCTCTTCCTCTCTTCTTTTCTTCCCCTCTAGAAATAAATGAATAAAATCTTTAAAAAAAAGAGTGGTGTCTCTCCATTCTTCATCATCCTCAGGGGGCAGACTCCCTTCGTAAGTCAGTTTGCCAGTGTTGTTGGAAGGTCATTCCTCAAGGCCTGACTCTGATCTGTGCAACCATTTTGTAAGCATCTACTTTGTTTTATTAACAATGTAAGATAAAGAGAGACATTTCTATGTCATGCAACTGAATCCTAACTGAAACACTGTATTTTCTAAACAATGAGATGGCTTTCCTTGCCACCCTAGCCATTTGAATCTCAGTTCTGTACTGCCAACACACCTTGTGATAATGCTTAGCTTTTTCATAGATAAGTTTCCTTTGTGCCTTTCAAAGCATCTCGGGCAAACTTCTTTCTCAGGTGATTCATCTTCAGTTCTGCACAATTCCTTCACATTCTCTTAAGGGTTTCTGGCACAGCGGGAACCCTCTTCTTCTTGTTTGCACCTTCCATGGTTCCAGCCAGAGAAGAGCAACAATGAGATTTTGAATGTTTGAAGACTTTTGAATGAATTACATAGAATCTTGCACTAAACAATTTATTACGCTAGTAAATTTCTCCATTGTGTTTCACTTAGGCCAATTAAGACTAAATTATATTTTATTTTGGATGGTGTAAAAAGCCAGCCAGAAAGTGGTTTGTGAGCCTGAGATAGTACTGTGAAGGTTAAAAATCCATGAAGCTCCAAAGGCAATGTGTAGCCTCGTAGTAGAGTACTGATTTCAGATTGGATGTCCTTGGGCATTCTCTTCCTAAGACTGCAGTTCATAAATGGAAGTAGGACTATATGTAAGTCCTCCTGGCCATATGAACAGGGTAGTGGGAGAAGTGGCCTGATTTCTCTACTCTTACCTAGAAAATTATAAATCATTTATCTTTGCATGTGGAGGTAGAAAGAAAATAGAATGCAAATCTGTGCTTGTAAAGCATTCTGGCTTTTAATTGCCTTGTCTGCCCGATAAATCATAAAAAGCGAAGGGAAGAAACAATGATTAATGGGTTCAAATTACTTTTTAAATGTTTTGAACCACAGAAAACAGCATTATGTCTGAAAGGAGCAATCAATTGTGGATCGTGAAGTTTAAACTATTGTTAATTTTTAAGGAGAAAAGGTAATAAAGAAAAAAGTTAATAAGATTTCCAATCCATCAGAAGGTCTGTCCAGAAAGTATTCATCCATGTAACAGGAAAAATAGAGAGACCTTTATTGAAGAAGATACGAGATACAAAGAAACATTGTACATAGGACAATGACACCTCAGTCCCCTTCAAAGTAGGCACCTTGGAACCTCACACAGTTCTCTCAATCATCATTAGCTGCCCGTCAAAATTTCTTGAATCTCTTCAATGATCTGAAATCACTTGCCTTTCAAAGGTGATTTTAGTTTTTGGAAAAGCCAGGTTTCATAGGGCACCAAATCTGGGGACCAAGTCACCTGGGTGATTTGATATTTTGCCAAAAAACTGCATGAGACATGATGCATGAGCTAGTGCCTTGTTGTGATGAAGCTGCCAATCACCAGGTGCCCATACCTGTGGCCTTCTGAATCATCTGAACAATTCTGCAGGAGAATGTTCAAGCTTAATGCAAAATTTGATGCAGATTCATTGCTTTACTCACTCAGTCATGTTGAATGCAATGGCCATACAGTTCACATGCTCACTCAACGTGTCTACCACCCCCACTGACCAGTACAGTGAAGTAATCATTGTTCACATATGTGCATTCCAAAAGTTGACTTCTCTCTTTGGCCACCAGGTATAACAATGCCACCCACACTGTTCTCATTATAGTAACAATGGCTGGACTTTTACTGAACAGGCCTTGTACAGTTTGTGGTAATTGTATCAAAAAGGGCATTAGATTAATGTCAATGGAACTGTAAACAGAGAAGTGAAGAGAGCCAGCATTAGTTTGAAGGGACTCTTCAGTTTTTCCCAGCTAGCCTGTTTTATGTCAGCAAAATCAGGCAGTGGCCAGAGATGGTGGGAGAGAGCACCCAGCTACCTGGACACTGTGACCAAAGCTGCCATGCACTCAGCGTCCTGGTGTGACCTGGATCGAAGGGCATTCTTCAGCAGAGCCAAGTTTATGGATTAGAGGAATCCTCCCATCACTCTCCTTCTCCCACACTGTTCATAAAGCCTCGAATGTTCATCTGGTGTCTTAGTTCTAGTTTTTGAAATAGAAAGAAATCCTCATTTATACAAAGAAAGGCTTGCAGGGACATTAAATCATAACATTGTATTTTCAGAGTGGGCGCGGAGCCCCGGAGACTAAGACTCATTATGTTTCCATGTTCTTATTAAAAAGTTATATTCTCTAGACCAGAAAATGGAAACCTTCAAACTTCAAGATAAATACTTTATAAGAACTAAAATTACTTCAGACTAAGAAAAAGGAACTTATACATTAGTTATGATGGTTTTCACTATTCAAAACAACCAGGCAAGATGAAATGAGTTAGATGAAGATAAAAGTAATATAAACTCCACAAAAGTGTTAAGAATTCACTATTTGGTTGAAGGACACTCTTACTAAAGTATTTGGAAAATAAATGAGTAAGGAAAATCGTTGCCTTTATATTAAAAATATAAAAAAATCAAAGCTTTGTCAACACATACCATTTGGAAAAAAGCACATAATCTTTAAAATAGGTGTAATTTACACATTGTCTCTTGCTCTATGTGTGTCTGTGTGTGTGCGTGTCCATTTCAGATCTGCTTTCCAGTACAAAACATTTAATCGCCATTTTAGTTAGAAAAAAAGTCAATCTATTTCTGTGTATTATGAACAAAACCACCAATAAGAGTGTCTTTTCTTGTGCAATTAAATTTATAAATTAGTACTGAGAACTTAGCTACCATAAAACCAAACACATTTTAAATTATAATATAACAAATATTACACAGAGTGGTTAATTTACTTCTTTCAGGACACATATGGCTGGTAACAAGCACAGAATTCTTAACTCTGGAAACATAAGCTTTGGAGTCAACAGCATCGTTGACATTTATTAGCTGTTTGTCTTGCATGCTTTATTATCTCCGGTTTCCTCAGTTTTTATCTGTATTTTATATTTCTCAGTTTCTTCTTTCCTCCAGTGATTAGAAAATAAGGGTGCAAAAGAATATCTATTATTAGTTGATACATTCTAATACATTTATTTCCACTTTTGTGCTCTTCTAAAATACAAAATTTAATGGTGCCATTTCAAAACTAAATTATTTGATGTCGTTTGCTTTAAATAGTGAAAAGTGCTTTCTTACAGCTTTTAAATCATTTTTTAAAATAAGCAATGGAGTAATTAGAAGTCTATCTATGAAACACAAAGAAGCCAACCAATATTAATGTAAGTATATTTTTATTATTTCTATTCTGTAATTATCTTACATCATATTTTTAAAATATTCCACTGTTATACTAGTATCTGTTCCTCATAAAAATTCAAACAAGAAAAAATAAAAGTGTCTTTGAATGCAATGGTAAATAAATATTGTATGGTTTTATCATTAATTTTCACATCTGCTGAGGTTTCCACTATGTACAGTTTATCAAGTTAGAGAATTTTTTTCCTTAACTAGTCTTTAAGAAATGTTTTTATTTAAAAATATATATTAACCTTATTAATATAAGGTTAACTTTATTAACCTTTTAAAATCACTTTCTGCCTTTATTGCTAAATTTAATTAATTACATTAGCAACTCTTTTTGCTATTCAACAATTATTCCTTTTCTGGGATGAAACCTGAAGGTCAAGATGTATTCTTCCTTCAACATGCACAGTACAGCCAGATCAGCTATGCTGATTTTTTAAAATCACATTTCAGTAAGAATCTTCTGTGTTCCCAAGTTCAATTAGCCTCTGGCTTGTGCTTTTGTGTCATTCTTGGAACCACAGTTATGCTGACCTAGACAATGAACTGGAGACCGTTTCACCTCGTCTTGTTCTGAAGCAGGTTATGTGTGTGCAGGCTTGACCGGTGGGACTAGCTGTGAAAGTCCTCAGGCCCAGGCATCTGTTTTAGGGCAATGCAGCAACATTTTCACTTTTTCCTATGTATTGCTCATGGTTTTCCACTTTTTCTCTAGTCACTTTTTATAGATATTTTAAAAGACATTGTCCTTTTCATTTAAACTCTCAAGTTTATTGGCATAAAGTTCCATACTATGTGTCATAATTAAACATAAAAACAAAACTTCTCTCTGTGAACATTTCTGCTCTTCCAATTCCTAATAGTGTATATTTGTGCTCTCTCTTTTTTTCTGGATCGGATGGTCAACTAATTACTTATATGTTAAGGTAAACTTTCAACTTATCATCAACTCTAATCAATTATTCTTTCTGATTCATTAATTTCTGCCTTAATTTTTCTATTTTTATTTTACTATCTTTGTGTTCCTTTTATTAATACTTTCCTAGTTTATTGAGAGAAAAAATGTTCAATTATTTTAAATTCTTCTTGCATCCTCATATAAGTACTGATGTTTTAACTTTCTTACTGGGTACTTTCCCCCCCATCTATTGGTATAGATATGTAAGATAGTCATAAAGTTTCTTTCAAATATTTTAACTTTTCTTTATTACAAAAGTTACTGAGAGTGTTTAACTTCAAGTACATAAAGTTTTTTAAATTTTTTTATTGTGTTTCTCATTTTACTACTTGTGGAAAATGTGACTCCTGTAAATATTTCATTTTAGAAATTGTAGGACTTCCGCCAAGATGGGGGCATAGGTGGAAACACTGTGCCTTCTCCCACAACCAAGTTTGGATACAACAAAAGTTTTGGAGAACTAAGACACACCCAGAGACCAGAAAACCGAATTATACGGAAGTCCGACAGCTACAAACCGTTCAATGGGACGGTAAGAAAGGCAGAGCCAGCAGCGGAGCAGGGTCGGGAAGGACAGACCTAGGAGCACAGGCAGCCCGGACCTAGTCGGGGTGTGGGGCAGACTGACCAAGGTCGCACATTCGTGCGCAGTGAGACAGACCATGCAGGCCCCGGGGGGCGAACCCAGTGGTGGAGGGCTGACAGCGGTGGCACACTCGCGTGCAGTGGAGCGGGGCGCGTGGCCCTGGTGACAGTGGTGGCTGCGGTGCTGGTGTGGGTCGCGGAGGCGGGCACCGGAGGGAAGCCATTGTCCCTCTTTGACCCCGCCCCCACATACAACGTCACAACCCAGCGACTGAGTTGCCCTGCTCTGGTGAAAACCTAGGGCTCCTTCCTGCTACTTAACAGGCACGAACAGCCCAAAAGATGGTGCAAGAACTCAAAGTCCCAGAGCCAATAACTCTAAGCGACCAACAGATTGCCAGCCTCTCAGAAGCCCAATTTAAAACACTATTTATCAGGATGCTCACAGAATTGGTAGAGTACAGTCACAAATTAGAGGAACTTAGTCACAAATTAGAGGAACATATGAAGGCTAAACTAATTGAAATGAAGGGAGATGTCCAGGAAACCAATAGCGATGGAAAGGAAAATGGGACTCAAATCAAGGGAGTGGACCAGAAGGAAGAACGAAACATCCAACCAGAAAATAGTAAAGAAACAAGAATTCAAAAAAATGAGGAGAGGCTTAGGAACCTCCAGGACATCTTTAAACGTTCCAACATCCGAATTATAGGGGTACCAGAAGGGGGAAAGAAACAGCCACGAGTGGAAAACTTATTTGAACAAATAATAAAGGAGAACTTCCCCAGTCTGGCAAAGGAAATAGACTTCCAGGAAATCCAGGAAGCTCAGAGAGTGCCAAAGAAGTTGGACCCAAGAAGGAACACACCAAGGCACATCATAATTACATTAGCCAAGACCAAAATGAAGGAGAGAATCCTAGAAGCAGCAAGGGATAAGGGGACAGTCACCTACAAAGGAGTACCCATCAGACTGTCAGCGGATTTCTCAAAAGAGACCTTACAGGCAAGAAGGGGCTGGAAAGAAGTATTCCAAGTCATGAAATCCAAAGACCTACAGCCAAGATTGCTTTATCCAGCAAAACTTTCATTTAGAATGGAAGGACAGATAAAGTGCTTCTCAGATAAGGTCAAGTTCAAGGAGTTCATCATCACCAAGCCCTTATTATATGAAATGCTAAAGGGACTTATATAAGAAAAAGAAGGTGAAAAATATGAACAGTGAAAGGCCAGCAAACACACAGTTATTAACAACCACACCTAAAACAAAAGCAAACCAAGAGGACAGCTAGATCAGGAGTGGAACTATAGAAATGAAGAACACACGGAGGGTTAGAAACAGGGGGGTGGGAGGAGGAGAAGGGTGGAGAAGGCACAGAAAATAGCATAGATGGTAGGTAGAAAATAGATAGGGGGGAGGGCGAGAATAGTGGGGGAAATATAGAATCTAGAGAAGTTGAGACACGTGGTTATAAACTAAGGGGGGAGAAGGGCGGGGGAGGGAGTGTGCGGGTGGAGGGGAATGAAGGGGGGAATAGAACAACTGTAATGGTATAATCAATAAACTATATTAAAAAAAGAAATTGTAGAAATTTCTTGTGGCTTACAAAGTGGTGACTTTTAGTAAATAGTTCTAGTTTGTTTGAAATGAATGCATATTTTATGTTTATGGAATATAGAATATATAGAATTATGTTTCCATGATCTCCAACTCATCTTCTATTTCTATATGTGTGTCTTATATAATAATTTATTTTTTTATAATCAATTTTTGAGAATATTTAAAAAACTTCTACTATTATTTTAAATTTTAAAATAAATTTTAAAAAATAAAATAATTTTAAAAACAAATTTTACTTTATCATGATATTTTGGGTTTCCATTATCAACTGAATATTTGTATTCCTTCATAATTTATCTATTGAAACCTAGTCCTCTGTGTCATGGCATTTGGAAGTGGGCCCATTGGGATGTGATTAACTCATGACCCTGTGGAAGAGATCACAGAGAGCTCCCTCAACCCTTCTGCTGTACGAGGGCACAGCAAACCACTGGTCATGTTGAACTGGAAAACCAGTCTTTCCTTCCTTCCATTCCTTCCTTCCTATTTTCTTTCTTTATTTCCTCAAAGAGTTTTCCCCAGATAATAATTATGTAGTTACATAATTCTAATTTTTTTATTAAGGTTTAGTAAATATATAATGTTTCCTTTGGCTATAGTTCTCATCTATATAATTGTAGTTCTATGTTCAAATATATTTTATGTTCTGTGCTAGTTCCTTAGCATAATTTCTTTTTTCTTTCTTAAATTCTTTATTTCATCTCAGATTGGTTATATTTTACCATTAATTATTTTTTAAAACAACAGTTTATAGGACTTTTAATTATCAAGTTGAGATATATATTGGTTGCCTTTATTCATAATTCTGAAATTCAAAAGGTTAGAAAAATAAAAAACGTGTCTGTGTGTGTGTGTGTGTGTGTGTGTGTGTGTGATTTTAAACCAATATTATTTGACAGCAGATCTGACATGGACTGATGAAAGTCTAGTTATAGTTTATATTTATTCTCAATGGTGAATAATGGTAAATTTTTCTGAAGAAATATTGATGCATACAATAAGTAATTATGAGATGTTAGCCTATGGCCAGTCTTACATAATAATTATATAATCTTTCTAAAATCCCACAAATTCTGAATTGCAAAACACATCTGCTTTTAAAGGTTTTATTTTTCTAAATATATTTTATTGATTATGCTATTACACTTGTCCCATTTCCCCCCTTCACTCTCCTCTGCCCTGCACCCCCCCTCACATTCCCCCACTTTAGTTCATGTCCATGTGTCATACATATAAGTTCTTCAGCTTCAACACTTCCTATACTATTCTTACCCTCCCCCTATTTTCGACCTACAATTTATACTACTTATTCTCTGTACCTTTTCCCCCTTTTCCCACTCTCCTGTTGCTAACCCTCCATGTGATCTCTATTTCTGTGATTCTGTTCCTGCTCTAGTTGTTTGCTTAGTTTGCTTTTGTTTTAGTTTTAGGTGTGGTTGTTAAGAACTGTGAGTTTGCTATTATTTTACTATTCATATTTTTTAATCTTCTTTTTCTTAGATAAATCCCTTTAACATTTCATATAATACCGGCTTGGTAATGGTGAACTCCTTTAACTTGACCTTATCTGGAAAGCACTTTATCTGCCCTTCCATTCTAAATGAAAGTTTTGCTGGATAGAGCCATCTTGGATGTAGGTCCTTACATTTCATGACTTGGAATACTTCTTTCCAGCCCCTTCTTGCCTTCTATCTCTTTTGAGAAATCAGCTGACAGTCTGATGGGAACTCCTTTGTAGGTAACTACTTTCTTATCTCTTGCTGCTTCTAGGATTCTCTCCTTAATTTTAATCTTGGGTAACGTAATTATGATGTGCCTTGGTGTGTTCCTGCTTGGGTCCAACTTCTTTGAGACTCTCTGGGCTTCCTGGATTTCTTGGATGTCTATCTTCTTTGCCAGATTGGGGAAGTTCTCCTTTCTTATTTGTTCAAATAACTTTTTTTTTTAAATTTAATTCTTGTTCAAGTACAGTTTTCCATCCCCCACTCCCATTGTTCAAATAACTTTTCCTCTTATTTCTCTTCCTCTTCTCCTTCTGGCACCCCTATAATTCAGATTTTGTAATGTTTCAAGATGTCCTGGAGGTTCCTAAACCTCTCCTCATTTTTTTGAATTCTTGTTTCTTCATTCTTTTCTGGTTGGATGTTTCTTTCTTCCTTCTGGTCCACACTGTTGATTTGATTCCTGGTTTCCTTTCCATCACTATTGGTTCCCTGTTCATTTTTCTTTATTTCACTTAGCATAGCTTTCATTTTTTCACCTAATTTGCCACCAAGTTCAACTGTGAGTGTCTTGATTACCAGTGTTTTGAACTATGCATCTGATAGGTTGGCTATCTCTTTGTTACTTAGTTATATTTTTTCTGGAGCTTTGATCTATTCCTTCCTTTGGCCCATTTTTTTTGTCTTGACATGCCTGTTAGCTAGTGAGGGTCAGAGCCTTAGGTGTTTGCCAGGGTGGGGCAACCCATATCACTGTGTTGTGATGTTGTATGTGGGGCAGAGGTCCAGAGGGAACAATGGAGCTTGCTTGGCTCTCCGCTGGATTTCAGTCACTTTTGCCACTTCCCACAAGCAAACTGGGCCCTTCTGGTGCTGGTTCCCGGGTGGGTGGGTTTGTGTACATTCTAGGACCCTGTGGGTCTCTTGAACAAACTCTCCTGTGAGGCTGAGAGTTTCTCCTGGCACTTCAGTCCCCACAGGTGTTTTAAATCAGTGGTTTGAGTCTTTATTTCCCCACACTGGGGTCTTGGGTTGCACAGTATGTCTGGCTCCCCAGTTATTTTCCCAGTTTATCTGCACACGAACGTGGGACCACCCAGTCTGCAATCTGCCACTTCACCTCTCCACCCGCTGCTGCCTTGCTGGCCAGATGCAGCCTTGCCCTCTCCACTCCACCATCAGCTGCCTCACTGGGTCCACCAGCTGCCGCCTGCGGTGAGTCTTCTCTGCCTGGCTGCCTGTCTTTGCCCCTCCTACTGGTCTGGATGAATGTGTCTACTTTAATTGCTTGGTTGTTGGACTTCCATACAATTTGATTTTTTGTCAGTTATGGTTGTTTTTTGTTTCTAAATTGTTGTTGTCCTTCTTTTGGTTGTGCAAGGAGGAGGCACAGTGTGTCTACCTACACCTCCATCTTGGCTGGAAGTCTAAAAGGTTTTAAAAAAAGGCATTGTGGACCTATATAAAAGGGACCATGCTCTGGGGTTAAAAAAATAAAACTTAAAGTATAGGTGTTTTCTCTCTGAATTTTGTATAGTTTTAACAATTTTTGTTACTAAATTTGGCCTTGAGCCATTCCACTTAATTTCTATCTTCTAAGCATCTTGTTTTTTCCCCTGCCTGAATATATGAAGTTTTCTTTTTTAAAATTCAATGAAATTCAATCATTTAAGGGTCCAGGGATGTCTAAGTTTTTATTTTTCTATATTAGCCTATAGCAGTTAGCGTTAGCTAACTATATTAGCAGTTATTTTTATATTAGCAGTGGGCCTTTTTGATCCACATCTTCATTCATATTTTCCTCCATTTTAGAGAAATTTTCATTATCACATGTAATTAGAAATTTTTTTATTATCTTTTTTTGTGTTCTCTCTAATTTAGGGAGACAATAAAACTTCAATTGTATCAATTTTGCATCTTTTTAAAATCTAATTATATTCTTTATTCCAGAAATTTTCTATTTGACTGTGTCTAAAATTAGTATGTGTTTTACATTTAAATTTAGTTATTGTTCTTGTAGGAGTGCACCAATTAGTTCAGCAGTTTCCATTTTAATTGAATCCATCATGTAAAAAGAAGACATGTCAGGCCTTTGACATGTAAAAAGCTGTACACATTGAATGTGTGTATCTTAGTGAGTTTGGGAATAAGTATACACTTATGAAACCATTACCACTGAATAGTGCCTAAAGCTAAAAAGACTCTATTGTGTAGATCTTGGGTTATGCATTCTTACCACGCATCTTAGTCTGTTCAGGTAGATACCTCTCTTCTCCCTGAGTCCTCACATGCTAAAGGTGCTGAGGAAGTCTCTTTTATAAAGACACTAATCCCATTCATGAGAACTGCATTCTCAGGTTCTAATTACATCCGAAAAACTCTGTCTCCTAATATCATCACCATGAGGGTTAGAATTTCAATGTATGAATATGAGATGGGGCACAAATATCTAGACCATAGCAACACAAACAACAATAATAAAGAGTGTGGGAGGGGAAGGACACTTTGGAATATATCTAAACCAATTTTCTAATCACTTTTTGTACGTTATATTCTTTTCTCAAATTATTTTGGTATGCATGGTTTCCACATTATTTCTTTGCATCTTGCTCATACTTCACAGGAAAGATTCATTTATCTGTTTATCTAATTTAACAGTGATGAAGTCTCAGGGATACTTTTCCTCCTTTATTTATTTATTTATTTATATTATTTTTAAAATATTATTTACTTATTTATCTTTAGAGGGGAAGGAGACGGAGAGAAACATCAATGTATGGTTGCCTTTCGTGGATCCCCTGCTGGGAGCTGCCCTGCAGGGAACCTGCCTGCAACCCAGGCATGTACCCTGACTGGGAATCGAACCACGATCCTCTGGTTCGCAGGCCCGTGCTCAATCCACTGAGCTATGCCAGCCAGGACTTTTCCTTTTTTTTTAGCCTTATTTGTCTTCCTATCAAACCTAGAGATTGAGGATGGGGTAGTGATTCTTTCTAATTTTTTGGTAGCTCTAGAGCAACAATAGTGGATAGAGAAATCTCAGCAGAGTCTTTAAAATTGTTTACTGGGGAATTTTTAAAAAAATTATTCCATTTTCTTGTTTAGGTAATCTACTCCTTGGAAACTCCCATTAAATTTCATATTTCTGTCTCATTTTGAGAGGTAGCTCTGAAGTATGATCAGACTTTTGTCTTGTGTGTGTGTTTTGAATCTTCTGAGATATATGGTAGTAGAGGTCTATTTGTTTTTAATCCCTAACCTTATGTTCTTTAGCTGCACAACTTGAGGCAATAGGTTTTACCTTTCCCTTAGTTTCTTCAGCTGTAAAATCATCATCATAATGGTATTTACTCATTATTCATAAAAAATGAATCTGTCACTATAGTACATACTTACTGAGAGTTAACTATTTCAAAATTGGGGGAATAAAAGTCCTGTCAACAACTTTTTCACCATCCATGTGGAAAGAAAAGTTATTTATTACTGAGTACACTTACCACTGTACATGTATGTAGGTAGCCTGCAAGAGACTACAAAACAGGAATAACATGTAACATACTTTATGCAACAAGCCACAAGAAATACTAATTAAATTTATCATTTTGACAGACAAATGGTTAGTCAGGAGATAGTCTCCTAAATTAACTCTGGAGGTATGCGATTACATTTCCAGGGTTGATGAGGTCCATGATTCGAAAATATCTTTGTACTGTAAATCTTCAGCCTGGCTTTGTTTAGGCCCTGAAGAGATTAATGTATATTTCAGAAGGTTAAAGCTAGGACTTGGGGCAACTATGTTTTCAAGGAGAGTCTTGTAAAAACAAATATTATTATTGCTATTACTTAATCCTCAATTTGTTTCTTTCCAAATAGTTTTTGAGTGATAAAGTGGGATTATTATCTACTCCTGTTTTGCTTCTGGGAAATTTGGGTAAGATTAGGAATAAGGCTAAAGTATATCACAGTTTATCTATAAATTTGTACATGATTCTTAGTTAGTTGTTAATAAATCATTTCTTTGTTATTAAAATTCTTGTTTCTTTCTTGCTTTTTGATTTTGGTATTGGGGGAAGGAAGCTCTGTGGTCCATCTTCACTCTGCCATTTATCCAAAGATGTAAGGTGTTACAGGACCTATGGACATGGACAGCACTGTGGTGATTGCTAGGGGGAGTGGGTATAGGGCATTAAATAGGAATGGAAAACTACAATAAAGATTAAATTTTAAAAATGTAGGTTTAATTTTTTCTATTTTTGAATGCCATATACACATTTAACACTTTAATCATCTTTCGTGTTTAGATTTATTATCTATAACTTTTCTTCAAAGAAGAAAAAGTAATACTTAGACTGTCATTTAAAAGAGGTTCACAGGGCTGAATAGTCTGTTGTAGAGAAATCAAATAAAAAGACTGAATATAGATTCTGACATTTATATGCAAACAATTGTTTTAAAGAAAATTGCTGCTGAAAATACATTGTTGCTGTGGATAGCATGTGACCCTTCACCATCCTCACAGCTGTGTGCTGACATCCAAGTGTTATTAAAAATGAACAAGGCTGGTGCATCCCTGTTGAAGGCCTTGTGTTGATTAGCCCAAGTCAATGAGTGGGTAAAACTGAGTGTCGAGGGTTCTATATTCAGCCACCTGCAACTTCTTACACAAACACATTTTTCACGGTGGTGTCATCACCAATGAAACAGGAGGGATGAAAATTTCCAAATTAGTAATGAGTCACTTGAATTTTCTAGCCTACTCTTTTTTTTAGCTTTCTTCTAGAAGCTCATCTTACTTTCTGTATTCATCACCAGAACGAACCAGTTGCTCCTTGTTCAACTTGTATCTCCACGAAGTGAAGGTGACAATGAAATGCTTTTCTGTAAGACCTTGGCAGCTATTCCACACACCTGCTGGCTTGTTTTTATCTCATTCCATATGTCCACAATTTAAGTGGCAATACAACTCTCTCTGAATTGTATCATCCAGCACTGCAGGGTGCAATCCTGTATTATCTACTTTTGGAAATAATGTTTTCAGCCCATTTCAAATTTCACATTAAAAAACTGGCTGCCTGAAACTTGATGATTACAGACTTGTAAGGACAAGATAAACAGAAGAAGATGCTAGCAGGGAGTCAAATGTGAAAGCATTATTCTGCATATGTAATAGACTCTGATCTCTTTTGCTAAATTTGAAGCCATCGGTAGTATTATTGACTCAGATATGGCCCTGCAGTTTCCTATTCTTACAAACCCATTCTAATGAAATGCTTAAGTATAATATTTTGTAAAACAATAATTTTTAAGGTATATTGACAAATATTAATTAAATTTCTGGAGAGCTTAAACAGTTAATATATATGGGTTTCAATCTAGAAACCTTTTCATTTAATGAATCTCAAAGGAAAAAATAAATCAATTATTTGTCTCTTGATTAAAGACTGTGAGCATTGATTTTCTCATGGGAAGAATTTCATTTTCTTTAAATGAAATTAGTGATAATGAACAAACATAGTTGTCCTTTTGCTTAATCAGTTGTGTGTGTTTATTTTTACCTGAAATTTTTAGTGCTGTTTGTTAATTTAGTAATTCTTGGGTGATACACCAATTTTTTTCCTGTTAGATGAGGAAGTAAAGATTCATTGCTATCATTAAGAATTAAATTTTCTGTTCATTGAAAAGAATTTACATGAAAGTAAGTCTATTATTAGTTGCTACTAGGGCAATAAACACAAATTTTGGCATTCAAACATACTAAATTGAAAGATTTGTTGGCCTAACCTTTAAAACAACAATTTTTCAGTGTTTTTTCCTTTGCAAATGTTTAGTGTGCTAATGATTTCAAGAAGGAACTTAATTAATGATTAGAAAGTTTTCCATGACCGCCACAGCAATTCACTCTAAATTCAGTCACAGAGGTATTTTAGTTCATTGTCATTGGTACCTCTTTTTCTTAGTTGATGTGTAACTACATTTGAAAAATTGCCTGAACTTCAGACTTCACCATAACAATGCTTCTGCAGCTTGGTATCTCTACAAACAGATTTTAATGTTCTCTTAGAACTTACTGGTCCAAATGAGAAAAAACTGCCTACTTATAGATGCCAATTTAGCTATGGCATACCCACCTTGTTTGTACCCAACACATATCAAGCAAAGGACAATTTCTTACTATTGTCGCTAGCCTACAGATCTAAGCAGTTTTTGATAAATGGTAGGCATTCAATAAGTTCTGATTAAGTTATTGACTTAAGTAAGTGTGACAAAAATGCCAAGAAGGCACCGAGTATAAATTTATTGAATACCCTTTAAAATATTTATAACTAAGTTAACATCAACTCAGTTTTTTTTAACATCAACTCAGTTTTTCCCTCATGCTCAGTTATCTTTCAGAATTTTTAATGCATACTTTTTCCTTTTCTTTTAAAATTTATTTATTTTAATTGTTGTTCAAGTACAGTCTTCTGCCTTTTACTCCCATCCTAGCCCACCCCCCCCAGTGCTCCCCAACTCCCTCCCATTTCCACCCCCCTTAGTTGTTATCCATGTGTCCTTTATACTTGTCCTAGTAAACACTTCTTCCCCTTTTCCCCTGAAATTCTCTCCCTTCTCCCCTCTGGTCCCTGTCAGCCTGTTCTATATTTCAGGTCTTTGGTCATATTTTGCTTGCTTGTTTGTTTTGTTGTTTAAGTTTCTGTTAATGGTGAGATCATATGGTATTTGTCTTGCACCGCCTGGCTTATTTCACTTAGCATAATGCTTTTAATACATATTTATCCTTGTATCTAACAAATGATAGGATAAGAGTCTTCCCTGAAAACTTTAATTTGACCATTCTAAATTTCCCATTGTCATCAGTGTGTCATCTTTAATGGCATACTCAGGTAAAAGACTTAAATCTACATTTAACTTATATTGTATATGCGCATACAGCTTTTCATTATTTTTCAATCATTTGTTGAAAATTACTGTATCTCTGCTACATGGTGGGGTTGTGCATCAGTCATTACAGGTTCATAAAGTTCATTTTCTGTCCCTGTGTTGTCTCAACCACCCCCCCTCCAAAATTAGGAAAATATAGAACATAAAAATGAAATAAAGAATGGAAAGAAAACTAATGGGTACCTCTGTATTGGCCCATTAAAATGTATAGAAGTTGTAATAAAATAACAATAATATATTAAGTAATTTATACATATTTATTGCATGTACAAAAAACTGAACCTGTTTAGTGCTATTGCCATTTAACAGATAAAACATCTAGGACCCAAAGAGAGTATATTTGAGATTCCTGAATATTGACAACTGTAATTACAAATGAATTAACCACCATATAAATAAATCTTAAGTATCAAGTTCTAATTCTTTGGCCTGACATTCAAATCCTTTCACAGTCTGCCTTCCAAATTACGGCTCTTGTTAATTTTCTTCTTGGTATTTCACACTGTGATCCTTCTCGTCGCTGCCCTGAGTTGGTATGGATGAGATGGAGAGAGAAACACTAACTTGGAGTCCAGTTCCTATGTGACCTGAGACAAACCTCTGGTCCTATAAACATTCCTTTGAAAAATGAGAAGATTGCACCAGACATTCCCTGTGGCTGTTTCAAAATCTTATTATTTATTCATTTTCTTGTATTGTTTTTACTTTTGCTCTTGTTCTTCTGTTAGTATGAAATATCTTCTAAATTATTACTTAAAGTTTATCTCAATTTATCTAATTTTTATAAATCACCATACCATATAGTAGCAGGTCAGTAGTTTCCATCTCTAATTTGTAGTTTCTATCACTACAAATCGTCAGTTTAGGTTCCCTTTATTGGGCAGCAGAAGAAAATAAGTAGAATGAGAAGCTAAACTGAAGTCAATTCTTACGTGTTTGCAGTGGGAAGTGAAGCATAAACTGTTAGATGAAGAAGATAGTGTGTATAAGGTAGCAATGAAAGCAAGTCAGGATTGTGGAATGGGAAGCAAAGAATAATGAGATATAATTTTGGAGAGTTTAAAGGATAAACTGGTGTTTGTGAAGTTGAATGTATTGTTATGTGCTAGGGTCATGCCTATTATGAGATTTCGTGAGGTCTTAGGCTGTTCTTGATTCTATGTGGTCTTCAGTAGAAATTGAAAGTTACAATTGGTGGGAAGGATTGTGTTATGGATAGTTAAACTCATTAGTTTATAATTTCCTGCAGGTCAGAGTCTCTGAGAAATGTTTTAAAATTCAACATTTAAACTACTTCATTAAGTGTTATTTTCCTCATAGTTTAAAGTCTTACAGTTTTCATTATTTTTTTAGTGAGTTCTTTAAACTTTCCTTATTGAAAAAAGAAATTGCAAAGATTTGACAGAGGGTGGTTGTATAGCCCAGCTTCCCCCAATGTTAACATCCTGCATTACTGTGATGAAATCATTTTAATAAAAAGTTAACACTGGTTACAATATTGCTAACTAAATTACAGACCTTTTCCAGATTTCACCAGTCTTTGCACCAACTACCTCTTCTGTTTCAGAATCTGATCCAGGATCTCACATTTCCTTTAGTTGTCATGTCTCCTTAGTCTCCTCCAGTCTGTGAAAGTTCCTCATCTCTCACTCTTCATGCTTTCAAGAGGGCTGGTCAATTATTTTGCAGAAGATCCCTCAGCATATTTTGTCTGATGTCTTCTCACAGTTGGATGGAGATTATGCTTTTTTGACATGGATACCACAGAAATGGTATGCCATTCTTGGTGTATTAGGTTAGGGATTCATGATGGTAATCTTACTACTGGCATTATTTCTTAACAGCTTTGGTTAGTTGGTTAAGATCATGTGTGCTGGGATTCTCCATCGTGAAAATACTAGTTTTCCCTTTGTAATTAATTATCGTCTTTGGGGAGATAATTTGGTACTGGGCGAATATCTTATTTCTCTTCAAATTTTTACTCATTAATTTTAGCATTCCTCAGTAGATCTTGCCTGCAACAATTAATATGGTGGTTTTCTAACACTGGTGGTTTCTCATTGATTGCATTCATTTCAAATTTAACAAGTAGAATTCTTTAAGAATGAACTGCCAATTTTTCAAAATCATCTACTTATTAAAAATTTATATCTTTATGGTCTTATTTTGTGAATTATGATCCAACACTATTGTTATTTTGTTTTTGAAATTACTCCAGATTTAGCTAGTAAGAGTACTTTCAGGGTAACTTGTGTGCCTTTTCTGTACACACCAACCCTCTTTCCGTGCATGCCCTTATATTCTGACACCACAGGAATTTCCAAGTTCATCTGGTGCTTTCCCTGACCCAGGCTTGGATTCAAGCACTTCATAAAGTTTCTTTATATTATAGAATATAGTATTTGGAAACCAAGTTCTGGGTGCTAGATGTGCTCCTGATTACTGGGATATTATTGTTTCCAGTTCTCTTTAAGAGAGACTGGAAATATGCATGTGTATATACTAATCCACACATGTGTCCACACAGCTGTATAATCTCAGTAATGCATGCATCTGTGTATGTATCTGTTCTATCATCTATCTATCATTCATCTATCTGTCATCTATCTATGCATTTGGATTGTTCAGATTTAATTATTGATATATTTAGATTATTTCTATTACTTTGATAGTTGTATTTTATTTGACCACTCTGTTTCATTCCTTTATTTGGTCTGTCTTCTCTGGATTTAATTAGTACTTTTTTATTCAGATTTATGTTCATTCACCTTATTATTTTCAGGACATTTTGTATACACTTAGGTTTACAATATACAGCTTGAACTAATTTAAAATATTATTATGTTTTCACTTTACTTTTATTGTTGATGCTATTATAGATGTTCCCATTTCCCCCTTTGCCAGCCTCCTCCCAGCCCCCGCACCTCCTTCCCTCTGGCCATCACCGCACTGTTGTTTGTGTCTACCTGTTATGCTACATGTTCTTTAGCTGACCCCTTCCCCTTCTTTCATCTAGCCCCCTCTCTCCCCTTCCCTCTGATGGCTGTCAGTCTATTTCGTGTATCCATGCCTCTGTTTCTATTTTGTCAGTTTAATGTGTTCATTAGATTCGACATAGGAGTGATATCATGGTAGTTGTCTTTCTCTGATTGGCTTATTTCACTTAGCATAGTGTTCTCCAGCTTCATCCACGTGATCACAAAAGGTAATCTTCTGTTTGTTTTTTCTTCCTGGTGTGTGGGGACATAGTATTCCATTGTGTAAATGTACCACAACTTTTTTATCCACTCATCTACTGATGGGCACTTGGGCTCTTTCCAGATCTTATTATACTTCTTCACATGCTATGTAAGGACATTGCAAAATATATCCCTGACCCTCCCCGCCAGCCTTTGTACTGTTGGTCATACATTTTCACCTTTGCATATGCTATAAACACAGAACACAGGACTACCATTTTTGCTTTAGACAGGCACTTTTTAAAAGAACAATTCAAATAAGACAATAATTAATTCTTTTTTACCTTCATTGATTACATTTCCAACTCAGTTTATTTCTTGAGTTGATTAGGTTACTATCTGGTATATACATTTTGCCTAAAAAACTTCCTTTTATATTTGTTGAGGTGTATATTTGCTAGAAATGAATTCTCTGTTTTTATTTGAGAAATTATTTAAGGAAATTGTTTTTCCTTAATTTTGAGGAAAACCTCTTACTAGATGTAGAATTCTGGTTTGACAGATGTTTTACGCTCAATATTTTAAAAATTTTATTCCATTGTCTTCTGGTATGTATGGTTTCTGACAAGTTATCTTTCTTCTGCTGCCTGCAATGTACCTTTTTTTGTGGAAAAATTAAGAATTTTATCTTTGTCTTTTGTTTTTAATAGTTTAAATATGATATATCTAGGTGGGTGTGTGTACATTTGTACTTCTGTTTGGTGTTCTCGGAATATCTTAGACCTTTAACTTGTTTGCTGTCATTATTTTTGAAAAATTATCAAACCAGTATTTTTTCTTTTTCCACGTTTTCTGTTATCTTTCTCTTGTCTCCTGAGAGTCTAATAATTCATCTGTCCTGCAGATCTTGGATGCTGTTTTCTGTTCTTGTTTTTTCAGTGATTTTTTTCTTTTGA
Organism: Sturnira hondurensis; assembly: GCF_014824575.4. Classification (NCBI taxonomy): domain Eukaryota; kingdom Metazoa; phylum Chordata; class Mammalia; order Chiroptera; family Phyllostomidae; genus Sturnira; species Sturnira hondurensis. The sequence continues at coordinate 1,416,113 of NW_028081539.1, forward strand.
TGTTCAGTCTGGGCAATTCTTATCAACCTATCTAATTTTACTGATTCCTCAGCTGTGTTATCTACATGTAAGAATGAAAAGGCATTTTTAGTTTTTCTTACTGTATTTTACGTCTCCAGCATTTCTGTTAGATTTTTTTATATTTTACATTTGCCTGCTAAAATTACTTTTTTTTGCATGTTATACATCTTTTTCATTAGAGATTTTAAAATGGTAACCAATTTAAAAACTATATTTATTTTAAACTGTTAGTAAAATTATTTCCTCATTTGTCTTATACCTGGGTATGTTTCTATTAATTGTTTTCTCCTAGAGGTGCGTTAATTTTTCTAGCCATTTGACGCATCTTTTTTTAAAAGATATACATATCAGCCCTGGCTGGCATAGCTCAGTGGATTGAGCATGGGCCTGCGAACCAGACGACCGCGGTTCGATTCCCAGTCAGGGCACATGCCTGGGTTGCAAACCGGTTCCTTGCAGGCTAACTACCAGCAGGGGATGGACAAAAAGGCAACTATACATTGATGTTTCTCTCCCTCTCTCCTTCCCCTCCAAAAATAAATAAATAAATAAAATCTTAAAAAAAATAAAAATAAAATAAAAGATATACATATCATAGAAAACCATGGAGACTAAGATAAACAGTTTTTATGACTGGACTATGGACAAGCCTGTCCTTTTTTCCATATGGGGGGTTTCTATTAATCTATTCAGGACTTGGGCTTCTTTGAGGCTTGTACTGTTGCTATGGCTATCCACAGTACAAATTGCATTTAGAGTTATTTGCCAGATGACTTTTCTCAATGTCTGTTCCACTCACAGTTTTAGATATTCTTTTGCTGCATGTCAGATAGCGTGTTTCTTGGAGCTCTTCCACTAATATTCTTCTATTTGTTTTACTCAGTGATGCTTTTGTTGGCTGGGACATGACAGGAAGATGGTTTCTGAAGTTTTGATTGAGCCTCAGGCCCTAGACAGGCGCTGCACTCCTGAGTTTCATGTACAGGGTCTTCACGGATACTCTTGCTCTCCCTCCAGCTGTAGTTTGGGAGGCAGCTTCTACTCAACCCCTCCACTGGTGGTGGAGTTGTTTTGTTTGTTTGTTTATTTTGTTTTTCCCTTTTGTTTCCTTCCCCCTAGTTGCAATGAATTCTCATCAGTATCATGAGAGTAAGAATGTGTGTGTGTGTGTGTGTGTGTGCATGTGTGCCATTCCCGCTAAGGTTTAAGGATTTTGTCCCATATAAGAGATAAAGGTCTGGGCAGAGTTTCACACTCACATCACATCGGCAGCTGTTCCCTCCACTAGGCCTATACAATGTTCTCAGGATTATCCACAGGCTTCCTTTAAGCACCTGGTGTGGTATTTGACAGAAAGGCTGTGACTTGCCCCAGGAGAAAAACAAAGGGTTTCACTCTCTTCCACCAGCCTGCACTCAACTTCTTTCAATATGTTGGCTTCTCTTATTTTTGCACAGCAGCATCTCTTTCAAACAAGCTAGTGCCTGGTGCTCCCAGGATTTTGGATTTGTTGTTTGTCCTGCAATTTTTTCTCTCTGCAAGTTCCTTTAAAAAGTCATGAACTAGCATCTTAAGCAACTTTTTATTATTTTTTCCCCCTGGAGTAAAGATGGGGCTAATGATCTTTCCAGCCCTCTACTTCCCTAAGCAGAAATTGTAAGTCTTCACTTTTTAAAAAATCTAGTATTTCTCCTGTATTCTGAAACATTTCTAATAACCACCTCTGGGACACTCATTTTTCCTACTTACACTTTCTTGTATTTGCAGTTCCACATCCTCTGTCTTTAAAGGCTCTTTACCTAAAGTTTAAAAATGTCCTGCTCTGGCTGGTGTACCTCAGTGGATTGAGCAGGGGCCTGTGAACCAAAGGATTGCGGTTCGATTCCCAGTCAGGGCACATGCCTGAGTTGCAGGCCAGTTCCCAGCAGGGGATGCACGAGAGGCAACCATACATTGATATTTCTCTTCCTCTCTCCTTCCCTTCTCCTCTAAAATATAAATAAATAAAATCTTTTTAAAAACTTTAAAAATGTTCTTAGACCTCCCTTTTACTAAAAACAAACAAATTTAAAACTCTCTGATTTGTTCTCTAGATATTATTCAATCACTTCTTCCCTTTTGAATTTCTGGCCTCTAGTTACTACACTGTCCATAACTGTGTGGGCACTAATGTCTAGTTTATTTACTTTTGTTGGCCAACAATCTTAAAGAGTTCTTTCTATATTTGCAGACATAGCACCTACCAGATCCTCCTCTTTCTTTTTTTTGATTTCTTTCTGCCTTACTCCAAACCCTCTTCCTTTTTTTCTACTTTTATCTCCCAGTAAAATTTTACATCTATGGTTTAATTTTTTACTGCCATTTGGTTATTAGATATTAGATTCCCTGGAAAAGAGATTTTATGATTGAAAATGCTTTTAAGCATTTACTCTGGAAGGGTGCTCCCTGTGAGGGAAGAGTGAAATGTTTGGGCAAGCTGGGAAACTGGACTTCAAAGAGTTGAACAAAACTTTCAACATTTTATCTGAAACTTTCAAGTTATGATAGATGTTTAGAAATGCCTGTCAATAGGAAAAGAGGAACCTGACCTTTACTGTTATCATTATCCTCCCTCCTCATCCCCCCAAACAACAACAGCAACAACAACTTCTCAGCCTAATTCATTAACCAAATTGAGATGCCCCAGAGAAGAAGGTGTGACCCTGTATGTGGCAGTTCTCTTCAGCCAAGAGAATGTGTGAAGGGAGAGGGCAATGAATTCTGTATTCTCCAAGTTCTCAGTGCTCTCAGAAGCTGGAGGAATGAAGGTGTTATTCCTGAAGTGAAAGGGATTTGGGGTGTCCATTCAAGTGCATGACCTCAGGGTAACATATTGAAAGTTTACCTTTTATCTGACCATCCAGTGAGATATATTCTGTATGTTACATGTTACATAAATATGTTTGGATGCACCACAATTGTCTTTGACATGATGGAAATGATATTCAAGCCCACGCCACCCTCTCTCTGCTCTGGCTCTCTTATTAAATTTAACAATTACTTTTAAGTCACTTCCATTATTTGAGTATTTTGAATAAGCCAACTTAAAATTTGCAGACTTTTTAAAATTCATTTCTCTTGAACTGATACTCCAGTCCCATAATATCTTCAAGGAAGGGGGTGGGGAGTTAGTTTTTTTATACTTATAAAAGTACTAAAAACTCACAAAAAAGGCAACTTGAAAAATTCAGGAAAACTATAATGAAGCCATAAATGACTTATTCTGATGTCATTCATAGGGAATATTAAGGGAATTGTGTTGTGTTTATTTTCAGTCATTTTCCAAGAAATATGTATTTGATATCCTGCTGATTAAATTATTTTAGCTTCCTTCACTCTGTTTAATAACAATGTAAATATTTTCCATGTGTGCAAAGCCACTGTCCCCCTGTCATCTCTTTACTTCCAACACCCAAACTATATTCACCTTCTCTTCCCTTGGATAAAAAATTTTAAAGCTAGGCATAGGCTTTCCCAGCCTGTCATGTAGTTAAATGTACGAGGGTACTTAACTAACTGTGTACGAGGGTGTGCTATTTCTGTTAGACGGAACTTCCAGGAAATCTCTTAAAAATACGTAGAGGCAACACATCTTGCTTTCAGTTCCTGCTCATTGGAATATGAAAGTGTGTGTAGGGGGACTTACAACCTGAAGCAGCCCACTAAAAATAGTGCAGCAAAACAGGAATGAAGAAACCAATGATTGTGAGGCCACAATATGAGGCATAAATGGCCTATTTTTCACTTCTGAAGGAAAAACTTCAGAGAAGGTTTGAAAAAACTTCAAAGTTTTTTCAAAAACTTTTGAAAAACTTCTTGAAAAACTTCAGAGAAGTCCCAATGACTTGTGATTTTCACAGTCACCTCCGTGCTAGTCCGAATGTTCTGGGCTAACCTCACCTTGGCGAAGAATCCCTTGTCAATGGTGTTCAGTAGCAGGGAATCGCCAATACGGCACGCCTTGGCGGTGATGGCTGCAAAGTCATTGGATACGGCGACTTCAGAGTAAAAAATAATAATTTAGGATAAAAATGAAAAAAAAACCAAAATGAAAATAACAATAAATAAAAACAAAAAAAATTGAGAAAAAGAAAACAAGAAACTGAAAAAAAAATAAAAAGTACAAATAAGAAAAATAAAAAAGAAAACTAAAATAAAAACAAACCAAAAAAAAAGAAAACATGCAAACTTGTCTCACTCCAACAGCTTATCACAAAGCAGCTTCCTGGGCTGTTAAAGACAGAAACCACAGCCTGGCCAGGACCTTATCTAGGGATGGTTCTGGTGTTGGATTTTTCACTACTTGATCTCGTGACAGTTTTACTCTGGAAAAAAATACAAAAAGCTCCCCCCAAAGTTTTTTTAATATGGGATATTAAAGATTGATATTTACTTTAGCAGAAATGAAAATCTGTCAGATGCAAAAAACAATAATAATAAAAATGGAAAATCTTACTCTCATACTCCAGATCTCAGTTCAACTATCTCCTGCTTAGGGAGAGCTTCCCTGGTCCATCCATTCCTACGCACCTCACCCAGCCCTTCATGTTTGTCTCTCATAGCCCTGACCGCAGTGTACATTATTCTTGTTACTGTCTGTCCTTCCCTTGAAGGGAAGAACATGGCTGTAGTGTTTCCTGTGTCTAGCACTGTGAGTGGCAACAAAAGAAATATTAATAAATATTTGTTCACTGGATTAGTAGAAGAGTTTGGGGAGACAAAAGAAAATATGACCAACTATTTATTTAATCAAAGGGATACATAAAGTGTCTTTAAAAAAATTCCTGTCTCTCCTCACTCTGCTTTTAAGATAGATAAGAAGGGGAGAGGTGAGATCTGGTTTTCAGGTATGTTGGCACTTGGTAAGCTTTTCCCAAGGTGAAAAAGGATATCTCATTCTTTTACTTATTTTTAAATACTTTACCTATTTATTTTTAGAGAGAAGGGAAGGAAGAGAGAAAGAAAGAGAGAGAAACATCAAAGAGTGAGAGACACATCAGTTGGTTACCTCCTTCCCACCCCCAGCTGGGGACCTGGCCCCACAACCCAGGCATTTGCCTTGACCAGGAATCTTACCATCAACCTTTCGGTTTGTGGTATGAGACTCAACCCACTGAGCCACACTAGTCGGGGCTCATTGTTTTATTTTATAATGCTGTGATTACTAGTAAGTAATGATTATTTGAATTCTGATTTTGTAATATATCTGATTATGTTTTGTACATGCTTCCTGACTGCTCTTTGGGAACTTTTAACATGATTCTTTCCAAAATAATTGGCCTGTTAAAAAATTTTGTTTTAAATTATATTATGTAGCTTTAAAATATAAATATCAAACACACATTTTTGTCATTTTCTCTATAGATTAGAAAATTTGTCTCTAAACAAGGTTTGATAAATATTTTCACTTATATCTATTCTAAATTTTTATTCCTAATTTAAAAATATTTAATCCTTTCATTTTCCTGAAACTTAGTATTTTGGATTAATACACTTAAAAAGCATCTAAGTTTCATCCTAATAGTTTTTAGCTGCTTCAACACCATTAATTTTATAATTCTCATCACCCTCACACATCTGTAATATTTTGCTAATTATACATAAGATTTCATATACACAGATGAAGAGAGATGACAACATACTGGTAGTACATCTTGGTTATTCTTTTCAGGGGGAATAACCAATGGGGCATGTGATACCCACATACTTCTCCTCACCCCTGTTTTTTCTATGGATGTGTTTTGTAAATAGTGGTCCTATTAGAGAAAGCAAGTTTCACTGTTGGAATACAAATATTTAACAAATCTATCCCATTTGTTTATAGGGGTGAAAAGAAAAGTCTTATCCTAGAGTGTGGAACACTAGAAAGTCACTGTATTCTGTGCCTAGATGACACCCAAAAGTAGTGGTTACTACTGTACCACTGTGCCTAGTAGTGCAGTAGTACACACACGTGTGTATACCACTGTGCCTAGTAGTGCAGTAGTATACACACATGTGTATGTGTGTGGATGTATAGACTTGGACAGTATTAAGGTCTGAATTGTGTGCTCTCAAAATCTGTATTTTGAAATGTGAATGCCCATACTGCAGAATATGACTTGTATTTGGAGATAAGACTTTTAAAGATTTTATCAAGTTAAGATAATGCTGTTTAAGGTGGGTAGGGAACTAGTCCAATTTGACTATAGAATAGGCAATTAGGGCAAAGACACCCAGCAAGTGCCTGCAGAGTCCAAGGAGCTACCATATGAGGACACAGCAAGAGGGTGACCATCTGCAAGACAAGGAGAAGGCCTCAGAAAAAAATCAGGACTGCCAACCTCTTGCTCTTGTACTTATAGCCTCCAGAATTGTTAGAAAATAAATTTTGTTTAAGCTTTTCAGCCTTTGGTTTTTTATTATAGCAGCTCTAGAAAAGTACTACAGGGATTCTGGCTGAATATACTACTTACTGATGTGGCCCACGAGAAAATACACTGGTCCTAAATCATTTGACATTGGCCAAGCAGAGGTAACATATATAATATACTTATGATCATGCCTGTGCATAAAAAGCACTCTGTAAAATGACCTATCATTTTCATTAGTATTGCCTTCATTTCAAAGGTGAATCACAGACTGGGTTGCTAATATGGACCAGGAAGGCAGTGTTACTGGGCGACCCAGCAGTGCAATGGTCCTGAGTGGCAGAAAAAGATAAAATCAGCAATGACATTGTTAATCTTCTTTGTTCATAACCAAAATCAGGAAATCTTCAATTCTCTCTGTGCAACCCAGCGCTCTTAAAAAGTATATTTATATAGTAGAAAAATGGAGAAGTGATTGTACTTCTTGGTGTTTAATCCTGTGGCTTCTCAGATGGTTTTCAATAATTTGGAGCAATAAGACATGACTGAGGGTACTTCTGAGGCTCAAGGGTTGTTCCATGTTACTTAGATTGAGGTACATTGCAAGGCCATTTTATATTTATTTCTATTGATCTTTTATAAATACAAAATTCCTTGGTGGGTCAATAACTGATAAAACTAATAAATCTTAACTAACATCAAGAACTGCAAGTATATTTGGTGACTATTTTAAATAATATATTAAGCTCTGGACAGCAAAGTATGAGAGATTCCTTATAGCTTATAGCTGTCTCATTACAAAGCCAAATATCTGATGTCAGAAGCTTCTTTATATTATATATCACTTCAAATTAAATTTCTACAAAATGAGTGCTAGAAAAATGAAAGCATGTTATACTGAAACTCCTTTAGGTTATTTTCTTATAAAATATTACATTAAAAATGGATATTACTAAACTAGTGCAATCTGATCTCATATATTCAGAAAAAGTCAATTTTTCATTTGTTTTTTTTTAGCAGAAAGAGGCCAGGAATGCCAGGTTTAATCCAATATAACTGACTTTTATTATTAAATGAGTTTAAACTTCAATAAAATAAAACTGTTAAGTAAATTAAGAAACAATATATGACTTGAATCTCATTTGAGATTACACAGCTGCTTCAGGTTATATATTTCAGCTATTTCATTTATTTCTTACTGAGGGCTGGGCTTGCCTATTCATTTCCTTTGAAAACTACCAAAGAAGTCATAGCTAAACAATAAATTGTAGTTTAATATCTCTTCATCACTATCTATTCCATCATTTTAAGCAAAGCACTATTAAAACATTGGAAATATCCCAGTGCCCATGAAAATGGTAGTTTGTTTTTTATCTCATAAGACAAAAGTAATTGAATAAAGTACTTCAGCTAAAGGAATTATGAAATTTCTCTCTCAAGAATTCTTTAATTCTTGTATTTATTTATTTGTTACCCAAGGACAGTCTAAATAAGTCTTAAGGTTTTTGTTCCTGGCTTTAATTCATTTGCTAATATTAGGTAAATACGAGAGAAGAGACATCTATGACAGCCCATGGCCTGGAAGAACTAGCCAATGCTGTTATTCTGTGGAGAGTGTACTCACGTCTGAGCAGGACATGGCATGCATACAATGGATAGAAAACATCGTACATAAAATAATATCTACAGAATAATTGACAGTTCTCCAATACATGGTTTAATGCTCATCTCTAGGAGTTTTTATGATATTAGAGAATGACAGCATTACATAAATACTAAGCAGAAATAAGATTTAATCACCATCTCTAAGCAGTATTATTTTTAAAAACTGAGGTCATAATAAAGATTGAAATATTATCTAAATAACAGGTGTCTCCGTGCATGTAAATCTATATCTACAGAAACATATTATACACCTACCACTCATTTTAGCATCATCAGTTTAAATTTTTTATTCACACTTAGTAAACATTTGAAAAGAAATATAAAAAATTTTAACACAATTTCTGTTATTAATTTTCCCTTTCTTTTATGACTTTGTTTTTTATTTACTTTTATTTTACTCATGATCTAAGTAAAACACAAAGATTTGCATATAGAAATTTTTATACACATGCATAAATAAACAGACATTAACATCCTGTTTTATTTTTTTTCTGAAAGAAAATCTGTACAAGATTTGATTATCAATCTGTAGCATAAATCATTAAATTACCTTCCTTCTGAAAATCACTGCTACTCTGAGAATGTATGTCTGATGGTGATGGAAGGACAAGTTGTTTGCTACCTAAGTATGAGAAGGCACCATCTAATTTCCTGTATAAAAAAAAAAAGCAAGCCATTTGCTTTCGAACAATTAACAAATTAATTTAATGTAGAATTTTCTACTTGAAACAGAAGTATTGGAAAATTTCTGGAAATTTTCTTTCATATTTAGAAATATGAAAAATTTCTATATCAGCATAACATCTTTTATGTTGGAAAGAAACATAATATGAAAAGTTGGAAAATCTCTTTCATATCAACATAGAATTATAACATTTCCCTTAATTCAAGTTTATAAAATGATGCTTGGCATATATGTAATGATAAAATCTGGCTAAGAAAGTGAAGAATCTGTTATTTGAAAAAAAAGCATCATGATGGAAACATCATGCATTGTGATCCTTGTGCATTTTAAATTTGTTTTCTATATATTTACCTGATTAACCATCAAGCTGCTTTTTCTTCTCATCTCTTTTATTGAAGAAAACATATTGAAACTTAGACCTAAGGTAACACTATTTAAAAAGAGATATAAAGCCATGGTGTATTAACTATTACATAATGCTATGTAATACATTGTTGGGAAATGCCCTGTCTGCTTTCAGAAGCTGTGACCCCCATGGCTAAGGCTGAGTAAAATAAGGAGACAAAGCTTATCTTCCTGGTAGAGTCACCACCTCTGCCCTCTTTTACTTTACCCTGCTTGGCCCTGGGCAGAGGAATGGTTAGCCAATGACGGGTAAATTTTCAAGGGATGGATGAGCTAAGACAGGCATGGTCATGATGGGGCCCTCAGGGAAGGATTTGGGGGGCTATAGAAAAAGCGGGTGATGGACCCTCACCCCTTGGCTTTGACATAGTCTGAATACTTCTCCTGCCTGACTTAAGCCTGGAACAATGCTGGAGGGCGATGCAGCCCTGAGCAGCAACAAGGGGTTCCCCAGGGTGATCAGGCCTAAGAAAGAATGCATAAAATTCTGTGCTACCTGCTTTTCTAAGAATGTCCTCAATTTGAATAAGGGTCTAAGAATAAAATGAGTTTGTTTCCCAAAGTTTTATGGCCCTTTAGCTAACTGACTCTGACTCAGAATAAGACCTCATAGTTCTTTGAATGTTATCTATTGTTTGATCATTATTGCCTGATAATGATTGAGCTTTATATATGCTCTACATTTCTGTGCAAATTGAACCCAGTAAAAGCCCATTGAGGAACAGGCTCCTGGCCCTTCTCCTTTGAGATATTGGCCACCTTTCCTCCCCAAGCAGATCATGTCTTGGTAGACTTATTCTCATCCAAGGTGGATTCGGCAGGGGGGGGGGGTGCGAGGAGCTCTGTGGGCAGAAACCTCCCACAATACATTATTCCAAACCTAGTAGGTTAACATTCATTGTTTCATTATTTCTGTGGGTCTAACCATGACTCAGCTGAATGCTTGTTGTCTCTGATNATGTCTTGGTAGACTTATTCTCATCCAAGGTGGATTCGGCAGGGGGGGCGGGGGGGCGCGGAGCTCTGTGGGCAGAAACCTCCCACAATACATTATTCCAAACCTAGTAGGTTAACATTCATTGTTTCATTATTTCTGTGGGTCAGGAGTCTAACCATGACTCAGCTGAATGCTTGTTGTCTCTGATCTGGTGACAGTCAAGCTATGGGCTGAGTCTGGTTTCTTCTGAAGGCTCAACTTCAGGAAGGAGTCACTTCCAAGCTCACCATGTGGCTGTTGTCAGGCCTTTGTCTCTGAACTAGTGGGTCTCTCCATGACAAGGCATTTGGAGTGCCCCAGAGTGAGTAGCCCAAGATAGAAGCCACAGTCTTCTTATAAGCTAATCTGCAAGTGACATCTCATCACTTCTGCTGTATTCTGCATTAGACACAAGTTAGTAAATTCAGTGTACAGTAAGGGCAGGGGATTACTCAAAGATGTGATTATAAGGAAGTGGGGGGTCATTCAGGATAATTCATTGTAGAGATTGCCTTCATTGAAGGAGCTTATGCTGTAGATGTTTTCAATGTTAGATATCTTAGTACCTAATTAATTATGCTCATAGAATAATGTTTCCTTAACGAATAAACAGATTTTTATACCATAATAATTTATATGGTAAGCATCACATATATCTTAAAAGATTTAGTTCCTGTACTATCATATACAGAGTTTCTTGTAATATTTCCATTTCCAAGGACTTGCTTGGCTTTCAAAAATCATTCCATACTAGCTATATGAGGAAGAAAAGAGAGATGTGCTACACAGAATACTTTAAAAGAGATTTTTGCCCCCACCACACATCACTCCAGACAACTGTATTTGAACAACAATAAAATAAAAAAAGGAGAAAAGAAAAAGGACAAAAAAAGAGTGGTTTTGTCTTCTTTCATTAGTGTCTAATTTCCCACATTATTCTGCTATGGTTGAATGACTTAGAGAAGTATTAGTTCCTCTTGATATTTCCCTCCTCCCACTGCAGGCAATAATCACACAATATCAGTTTATTATATTGGTATTTGGGGAGAATAGACATTGTACAATAAATAGAAGGAAGTTGGGTATGTGTGTTGAGAAGACGTGCTGAGAATAATGATAGATAATAATTTCTCAGTGTGTGTAGAAGTTCATGAACTTGGAGTATGACATGTGTTGACTAAACAAAATAAAGAAATATGATATTTCTTGCACATCCGAGATTGTGGTTCCATGTTCATACTCACATGGAGTCTTAAACCTGTGCCTTGCTTAGCATTTCAACTCAAACAAGAGGAGATTCTAGACATTCGTTCCATAAAATAAGCTACTTTGGAGGATAGGAAAGTTTCACTTCAAGAGTAGTTTAAAAACATGAAGTTGCCCTCTCCAGTTCTTCCCTCCTCTTTGGCTTGTCCCTTTTCTTCCTCCTCCTTTTCTTTCTTTTCCTTCTTTCCTCCTTCCTTCCTTCCTTCCTTCCTTCCTTCCTTCCTTCCTCTCTCTCTCTCTCTTTTCTTTTTTTTGAATAAACTGTCCTTTTAACCATAAAATTTATTTCTTTAACAAAGTAATCAGTACTTCAAGTGTATGAATTCAGGATGATATTTGTCTGAATATATTATATTTTCCTTTCTGTGGAAATTAATAGGGTACAAAAGCCTTGAGAATGATCTGGAAATCAGAGTGGATGTAAAAATAATGTATTTTGAGGTTTTTATTTTAATATCATAAATATTTTTTCATACAATTACAACAATTATAATTTTTTATGGTTGCATGATAATCTAGCCATTTCAGGTCCTGGATTTACATAAAATCTCTCTTACCATGGGATACTTTAGGTTGTGCAATTCAGTTTGAAAATGATAAATGACACATTAGGAAGGGTAAGTGTGAGTCTGCATGATAGTCAGATATAAATGTTTAAAAATTTTATAATGTTTTTGAGAAAAATTCAAATATAGTGTATTTCTCCAGTCAGAATGGCCATCATAAACAAATCAACAAACAACAAGTGTTGGAGAGGTTGTGGAGACAAGGGGACCCTAGTTCACTCTTGGTGGGATTGCAGACTGGTACAATCACTATGGAAAACAGTGTGGAATTTTCTAAGAAAACTGAAAATGGATCTGCCTCTTGATCCAGCAATTTCACTGCTAGGATTCTACCCTAAAAACCCTGAAACACCAATTCAAAAGAACCTATGCACCCCAATGTTCATAGCAGCACAATTTACAGTAGCCAAGTGCTGGAAGCAACCTAGGTGCCCATCAGTAAATGAATGGATCCAAAAACTATGGTACATTTACACAATGGAATTCTATGCAGCAAAATGAAAGAAGGAGCTCCTACCCTTTGCAACAGCATGGATGGAACTGGAAAGCATTATGCTGAGTGAAATAAGCCAGGTGGTGCAAGAAAAATACCATATGATCTCACCTTTAACAGGAAGCTAAACAACAAAACAAACAAGCAAGCAAAATATAACCAAAGACACTGAAATAGAGAACAGGCTGACAGTGACCAAAGGGGAGAGGGGAGGGAATTTCAGGGGAAAAGGGGAAGAGTTTACAGGAATAAGCATAAAGGACACATGGACAAAAACTAAGGGGGATGGGAATGGAAGAGAGGTGGGGAAGGCTGGGTGGGTAGGCTAGGATGAAAGTAAAAGATGAAAAACTGTACTTGAACAAAAATGAAAATAAATAAATTAAAGAAAAGAAATAAAAAATATATATATAGTGTGTTTCTATAGGTGGGTTTTTTTGACCTCAAGTAGTTATTCTGTAATTATGTGGAGTTAATTTACAAGATTTATTTCTTTGGTAAACTCAAAGAGTATAAATTAAAAAATTTCAAATAAAATGAAAAAAATAATGTAGGTTTCTTCTTGACATCAAATCTAACTTTATATGACATTTGTCAGTGGGAGGTTAAAACAAAGGAATAATTTATTACAGGAAATACAGATACATGTCAATGACAAATTTGAACAAAGTCTCCACCTTATAGATCCAGAAAAAGCTACTTAAAATTGGCTAATATGAAAGCAATACTTTCCAAGGAAGAAACAATTTTAGCTTTCCTATGACTGGCTCCAACCAAAGATCCTTGCAACGAGGGTTTTGTTTTGGAAGCATATATAAATGTCATCAAAGGAGTGATGTTATAAATTTAGTTGACTTTTCCTTATTGTTAATGTCAATGTTTGATTCAAAGTGCTAAGAAAATTACCATTTAATGAAAATTTATAAAATGAAATCAAGTTATAAGTACACAACTTACATTATAGTTAACACAACACTTATTCATTACCTAGTCATCAAGAATAAGACATACAAGGGGCAGTAAAAAAGAAACAACAGAATTATCTTCCGGAAGGCAGGACCCTTATAGTACTGGCTTTCTCTGCTTGATGAGTGATCTAGGAACCCATCTGTATCAGTGTACCAGTTGGCATTGTTGTGAGAGGCTGTGTTTGGCTTCAGTGAATAATTTTTGAAGATTCTTTCAGTGCATTTGCCCATTTCATGATGGGTCATTTATACCTGCCCACTCTGCACACCTGTCCACTCTGCACTGAGTGTTATCAGTTTTTAACCAAAAAATGGCATGACCTTCATGTCTTACTCTCCCTATTCATCTGATCTCACCCCAAGTGACTTTTTGGGGGGGTTTATTTCCCAGATGAAAAAAGTCCTCAAAGGGAAATGTTTTGCCAATGTGGAAGAGGTGAAACAAAAAATGGCAGAGGCACTAAAAGTCATCAAAATCAGTGACTGTTCAAAAATTGTTTTGAGCTGTGGGAAAATGTCTCAATAGGTGTATTACATCAAATGGAGAGTACTTTGAGGGTAACTGAAGTTTGAACATGTAAGAATGAATATACCTTTTATATATAAATTTTATTTTTGGGGGGGTCCCCCTTCATATGTCTTTTCTCTTTGTTTTTGATGCCAGATTAAACACAAGGTGTGTAACAGGCATTAGATAAATGTTCAGTGAGATGAAGGGTGAAAGTAGCACCATAGGAGATCTAGAATTGTGTGAATCTTAACAGCTGTAACAGCCACTTGTGAGATCCTTCTAACTACAGGTAGGTGCCTCCACATTTTAGAGGTTTTTTGTCCTAATTGTCATCTGATATGAAATAGACATCATTATCCCTATTTTAGTAACAAGGAAGCTGGGTCAAATAGATAAAGTAACTATTCTCAAAAATGTATTAAATGTAGTAAAGTATCTATTCACAAATAAAATCACTTACCCACGTTGTGGAGTCAGTTTAGGAAGAGAGATTCACACGCAGTTCTGTCTTAGTGTGTTCATGCTTCTGTAACAAAATACCACCGATTTGGTGGCATATAAACAACCGACATTTATTTCTCATATTTCTGGAGGCTGGAGAGTTCCAAATCAAGGTGCTGGTAGATCTGGTGGCTGGGAAGAATTTGCTTTGTGATTCTGAGGTGCTGTCTTCTGTGTCCTCACATGGCAGGAGGGGGTTGGCAGTTGCTTTTACAAGAACAGCAGTCTCATTGATGAGGGTTCTGTGCTCATGATCTACTCACTTCCCATAAGCCCCATTTACAAACACCATCACATTGAGATTTAAAATTTAATATATAAATTTGGGAGCCACACAAACATTCAGCCTATGATAAAGTCTATCCAAGTCTAAGCCAGAATACATGACATTGCCTAATTCATAGGGTCCTTCTTCTGAAGGCATCACGGTCCCAGTCCCAGAGATGACCAGCTTTCTCAGTTCTCTCCGATTTTCTGTACTATGGAAGATTTGCTCTATGTAGTAAGTCTTCAGAGATTTACTAGGAGCCTGGGGGTTGGAACATAAGAGAATGGCATTTTTATACAGAAATCAAACATAGACAAATTTGGAGTAAATAATACTGGATAGGTGGCAGAACTAAATTACTTATTTAACCTTATTCAAGAACTTTCACCATTTAGAAATTACTTTCCTTCTCTTATGTTTGATTAAACCAAATTAGAACTAAACTCTTTTAGAATTGCAAGTGTTCTCTGCCCTGAAGAGTGGCTGTGCAGATGGAGACCTGGGCCTCGACGAAAGGTCAAGAACCAGGCTTTGAGGAACCTATTCTAAACACCAAGTCCATTAACCTGAAAATGTCAGCATGAGTGTGTGATCTGGATGTTGTGGCTAACGTAAAAAATAAAATGGGAATGGGAAAAAGGTTTAAAAGGACACTTTAACACAAAAAATATTTGTAATATCAGGATTTGAAATTCACTTTTATTTTGAAATATTTAGTTTTTAAAACATTCTTGGCCTAACACAGAAGTCCTAGGACTGTGTTATTAACATTACACTACCAAGTGATGTGTAATATGACAGTATTACTTGTATTCTCAGAACTAGTGAAGATGCTTCCATGAGTTAATCATATTTTTAAACATTTGTGGAGAAACCTCAAAAACGAGTTCTTCTTCAATATAACATTGTGAACATCCTTACTTCTTTATACTATATTTAACTGAATTAGTTATGTAAGTTGGTGAACTCTCAGTTAATTCTCTGTGGGTCACTTAATGAATCAGATTCCTATCAGGAAACATTTAATTAAAACATAATTATAACCATTCCAACACTATTGCAAAGACACTAAAAGAATCTTATAAATCTGCTTCTTGAATTATTTCTTGGATCATAAAATAGGAATTCTTCTTAAACATTTTTATTCCAGATGCAGATTATCTAAATTTAAACTTCCCTTAATGAGACATCAGTGTGAGATGAGAGTTCATATCACCTTTTCCTACCATGGTTATTGCCTTCTATGTGAAAGACAGGACAGATGGGGAAAAGGAGATAAGGTTTTCCACATCATCTTTTAAAGCCCCTTCTTCAAAGAAAATAGGGGAGGCACAGGGTCTAGTCTATATTGTTTCTTATGCACTGGAACAAATCTATTTTCCATAAGTGCAAGAATTCTTAAATCTGCATACCTCTCAAGACCATACTGAAGTCTTACTTTGGGGTACAAACATGAGTCTGCCATATACTTGACAGTATTGCATAAAGCCTATAAACTTTAAATCTGCCTTGAGGTGCCTATATGCTTCTTCCACTTTGCAAACATTCATCAGTTCCCCATTGGTGAGATATTAGAAAGAGGGTAGTGAAGATTAACTTCATAATAATGACCTGGTGACTAACAGATGCAGAAGGAGACTTTTTTTCACTTTTTCATATATAAATATATTCATGTCTTCTGTTTACTAGGAAAAAAGTGTCAAGTAATTAATTATCTGGGTTTCCCTTCACTCCTTTGCACTTCTCAAATTCAAGTTGCAATGAGCTCATTAGCATTATACTAAGCATGGCTAGAAATGTTAAAAGTTAGTGTAGACATTTGTTAAAAACTTGTCACTATTCTGAAGCACTTCTAGATTCTGCTTTTTGACTAAGAATTACTGTGAAGATGCCTTAAAGACTATCTAACCCTCCCTCATTTATTTACCTATAGCTATTTATTACTCGTATGAATGGAGAGGGAAATTGTTCTAAGAGCTCAACTACTGAGGGGCATGGAACACAACCGGTGACCTTGAAATACCTGTAGCTTCAGCTTGGATTCATTCTGGTCATTCTGAAAATAAGAGAACTTCTTCAGTGGGAGAAAATGAAACAATAAAAATCGGTTCTGTTTAGTGAAGGCAGAAAAACGGCAATGATTGTTCTGCTGAGAAGTACTATTGAAGAGTTTGGCGTTGTGTGCTAGAACCAGAATCCTTTTGTTCAAGTCGTAACTTTGCCACTTTGTTGCCTCTGTGCCTTTGATGACTTATTTTATTTGTGTGTCTCAGTTCCAAATATGAATACTTGTAGATTTTTTATGTTTTATACTATTGTTACCAGCACTTTAAGTCATGAAAATCATAAGACAATGCTAAAATATAGTATCATTGTGCTGACCCTACAGACCAAGAAATTCGAACTCTGAAGTTATAAGTAAAGTTATACATGCCAGATAACTTAAATAGTAGTGTAACAGGGTGCAGCCAAGAAGGGGGCCCCCAAAAGAGATTTGGAATGGGGTCCAGAACTCAGGGTGTCCAGGGAATATTAGAAAGACATATAAGAAAGACATCTTATTTGTCTTTCTTACCCCTAATCTCCTCCACACACACACAAAGGTGTAAATTGGGGGAAGCAACAAATGGAGCAGGGCCATTGAGAGCAGTTTTGCATAGCAACAGTTTCACAGCTAACCTCTGGCATGGTCATTTAGCATATCTATAACCTTTAACTGGTTACACAGATATGTTAAATAGCTGTGGCCATGCTCTGAGCCAGGGAGATGGAAGTGACTTCCACCCAAGACATAACTAGGGGCAATTCCCTGAGTTATAGCACCTGCATGGAGCTTGGAGATGATCGGCGACACGCCATGGGGCCACATCTGCCCAGACACATGATGGCAGCTCAGTAAACCTGGAATATACAGGAACGCTGGCAGGTGTAGCTGATTATGGGAGGAATCAGAAATGGGGCTGCAAAGGAGGAAAGGCCTGGGAATTAAAAACTCCGACACGGCAGCCATTGGGGGAGAGCCATGCAGTTTTGGCAGAGTGAGGACCCCTGCAGCCAGTTGAAGAAGAAAGCCATGTGCTTTTGGCGGAGTACAGACCACTAAGCTTTGGTAGAAGAGGCCCACACAGTTTTGGGGTGCTCCCTTTGGTCACATGGCCTAGGAAGCAGGAGAGACTTTGCCTGAAAAATGGGTACAAAGAACTCTTGCCAGTAGGCCATGAGAAGTTGCCACAGAGCTTTGGAGTAATTAGAGATCCTGCTTGGACGGGGACACAGCTGATGGTGCCAGTGGCCTGAAACACAGATGTGTGCTTCTTTTCCTGGGTTACAGTACCCCGAATTAGGGCAGGGGGCAGGAAGCACTGTGGGCATCTGTGGTTATCCTAAAGAACTTTGATATTTTAATGGGGACATTGGGTCATGACTTTAAGTCTGTATAGCTTTAAATAAACCTTTCCTTTTCTTTTCACAAATCTCTGGCATCGAGAGATCTTTCCTCTGGTGGAGGACAGACGAGCCCAGTAGGTGGTCCAGACGGTATTAGTATACCATCCTTGAGTGGGGGGGGCTGTTCTGTAATAGTTTTTGGCATCCCTGCAAATATTTCCCACCCCCCCCTTGGACCTCTGTTCAGTAACAGTAGGGATTCTAATCCAAGCACCTAGGCTGGGGAAAAGTATGTGATTTTAACTTCCTTATTTACTATCTCTCAAGCTCTTAGCATGAATCTGACATGAAATGCATGCCTGTGAGTTTGTTTTCATTACGTGTTGTTAGTCTATTGCTTTTTTTGTTTTAGATTCCACACATGAGTAAAGTTATATGGATTTTTCCCTTTTCAACCTGCAGTTACCATAATATTCTCAAGATCCATACATGTTGTCACAAATAGCAATATTTCAGCCTTTTAATGGCTGAGCAGTACTCCATGGAATATATATACCACATATTTCTTATTAGAGATACAAACAACAGAATGGTGATACCAGGGGAAGAGGGTGGGAGAAAGGCAAAATGGGTAAAGGGGGTCAAGTAACAGAAAAAAAGTAGACTTTTGGTGGTGAGCACGCAATAGGGTATATAGATATCAAATTATAGTATTGTACACCTGAAGTTTGTATAATGTTATTAACCAGTGTTATCTAAGTAAATTAAAAAATACTGAAAAAATACAAAATGCTAGCTAGCATTTATCAGAAAAAAATGCTTAGCCTTCTACAAGGCAGGCTTTTCTTTTGTATTTTACTCAGTTACATAAGAAATAAATTAGAAGCATTATGGATCATTCTATTCTATATTTTGTTACAAGATGAAATAGTTTAAACATTAACAAAATGAAAAAGAATAATAAAATATCTAAAATACCAACCAAGCCCTGGCTAGTGTAGCTCAGTGGTTTGAGCACAGGCCTGTGAAGCAGAGGGTTGTTGGTTTGACTCCCAGTCAGGGCACATGCCTGGGTTGCAGGCCAGGTCCCCAGTAGGGGACACATGAGAGGCAACCACACATTGATGTTTCTCTCCCACTCTTTCTCTTTCCCATCCCCTGTCTCTAAAAACAAATAAATAAAATATTGAAAAAAATAAAATAAAATACCAACCAAAAGTCATTTTATCATTGAGGGTATGTTATGTCTAAAATAAATGAGTGGTAGTAATAAAAACTCCTAGCGACCCTGCCATGATTGCTAAGAAATATTCATGTGTAAATCCTGAGACTTGTGTAACGAATTTATCTCATTTACATTTAGAGTAATTATAAATAGATAAGGACTTACTATTTTTTGTTTTGACTGTTTTGTAGTTCATTTATTCTTTTCTTCCACTTTTACTGTCTTTGTGATTTGATTATTTTTTTGTAGTAGTATGCTTGAATTCTTTATCTTTTCTTTTTTAATGTACTAAACAGCTATTTTTGATTAGTGTGCCCTGGCACAGTGGTTGAATTCTTTAAAAATTTCAAGGATTTTTAAAACTTGCAATACCTGACTCTTTAGTCAGGGGTACTGACTTCTTTTCCCTTAGACTGTCAGATAAAAAAAAAATGACAGCAGCTAACACAGCAACAGCTGTCCAGTATGAATGAATTACACTTATCTATTATTTTTGTCAGATTGGCAAAGAATAAAATATATCTTCTGGTGTGCTGAAAAATTTTAATAATTTATCTGTGAGATGAGATGAAAAATGTTGAAAATCACTGTACTAGAGGTTTCTTCTTTGTTGTGACCACAAGATTTACCTAAAACCTCTTATGGTTATAAAAGTTACTTTTAAACTGATAGCAACTTAACATCAATCACATAAAATACTCTATCTACACATTACTTCTCCTTTTCACATTTTAGGTTTTGTAAATAAAAATGTACATATTTTCATATTATGTAAACAAGAACAAGTTATTTTATAAGTATTTTAATAGTTTTGTTTTAATTTTAAATGACAGTTTAAAGTGACTTACACACCATCATTATAGTATTAGACTATTCTGAGTTTGCATGTATAGTTACCTATATTAGTGAGTTTTTTACACTTTCGTGTGTTTTTATGTTGTGTTTTAGTGACCTTTTGTTTCAACTTGAAGAATTTCCATTAGTAGTTCTTGTAAGGCAGGTCTAATGGTGATGAAATTCTTCACCTTTTTTTTTGTCTGAAAAATTCTTTTTGTCTCCTTTTGGGAAGAGTAGTTTTGCTGGCCAGAACATTACTGAAGGCAGTATTTTTCCCTGCATCACTGTGAATATATCATCCTACAGAAGTTAGTGTTTATTACAATACTTATGTACCTAAAAACATGCAGAAAAGAAGAAGATGGTAGTAAACTAAAAAATGTAGGTTTTAAATCAAGGATACCAAGGAGGAATAATGGGTAAGGTATTTGTGATAGGAATCCTGATGGAACTAAACGATGTACAAAGTCATTAATAAGAGGTCAGTGTTTTATAACACATTACAATGCCACTTCCATCAGAAGAATTCCTGCTTCCTTTGTTTCCTATCATTTTTTTCAGATTATGTTACAGAAATACACATATAACAAAAGGAAGAGGTTGTATGTGGGATGTTATTTAACCTCACTATGGACTTTACAATTAGTATTTAAACTTGAATATTACCTCTTTGTTCCCTAGAATTTGAAAAATTAACAATCTATATATTCCTAAGTAAGGGACTACTCTTGTCTTTTATAACATGTATTTAATTGATCGTTTAAGTGGCTTTCATGATGAAGCATCTTATCATTTTGTAATTTAATTATTATTATTATATATTTTTATGTTTTGGAGTTTCTACTGAGTCTTTATATGTATACATACATCCACACTCCATGAGGTAAACCCCAGACTCATTCTCAGCTATATCCCCAGAGATTCTCCTTTTCTCTCATATTCCCATCCTCTGCGACAGTGAACGAGTCCTAGTCTTATTGGTTTGAACATATATTTTCATTTATCTGAATCTATTTCACAATGTAATAAGATAGCAATCAGTACCCACTCTCTGCCATAGAAACCAGTAATACTTTATGTGCCCCAATTATTTATCTGTTTCTGGTTGTCTACATATGGCCTAGTTCTCTCAGAACATGTGGACCTGATAAAGAAAAGAATGAGACTTCTCACATAGAGACAGTCATTTCCTCATTTACATATGTCAACTAACTCTAGCTTCTCATGTAAATTTTGTATCCCAATGTCCTTCATAAACCAAACTATGAGGGGAAACTGCAACCTTAATATGTTCATTTCCATCATAGCCAAAATTATTAAACTGCTTAAGTCTAATTAACACTGAAAATTTCAAAGTGAGAAGAGTCATCAAGTTTTGAAAACCTAATCTAAACTGACACTCCACAAACTTATTTCCTGAATTTATCAAAGTGTATTGTTTAAAAATATACATAGCTCATACAGACTCTCTAGTTGGAGACCCTGTCTTGGTTTTGTCTGGAATCCATTTATCCCCACAGCAATCTCTTTCTGTGCTTCCCTTCATAATAAGTATGTGAAAATCTGTCCCTCCAAGAATATAGTAAAAAATGCTATATGCCTTTATTCAAAATAAATATAAAAATTAAAAAGTGGACTATAATAAATCCTAAAGAAAAATATGTTTTATTTTTCTATGGAGCAGAATGAACCATCTATTAAATGTCTGTGTTTTATTTATTATCATCTTATATAAAAAACAAGGCATCAGTATAAGTCAGCACCAATCATAAATTGATATCATTCTAACAAAACACAAAGGATAATTTTTAAATTATGGATAATATAACTAACTCCCATGGATATTCGGCAAATTGGGAAAAATGATCTTTCACTCATATTTACCCAAACATAATTTTTTTTCATGGAAAGACAATATTTTACTAGTTTGGAACTAACAGCTGTTTTCCACATTGATCTCAATAATTAAAGATTTTTTTTGCCACTTCATACACAAGATAGCATAAAAATTACTATGGTATATGTGTACCTCCAAATAGAAATAGAGGATTCCAGTAATTCATATAAAATATAATACAGATACTTCTATTTAAATATTCCACATAAGTGGTATCAAAACATGTAAGAATAGGAGTTTTCATGTCGAATTCCTCCTCCATAAATTCACAAATTTTTGTAACCACTCATAGATGGAAGCATCTTTGTTGGAGCTTTGGACTTCAGCATGTCTTTAGAGAAACAATAATCAAGAGTAGATGCATTGAAGATGGTAGCTGGAACAATTTTACCTTCCCAGCATCATTCTTATCCTAAGGTGACAAATTTCACTAACAAAAAAGATGGTCTTAGTCCATCATTTCTCCCATAGAAGAAAATGAGCATGTAGTGAGTATCCAGCTTTTACATCCATGTGAGATGCTGTCCAAGATGCCCAGTTCTTTCTTGTCCCATCCAGAACACAGAAGATCAGCAGGGATCAACAGTCTAAATGAAGATAGGGGAGGGGGAAAAAGGTGAGACTCACAGCAACTGGGGTATAAGGCACTCAACAAAGAGTCTTAGTTTCACTAATCATCTCATGGACTACATCAAGGGCCCACCCATAAAATTCATAGGACCCTTCACTTGCAGACACCACGTCAAGACTTTTCATGCCTCCAGCTCTCCATGCACCTCTGCCCTCCAGCACTGAGCATGCACCTATATTCCTTTTACATTCCATCACCCAGCCCACCCAAAGAAGGGATGTATGCTCAAGCCTTTACAGATTCTGAAGACTCCTGCACAAACAATGGATCAGAGGAGAACTAGAGAGGTCTTGTGAGTCAAACAAAAATGAAACATCAAAAATTCTGGGGTGTAACCTAAGTAATTCTATGAAGGAAGTTTATAGTGGTAAATGCCTATTAACAAAAAGAAAGATCTAAAGTATATTACCGAAATTTACACCACAAGGATCTAGAAAAAAGAAAACAAATTAAGCCCAAAGTTGGCAGAAGGAAAGAAATAAATATTAGAGCAAAAATAAATAAAATAGAGACTGCAAAAACAATAAAAATATTAAACAAAACTAAGAGTTATTTTTGAGAATATAAACAAAATTGATCAAACTTTAACTAGATGAACCAAGAAAAAAGAGGTAAGATTCAAGTGAATAAAATGAGGATTGAAAGAGGAGACATTAAAATTGATACCATAGCAATAAAAAAGATATTAAAAGACTACTATTAACAATTCTATACTAATAAATTGGGTAATCTAGAAGACACAGGTATGTTTCCAGAAATATATAACCTTTCAAGATTGAATTAGGAAGAAGTAGAAAATCTGAATAGACCAAAATGAGTAAAGAGATTGAATCAGCACTGAAAATTTTCCCAGTGAAGAAAAGCCAAACACCAGATGATCTGTGAATGAATTTTACAAAACATTTAAAGAAGAAATAATGCTAATTCTCCTTAAACTCTTTCAAATAATTGAGGACCTGAGAAAACGCAAACTTATTTTATGAAACAGATATCACCCTCTTATCAAATACTGATAATGACAAGAAAAAAGGAAAAATTATAAGTCAGTATCCTTGATGAACATAGATTTAAAAATTCTTAACAAATTACTAGCAAATCAAATTCAATAATACATTAAAAGGAAATTACACCAAAGTTATGTGGGATTTATTCCTGTGATACAAGTATCCTCAAACAATTAATGAGATATGCCTCATTAACAGAATGAAATATAAAACTCATATGATTACTTCAATACATTCAAAAAAAGTTTTTGATTCTATTTTGCTTACTTTTATATTTTGTTGATTAGGTTTCACTTATAGGTGGGACCATATGGTATTTGTCTTTCACCACCTGGTTTACTTTATTTAGCATAATGCTCTCCAGTTCCGTGCATGCTGTCGTAGGGGGAGGAGCTCCTTCTCCCTTTCTGCTGCGTGATATTCCGTTGTGTGGATGTATCACACTTTTTTGATCCACTCATTTACTGATGGGCAATTAGATTGTTTCCAGCACTTGACTACTGTAGATAATATTACTAGGAAATAAAGAACAAACGGACAGTGACCAGAGGGGAGAGGAGGGGGGTGACAACTGGAGAAAGAAGGAAAAAGGTCAAGTCAAGGAACAGGTATAAAAGACCCAGGGACAAAGATAGCTGGGGGGATTGAAAGTGGAAGATAGGGGATGAATAGGGGAGGGGAGAGTAATAGGGGAAAATGGGGAGAACCGTAATTTAACAACAATTATATATATGTAATTATATGTATATATATATAATTATATATATATATATTATATATATAATTATATATATATATATAAAGAAAAAAGTTTTTGAAAACATTAAAAAATGTCCACACTACCCCAAATGATCTATAAATTGAATGAAGTTCTTAAAAATTACAATGGCAATTTTAAAGTATTAGATAAAACTTTAAAAATTTATATTAAACCAAAAAAAGACCCCCCAAAAGGCAAAGAGATTTTGAGGAAGAAAATCAAAGCTGGAGATATCATATTGCTTGATTTTAAAGTACCCAAACAGTATTGTACTGGAATAAGAACTGATACAAAGACCAATGGAGCAGTAATAAATCCAAACATATATGATCAACTAATCTTTAAAAAGAACACTAAAAATACACAATGGGAAAAGGATAATCTCTTTAATGAATGGAGTTGGAAACACTTGATAAAAAAAAAAGAATGAAACTGCACTCTTACACCATATACAAAAAACTACTCAAAAGGAATTAAAAACTTACACCTAAGACCTGAAAGCATTAAACTTGTAGAATAAATCACAAGGAAAACTTTTAGACATGATACCTAAAACACAGGCAAAAATAAACAAGTGGGGTTACATAAAACTAAAAAGTAAAATAAGCAATAAAACATGAAAAAGCAATATTTCCAAACCATGTATCTGCTAAGCAGTTATTGTCCAAAATATATAAGGAACTCATGTAACTCAGTAGAAAGTCTCACCCCAAATACCAAATAACATAATTACAAATAGGCCAAGAATCTGAATAGCCATTTTTCCAAAGAAGACATACAAATAGACAACAGGTATATCAGGTGGTTCACAAGGTACAAACTTCTAGTTATGGGATAAGTAAGTTCTGGAGATATACTGTGTATCACAGTGGCTACAGTTGACAATACTGTACGGTGTACTTGAAAGAGAGAGTAGATCTGAAAAGTTCTCATCACAAGAAAAAATTGTAACTAAGTGAAGTGTTAGATATTAACTAAACTTTTTGTGGTAATAATTTTGTAATATATACATATTTCAATTCATTGTGGTATATACCTTAAATTAATACAATATTATATGTCAATCATATCAATAAAACTGAATAAAAATAATGTTAAATAAAAGATTGAGACATCAAGAAGGGCTTTGGAATTTTCTTCAAGTCTCATATTCTGGAGACAGAAACAGTATAATTTTCTAAACATTATACAGTGCTCTCTATATTAAAAAGAATGTAACATGGTTAATTCAAGGATATCTAATTATCCTTGAATTCTATATATGTATAATTTTAATTATAAATTAGAGTTAATAGAATAATTAGAATTAATTAGAATTACAATAGAATAGAATTAATTAGAATTAGAATAATGGGAAGGTAACTCCATTTTAACTATTTTCACTTTCTAAAATAATTCATAATGAAAATAAATAAATCTCTGGTAGCTATAATTCTTCCTCTGTGTGTTTTTATTAGTGAAAGAAAAAACAAACTATAAGGGACACATGAAAAAATATTTCTTTTTAAAGTATATTTTATTGATTATGCTATTACAGTTGTCCTACTTTTTCCCCCTTTGCACCCCTCTGCTCAGTGACCCCTTCCTCCTAGCAATCCCCGCTTAGTTCACGCCCATGGGTTGTTCATGTAAATACTTTGGCTTCTCCATTTCCTATACTACACTTAACCTCCTTCTGTCTATTTAGTCCTACTAATTATGCTTCTTAATCCTTGCATCATTTTCCTCATTCTATCCCTTCCCCTCCCAGCTAATAACCCTGTGATTCTGTTTCTGTTCTTGTTGTTTGCTTAGTTTGTTTGTTTGTGTGTGTGTGTGTGTGTGTGTGTTTGTTTTTTAGATTCAGTTGTCAATAGTTGTGCATTTGCCGCCTTTTTAATGTTTATGGTTTGGATCTTTTTCTATTTCTTAAATAAGCCCCTTTAATATTTCCTGTAATACTGGCTTGGTGATGATGAACTCCTTTAGATTTACCTTATCTGGGAAGCACTTTATCTGGGAAGCAAATGATAGCTTTGCTGCATAGAGTAATCTTGGTTGTAGGTCCTTGCTTTTCATCACTTTGAATACTTCTTTCCAGTCCCTTCTTGCATGCAAAGTTTCTTTTGAGAAATCAGCTGACAGTCTTATGGGCACTCCTTTGTAGGTAACTCTTTGCCTTTTGTTGGTTTTAAGATTCTCTCTTTATTTTTAACTTTTGGCATTTTAATTATGATGTGCCTTAATGTAGACCTCTTTGGGTCCAACTTGCTTGGGACTCTCTGTGCATCCTAGACTTTAATGTCTATGGCCTTCACCAAATTAGGGGTGTTTTCTTTCATTATTTTTCCAAATAAGTTTTCAGTTTCTTTCTCTTCCTCTTCTCCTGCACCCCATATAGTTCGGATGTTAGTACATTTAAAGTTCTCCCCAAGCTTCCTTAGACTCTCCTCATTTTTTTGCATTCTTGTTTCTTCATTCTGTTCTAGTTGAATGTTTATTTCTTCCTTATCTTTCAAATTGTTTATTTAAAACCTGGCTTCCTTCCCTTCACTGTTGGTTCCCTGTAGATTTTTCTTTATTTCACTTAGTGTAACCTTCATTTCTTCCTTTATGTTTTTGCAATACTCAGTGAGGTCTCCGAGCATCCTGATCACCAGTATTTTAAACTCTGCATCGAATAGGTTGGCTACCTCCGTTTCATTTAGTCCCTTTTCTGGGGTTTTGTTCTGTTCTTTCATGTGGGCCATATTTCTTTGACTCCTTAATTTGGCAGCCTCCTTGTATTTGTTTTTGTGTAGGTAGAGCTGCTTTTACTTTTTGTCTTAGTAGCATAGCCTATGTAGAAAAGGCACCTATAAATTGTGTGGGACAGAGCCTTATGTACTGGCCAGGGTGGGGAAACCCCTTTCACTGCTTTGTGGCTCTTGTGTGGGGAGGGTTCAGAGAGGAAGCCAGCTTCCCGGCTTCTGGAGGTTTGCCCATCACTTGGCCCATTTCCAGTCACTACACCCACTTCCTGTATGCAACTGGCACCCATCCAGATGCTGCCCTGGTGGTGAATCCTGGAGTGGGTGGGTCCGTAGACATTTTAAATCTGTGTGGGCCCTTTAAGTGACAAAAAATCTAGCAGTTTCTTCCACAGCCCCAACCCCAACCCCACTTATTTTTACAGTCAGAGGTGATGGAGATTTATCTTCCTGGTGCTGGATCCCTGGGCTGTGTGGTCTGGCTAGGGCTGGGATCTCTTTCTCCCAAAGTATCTCTCCCTATTTTTATCCACCACATGTGAATGTCCATTTCACTGCTGCTGCTGCTGCTACCTCTCCACACCACACTGCCCCTCTGTCCATTTCCGTGACTCCATTCCTCTGACTCATCTGAATGGTGTGATTTCTTTAACTCCTTGGCTGTCAGACTTCCATACAGGCCAACTTTCTGATGGTTCTGGGTGTTATTTGTTTTGAGATCTGGTTGTAATTCTTTCTGTGGTTACACTAGGAGGTGAAGCATGTCTACTTACACCTCCACCTTGACCAGAAGTGATAAAATAATAAAATATTCTTGAAAGTTTCAGAATGTTTCCATTAGTTGAAGGATGAGTAATAAAAGGATGGTTGCATTGTGCAAACCTCATAAGAGATTTATATTTTTGATATATTTAACTTGAATTAAATTTAAAATAAAACATTTCCTAATAATGTCTAAAAGAAACCCTAACAAAATAATACTTTGGTTCTTTAAAGACAAATGAGATGTGGCCCTGCTCTAACAGAAAAAAAAACAGTGCCCCCCCCAAAAAAACCCTACAATGATCCATTACACCTGTTAGGATGACTATGAAAAAAAGAGAAGAGATTAGGAAAGGAAATTTATGTACACTATTGGTGGGAATTAAATTGGTACAGCCATTACAAAAAACAGAGGTTTTTTTCTTCAAAAAAACTAAAAATAGAACTGCCATACTGCATACCAATCCTACTTTTGGTGTTTATTCAAAGAAAATGATATCATTATCCCAACGAGATATCTGCACTCCTATGTTCAATGCACCAATTTTTTCACAGTAGTTGAGATATACAATCTTTTAAGTTTCTATTGGTGGATGAACAAATAAAGAAAAATGCAATATGCAATGAAATATTATTCAACCATAAAAAGAAATTATTCTGCATTATGACAACACGAGCAAACCTCAGTGACGTTATGCAAAAATAACCAAAATACATAACCAAATATATATCTATAATAACCAATATATATGTATATAATCTAATCAAAATAATGATTTGATTTCTGTTTATAGTTTTTACTTTTCTGTCATCAGTTGCGATTCTTGCCTACATTTCCATCCTCATATCCTTCAATACCTAACACAACACATTTAAATGACATTCAACTTTGTTTTGTTGTTTGAACATTGTTAGTTTTAACTCAGGCCTTCTGATCTAGCATTTAGTAGACAAAAAAGGGCAAAATTGTTTAGAAAGTGGAGAATATTCAATTAAAAAAAGAACTTAATGTGGGGAAAAGAGAATATGGAAAGTCTATGTCCTTTAAGCTTTCATTTATACTATATGTATTCTGAAGTTTTAGATGGTTTAAAATTTTTTACTTTCATCCATTGAATTATTATTCAGGAAGAAAAATGACTTGACTTTGGTTGGTGAACACACAGTACAATATACAAGATGATGTATTATGGAATTGTATACTTGAAACCTATATAATTTTATTAACCGGTCACCCCAAGGCATTCAAAAATTTTTTGTTTAAAAAAGAAAAATGATTATTATAAAGGAGTGTAAGAAAATGTATGGCTAGGGAAATAAAAAGGTTGAGAAAAAAGGAAATGAAAGAGAAAGAGTTCAATGAGGTAAATTGCTAACAAAAAATGTATGGAAATGTAGTCATGATATGGAAACAAAAATTGAAAGAAAGTGAGATGAAAATTTATTCATATTTGGGAGCAAATAAGGGAATGATAAAAGGTTATGGAAAACACATCCTATACAAAGTCTTTCATTACATCAGTCATTCATTCATTTTAAATATATTTTCCTATGTCTTATATTATGAAATACCTGTACTTTTAAAAAAGTATTAGCATATAGGAAAAAATTGTGCTTTATCTGAAAATTATGTACTCTTTTAAGCATACTCATTCAGGTTATCTATTTTTGTTTCTAGGGAAGTTATTTTGTACCTCTAAACTTTACATAACTATCAGCAATGCAAAATCATCTTTGCCTGAAAACATGTCACTCTGTCCAGTGGAGGAAAAGTCAACTTCCCTCACCAACTCCGAGCATTCACCCACTCATTTCAATGTTCTGGATTTATAATGTGTCTGTTTGGATTCTTCTTTGAATTGACTGAAATACATGATCAGTTTAGTCATTACTGAGTTAAAAATTTTAACGTGTATTTATGATCTTGGATATCATGAGTTACCTATTTCTGAAAACCGTCTTTTTAACAGCCTCTTATTTTGTAAATATTTTGGCTGTTAAAATTTTTCTTTGGAGAACAAAGGCGCTGACTGGTGGGATTGATCATTTCACCATAACATTACATGTGGGACTTTAGTATTTCAATTTTTTGTTATTGAGGTGTATTTGACACATTAGTTTCAGATGTAAAATATAATAATTTGATAGTTGTGTACATTGCAAAGTGATCAGCACAATAAGTCTAGTTAACATAGTTACACATGTGTGTGTGTGTATGTGTGTGTGTATGATTAGAACCTTTTAGATTTACTTAGTTTTTCAATTCTAACCTTGTACCTTATTATTACTAAGAAGATGATTTTTTAAAAATTTACCAGTTGACATTATTTTGATTGTATGGGGCAACTAGATATTATGGTAAAGAGATTTCTTTTCTTTTGTATTGCTGAAGCCAGGAGACGTCTTTCTACTCAAGAGCTCCCTGTGGTCTCAGTCCCTTTTCTTCTCTCTGACGTCTCTGATGTAGCTGTCACCTGAGCAGCGTGTTATAATCACCTGTACACTGCAGAACCATCATGTACCCCTCTTCCTGCTGGTAGGACAGTATTATCCTTTCCAGTTGCTTATTTTATTCCTTATTAAAACTTGTTTACTATTAAAAGCAACTTCGAGAGATATCTGTATTTTCCAAAAATACTCAAAATTCATATTTACAATTTCATATAGGAATCGTAGGCCCTTACTTCACTATATGCAACTGTAATTTTACAGTTACGTGTGGGGAAAAATAGGTATTTGACAATGTGCCTTCTGTGCTTATTCCATTATAAAATTAATTGGTCATGATGTCAGTAGACTTATAAGAAAAGTGGGTAAGAGATGGGAATAAAAGAGCGGGGGAGGAGAGAAAGGAGGAGGGAAAGAGAGAAACTCTGCTGCTCCGACAGTAAGTGAAGGTAAAATCTTCTCATTATCCCAAATCCAGAGGAGCTCCCCTTCCGGAAGTTCATAACAGTCAGAGATTTGGTTATTATTTAAAAGATGACTTGAGCCAGAGAAATGTAAAATCTTTGATTGATGTATTTAAAATGACTATAATAATAATGTGTTTTAGAAAAATCACCCGTTCATGGTAAATACAACTCTAGTTATTTGTGACCTGTTAGATTGAACACAGATTCTTGTTTTAAAAGTACTATTTTATTGTTTAACTTCAAAACTGTTGGAAGAAAAGTACATTCTGAATGCTGTATTATTGATTCAGTTCATAGATACTCTCGTATCTATCTGACTTTCATCTCCTTTAATAACCCTAGAGCATCCTAGTCACATTTTGTCAAAGCTGCACTGAAAGAATGTTAACTTATCCATTAGGATAAAAGGCACCAAATGTCAATCTTAATACAAGGGGATTAGTGACTTTGTATGTAGCATCACACCCTTTCTAGGCTAAGCAAGAAGCCTGACACTGAAGTGATAGATGACCCCAGTGTCTATTTTACATGGTGACAGAATGGATAACCTCTGAATTACAGTTTGAGATGACTTTCAATGACACGCGAATTTTCTTAATGAAACTACTTCTCAGGGTATCAGTTTAAAAACAGGTACTTGCACTCTTATTTCAGCACTCAGATTCCCCCGCCCATGCATAATACGGTACTTTGATGTTATTAAAGAGTAAATTCATATTCAAGAAGTGAGAGGAGGTCAATCAAAAGTGTGTGTGAAACATAAAAGGTTTTATGGAGAAGAGCTTCAATAAATCTGGAGCTTCTTTGTTTAACTTGTTCATATTTTAAATAGTTTAAAATCTCATGTACTATGTGTTTTTTTTTTTGTTCCCAGTTTTTAGTTAAGAACTCATGCAAAATGTGCCTGATAAATGAGTTTTAATCCTCATCTTCCTCCTCTTCATCTTGGTTTATAGGGAAGTAACACAATTTGTAACTTTGCTGTTAGCAACTATGCGCAACTAATCATGTAGATTATTCTCTTTGTAATGTTTTTGGGTGAGATATTTCAAATACCTTTTGGAAAAAAGCGTATCAGACGTTACAATGATATTACTCTTGCTTCTCTCAGTGATAACAACCCTTCTACCAAGATTCCCAGCTTTTCCATTCACTTTGTTTTTGTCCTGAAGAAAGCGCTCAGGATTGGCAGCATCACCCTGACTGGTGTGGCTGGCTGGGTGTCATTCAGAAAAGCAAATTGTTGCCGTTCAATCCAGATCAAGGCACATGCCTGGATTGCGGTTTGGTCCTGGGTTTGGCAGCACAGAGAGGAAACCGATCCATGTTTCTCTCTCACATTGCTGTTTCTCTCTCTCTCCCTCTCTCCCTCCCCCTCTCTCTTAAAATAAATAAATTAAATCTTAAAAGCTGGAAGCATCCATGATTCTATCTTCTAGGAGGTGGGGCAGGCACGGTAAACTTCAAAGCCTGCTGCTTCTTTTTTGTCCCCCTTTCCCACAAGCTTTTTTGTGGGATCCATGGTTGGCGGCAAACAAAGAAAAGGCTCACGTTCTGTGTTCTTAATATGTGTACGCATGCTCACGTGCACATGCACAGAGAATAAAAACAAAAACAAACAAAAGTCAAAGGGACATAGGAAACTTTTTGGAGATGATAGATATTTCTGTCTTGATTATGGTGATGATTTCAAAGGTATATGCATATGTCCAAACTCATCAAATTGTATTTATTAAATATCTACAGTTTTGTGTTTAAAAACTATGCATCAATAAAGCTGTTAAAACATGTTAGTCTATAAATTTAAAATATTTAAGCCAGATTAATTTTTTAAAGGGTCATTTTTTTGAGAGAAGGGAAGGGAGAAAGAGAGGGAGAGAAACATCAGTGTGTGAGAGAGACATAATTGGTTGCCTCTCCCACGCCCCCAAACGGGGACCTGGGCAGCCCACCCAGGCATGCACCCTGAGGGAGAATCCAACCAGCCACCTCCAACCCACTAACCCACACCAGTCAGGGCTAAAGGGTCAATAATTTTTATATTAGTCTCTTTTTTCCCTAACATAGCTCCTTGAAACTGGTGTGAAACTTTTGTTACTAAACTGTGTTCAAGAGTGTTTTTTGACTAAATTGCAAAAAAACAAAATAAAAACAAATCCAAGGAAGGTTAGCATGAGCCAATTTCTCTATAGTTTGGCTGGAAGTCAATTGACCCTGACAGCTTGAGTTTTGATCAGGTGGTGCCCAAGGATCAAAAAATTAATAAAACTTAAAATCTGAAGAGACTAGTCAATAATTCAAAAGAATTAAGCATTTAAAAAATGCCATCCTAAAGCAATTGATTGTAGTAATAATCTGAAAGCTTATTTTGAAAGGACTGGCATTTGCACATTTGGTTAACTGACTGACAATATGCTATAATGATTATTTTTGCTTACTTATATGCTTGGACTAGGGCAGAAGGATAGAAACATTTTTTAAAGGCTTAATAAACTAGAAGTAGTAACCTAGAAAACTATTTGGTAATACAACTCATGTTGATAGTAAACTATATGAATTATAAATTCATCTTTATGCATTGAAACTGTGTATTTAAGATGAAAACAGTATATATAAATGTTTATAATTTATACTTGTCATAGTATCATAAGCTATTAAAATGAACATAATTGTAATATGCATATAATTTGTAGGCTGCATTTCAAAGAAATCAAACAGTATTTCACGGTTAAAGACAGGCATTATTTTGCTAATATGTGAAAATCACTAATGTAATTACATTCATGCATCATTATAATCCATAAAAATAATATACTTCTATGATGAGGCAATTAGATCAAACTTCATGAATAAGGAATTTGGTAATGTTATATATTGATCTTCTGGGAGATGTTGATTTTTCTGTGTATGCTTTATGGCTTTGCTCTTTGTCTAAGGCATATTTTCATATCTCTTCTGGGATATGAGTGAAATGACAGAAGAATAAAACAGAAAACATAACCTGTTACATTGGTGCCCTGTGTTGCACTTCTTGCTTGGCTATATTTGGACACCATTATATGGTTTTGACATTTTTCTGCATTTATATATTTATTTTGTGCTGCAAGAGACCCACTTGTATATCCTGTCATTTAACATTGAAATTATCAACTGTGAAAGTGATTAACAGATGTTTTCCTTAATTACTTTCTTAGCTTTGTTAATGCATGCCATTGTAACCATCAATATATTCATGAAATGTTGACAGTACAACAATTGCAACATTATCCTACAAAGCCCTCAGAAGAGACTACCAAAGCACCAATTAAGTGTAAATCCTTTGGTTTCAGATTTAAATTTATAATTTATTTATGTCTAAAACAAAATACAAATTCTGGATACATATATATGCAGAGTATGAGTAGGAAAGACTTTGATAGGTTTTTATTCACCACTGGTAACTTCAATGGCAGAGTAGGAATGTTATTTTGTGACTGTTTATCTATATGTGGGTCTAACAATCGCTCATAAGTCATTTCTCTCCTTTTAAAGGCCCTGGGCTGCTGAGTACAGGCCTAACCTTCTGTTGGCCTCCTGCTTCTGCACACTTATTGATAGTAAGTTAAAAGTTATTTAATTGCACCATCAATTAGATTCAGTTTGACACATGGATAATATAAGCTATTTAAAAGAATAATTTCTAATATAGTTTAAAAATAACCAAAATTTTTCCTGGTTGGTGTGGCTTAGTGGATTGAGTGTTGGACTGTGAAGCAAAGGGTTGCTGGTTCAACTCCCAGTCAGGGCACATGCCTGCGTTACAGGCCAGGTCCCCAGTAGTGGGTATGCAAGAGG
Source organism: Sturnira hondurensis (assembly GCF_014824575.4). NCBI lineage: Eukaryota > Metazoa > Chordata > Mammalia > Chiroptera > Phyllostomidae > Sturnira > Sturnira hondurensis. The sequence continues at coordinate 1,450,808 of NW_028081539.1, forward strand.
CAACCACACACTGATGTTTCTCTCCCTTTCTTTCTTTCTCCCTTCTGCTCTAAAAATAAATAAATAAAATCTTCAGAACAAAATTAAAACAACCAAAATTTATTTAATATAGTCACTCCATATTATTAATATCATTTAAAGATAAAAATGCCACAGAAGCAAATATGGAATATTTTCCAATTACATAAAGTTACATTTTAATTAGATATAAAGGGGAACGATTTAGTTTTAGGTATCTGGAGATGAGTTATGAGCTTAAAAATTTATAGTATTTTTATGTCATTCCCACAGATCTAACCTCTTCCTTTTTTGCTTATACTATTACAACAATCTTTTAACCTGCTCTACCTGCACATGAAACCTTGGCTCTCTGTCTTTAGGCTGCTGTTACAGTTATTTCACTAAAATCCATGTCATGTCTCATTTCTACTCTTCACAAATGTTTCAAATGCCAATAATCATGAAAGTTGTTGTTTAGCTTGGCTTTAGAGCTTTCTGCAAACTGGTGCCAGTCTGTCTATGCTCTCACTGTGGCTCTCAAAAAAGCATCACCTACATTAGATTGTTTGCCTTCCTCAACAGGTCAGCATGCTCTGAGGCCTCAGTGCCCTCATTTGGGCAATTGGCTTTGTGTGGAATGCCCTTGCTCAACCTTTGTGAGCTAGAACTCAGCACATCCTCTAGGTCCAATTCAAATGCACATCCACCCTGACGCTTCTCTCTTCTCTCCAAGGGAGAATCATTCTTTTCATATAAAATAATTCTGGAAACATATGTCATGGACTTCAATTATTGCATTTAATTGAGTGCTAACAAAAGAGAGTAGTCCCTAATAGCATGCACTCTGACATCGGAGAGAGTAAGAATTAAATTTATGTCTGCTCCTGAGAGGGTGACCTTGGGAAATTTACTTAATGTCTAGACTTAATCATTTTTTAAATAATGAAATTAATAACATAACAATACTTATGTTTTTGTCAGTTTGACAAATGTGCCATTATGAAAAGGCTCCTATATGGAATAATTAGTTTTGGATAAAACACATTTTAAAGACATTTCTGGGTTGGCAGAAGTCAGAAAACTGCAAAGTCTCCTTTGGGTCCAAACAGCAAACAAATCAACAAAGCTGAGGGAAAAGTTTTGAGCATTACAAAAATGCTAATAAGATCTTGATCTGAGAGCAAATGCCAGTATCTGCACTATAATTTGAATTCCTAAGTCTGGGCCAAGGGCAAGTTGTTAACATGATACTACTGCTCTAAAATCATATAAATGGATATGTATATAAATCATATATACATTTTGAAATCATATAAATGGATTACAATGCCCAAGGTTTCTAAAAAAGGCATTTGCATAGTGTCTCAGAAATAAGGGCCTCAGGGCTGCTACTGAGGACATCTGAGCCTAAAGTCATAGGTCAGCAAGCACAGAAGAAAACTTCTACCATGAGTGAGAACTATCAGGAGAAAAAGAGAGATTTAAATGCCCCCGGTGCTGTTTGAGTCGATGAAAGTATTCTAAAATTAGATAGAGGTTATGGCTCTACAACTTTATCAGAATAGAAAAATGACTGAATTGTACACTTTAAAATAGTGGATACTAATGCACATAAATTGTATTTCAATAAAGGTGTTACAAAAATCCAAATGTATGTGTGATAGTTGACATTTTAATACTAGTTGAATAGTTGATATTAAAAATTATCTGAATTTTTAGGTGTGATGATGGTATGGAATGCAGTAAAAGAAGATCGAGTTAATTATTGCTTACTATGATTGATAGCTACATGGGAGTTTATTATTCTGCTTTCTACTTTTAAAGAAAGGAGGGATTTGAATTTTTCCAGCAAAGAGGTAGCAGAGGAGAGGAGGAAACAAGAGTTAACATTTATGGACAATATAATTTATCAGCATAAACAATTCTCTAAGTAATTTCCAGATAATTTTTTAGACATAAAAAACAGAGTAAGTTGATTTATATATAAGATCAATGTACACAAAATTAGTTAATTTTCAACACAGAGGCTAAAATGTAGTCTGAAATTTAGGAGAATATTTTAGATTTAATATTTTGCCTCAATGAAAAATATTTTAAAAACAGGTAGCCTTTTGATCTGATCACAAAGCGGCATTAAGTCATTAATGCACAGAATTGACCACTGATTGATGGAGTAATCTCATTTTGCCATAAAATGAATAATAGAAACTAAAAAGTTGTCTACAATAATGCCACCCTTTGTGAGAAAATTGGCAAGAGTGTCAAATAATGCCTAACATTCTACTTCCAGAATTATTTACCACATCAGATGTTTAAGCATTTATCTTTCTAAACCAAAGAGAAAATCTCAGATAAGAATATTTGCTTTTTTCATGTAACATCAGTTTTCTCTTACAACTTAATTAGCACTTTTCTGCTTTTTTAACTTCATAGTTTTAGTTAAAAAATGCTTTCTGTAAATCTACTCTGCATTATAACACTTTACATTTTCAGTTTGACTTACAGAAGAGATAAAAGCCAGAAGGGGGAAATGTAAAATATCATTTAAGAAACACTGCATAAGACCAAATTATTTTTTAATTCTCCACATAGCATGTTATATCTTAATTCTGTAAAAATTGTTGGGCGTTAATGACTTAGAATAATATATTACCATCACACATCCAGTAAAAGAGTCTTTGCCACCATAACTTAGGAAAAAATGCTGGTCTAACAGAGAACATAATATCTACCTCAAAATAACAACTAGAGGCTGGCATTTGTATTTTCAGATAATGCCTATAAATTCTAGATTTTAATGGAGAATTAAATGACTTTTGGTAAAAGACTCTTGAGTGATTATATCAATATTTAATTCTAACTGGTCTTTGTTACATAGTCTTTAGGAAAAGTAATTATAAGTTCTTCCATTAAAAAAAACACTTAACAAGATTCAATTATTTCTTTGAGTGACTCTATAACATATTTCCATTTCTTATTGGGTGAATTAAATGAGATGCTTATTTTCTATGGAAAATATAACTGTTAATAGAGAAGTTACTTTCCTTGGAGCATAATATCAAATGTAGTGAAAGATCATTTATATAATTTGTAAATATAAAAGTACTAATTAGAACATATTAATCATAGAAAAATTAAGTAAATCATAAATATAACTACATAGCCATGGTGAATACAATGATCCTAATCTATATTTGAGGAATACTGAAAATCATAGAAATCTTCAAGTCTGTGATAAAATTTGTAATGCATTCTTGGAACACTACTACTGTTAACCAATCTATTACTAACATGGAAAGCCTGAATTTTCTAATCTTTATGGAAGAAAGGATGGAGAATGCAGTGTTGTAATTATTTATTCAATAAGTGCTGTTTTGTAAAGAGCAGTGTACAAGTCACCTGCATTAGAACACTGGACTTTCTGACTCAGAATATTTGGGCATAGTCACCAGACTCTCCTGGTAATTGTTATATACTTTTATATTTGAAGGTAATGGGCATAAGCTAAACATTGTGAAATTCTTCCATTCCTTTGAGGACTCTTATCAAAAGTCAGTGTCTTGTAATACAAAAAGAATGTAATAGAAGTATTTTTATTTTACTTTCGGTCTGTCATTAACTTATTGCATAATTTAGGAAAATCACCTCTTCACTAAGTTTTATTTTTCTTAACTATAGAATGAAGAATTAAGCTAGATGACTTCTGATGAGCCTTTCGTTTTATTACTCTATTGAAATCTAATAGAAAGGAATCATGTGAACTTATCCCTATTGTAGGTTTAAGGAATGCCAAGATACCAATACTACTCAATAAAGCAAATCCAATTTCTATTCTCCTTTCAAATTAAAATTTATTGCCCTTTTAAATATAGAGAAGTTAGATTGATGACATGTGTAGGTATATTAAGGGAAATAGCACTGCCATTAGTTTAGAGCTTTCACTTCTGCTGTCTCGAAAATAAGTTTGAAATACAGTTTTGGATTCTGGTTGCTTCTCTGCAAATGTAGAACCTGAACTTTGGAGAAGTCACTAAGAAATTGTTCAAGTTCCTAGTTACAGAGCACAGCATGCCATGAGCTCTTTGTCTCCAGTGAAACTAAAGGGCAACTAAAAACACCGGATCTGAGAACACTGTCTTAATTTTTAGTCTGAATCTACAGAAAATAAATTTATGTTAAAATCCAATTGTATACTTCAAATTCATTGTACGCTATAACCAGCATGATTTGGAAATTGTAGCATACAAATATTAAAAACAAAAAGCTTCTGCATGCTTTTTCTCACTATGCCATCTCAGAACCTTACATTTCCCCTGTATCATAAATAAAGAAAATAACAATCTATGGAGTTAGCACAGGAAACTCTCAAAAACATTGAATGACTAGTATGGCTCAGGCACTAAATGAGATATCAGTATGGCACTTACATTATCACATAGTTCATAACAAATGTTCTATATCTATTGTGAAAGAGTCCTTCAATAGCTGAGACCTAAAAAAAAAAAAAAAACCCTTGGATCTCTCTTTTGGTTTTGGAAGCTTGTTTAACTTTACACATGTAGGCTCTACTGAAATAACTTCTTGGTTCATGTAAAGGATGCTGGATTATTCGCTCATTGAATTTTCCTGCCTTTCAAAAAGAGACCTCTAGAAGCCTTCCTTGCTATTCACTGAAGACCAATAGTGCATCCTGCCATCTCAGCTGTTTTCCTTTACAGGAGAAAATTAAATTTCCACTTCTAGTCTTGTAAGAGCATCTTCTGAATTCCAATATGTTGATTCAGGTGCACAAAGTTCCAAATACTCTTTGTAGAGCTTCAGAAATATTCCACTCACATCTCTGAGACCTGTACTTCTACATTTCTTTTCTTTTCTTAGATTTCAACCTAATTCTGGTATGCCAGGGGGAAAAAACAGTGCCTAATATCTATTTGTATATTACAGCTTCTCTTCAATATCAACTGGATGTATTTTTTATCCTGATTGTGAATTTGTGGATTTTCATTTTGAAAGTGTTAAATCACCTAATGAGTATGTCATTTAGAAGTCTCTGATCTTTCCTCTTTCCATAAAATTTTTACTCCTGCATTGGAATTACTCTATCAAATTATTTTTTTCCCCATAATTATGCCTTATTTTTCTAGTATTTTTATTCTTCTCTTATGTGAAACAGTTTTTAGTTACTCTTAATTCAACTCTAAACAATAAGAACCAAAAAAAATAAGCTTATACATCAGTCACCTACATTGCAGGTCAAAAGTAACAACGGGGTTTTTAGAGGAAGCAACCTGAATTAGGTAAGCCAATGATAGTTCCTTTAACTAACATATTCAAAAATGTCATTTAAAAAATGAAAATGGGATTTTTTTCTTGATTTCTGCTTCTGCTGATTCATTGTTAGTATACAAAAATGCCTTTGATTTCTGGATATTGACTTTGTAACCCGCTGTTTTGCCAAATTCATTTATTAGTTTGAGCAGTTTTTTGGTAGAGTCTATAAGATTTTCCACGTCCACTATCATGTCATCTGCAAACAATGACAGTTTTGTTTCCTCCTTTCTGATTTGAATGCCTTTTATTTTATTTTCTTGCCTGATCGCTGAGGCTAAAACTTCCAATACTATATTAAATAGAAGTGGTGAAAGTGGACAACCTTGTCTTGTTCCTGATCTTAGTGGAAAAGATTTTAGTTTTTGCCCATTGAGTGTGATGTTGGCTGTAGGTCTTTCATATATGGCCTTTATTATATTGAGGAATGCTCCCTCTAGTCCCACTTTGCTGAGTACCTTTATCATAAATGGGTGTCTCACCTTTAACAGGAAGCTAAACAACAAAAACAAACAAGCAAGCAAAATATAACCAAAGACACTGAAATAGAGAACAGGCTGACAGTGACCAGAGGGGATAGGGGAGGGAATTTCAGGGGAAAAAGGGGAGGGATTTAGAGGAACAAATATAAAGGATACATGGACAACAACTAAGAAATGTGGGAATGGGATGGGGGGAAGAATGGGGGTGGGTGGGATGGGAGTAATAGACAGAAAACTGTACTTGAAAAATAATTAAATAAATTTTAAAAAAAGAAATCCTGCTGAGGAAAAAAAAGAAAATGTATTTAATGTTTATACAATGAAGATGAAAGTATTCTTCATTAGGAGGTGAGGACATTTTTTAGTTCTAAGATGTTGCTTAAGGATCAACCTAGGAAGACACTGTCATTTTCTGCCAGTCAGTACATGGAAGAGATGGAGGAGTAAAGCACATCTGCTACTTAATTATCATGACTTGGAAGTGATATGTGTCCCTTCTCGTATTCTAATAGTGAAGACACCACATGGCAGCATCTAGCTGCAAAGGAGTCTGGGGATTGTAGCTCCTGTCTTACAGGTGACTCTTAGCAGCAATTAGCAACAGGATGGAAAGGAGCCTGAATCTTTGGTAGACTACTAGCATTTCTTCTACTTAGCAGAAATGTGTGAGTGCACCAAAATAATAAATTCATACCTAGTGTACCTGATTCTTAGCTATATTTTCTTTAATCATAAACATAGTTTGAAGCCAAATACTTATTCTTCATTGTAAAAAGGAATGTGCTATTCAAAATGCATATAGAGTGTTAATATTCTAACTGCTTGTGCCTAAAAATTTGGAAATATTGTAATATATTTAGACATTTAGGAAAAACTGAGTGGTGTAAACATTTATTATTGTTCAAGCAAGCATTTATGAACTGTCTAACTTTATGTTATACTGAGTGATTCTTTCATCGTGGTGTGGTGAAAGCAATAAGTTATTCTATTTACTGTGTGAGGATTTTCTAAATTACTTGTCTCTTTGGGTCTCATTTTCTCAGTTATGAAGTGAAACCAAGAATACCTCCTTCCCCAGCACACTTGTGCTTAGACCACAACGGAAAACATCTTTAAACTTTGTATTATACTTTATTGCACCAAAAAAAGCTTCATAAATTTTTGTCCACTTAAGGGATAAACTTTTGTTCTTTTAAAGGATAAAATCTTGTCCTTTTAAATTTAAAGGCTTGTATTTTCAACAGAAAGAGAGAGAGGGAGAGAGAGGGCGAGGGGATGAATGGAAAGGGAAAAGAAAAGGGGAAAGAAGAAAAGGAAAGAAGACGAAAAGAGAGAAAAGGAGAGGAAAGGAGAGGGAAAAGGAGGAAAAGGGAAAGAAAAGGAATGAAAGGGAAGGGAAGAAAAACAAAAGAAAGAGAAGCAAACTAGCTGATGCAATCTGGAGCAGGGAGCTTTCATGGTGCATTGCCCTTGAGACGAGGAATTCTGTCACCAACAATTTAGTGTTTACTGCAGTGCCTTATACTTATTAAGAAATTATGAAATATTTTTGAATGAGATTATTTATATCATATTCATAAGGGAAAATGTATATTAAGGATGTTGGACAAGTATGTACCTTAGGTGTGCTATATACTGGGACAGCATTGCAGAAAGAGGTAGCTCTGCTTCTGCTGAAGAAATCTTCTGAGAGAAGATTGTGCTTCAGAACTGAGTTTTTGAGATTGTACAAAAAAACTATAAATTATTTTTTAATTAAAAAATAGCCTTTGTTATGAATATGCTATAACAGAGTACATAAGTAATTAATCATTATAAATCAAACTGAATTTTCTACTCCCTGAGCATTTCAGGCAAATTTCATCTTTAAGTTAAAATGCCTTAAATATAAAGTTCACTTTGTATTGAGTTAGCAATCCAATCATTACCATAGGCCCTTTTAGCTATGTAAAAAATATTGCAATTTCTTGCAAATAATCAAATACCTAAAAATTGAATATCTTAATATCTTTAAAACTCATAATTTAAAAAGCTCTAATTTTAAAAAATGTTGTTAATATGGAACTTCTACTGAGCTGTTGAAATCACAAGGATACTCTTGTGTGATTACTACTGCTTTCAAAGCTAAAATGAGGAAGATGTTGCCCTGGCCCGTTGGCTCAGTTGGTTAATTGGCTGGAGCATCGTCCCATACAACAGAAGGCTAGGCGTTCAGTCCTGGTCTGGGCATACACCTAGGTTGCAAGTTTGATCCTTGGTCTGGGTGCATACGGGAGGCAACGGACAATGTTTCTCTCTAACATCAATGTTTCCCTCTCTCTTCTAAGTCTCTCACCCCATTCTTTCTCTCTCTCTAAAATCAGTAAACATATCCTTGGTGAGGATTTCTTAAAAAGAGGAAAGTTCTCTTTATACAGAGCAAAATGAAGTTATAACTTACAGTGTATCTCTCTGGTTTTATGAATATTGACAAAAATTTAGTTATTATGCATCAGAGATTGTTTTAGATATATTTAAAAATATATTTCACAGAGTAAAAGGGGATGGACTCACATGAATAAGTATGAAGGACACATGGACAATAACTAAGGTGGGGGGCGGAGATGGGAGGGAGGTAGGGAGCACTGGAGGGGTGCAGGGCTGGGAATACAAGAAAAAAAACTGTACTTGAACAAAAGTTAAATAAAAAAAATATATTCCAAATAATATTCAAAGTGGTTCAGTTTTCAGAGGTAACCATTTTTAACATAAACTTTCATTTTAACTATGAGAAATACTGTTATTACAGGATTCTTTTAATTGTCAACGAGTGAGTGTTTCTATTTTAGAAACACTGTAATTCTGTAAGGAATCATAAATGAATGAAGTTTTTTTCAATTACCTTACAATTCTCAAATATCATGCTTTCTCTTCTACCACCTCCTCACACACAGACACAAACATTTATTATTTAATCTAAAATAATTACATTATAAGGATACATATAATAATTACATATAAGATTAATGAAATGTAAAAAAAGTTAACTATACTTCTCCCCTACACATTTGAATTACTCAAACAATTGCTTTTTCAGCAAAACACAGAACTTGTTGAACATGTACTTAAGCAGAGCAGTGAAAGTGTTAACAACCTCATTGCTTATTTTTTCTGTTCAGATTCCTCAGAAATATGAGTTCTTAACTGTAGATTCTTGGACAATTGATACCTTGTCTTAAAGGTTTTATGGAAAAAATATTTAGTCTCTAACTAAATTTACCTGCAAACGCAACACACATACACAGTGAAGCATTACCCTAAAAAAAGTTAATCATCCATTTAAGCAAATTACCTTGATTTTTACAAGATTCTGATATATTCTTATTATAATCCACTATAAAGCTCAAACTACATTACATAAGTAATTTAATAATCACTAAATATTCAATGAAGAGGAAGTTACCTTTTTACTATTACTGTCAATTATAGCACTGTCAATTTAACTGACAGTTGCTAATATGTCATTTAAAATTAACAGCCTAGCTGTGTTTCTCAATTATTCTGAGATTAATGTTCCCTAGGTACTAGTAGCAGGAGAAAAATATATCTTGAGACATTTTATGAGTAAAGTTGAAAGCAAATTATGTCAAAAAAGATTTGGATAGACATTTAGCATCTCCTTTCTTTGTGAAGAACATAGTGTCTCCAATTTTTCAGTGTTAAGATAAATGAATAAAATTTACATACATTTTAGAGGAAAAAAAATTCCAAATTAGAACAAATAGTCTGCAACTGAAGTTGGCAGTTGAAACAAGAGATACAGCAGTTGCAAATTAAATAGTTTTAAACATATATACTATGTATATTTTGTTTCATTTTTACATTTAGACAAGAAAAACTACATAACACAAAATTGTATAAGTTAGAAAATAAATGCTTGGAGAGCTCTTGTTTATGAGAAGGTGGCAAAACAGGAAATGCTGGACTTCCTTCACTGAATAAAATCTAGAGATGCCATAGAATCCAGAGGTATTTTATATATTTCATAAGTAAAATAAAATGATGAGATAGACTTGTAGACACAGAAATGGCTGGGAACAAAGGAGGAAAGTGACAAAGAAAACTGGAGTGTCATTGGTGGAGGACAGGGGACAACGCAGGCCTAACCCGTGACATCCCAGGGATCGCTGTCATCACTGTTACCACTTTAGAAGGCAAACTCTCATGTCAACGAACTCTGCCAAAACATTAGAAATAAACAAAGAAATGTAAAGAATGAGAAACATTTTCATGAATATGGGTGGCAAAATTGAAGCAATACTCCTGTATTAGCACTGGAATAGGAGAAAATATATGAAGAAAAGGAGAAGAAAAAAATAATGATTAAGAACAGGCCAAGTTAAGAATAAATTGGGTAGTGCCAAACAACAATAACAAATAAAACCCAAACAAACAAATTCATACATGTTTTAGTACATAAAGTAAAAGGTAAACTCGATTAAAAGTGTCAGAAGTAAAGTCACGCAGTTGGAGATTTGAGTTTTTCTAATACAACATACAGTACCATATTATTCAACCTGAAAAAGAAGGAAATGCTGCTACTTATGACTCCAGGGGGGACCTGGAAGACATTATACTAAGTAAAGTAAACCGGACTTGGACAAATACTACATGAGCCCCTTATATGAAGAATCTGAAACAGTCAAGAGTGTGCAGTGGTGGTTGTCAGGGGCTGGGAATAGGGGAGACAGGGAGGTATTAGTCAAAGAGTAAGAAGTTTTATTTACACAAATTTAATTCAGAGAGCTACTGTATAGCATAGAATGTAGAGTTAGCAAAGTTGTATTCAGATGCAAACAGGATAGAATCATTTTCTAACGTAAAGGCAGGCACAGGCACAATTAGAGTGGAATTTGGCAGCGTTTGGAACTGAATAGCTTGAAATAAATTCTGTTGCAACAAATACAGCTAAAGAATAGTCTTACCACGTAACAACAGCTATTCAATAACTAAAATTATATTTACTAGTAGTGAACTAGTAAGGATTTTACCTACTTACAGGAACAATTAAGTATTGGGCATTGTGCTATTCATGGAGTGACTTAAGGACCATGTGAAATGGTTGCTCATATCATAAATAGAAAAAACAAAATTTGGCATTTGCATGTTAAAACTACTAAAAAGCAAATCAATACTGAGTAAAGGGTATATGTTTTCTTCTTTACTAACATGAAACAAATATGTCAAATCAGTGGCTCTCATTCAAGATTTAATTAACTTAAGTGCTACTATTGACATTGAAAAATTAGGAAATGACCAATTGGATGGGTTGCCTCCAAGATTTGGGATGAACTAAATGTTATTCCTCATAACTTAACAGTTTTACATGTACCTTATTATGGGCATTCCACAATTCAACTTTAATAATGAATAATGGGCTTGGTGGACATTTGTCTTATATTAGAAACGTTACATGGGAAGATAGTACTACTTCTATTGGTCCTGATTTAACATATAAAAGTAATGTAATATGCAATAGTATATATTTATGAGAGATATATTGAATTATGAGGAAAATATTCCACTCAAATATTTGGACTTCCCAAGTCCTTAGGGTTCATTGTGTGTTAGGATTCAGTCGGGAAGAGCTAAAAAGCTGGAGAATAACTCTCTAATCATAAAGCACCTGGAAAAAATAAGTTTTAGTAAGTTCCCTACTAAAACTTATTAATAATTGGGTCACTGTGGCTGAAAAGGCAAGTGTAGAAGATGAAGGAATAGGTCCCTCCTCCTCACACAAGCACATTAAAACTACATCTAAATTATGAACATTGGAGTACATAGGTTCTTTTGAATTGATGTTACAGAATTCTTAGGGTATAATCCTAGCAGCGGAATTGCTGGATCAAAAGGCAATTCCAGGGAGCCATGGTGGGGGACAAATGGAGACCACTCTACTTGAATAACAACAACAAAAAAAGAAAATAATACAGCTAAATTACAGATGAAGGATCACTTAGAATCATCAGAAACTGAGGTGAATGGAAGTCCAACAACTAAGGAACCAGAGGCTGCATCAATCCAGAGGGTGGGAGACGTGGGATCATGGGGATGCAGAATGGGCTGGTCCCCTCACACACATGTGGTGGAATCCAGGAGGAATATCTCAGGATTAAGGTGTGCCAGCCCTATACCAGGCCCCCTAGCCCAGGGTTCCAGTGCCAGGAAGATAAGCCCCCATAACTTTTGTTTATAAAAACTAACAGGATCTGAGTTAGTGAAAAAAAAAAACGACTGGACTCCCTGGCTCCTCTTAAAGTGCCTGTGCTGACCTGACTCAGATGCACTCCCTCTGAGTTCCAGTACCATCAGGGTAGCAGCTTGTAAAGCACCAGAGGAATATGGGGAGGAACTGAAATGTCTGGCACCAGGGTGAGAACTGGGGGACAGCTCTCTTCCAGTCAGAGAGGCAGGCAGAGGCCATTGTGCCTTTCTGAGCACTCCCTGGAACAGGGCCGCAGAACAGGCAAGCAGGAGCCATACCTAAGACTCCATCAACTTGGCTTAAGCTGTGTACCCTGCCCTGATATTTAGCTGAGGCTCTGCCTCACCTAACTTACGGTCCACCTGCAATTCTCTTACCTCTGGCTAAGCAGCTCCAGGCCTGACATTAGCAGCAGCCAGTTTGGGATCACAGTTTGGCTCCACCTAGAACTCCCAAGCCCAGCACAAGTAGCAACTATCTGTAGATTGCTTTTTTTAGCTGATGCTGGGTGGCCCTGGGTGGCACACAGGTGGTGGTTGACCCTGACCTGCACCACCCAGGAAACTCCAGAGCTGGTGAACAGCTGCAGACCATGTCGGAGCACCAGCACCCTGATCCTCAAGCTGATCCTCAATGGAAGGTGGAGGCTGGTGATCAGTGGTCAGAGCCAGTCCTTGCAGCTGACTGTTCCCCAACCTTAGACCTGCCAACAGCAATCAAGGCTCAAGTACAAGAGGAGGGTGTAGTCAACCCACACAGAGGGTTGATAGGGGAGGCTATCATTCAATACCCAGTTTGAGTAATAGGGGAGGCTGTGCTACTGGACCCTACAGGCCACATTTCTAAGACAGGGAGTCACAGCGGTTCTACCTAGTACACAGGAATAGACACAGGAAGGCTGCCAAAATGAGGAAATGAGGAGACAAAGAAATATGGCCCAAAGGAAAGAACAGATCAAAACTCCAGAAAAAGTGCTAAATGAAATGGAGATAAGCAATCTATCAGAGGTAGAGTTCAAAATACTGGTTATAAGGATGCTCAAGGAATTCAGTGAAAACCCCAACAGCATAAAAAAGAGCCAAGCAGAATGATACACTAATAGAAATGAACAATTCACAGTGAAACAACAGTAAAATGGGTGAAGCCAAGAATCAAATCAATGATGTGGAACAAAAGAAAATGGAAACAACCAATCAGAACAGGAAGAATAAAAAAGAATTCAAAAAATGCAGATAGTGTAAGGAGTCTTGAACTACTACAGGCATACCAACATTCTCATTACAGGGGTGCCAGAAGAAAAGAGAAAGAGCAAGAAATTGGAAATCCATCTGAAAAAAATAATGAAATAAAACTTCCCTGATTTGGTGAAGAAAATAAACATGCCAGTTCAGGAAGCACGGAGTATCCCAAAGAAATGGGCACAAACAGATCCACACCAAGACACATAATTAAAATGTGATGGTTAAAGAGAAAGAGAGAACCTTAAAAGCACCAAGAAAAAAAGAGTTAGTTACCTCTATCAGAGTTCTCATAAAATTCTCAGCCAATTTCTTAAAAGAATCTTTGCAGGCCAGAAGGGATTGGCAAGAAATATTCAAAGTCACAAAAAGCAGGGACCTACAGCTAAGGTTGCTCTACCCAGCAAAGCTATCATTTAGAATTGAAGGACAGATAAAGAGCTTCCCAGACAAGAAAAAACTAAAGGAGTTCATCACCACCAAACTGTTATTATATGAAATGTTAAAGGGATTTATTTAAGAAATAGAAGATAGAAATTATGAATAATAAAATGGCAATAAATACATATCTATCAATGATTGAATCTAAAAATCAAACTAAGCAAACAAGAAGAATAGGGAAAGAATCATGGATGCGGACTGTGTTTTGATGATTGCCAGATGGGTGAAGGTTTGAGATAATGGGTGACGAGTTGAGGGGACTAAATACAACTTGGTAGCTACAGAATTGCCATGGAGATGTAAAGTACAAGATAGGAAATGGAGTAGCCAAGGAACTTAAATGTGTGATCCACGGACATGAACAAAGGGAGGGTGTTGTCTGAGGAGGATGGGGGAGCAAAAGGGGAAAGATTGGGGCCATTGTAACTGTATAACCAATAAAGTATTTCTCAAAACATTAACAATTTGCAAGGCTTTTATATAATGAAAGAGAATTCTTACACATAGCTACCCAAGAATCTGCTTTAAATATATAGCTGCTATTTTTCAAAAGCTATTAACCTAAAGCTAATATGATTCTTAATTTTGTAATGCATCTTATTGTATCACTAATCATTGCCATATTATATATACTACTTTGGAGTTGATGAATATACAGGAAATTAATAACAACTCAAAAAGAAATCAACAGTGTAATACAAGTTGTACTAATATTTGATGCTATAAATAGCAAAAGTTGGAATGCTTGTGGATATTTGAACTTAATGTTATTGAGGAATGTTGAAAACTGTGACTAACTATATGTACTGCCAAGTAGATGCACTGTCAGGGGGAACTGTGGGAGGTACTGATAAAGAATTATAAAATCTGAATGTCAGGGAAAACTTAATGCAACTGCTGATACAAATTGAGTAGGTCCTAACTATTAATAGGATGATAATGCATAAGAACTGTAGCTCTAATTTCACAGAGTTCAAAATTTACTACATCTTTGTAGCCATTGTGAGCTACCTTTATGCATTCTGTTTTTTCTTTTTCTTTTCTCCTCAATAATAAACTTAGATAACCCATTTTTTAAAAATTAGGACATTCTTGGGGACAAAACTTTTTATTTCCCCATACTGGTGAAAGAGAGCTATCACTTACCTTTTTTAAAAAAATGTCAAGTCCCCTTCAATAGAAAAATCTTACAGATATGGTGATTCCAAGGTACCTGCATGAGTCCCTGAAATGTTCAAACAGGAGGAAAAGGAATTGGTTTGTTATCGAGCTGGCCCAGCATCCTGAGCAATTGAAGTTCAATCTTTCTGGAGATGATCAGGGGAGTTGTGTAGAATTTCTACTGGAATTGCTTTTCCAAGAGACAGAGTAGGGGACTGCTTAGCCACTGTTCCTGTCAAGTTTTGATCTATGGACAATTAACTCCCTTGCACTTCCATCTCTGGCATGGGTCACAGTAGGCCTCTGGTCCTGGCAGCAGAGAAGCCCTGGGCAGAAAGCCAGAGATAGATGGTGTAGCTGAGGCAGGATCTGTCAAGTTTCACTCACACACAGCTAGGTGTCAGACGTGAATTAAAAGGAGGAGGGCCATGAAAGATTCTGCTATGAGGCCATTTCACTATATATGAAATGATCATATGCATTTTCACCTTTATTGTATTAATGTGATGAAATCCATTAATAAATTATCTCATAAGCAATCATAACTACATTTACCAAATATACATTTTAGGACTTAATGAACCGATAATAGATAGCTGTATACAACTAGTAATTTATGTAATGTATTCATTCTATAGTTAATAAAAGACGCTATCTCTAGTGTATTTTTATATTTTTTATACCTTGGAATTAGTATCAGTTTCTTTAAAAAATGCATTTTTATTTTTACTCTGGAACAAATTAAACAGCACATTTTACTTATCTAACCCTCATCTGTTAAAACCTATTACTTAATAGGTTTTCTGTCCCTAGCTGGTGTGCCTCAGTGAATAACTAAGTTTCTTTGAGAAACTTTAAATTTTGACCCATATTTACTCATCTATGTACATTTATCACCTCCTGAATAAATCTCTATAATTTGTATTATTATTTTTGAATGTGTTCATTTTATTGAAATGTTAAAACTGAATACTAGAGTTACTCACAGCATTCTAATTTTAGAAATCTTTTAAATTCACAACTGCAATCTCTTAATAATTCCTTATCTTATGCATACATCTTTCCTTTCATCTATTTTTCCCTTTGATCAGACTTGCCAGAAGTTTGTTTAATTTTTTAAGACATTAAAAATATAGCTCATGTTTTTTATTTATTAACTTATTTATATATTAATTTTACTTTTTAGTGTCTAGCAAATATCTATTTTTATTAATAACCTGTTTTATTGAAAATCAATATAACTTAGCACCAACTCACAAAGCTATATAAAACCAACCTTTTGATTTAGTAAATATAAACATTATAGTAGTATAAATTTCCAGAAATACATTGGCCACATTTTGAAAGTTTTGATATATAAAAGAGTTTTTATTTAAACATCTTTTATATTAGCAGTTTCTATCTTCCTTTTGAATACAGGCTTACTGGAAGAGTAGTGGCTGTATATATAAAAGAATCATTGTCATTGAACTTGTGAAAGCCATTGACCCTCTTCTCTAAAAAATTCAAAGACAAATGCACAGTCATTCAAATTTTTACAAATAATGTCAGCCTCCCTATTAATCATGTGAAATTTGAACCACTAATTAGAAATCCTCAATTAAAACAGCTTTTAATAATTTCTACATAATTACATTTTCTATTCAGGTGTATCTAATTTTTGTTATAGGGCTTGGATATTAATTTTTTTCTTTAGTGTTATATTAATCAGTGATTATTTGAAAAGAGACACAGAATTTTTAATATATTTAAGTATAGATATTAAAATGTGCCTATTGTATTTTAAAGAAATTAGTCATTGGACATTTATACATTATATTATTTAGATTTTTGTTACACAAAAATATTCTATAAAGTACATACAAAATTCATTACATCAATTTTATTTTTTTATTTTATTTTTAAAATATTTTATTTATTTATTTTTAGAGGGGAAGAGAAGGAGAGAAGGAGAGAAATATCAATGTATGGTTGTCTCTCGTGAGTCCCCTGCTGGGAACTGGCCTGCAACCCAGGTATGTGCCCTGACTGGGAATCGAACCGCGATCTTGTGGTTCGCAGGCCTGCACTCAATCTACTGAGCTATACCAGCCAGGGCTCATTACATCAATTTTATAGTCAATTCCTTGTATTTTTGAGAGTTTTTATTCTATATATTTTGTTTTGTATATATATAATTATATGCTTTCATTTGTCCTCGATTTAAAAAAGCTGTTTTATTTCTTGTATTTTTTTGTATTCACTTTTGTTCTGCTATTTTTATCATTGTCACTAGCTTTCTTTTAAATTGAATTTGTTTAATTCTTGTTTTGGGGTTTTATGAGTCATTTTGGTTTAACTTTCATGTCACTATACCTAATAATTAAGGAAATTTAACCCATTCATATTTATCAAAATAATAAAAAATTTCAGTTTCTTTTTTCTGGCTGTAAGATTTTATAATTTGTGTATATATACTTATTCTCAAGTTGTATTTGTGCTTTATGTTATCTGAAACATTAATCAACTTGTTTCTACTTTTTTAGCTGTTCTTTTGGAATTGATTTGTATTTTTGTTCTAATAATGATTATGGTACTAAAATAAAATAGAAAATTAAAAAAATACTGAACCTGTATATCCATATTCCATTAAAATTAAAATGAAATAATATATAGATATTGAAATGTATCAATAACATTTTTTTAGTTATATTGCCTTGCCCACCTACTTCCCAGACTTTGTTGAAACAATAAAATTTTAAATCCAGATTGTTTTTCAAAATGATTTATTTATTTAAAATATTGCTTTCTTAGAATCCTGTTAACGGTGAGATCATATGATATTTGTCTTTCACCGCCTGGCTTATTTCGCTCAGCATAATGCTTTCCAGTTCCATCCATGATGTTGCAAAGGGTAGTAACCAAACAAGCAAGCAAAATACGACCAATGACACTCAAATATGGAACAGGCTGACAGGGTCCAGAGGGGAGAGGGGAGAGAATCATAGGGGAAAAGGGAATGGACTCACATGAACAAGTATAAAGGACACATGGACAATAACTAGGGGTGGGGGGTGGAAAGGGGAGGGAGGCGGGGAGCATGGGATGGGGGGTGGGCAGGGTTGGGAATATAAGACAGAAACCTGTACGTGAACAAGAATTAAATAAAAATTATATTTAAAAAATAAAAAAATAAAATATTGCTTTCTTGATTTGATATTAATCTTCACAGCCACATAAAATCACTTAGCTCTAACTTTGAAATAAGGATTTCATTGATCACAGTTTTTAGAAAGTCATTTTGTTGTTATTTTTGTAAATCTTTGAATATTAAAAAATACATTCCTTTTGATTTTGCCCTGATAATTAATATGTTACAGAAACTTTATTTCCTAATATTGTTTAATACTCTGCTATTATGCTTAATTAAAGTCTATCATTTTTTGTTGTGGGAGAGAAGTCTGAAACAAGAATTATCTTCTTTTTCTTGAATGTTTAGATTCTTCTCTCTTTACAAGATGATCAAATAATTATGTCTTTATGTTTCAAATTCAGATGTTTTCCAGAATAAATTCATTAATCTTGCTATGAGACAACAAAACCTTCTGTGATAAAGCTAGAAAGAGATTATCTGCTACTTCTTCCACTAAGAATTGTTATCTAATTGTCCTTGAATTTATCTTGGGCTAGTGACTTGCTTGACGAATAGAATATGCAGACATGATAGAATTTCTGGGGTTAGATCATAAGAAACCTTTTTGGCTTCTGTTCAGGCTTCTTATTAAACCTCCTTCTAAGGAAGGTCAAGCTGCCATGTAAGAAGTCCAACTACTCTGAGACCACCGTTCTGTGAGGAAGCCAATTTAGTCACAAGGAAAGGTCATGTTATCGCTACTACACCCCACCTAGTGCACCATTCCCACCCAAGACTATATAGGCACAAAGAAGGTATTTTGCATGTACCGCTCCCACCAGATGCAATGTGAGGAAGCAAAAGAGCCCTCATAATATCCAAATTGAAGGCTTCAGACTTACAGCTATAGTCAAACTTTCAAAACCATCTCTAACCATTCAAGCTGCCAAATCCAAACTCCATCATTATGGACAAAAATTAACTAACCCTGCCTGAATTTCCAACCCATAAAATTGTGAGCACAACAATATTTGTGTGGGTGTGTGTTATGCGACCAAGTTTTAAGGTATCTTGTTAGCAATAAAACCAGAACAATTTTGAATATGAAAACTCAAGTCACTTTCATTTTTTCCCCCAAATTCAAGAGTATATCACTGTTTCTTTGATAATTGCTTTTTTTGTTTAATTTTTTCAACAATGCTACTCTTACAGATTGGATAGCTTATATTTTCTCTCCATATCTCTTTCTATATCTGCCTATTTCACATGTCTTTTTATCTATCTTTCTACTGTCTTTCCCTGGGAAAATTCTTCTTCTGCCTTTTTAATTTTAAAGCCTGCTATTTTGTCATATTCAACTGGCTCCTTACTGCTGGACTGAGGTTATTAATTTATTAGATTAATAATTATATTTTCCACCCCCAATAACTCTTAACTTTTGGCATTTTTTTCTGTGAAAGCATGGTCATCATATATGGATGCAACAAACTATTAAGTTTCATAGTAAATACTGTGTGTATTGTTTTATGAAGCATTCTCTTTTCAGGAACTTTGTTTCAAGTTATCAGAACACATAAATTGATTCTTGTGAAAGAGAATTGGTACAGACTCTTTATTAAATAAACTCCTTGTTAACTAAAATCCTTAAAATCTTATTCAGCCTTGTCTCCATTTCATCCAGTAAAATTTTGAGGTCCACAGATATATTTTTTTCCTTATAATGCCAAATAATAAAAATCCAGACCCTTTAAAAATTCAAGTTTGTCTAATCAACAAAAGGAGTCTAAGAAATAGTGAAGGAGATGTTTTCTATCCCTGCATATTTTCAGGACAGATACACTTTTGCATCATTAAATTCATTTAAATGATCTCATATAGTGAGGTATTAAAGTGAAAACTTCCCCAAGAAATAGTTTTATTCTTTTGTTTAAAATGGATACATATGTGAATGTTCGGAACTATTATCAGTTTGTTCTGTTCTCTGTTAAATACATGTGCCCATGATCATTCACTCTGAACAAAGAGTCATGAAGGTCTTATAAGTCTCCAAAGACTTTAGAAATTTTTGCTACAGTCTATGGAAAAATATTGGAAATGTTGATTCCTATCTGCCTGGTTTCTCACCTATTAGCAACATTAAAGTTGATAAATGGTTAAATTATATATATACTTAGTTTTGTTTGTCAGAGAGAGGGAATCATTGAAATTTTTATTTTTTCCCACAGGCATACTAGAAAAATAAAAGCCTATGAGACTTTTGTAATTATTGTTTAACAGATAATGACAAAATGTATGCTTCATAAGTTCCTCTCTTTTGACCTAAAGAATCTCCTTGTGTTTCTTATGATTTCCTCTGTTCTCACATAGTTGCAGAAGAAGGTATTTATTGGTAATTGGTAAGTACTATACAAGAGATTTTAGACCTTAAAGAATTCTTTACCCCGAGACATTTTCCTTTTCATGTCTTTTGGACACAATTAGAGCCCATCTTTAACTGGGCTATTTCAATAAGAACTAATCTTTGTGTTCTGTTCCTCTCCATGGGTTATCCACTTGCAGTACTGGCAGCTTGTATGGATTGCAAGCAGTTTACTTCTGCACCATTGACTCTAAACCCAGTCAGATGTTAAGTCAGGCCACCATCAGCATTATCCTGAATAGAGAGTGCTAACTGAGTTCTGCAAGGCTGAGGAAAAGCAATAAGGAAATAGATTTTTATTTTTTTAATTCACTATCACTTCAAGGATTACAGGAAATGTAATGAATGAAAATGAGTTGTTTCTACATCATTTTCTGTTCATCTCAGAAACATTTCTTACCGGAGTTACAGGGAGATTCCCTCCCTAATAGCTACAGCGATACAGAAAACTCACAATTGTACTGGTAGGTCATTTGGGCAGAAAAATTATAGACAGAACCAGATATGTGAGGTTTGAATGGCAACTTTAATTCTGACATTGTTCTTTTAATAGCTCAATTTGTTCTTAAAAGTAACACTTGAGTGTGTGTGCTGTTTGAATTTCTTTTTTATTAAATACTTTTTTATGATTCAATTATAGTTGATGTATAATATATTAGTTTCAGATGTATAGCATAGTGGTTAGACATTTGTGTGACCTATGAAGTGATCACCCAGTAAATCTAGTACTGATCTGACAGCAACATGTTTGTTATAATATAATTGACTATATTCTTTATGGTATACATTACATCATGACTATTTTGTAACTACCAATTTGTACTACTTTAT
Organism: Sturnira hondurensis; assembly: GCF_014824575.4. NCBI lineage: Eukaryota > Metazoa > Chordata > Mammalia > Chiroptera > Phyllostomidae > Sturnira > Sturnira hondurensis. Next base: position 1,472,064 of record NW_028081539.1, read on the forward strand.
CTGTCTTTTAATTTTAAATGATAGGTTTGCTGGGTTGAGTAATCTTGGATATAGGTTCTTGTTTTTCATCACTTTAAATATTTCTTGCCAATCCCTTCTGGGCTGCCAAATTTCTGTTGAGAAATCAGCTGACAGTCTTAAGGGAGTTCTCTTGTATGCAACTGACTGCTTTTATCTTGCTGCTTTTAAGATTCTTTCTTTGTCTTTAACATTTGGCATTTTAATTATGATGTTTCTTAGTGTTGGCCTCTTTGGGTTCATCTTGTATGTGACTCTGTGCATCCTAGGCTTGTATGCTTATTTTCTTCCGCAGTTTAGGGAAATTTTCTGTCATTATTCTCCAGATAGGTTTCAATTCCTTTCTTGTTTCTCCTTCCAGCACCCCTATGATGTCAATGTTGTCCCAGGGGCTCTATAAACTATTACCATGTTTTGGGATTCTTTTTTTTTTCTTTCTGCTATTTTGATAGGGGTTTTTATGCAACTTTATCTTCCAAATTGTTGATTCAGTTCACTGCTATTCTAATCTACTATTAATGTAGTCTTCATTTCAGTTATTTATTGTTTCTGACTGGTTCTTTTTTATGTTTTTATCTCCATTTTTTATGTGTAAGTTCTCAGGGAGATCATTGACCATCCTTATAACCTGTGTTTTGAACTATGCAGGTAGTAGGTTGGTTGTCTCCAATTTTGTTTAGTTTTTTTTTTTTTTCCAGGAGTTTGATTGTGTTCTTTTATTGGAGACATGTTCTTTTCCTCCTCCTTTTGGCGTTCCTCCTGTGTTGGTTCCTTTATATTAGGTAAAGCTGTTACATCTTCCAGTCTTGGGAGAGTGACGTTACGTAGTAGGTGTCCTGTGAGGCCCAGTAGCATAGTAGTCCTGGTCACTTGAGCCAGGTATTCCAGGTGTGACCCTTGTGTGGGCTGTGTGTGTCTTCCTATTGGAATTGAGCCTTGATTGCTGTTGGCATGTCAATGGTATGGATTGACTCTCAGAATTGAAAGTACCTGAGAGAGGCTAACCTGGGAACTGAGGCTGGCTGCCATTGGTGCCAGGCTTGGGACTGCTAAGCAAAAGGTACAGGGCACACTGATCAGACCCCGTTTGAAGTTTGTAACCCTTTGAGAGATTTTAGAAAAGTCCAAAGCATAATACAAGATGGGCAGGGGGGTACCATATCTGAGTCTTTAACAACCTGTCTTATATTGTTTGTACCACTCAGGTGATTCCCTGAGGTCCTACCCCACACACTTTTGGGCCCTCCCAAGCTGTTTCCAATAGCTTTTCCATACAAATGGCTTGTCTTACTAATGTTTCAGATTTTCCTAAGTTCTCTCAAACTTAGAACATGGTGGGTACACATCTAGTATCCAGCTTAGGTGATAGGGCAGTCTGTGCCACTGGGCCCTAAAGGACATTTACTACATTGTGTCACTCTTCTAAAACAGGGAGTCATAGAAGCTCTACATAATACATAGAAACAACCACAAGGTGGGATCCAAAATTAGTAGACAAAGAAAGATGGCCCAAATGAAAGAATAGAACAAAACTCAGTAAAAGAACTAAGGTGGGGGGTGGAAATGGGAGGGAGGTGGGGAGCACTGGGGGAGTGGCAGGCAGAGCTGGGAATATAAGACAGAAAACTGTACTTGAATAAGAATTAAATAAAAAATAAAGTAAAAAAGAACTAAACAAAACGAAGACAAACAATCTACTAGATGCAGAGTTCAAACACTGGTTATGAAGATGTTTATTCAACTTAGGGAGAACTTCATCAGTATAAAATAAGGCATGGAAACCATAAAAAAGAACTAGTCAGAAATGAAGAATATACTAACTTAAATGAAGAACAATTTATAGGGAATCAACAGTAGAGTGGATAAAACTGGGAATAAAATCAGTGATTTGGGATATAAAGAAGCAAAAACACCCAATCAGAACAACAAAAAGAAGAAAGAATTTTAAAAAATGAGGGTAGTGTAAGGAGCTTCTGGGACAACTTCAAGTGTACCAACATTTGCATCATGGGGATGCTGAAAGAAGAAGAGAGCAAACAATTGAAAAATTTTTTGAAAAAAAGTAGTAACAGAAAACTTCCCTAACTTAGTGAAAAAAGTAGACAAGTCCTGGAAGTGAAGAGAATCTAAAAAAAAAATGACTCATCACCAAGACTCATCCTAATTAAAATGACAAATGTTAAAGATATAGAGAGAATTTTAAGAGCAGCAAGAGAAAAGCAGTTAGTAACCTGCAAGAGAGCTCCCATAAGGCTGTCAGCTGATTTCTTAAAGGAAACTTTGCAGGCTAGAGGGGTTGACAAGAAATATTCAAAGTAGTGAAAAGCAGAAACCTACATCCAAGATTACTCTACCCAGCAAGGCTATTACTCAGAATTGAAGGATAGATAAAGAGCTTCCCAGGAAAGAAAGAATCGAAGGATTTTATCATCACCAAACTAGTATTATATGTAATGTTAAAGGGTCTTCTTTAAGAAGAAGATCAGAAGTATGAACCATAAAATGACAATAAATAATATCTATCAATAATTGAATTTAAAATACAAAATAAATGAACAAGAAGAATAGAAACAGAATCATAGATACAGAGAATGTTTTGATGGGTGCCATATTGGAAGAGGGGTAAGGGGGATAGGGTGAAAAAGATGAAGGGATTAAGAGGTATGAATTGGTAGTTACCCAGTTGTCATGGGGTTCTGAAGTACATCATTAAGAGTGTAGTAGCCAAAGGATATATGTGCATGACCCATGGACATGAACAACAGTATGCGAATTGCCTGAGGAAATGGGAGGAGTTCCTCATGGAGGGGAGTCAAAGGAGGAAAAACTGGGAAATTATAAAAGCATAAACAATAAAATATAATTTAAATTTGAAAAAGAAAAGAAAATATTGTTAGCTCAATACACTAAAGGAACAGTAAAACTTTAAAATATCAAATATTGAAGTTATATATCTTAGTCTATGCAAGGTAGGCTGAATTAAGTTGAAGTGAGTAAGGGAAAATGAATAATGAGTATATCACTGATGAAGGACTGATAATATTTTTATGTTACAGTGATAAGCATATCCATCACATTACTGTTAGTCCAGGCATGTGGGTAGCTTACTGAGGTGGGTGTAATGTTGCCTTTCCTTTGTGACTCTGAGCATATACATCTACATACACTACATATACTTCATATGTTCTCAATTAAATAACAGGGAATGTTTTCTTTAATTTTTTCTGCCCAATGACAGTTTTTATAACTGCAACACTCAAATAAATTATAAGGATCAACATACAGTTCAATTTGAGGCTTTACTGTTGTACTGTTGAAACTATTTATGATTTTCCAATACTATTAGACAAATATGATTATTGGGACAAAATACAAATATGTAGAATATGAGAATGAGTTAAGATTATAAACAAAATGAAACTTGTTTAAGTTTATTTTTCCCCAATGACAACCTATACAATATTATACATTTTGTTGACACTGTCAATTATAATGAATAAATCATATACTGAAACCCTCCTTTAAGAAACTCTAACCTCAAAAACTAACTTTACTATTTTCTTGTCTATATTGGTAAGTAATATATATATATACATATATATATACATATATACACATATATATATGTGTATATATATATATATATAGGTTTTGATTGTCTTTTGTCAGGAATTTTTGTTATAAATTTTAACTACTGTGGGTAATATATCTTTCTTACCCTTTATATAAATAATATATGTAACTATTTATTTAATATATATATTAAGTAGGAGAGCTGGGAAGGGAGCGAGAGAGGGAGAGAAACATCAGTGTGGGGTGGCCTCTCATGTGCCCCCTATGGGAGACCTGGCCCACAACCCAGGCATGTGCCCTGACTGGGAATCAAACCAGCAACCCTTTGGTTTGCAGGCTGGCATTCAGTACATACCAGCCAGGGCTGTTTTCTAATTGAACATATCACACACACACACAAGGTGGAATTGTATCACTGTCAATAATGTATTACATAATTTTATTAAAACTGAAAACTAAAAATTCTCATTTCCCGGTTTTCTAACAAGACTTTTTTATCTTAAATTTAACATTGAGTAGTAGAAACATATGTCCACGTTGTAATTTCTTTTTTTGTTCTTGTTCAGTTGCAGTTGTTCCAGTTTTACCCCATTGCTCTCCCCCGCCCCACCCACTGCTGCTTCCACAGTCATGTTACAGTTTCTTTATCCAAATAACAATATCTCTCTCAATGCCAAGTGAAAATACTGCCATTAGTCCTCTAATCTTTGTTTATGAGGTGGTTTGGAGAGTGAGGAATGGAACTAAAGTGTGAGAGGGAACCTCTAAAAAACAGAGGGTGGGCCCCCACTAAGTGACTGTTCTAGGAACCCATCTGTATCAGTGTACCAGCTGGCACTGCTGTGAGGCTGTGTTCAGCTTCAGTGACTTATTTCTGAAGACTTTTTCAATGCATTTGCCCATTTCATGATGGGTGATTTATAGCTTTTTCCTTTCAGTACTTTAAAGATGTTCCTTCTGCATCTTTTAGGTTACTTGGTTTTTATTTAAAATTTTTTTAAGGAGAATTTGTTTTCATTTTCATTTTTTTCCTCAATATGTAATGTCTGCTTGCTTTAATCTTTTTTCTCTTTACCATTAGTATCAAGCAATTAGTATCAAACAGTATATAAAACTGTATATAGAACCTCAATATTTCCATCACCCAGGAAAGGAAATTTGTTAGAAATGTATATAGCATTTGTTCTCTCTCTCTCTCTCTCCCTACATACACACACACTCATTATTTTTAATGTCTTTGTGAATCTTTTGTAATTAACTTGCAGATATCATCTGCCTCCACCAAAAACACCCCAGTGTGTATTTCACCAAAACAGGAACACTCTTCTATATAACTAGAATACATCTTCTAAATCAGAAAATCAACATTGATCATTATTACCATTCCATAAACATTTTCATGGAAATGTTTTTGGTGCACGTTTTCCCAACTGTATATTTTCATGCACATTTTCCCAACTTTATCAACAGTCTTTTCTGTTCATCTTATTTAGGATCAGACCCATTTGTATGTGTGTTTCATGTTAATGAGAGCTAAAGAGTACAACCCTTATGTTCTATAGGAAGCTGGTGGAGATCCAGGCTGTATCCATCAGTTGTTTTCTCATGACAAATCCATTTCATGAAATCTTAGCACTATTATCACTAAAATGACGCTATGAACTTCCCTCTGCATTATTTGCAGCACATTGTCATCCAACCATTGGGGGTGTTAATCATGTTTTCCTCGTCATATTCATATCTGCCATGTTTTCCCATCACAGTTTCGATGTTTTCTCCCTTTCAGTTGGTTAGTTTTTTTTTTGGAGGTATTTCATGATTACTCATCAAACAATTACCCGTCAGTTTTATCCATCGCTTAATCTCCCCTAAAATAATCCTTTGTTTGATGTTTGACTGGGAGAGGAAGATACGGGAAAGGAAAATGAGGGGGAAGGAATGATGACTTGGGAGAAGCAGAGAGGCAGGGAAAAGAGGATGAAAAGTTATGCGAAGATGAGGGAGACAGAGAGCTGGCTGACAGCTCTGGTGGGGATGGAGGGGTGAAGGAATCAAGTAAAAAAGAAAAAAAGAGGAGCAACTCAGGGACACTGACAGCAGTGTGGAGATTGTGGGGTGGGGGCGAGGCAGGGGAAGGTGGGTGGGTGGAGGTGGAAGAGGGAATATGGGCATGAGTGGGAATGGTAAAAATACAATAAAATAAAATAATAAAAAAGAAAGTTTGTAGAAAAGTAAAGATAGAAAATGAAGAGAAGGGAAAGCGAAGCAGAAACATAGTTTTGAACTATTTCAATCCCATTTTTAAGTAAAGTAAAATCAAATACCTGTCTTGGGTTCATATATTACTGAACTTCAGATTAGGCATTTATTATTTAAAATAATGTTTAAATAATTACTGTGCAGAGTTAGAGACAAAAAAAGCTCAAGATAATTTGTATATTAATTACACCCAAAATCTAGTCATCATTGGGGAGATACTGAAATGTGAAAGGGCAGAAGGTTTGTTGTGGAGCAGTTCAGCATGTTTTTTGTGCTGATTATTCCATAAGAGTCCCCAGCCGATGTGGCCGACGGCGGTATATCTCAGGGTTGGGGTCATCACTTCTAGGCAATAAGGGAAAGGTACTGCATGGCCAGGTGACAAAAAGAAAAAGGGTACAGTGAAAAAGTACACACACTTTTGCTCTTCCACAGCAACCCACAGAAGCTTCAATCATAGCTACTCTCTTTATTGGACATCCAAACTTTTTATTTACATATCTATTCTGTTGTTTCTTTGTGGGCAAAAACCTTCTCTTATTCATTTTTGTATACCTTGCCCTCAGCACAATGCCTAGCCCATAGTAGGAATTTAATACGTAACTTTTGAAGAGATAGAGAATAACTAAAACTGTGTGGCTTAAAGCTTAATGAATTGATAGGACAGTATCTGGGACTATTCTCAAGGAAAACTTGTAAGATCTCTCCTGGATTTGTGGTATGGCAGGTTAGAGAGGTTCCTGGCAGTAATTATTATAACAACTGCCAGAGTAATATTGCTACCTTTTAACATTAAGAAGTTTTGTCTACCTGCTCAACAGCTTTCTGCTTGGCTGGGTCCCTGGGATTTGAACTGTTTTTGATGGCCTGTGGTAGGGTTCCCTGGAGAGCAGTGTCTGCCCTGTCGGGGGCACCTTTTCTGGATAAAGAATAGACCCTGAAAAAAAAGCAAATGTCCTTAGGGGCCGAGACACAACTCATTCTTTTCCCTGCGGTGATTAATCTGGGAGGCAGAATTACACAGTGGTTAATGGTGTTGGCATTGAACAAACCTGAGTTGAACTCCACCTCTGCCAAATCCTAATCAGGAAACCTTAAAGCAATTTACTTAACCTTTTTATGTCAGTCCAAGTCCTAGCAGTCAACAATTGGCATACTCCAAAGGGTGTAATTGAAGAGAGCATAACAAGGCTGTGCAGAGTTAAGGAAGGAACAAAGGGTAATGAAGAGCCAGAATTAGCAACAGCAGGAAGCTGTTTGCACTGAGGCCTAAAAAGGGAAGGAGAAGGAAAGGTATTACCATATTGCAGAGACAGCTGGGGACACATAAAGGGACCACTGATGTGAGCTGTGGTCATGAAGAAAGGCAGTCCCTGCCAGAACCTTGGCAAGGTGAGTAAATATTCTGATCTGTTCTTTCACACTCCCCACCCCGCGCCCTGTCTTAGTTCTTCCAGCTTCTAAACCTGACCAGAAGCCAAATGACATGGAGCCCAGGAAAAGAAGTCCTTATGATGTAGGTATTTCAGGGGGCTGGGGACCCAAGGTTCAGGGATCCACTGTGGATTCTTGACTTCATGCTGGAAAGAATTCAAATTCAGGCCAGCGTAGAGTTTAAAGTGAAAATGAGTTTTAAGTGGAGTGGTGAGACAGAGAATGCACTATTCCACAGACAGAGCAGCTCTCCTTTAGAGGAATTTGCTTCCTTTATTTAGGACTCTTTAATTAGGAGGGGCAAGGGTGGGTATTTAATAAGGGGGAGGAATATTCAGGATCTTGGGAAAGGGGTGGATATTTCTCAGAGGAGCTCCATTGGCCATTTTGTGTTTTTATCTGGGCTGCTTCCAATCATGATGGCTCTGATGTGTGTCCTTCAGCATGCTAATGTACTATAATGGGCAAGTCATAAGGCTAGGGATCACTGTAAGATAAAATTAGTCACCACGTTGGATCAAGCTGGTCTCTGATGGTTTTTAGCTGTAAATCCAGGTATCTGGGGTGTGTGTGTGTGTGTGTGTGTGTGTGTGTGTATGTGTGTGTGTGTGTGTGTGTGTGTGTTGGGGATGGTCTTAATATCTTCTTCACAGTTCCAATAGCTTGTATCTATGCTGCTGTTTTACCACACACTGTATCTCACTTAGAGGTCAGACCCCCAGTGTGCAGAACAGGGCAGAAAAATGTAGCATATAAATCTGGAAGGAAATAGAGAATAAAGATATTCCCTAATCATCAATTTCCTTTTCTATATATTGGGGATTATAATCATATCCTTCTTACATATGAGGGTTGAATGAGATAATGAATGCAAAGCCTTTAGCATAAAGCTTAGCACATTGTTTACACTTGTTAAGCATTAAAGTATCCTCTAAAAGTTGCCCTACACTCTGATCAGAAGAATCCTAATTTCTGAAAGTAGTCATTTTCTAATTAATCTCTTATTTTAAGACAGATGAAATAAAATCCAAGTTCTATTTTCAGAGTGTACATACACATACACTTTACACAGCTGCAAATATTCCTGGCATGAGATTTAGACTCAGAAAAACTCAGGGGCCAATCTGGTTTTCAGTTTCTTTCTTTACCACTGTATGGGACTTGGGCAATTGTGTATTTTATATGAGCTGGTTTTTTAGAGTCTAAAAATAATGAAATGATAGCCACTGACTCACAGGTGTGTATCAAAAATAAAACAAGATGTAACACATAAGAGGCACTCACAAGTCAGCACTGCTCAGCTTTAATATCACTACAGAAGCTAAATACGATATTATATATTATACAGCATAGTTGTAGAGTAGATGTTTATTTTGTGCCTTATTTTCTTTTTAATGGTAAAAGAATTATATAGGTAATCTTAAAAACTATTCACTGATCATCTCATGCTAATATTTCAACATCCATGTATTTGAAACTATAAGGCAAATATCCTAACACCAGACACTGGGTTAGTGTTAATATGCAGTCTAAAAAAGGGCAGAAAATCTCAATCCTCAAATATATTTTTATGTTCTCTATTACCAAATAACAAAGAAAATAACAGGCTGACTCCAGATGTTCTCGGCAAAATGTCTTCTTGTTCAACCTGACTTTATTTTCCTTTGGCTAAACTATATGGAGTCATTTTGGACAATTACACAATTTTCCTTGCCCTGCTTGGTCAAGAGACACTAGAGGGAAAATGTCTGGGGGGAAAATAGAATCACTGTACCTTTTCTTGGAGGGAACCAGCAAATGTCACTGAATGAGAAATGTTCTTGATGCAGCAGAATACACCAGTGATGAGCATGTTTGCTATTCTTGATGGCTGCATTGAGCCCACACCACCATCAGCATTCAGTGTAGCACCAAGACCTGCAGGAAACTGGTCCATTTGTAAAAGGTCAGACATTGGTAGCCCTAAGCTTTTGAAATGAAGCAGAGAAAACAATTTCAGAGCTATTTACTACCATGTCTTCTGAAGCTTTTGTCCTGGTTTCCAGTAAGAGAGATTTGCTTTTATAGTCCCAATCCTTTAAGTAAATACGATGCTTGTGGCTACAAAAATGCATTTGATAGCTTTCTTTGAGTCATAAGCCTGTTATCTCGTTTCTGAAATCATAAAGCCCACTAGGCATTGCATTTTTCCAGAAGTATTGACTGAGGTTTATCCTATACATTTAGGTAATCAGAAAGGGGTATTGATGATGATAGAATAACTTAGGTAATGCAGGAAGGAATTTATAATACATGAAGGTTCTTTTACAATGGAAGCAATGTGACTTTTGGAGGGTAGAAAAATTGCTATTATTGTTTGGTTGTTAATATTTCACATTTCTAATATACTTCCTAGCATTTTTGTATATTATCAAGAATATATTTGGAGGTCCTTCAGCATCATTTCATAGAAAAAACACACACATGTAAATTATCAAACTTGTTCTCAGTACTTCTAGAATACTGTCAAAATCAGAAGAATCATAAATATAGAGCAGACAGAAGCTTGTGCAAAAATCTGTTGTATTTCTTATCAGGAATTGCTGGTTGGAGTACATTCTGTATGTACTTTTAATAAAATAAAGACACAAAAACCAAAAAAAATCGACAAAAATGGCATCTGTTTGATTTTAAAATTATTTAAATTTCAAGTGAATATTATAGTACATTTATTCTACAATATTTTCTCAAAATATTGTCTATGGTCTATTTAAGCAATTCATAGAGTCATTGTTTTAAAACAGCATTATTTTTACTCTCATTTTATAGTAAATAATTTAAATGACTACGTGACTCCTGATTACATACATACTGTGTAGGAAAAAGATTTCTTCTCAGATAATGTGAAACATAAAAAAAACCCAGAATGGTGTATTCTCAAACTTCTTCTCTAGGTCTATTTAACTTTTTATACTGCCATAAATATTATACAGAACTTTGTGAAATTTATTCGGCTGTTATGAACTGTTTTAGGCCAACAATTATAACATGTTTTCAGTAGCATGTATTTCTGTACCTGTCATGTAACAAGCTTTGCTAAGCTATGTGATAAAATGGGGATTAAGAAAGGTAAGATTCTTTCTTCCGTTGAGTTCAAAGTCTTACAGGCAGTCAATGCTACTGAAGAAGTAGTGAAGGAGATTATCATAACATAAATGTAGGAGCCAGAAAGTCATCACTAAGGCAATTGCATGAACTGAAAGTTAAAGACTGATTGGGATTAATAGACAAAGGAAGTATGTGACAATGGTTGCTGATGAACAAAATGGGGCAGCAGTGAGTGAGGAGAACAGCATTTCAGCTGAAGGAGCAGCTCATTCAAAAACTCAAAGCGAGATGAATAGCAACAAGAATGTACTCAAGGAACCACCCACCATAAATTCAAGAAGTCCAGTAAGGCTGGAATTTTTGATAGAAAATAGATGAGGCTCAAAGACTTAAAAAGACTAATTTACACTAATATTTATTGAATTAACTCAAAGAATTATATTGTCAAATCAGATGCATAAGAATCGGGAATCTTACCTAGTGTCTAGCTTTACCAATAATATTAAGGATATAAGTAATCTCAAGAACTAGCCAAACAGAAGAAAGTTTAGGACAACCAGTACAACTCCACAGGTACTTCTTGACCTGAAAATGTGTTCTTTGAGTGATGTTTAAGATGAACTCTCCAAATAGTATGGGGTCATCGTTTACACAAAAAGAAATTACTTCAGTTTTTACTTGGCTTCTGTCGTATTTTCCCTGGTTCCATGGCCCATAAATCCAGAGTTCATGTTTGTTTGCCAAAAAGAGTCCTATTTAAATTTGGCACACTTTGCTAAAGTCATTGTATAGATAATGACTGTCTCATGGGCAAATAGCAGTACTGTGCTTGACAGTGGGTCTGTCAATAACATGTTTTAAGGGACTTTGACCAGGTTATCTTTCTTTCTATTTCAAGGACATTCCCTGGTAAAGTGAGAATGTATCACAGGCCTGCTGTTAATTCTTCTCTTTTCATCTATAAAATATATTATAGGTTTTGGACGTTATCATGAAAACAATAACAAAGGACAAAAGACTTTAAGACCGATATGTAAAATATGGTGACTAGGTTGAAAAAGATTATGGGCATGAAGACCAGTTGCAACTTTTGGAATGGTGAGCATGGCTTAGGCTAGGGTATCCCACAATGTTGTCTCAAGAGCAAAAGGCAGATGCAAGAGCTCTTCGTGAGTTAGAGTCCATGGAGCTTGGTGGTTAATTAATATAGGAGGTGAAAGAAAGTAAAGAGTTAAGGACCACCTATATTTTATTTGCATAGTGCAGTAGATGGGGTCGCCAGTTGAGATAAGTAAACATTAGAAGTATTTATCTGGCTGTCAAAATGCGATCTATTTTAGATCAACATTTGTCAAATTGTTGGTGATATGTCAAATTTGAGGTGATTGGGAAATATGAAAAGGACATATTTTAGTAGGCACTTGGATAAATATGTTAGAAACTCAGGAGAAAGTCTGGGGCTAGAGAGTTGGGAGTCACTGGCATAAAAATAAATATTCATTGAAGCTATAGGAATGGATGGCTTTGTCTGAAGAGATTAATTAGGAAGAGGGCAGAAAGAAATTGGGCCAGTTTTAAAGAGCACAAAGTAGATGAGAAGAACAAAATAACCAATGGTATAGAATTATAAAGCCAGGGGCTGACTCTTCAAGAAATAAAGAGAATGTTTGTGTAAAGAGCTTCTGAACATCCAAGAAATGACTGTGTTTAATTTAATAGTGTGGATGGGACATTAAAGCCCTAATAAAGAGACGGCAACAGAGTGTATCAATAGCTTCTCAAAGAGGCTGGTTGTCAAGCCAGGAGCAAGATTGTGTTATGGATAAAAAGAGATACAGTTGAAGGATGGAGCTGCCATTAATAGTAGGAGTGAGTAGGAGTGAATACAGTAAAGCCCAGTAGAGAGATCTTTAAGATGGAAAGATAGCTTAGCTCTTAACTAGGCTATATTCAATTTTCAGACTTGTATCTCTTTCTGTATTCTTCCATAGCAGCAGTGGACTTAGGAGAGCTTAAAATGTCTTTTTGTGAAAAGGAATATTTTTAAAAATTGTGTAGGAGAGCTTAAAAATGTCTTTTGTTAAAAGGAATATTTTTGAAAATTGTGATCTGAAGAAAGGCTTCATCCAGATTAATTCTGTGTTAGATATATGCAAAGTAAAACTTCTAAGCCAGGACTTGAGTACAACTGTCCAGTGTACCTTTATACCTCCTTTCCCCTGTTTTTTATTAAATTTTTTATTTTAGAAAAATTTCCAAGTCTGTTGATCATGTTTGTGTTTGAGGAATAAAGTAATCCATTCATTTCTGCTTGATCGAAAGAGCTGGAAAAGAAAATCTGCTATGAGTTATCATAAAATACAATCTTAATACAGAGAGAAATTTCACTGACTTGCTATTAATTTATCCATACTACTCCACTCTTCTCTTTTCATGTATAATAGAAAGATGACTATATTTCAAAGGAAAAAAGACTGATGTACATTGATATATTGATATGATCATATAGATCCTTAGGATTTAATATAAAAATATTGACACAGGAAAGATACTTGCTTTTGGCTTGAAATAATAACTAAAAATAATAATAGCATAATAATAGTCTCATTTTAAGAGATCATATCACTGATTCATCATCAGTAAGATATTTTTCTCCTATAGGAGGGTATGCATTTATGCTAATTTATCCTTTGGTAATCAATGACACTCAGTTGAGAAATTGCTTCTTGAATTTAGGAACCAGTATTTAAGGAGGGCAGAGAGGAGAGATATTTGAATATGAAGAAGATCATTACTTATCTTTTTTCTTATTTTTTAATCAATTGAACATATTAACTCATTGTAAGACTTTTAAGAATTTTTCCTAAGTAAGAAGAAATTGCTATTTTACCTTTTGAGAGGCAGTTCAAGATTTTTGAGCCTACCCAATTAATATCCAGGGGCTAATTAGTATTTAAGTGCAGAATATCCATGAAAACTCTGCCTTTCATTGAATTCACAGTGAGGAAAACCCTAAAACTGATAAAAAGTTAAACAATTTCCAGGCAAGATAACGTTACTATTTGTTACAATTATACTTATTGCCTTTGTTGTGAACATCCCCAAATGCCATCAGGTTTATGACTCTATAAATCTGGAAAATGTCTTACAGTGAAATAATGGTCATATGTTTCTAAACTGAAATGGTGTCGTAACACTGGAGCTGATACACATGAACTAGTTAACTCATAAAAGGAAAACATCAAACAAAAAATCCTCTTTGATATTTCTAAAATCTGTATGCACTTAAAAAATTTCAGAAGCAAAGATATTTTTTTTACACTGGAAAATAATTTCAGATACAGCAGACCTCCTGATCCAGTCTTGACTGTGGATGTGGTTAGAGAGAAAGATGATGGGAAGTATAAAGAATTCAGTCCTTACATTAAAATTTATAGCTGAGTAATCTTTAAGTAAGCACTCCTGAATAGAGTATACATAAAATATGTTAATATATACAAGGCAGGTAGATACTCTGACCAAGGCCTTGTCAGAAGAAAAATGTATTATACCAGGTGGAAGAGCCCTATTCTTGGGTCCTTGTTTTCAATAGAAATAGGAGCCAACAGAAAAATCCCCACGCAAACTTCTTACTACAGGCAAATACAGTGTAAATCTGATAAAAGGTTAATATCTAAAATTTGTAAAGAAATCAACTCAACACCAAAAACCAAAACATTTAAAAAAATGAGCAAAGGACCTAAATAGACACATCTCATCAAGGACATACAGGTGGCTAATAGACATATGCAAAGATGCTCAATGTTACTAATCATCAGAGAAGTGCAAAATAAAACCACAATGAGATATCGTCTCATACCTGTCAGAGTGGCTATCATCAATAAGTTCACAAATGGCAAGTGTTGGCAAGGATGTGGAGAAAAGAGAACTCTCAGGCATTGTTGGTGGGAAGGCAGATTGGTGCAGCCACTGGGGAAAGCGGCATGGAATTTCCTTAAAGAAAATGAAACAATCATATGACCCAATGATTTCACTTCTGGGAATATATCTGAAGAAATCTGAAACACTGATTCCCAAGAATATACACATCCCATATTCACTGCAGCACTATTTATTATAGTCAAGATTTGGAGGCAGCCCATGTGCTTATCAGTAGATGAGTGGGTTAAAAAGCTGTGGTACATTGCACAATAGAATACTTACTTGGTCATAAAAATTTAGAAAGGAAATATTACCTATTATGACAGCATGGTTGGGCCTAGAGGATATTATGTTGGATGAAATAAGTCAGACAGGGAAAGACAAATGCCATATGGTTTCACTTATATGTGGAATCTAATGAACAAAAAGCCAAAATAGAAACAGAATCATAGATACAGAGAACAGACTGACAGCTGTCAGAGGAAAGGGGGCTGGAGGTTTGGGTGAGATAGGTGAAGGAATTAGGCAAAAAAAGACAAAACTCATAGACACAACAGTATGGTGGTTACCAGAGGGGAAGGGGGTGGGAACAGGTACAAGAGGGCAAATGGGGGATAAATTTTGACAGAAGATTAGTCTTTATATGGTGAACACACAGTACAGTATACAGGTGAGGTATTATAGAATTATATGCTTAAAACCTATATGAATTTGTTAACCCATGTAATGTCAATAAATTTGATTAAAAATAAAAAGATTTTCTATTTTGTCATTGACAGTTTTTAAAAATATAATTCATTATAATTAATTCATTTTTTTGTTCTGAG
The DNA here is from genome assembly GCF_014824575.4 of Sturnira hondurensis. Lineage (NCBI taxonomy): Eukaryota > Metazoa > Chordata > Mammalia > Chiroptera > Phyllostomidae > Sturnira > Sturnira hondurensis. Next base: position 1,487,183 of record NW_028081539.1, read on the forward strand.
AAGTTTTTTTAGTTGCCTGAGAATTTTATACAATAGATCAAGCTATCTTTTAGTATTGTGTTCTAACATTTAAAGGTTTTCTGCCTATCATTTAATGACAGCAGAGTGACATTTGCCTTTTTCTCTAAATTTGTATAAACTTTTTGCTCATGTATTTTGAGCTTGATTGTTGAGTACATAGACATTTAAGATTGCTGCACCTTAATGTTACATTTGATAATATTCCTTGCCCTGAAGCCTGTGTAGTATGAAATTAATACAGCCATTCTACCTTTAGTGTGACCACTGCTTGTGTGGTTTATGATGTCTCTTTAACCAATATTTTACTTCTAAGCTTTTTCTTTATATTAAAGATAAATTTAGGCTGGCATTTTTATAGATAGGATAAAGTTTTATTTTGGATTTTTCCAGTTTGATAATCTATATTCAACTGGAATGCTCTAGAAAAATCACATCTAATAGATTTTGATGAGTTTGAGTTTAATTTTATCAGATTTCTCTGTGTTTTTTAAATTAGTATCAACTCTACTTTATTTCCTTTGTTCTCTTTTCTTCCTTTCTTTACAATTATTTTCACAATTGCATTTTACCTCTACTATTGGTTTATTAGTTATATGTCTTTAACTGTATACCTTTGTTCCATAAAGGTTTATAATATAATAATTACATTATAGTAATTTTCCTCCAAATATTATTGTACCCACTGTAAGGACCTTATACAAGTACATTTCCTTCACGCTACTATACCATTCTTTATACATTTGTATGACTTGCACACTCCAAAATTCATTGTTGTTATTTTTTCCAGCTTTACTGAAGCATAATCAACAAACAGTTGTATATTTTAAGTCAGACAACCCATTTTGATAAATGTGTACACTGTAAAATGATTACTATTGTCAGCCTAACTCACGTGTTTGTTATCTCATATAATGACCTTCTATCTCTTTGACCCTGTCATATCGATGGAATCTAAGCTCTGGTAATTCAGCACTTTATAGCTTCCCAGCAGTTTTTTGCCCTGCCTTAAGAGAATTTTTATTTTCTCAAATGTAGGTTAGTGAAAGTAGACTCATAGCATATGAAATCTTTAAAGAATAGTTACCATCACTCAAAATAATACTCTCGTAATTTAATCAAGCTGTTGCATGTATCACTAGTTTGTTCCATTGTATCACTCAGTAGTATTTCTTTGTACGGATGTGGCATGTTTTTTTTTTCTCGTTTTAAATATATTCACTAGTTGAAGAACATTTGGGTTGTTTATAGTTTTGAGGATGTTAATCAGGTTGCTATAAATATTTGTGCACAAGTTTTTAAAACGTTTTTATTATTGATTTGCTTGTGTTATTTATTTTTAAAAAGTTGTGAGGAGCACCTCCTTACATCTTTTGTGGTCTTAAAAGATTTTTTAAAAACATTTTATTTATTTCCTTTTTAGAGAGAGGGGAGGGAGGGATAAAAAGAAGGGGCGAAACATCAGTGTGTGAGAGAAACATCTAATAGAGTCCTCCTATGCCCCACAACCAGGCACCTGGCCTGCCGCCTAGGCCTGTGCCCTGACAGACATGGAACTGGCAAGCTTTCGGTTTGTGGGATGATGCTCAGCCCACTGAACAACATCAGACAGGGTTAGGTTTTTTTTTTTTAATATAAGTTTTTCTTTCTTTGGGGTATATACTCAAGAGTGAGAATGCTAGGTCATATGAAAGTATATGTTTAACTTTAAAGAAAACTACCAAAATAGTTTTCCAAAGAGTCTATACTATTTTACATTACTCTCAACAATTATGAGACTTATGTATATAGGTAGGTATGTATGTGTGCATAGTCAGTATACATATACATTGTCAGTACTTTTTATTTTATCCATTATAATAGATGTTCAGTGATATCTTACAGTAGTTTTAATTTTCATTTTCCTCATTACTATTGATGTTGAACATATTTTCATGTTTTCTAAGTATACTTATTAAGTAATGTTATGATATTACATATCATCTTGAACAGTATAAAAGCTACTTGTTATTTAAGTCATTGCCAGCTTTATCTAATTAATTACATGTGAAGTAAATGTATATTTAACTTGCTTGCTTTGGTAGCTCCCTTTCTTAGTATTAAATATTTTCATGTGTTCTAGAATTTTGCATTTTGAATTTGAATGAGTGTTATTTTGCTTTTATATTTATATTAGTGATTATTGATTTCCTCTTCCTAATGTTCTCTGTCCAGGATTTAAAAAACTTACAACTTTATTCATCATATCACTCATTACCTACCTGTCAGTCCAAATCAGAGCCCTCAGTTTGTATAACAGTATTTCTTGCAGTTCTGTGTAGAAACTTAGTGTCTGCTGCTTCAGTACTTATTCTTTTGTGAGTGAAAACATTTAGCTTTCTTTTCTAACAGTGAACCTTGCTTTCTGCTTTGAATCATTTTGAGTCTGGATTGCTCCACAGACTTTTATTTGCTGACTTCCACTGGCTGTTCCCATATTGGAGTACAGCCACTTCATGACTTTTGTCCCATTCAGGGTTCTGTACTTTCTGCTTAACCTATATTCTTTTGATATTACCTTTTTATATAGCCTAATAATACCTTTTAATTACCTCTTTTAATGTATTTTCTATACCACCACCATGATTTGGAGCAGAGGTGTCTTCCAAATTTTTAGGGTATCTGGAATTTTTCCAAGTGGTCTCTATGGTCTATGCTAGCTTTAGGGTGCTCTATGTAAACACCCTAAATTCACCTAAAATATCAACTTAGTGCATATAACACCTATTGATATGCACTTCATTCTATGATATAGAGTTAATTTGCACTTTATACTTTATATTGCACTTTAGTAAAAGTTAATTTAATTCTATTTATTTTATAATTGCTTTAGTATATTTTTCAGAGCATGGAAAATGTTGGTATACAGAAGTCTATAACCTGTATATCATAAATTAAAGTGATTGTATCAGTTCTTCTATATAGATCTTCAACTATACATCCAATCCACCTCCTTAACTAGTAGCATTCTTAGGAAAAGTTGACAGCTTTCAGAGTCCTGGAGATTCAAGTTCAAATTAAGTTTGAGGAGTTAAGTAAACTTAGGTAAATTGCAGGATAAAGGTTTTCTTCACATCATAAAAAATGCTTGGTGTGGAGGTTGAGGAATAATCAGGTCAATGCCTCACAGTAACTCCGGAGAAATTATGCATATGTAGAATCATCTGTCAAAGTAGTCATTAGATATGAAAGACAAATACGTATATTCCATTGCTTTTAAGATCAAACACAAATGGAGGCCAACCTTGAAAATTCCCTGAGCAGACAAAAGCAGTTTAATCACACAAGCAAAGTTTAATTTAGCTTATTTTGCAAGACTAACTTGACCTGGGTCATTTCTGGCTTATGTGTCTGGAAATCCTAAGCAAAACTTAATTTCCCAAGGTTGATATAAGGCAATCACTGTGAAAAATTCCAATATTATAACCAATCACTGTGAAGAATAAGCAGTCACTACTCTCTCCCTCTACAAGCTTCTTTATAACAAATAGTACATAGCACAATTATTTCCGGTTTGTAAACTGTTTTTTTTTAAGTTGATATGTTTGTTTATTTTTTGCAAAAGGCATGGAAATATATGATTTATTTCTTATTTAAATGATTTTTTCAGCTATGATTGACATACAATATTATATTAGCTTCAGGTGTGCACTCAACTGATTAGACATTATACAACTTACAAAGGGATCATCCAGATGGTATTCATCAGACACCACACATAGTCATTGGAATACGATTGACTATATTCTCTATGCTGCACTTACATCCACATGACTCTTCTGTAATGACCCATTGGTACTTCTCAACCATTTTGCCTTTTTCATCGCATCCCCTCAAACCCTTTCCCATCTGTAACTGTGAAAATGTTGTCTGTATCTTTCTGTTCTACGTTTCATTTATTTTGTTTTTTAGATTCAATTGCTTTTTTAAATTTCTTTTAATTTTTAAAAATTTTAATTATTGTTTAAGTACAGTATTCTGTCTTTTACTCCTATCCCAGCCCACCCACCCAGCCCTCGCCACCTGCCTTCCATTTCCACCCCCTCTTAGTTATTGTCCATGTGTCTTTTATATTTGTTCCTGTAAACCCTTCCCCTTACCCCCTGAAATCCGCTCCCCTCTGGACACTGTCAGCCTGTTCTCTATTTGAGTGTCTTTGGTTATATTTTACTTGCTTGTTTGTTTTGTTGTTTAGGTTCCTGTTAAAGGTGAGATCATATGGTATTTGTCTTTCACCACCTGGCTTATTTCGCTTAGCCTAATGCTTTCCAGTTCCATCCATGCTTGTGCAAAGGGTAGTAGCCCCTTCTTTCTTTCTACTGCATAGAATTCCGTTGTGTAAATGTACCATAGTTTTTTGATCCATTCATTTACTGACGGGCACCTAGGTTGCTTCCAACTCTTGGCTATTGTAAATTGTGCTGCTATGAACATTGGGGTCCATAGGTATTTTTGGATTGGTATTTCAAGGTTCTTAGAATATAATCCTAGCAGTGGACTTGCTGGGTCAAAAGGCCTATTCATTTTTAGTTTTCTTAGAAAATTCCATACTGTTTTCCATAGTGGTTGTAGCAGTCTGCAATCCCACCAACAATGAACTAGGGTCCCCTTTTCCCCACAACCTCTTCAGCACTTGTTGTTTGTTGCTTTGTTTATGATGGCCATTCTGACCAGTATAAAGTGGTATCTCATTGTGGTTTTAATTGGCATCTCTCTGATAGCTAGCCATTGAGCGTCTTTTCACGTGTCTCTGGATCCTCTATATGTCCTTCTTGGAGAAGTGTCTGTTCAAGTTCTTTGCTCATTTTTCAACTGGGTTGCTTGTCTTCTTAGAGTGGAGTCATGTAAGTTCTTTATGTATTTTGGAGATTAAACCCTTGTCTGAGGTATCGTTGGCAAATACGTTTTTCCATACAATTGGTTCTCTTTTTATTTTACTACTGTTTTCTTTACCCATGCAGAAGCTTTTTATTTTGATGAGATCCCATTTGTTTATTCTTTCCTTTATGTCCCTTGCTCTAGGGGACATATCAATAAAAATGTTGCTGCGTGAAATATCTGAGATTTTCCTGCCAATGTTCTCCTCTAGGACTTTAATGGTGTCATGGCTTATATTTAAGTCTTTTATCCACCATGAATTTATTTCAGTGTATGCTGTAAGTTGGTGCTCGAGTTTCATGTTTTTGCCCGTAGCTGTCCAGTTCTCCCAACAGCATTTGTTGAAGAGGCTATTTTTATTACATTTTATGTTACTGCCCCATTTGTTGAATACTAATCGCTTGTAGAGACTTGGGTTTATTTCTGGGCTTTCTGTTCTGTTTCATTGGTCCATGTGCCTGTTTTTATGCCAGTACCAGGCTGTTATGATTATAGTGGTCTTGTAATACAGTTTGATATCAGGTATTGTGATCCCTCCTACTTTGTTCTTCTTTCTTAACATTGCAGCTGGTATTCGGGGTCTTTTATGGTTCCATATAAATTTTTGAAGTGTTTGTTCTATGTCTGTGAAATATGCCATTGGTACTTTAATAGGTATTATATTGAATCTTTAAATTGCTTTGGGTAGTATGGACATTTTGATGATGTTAATTCTTCCAATCCACAAACATGATAATATGTTTCCATTTGTTTGTGTCTTTCTTGATTTCTTTCTTCAGTGTTGTGTAGTTTTCTGCATACAGGTGTTTTACCTCCTTGGTTAGGTTTATTCCTAGGTATTTTATTTTTCTTTTTGCTATATCAAATCGGATTTTTTTCTTGATTTCTGCTTCTGCTGTTTCATTGTTGGAATACAAAAATGCCTTTGATTTCTGGATATTGATTTTTGTATCTTGCTGTTTTGCCAAATTCATTTTTTAGGTTGAGCAGTCTAGGGGTGGGGTTTATAGGATTTTTCTATGTACACTATCATGTCATCTTTAAACAATATATATAAAAGAGTCCTTGTATTATGCAAAAATTAATACAGGTGGAATAAACATGTAATTTTATTATTCTAAAACCTAGCTATATGACCTTAGGCTAAAAAGATTTTTTAAAGTAATACACATGTACATTCACAGAAAACAACAAATGAGATGCAACATTCATTTCACTACATTGATATTTAGAATTTCTGTATGACAAAAAAGATAGTTAAAACATAAGCTGTACACTGTAAAATTATATTTTTATTGCCAGTAATTAATCAAGATTCAGCTTCTAAATGGACTAAATGTTTTCAAAAATAATAACAAAAAATAAATTAAGTGGACCAAGGATTTGAAGAGGCAAATCACAAATGGAAAAACTGAATTGCCAATAAATTTATTTTATAAGTTCAGTATTACTAGAAATTAAGAAAATGTTTATTAAAGCAATGAAGTTTAATTTTACATCTCCAAAAGGGCAGAAATAAAAAATATAATGTATTAATATTTATTAGATAATATCTCATAGGCATGTATTTGGAGACACAGCTCTTGTCTACATTGTCAGTAGACATCTATTCAAGGAAAAGCATTAGGAGTACAACTTAGGAAGAGTCTGTAGAGCTAGGTATCCACATACACTAAGAGTCAGCAATCATTTGTGCATAGATATCTGTTGAGTAATTCTGGTAATACTGAAAAATTAATCTAAATTATGAGTAATATAGAAATGAATTAATAATTATATATTTAATATCCAGATAATTGTACAACATATAGTTGTTAACTATATGTACATGTATTAACACAGATGAGTCTTAAAAAATTAAAAGAATGAAAGAACATTGAAAAGAAGTATGTCATTTACATAAATATAAACATATAATGCTATATTTGTAGATATATGATAATGATTATGGATATGAATTTGAATATACATGATAAAAAGTGGGCCTTTGATTTATGGTAATATTTTAACTCTTTTTATAAAAATACACCTTTTTTAAAAAAATTACAATGCAAAAACAGTCCAGCCATGTGTTACAAGTGAGTAGAAGCTATATCGTGCTTACTAAGGTGTGCCTTTGCTCTGCCTTGTTAATATTTCACAATTTAAATATTAAAATTTAAATTAACCTAAATGAGAGCAATGTGAATTTCATGGTTTTAGCTTTTCTCTGGTCATGTGAAAGACTAAAAGTAAAGTTTCTTAGTAGCATTATTATGACCTAGAGCATAAGATTTTATTTCTACAAAGATTAAAATTTACATATTGGAAATTTAGATTATATTTATCTTCAATAGTACAGATGCAACTCAACATACAATGGGGTTATATCCCAATAAACCTGGGGTTCAGTTGAAAATACTGTAAGTCTAAATACATTTAACACACCTACCTACCAATATCATAGCTTAGCTTAGCCTATGTAAAGTGTCCATAACACTTACATTAGCCTACAATTGAGCAAAATCACATAACACAAAACCTATTTTATATATAGTGTTGAATATCTCATGCAATTCATTATGCAGATGGCTTTCAAACCTTCATATAGTCAAACAATTGTAAATAGAACCACTGTAACTAGAGAACCATCTGTATATCTAAAGAAATTTCTTGATTTGGAATATAATGTATAGTAAAGATGTATAGCAATGCATCTGTTGTGTAGGTTATAACTTTTTACAAGCTATCATATACACATATATAATTTTGTATATAATATACTATTATACTAACATAATACTAATATCTATACACACATATATGTGTGATACATGTAATAGACTACCTCTCCTAGGCTACAATCCTACATAGCATGTTATTGCATGTATCAACACAAGATTCAATCAAGCACAAGAGAAAATTATGCAATCAAAACACATGGTAAGCAAAAGATGTATGAGGCTGCAACCAGTATAACCAGTATAACATACTGTTTTAGGACAAACTTTTTAATGTATAAGTAGAAAAGAATACACTGTAAACTAGCAAAAATATAATATAGTAAATGCATGAACCAGTGACAGTTGTTGATTATTATGTGTGTAAAGATACATGCTATCCTTTTATACTATTGGCCTCCCAGTAGTTTTGTTTACACCAGCATCACCACAAACACACAATTAATGCTTTACTCTACAACCTTACAGTAGCTGCACCATCAGAAGGCAGGAGAAAATTTTTAGCTCCATGTAAACCTATGGGACCACCATTGTGTATGTGGTCTGTTGCTGACCAAAACACATGCATATACATACACACACAATAGTCTCCCTTTTTAAAATGCAGGGCCCAGATCTTGGTTTCTAAACACTGCAGTGAGTTGAATAGTGTTTCTCCAGTACTCATACCTTCATGAACATAGAGATGACACCTCATTTGGAAACTGGCCTTTGCAGATGTCATTATTTAAGATGAGGTCATACTGGTTTTAGATGGGCCTTAAATCCAGTGACTGATGTCTTTATAAGAACAGGAGAGGAGACAGCGGGATCCCCAGGAAGAAGCCCTTGTGATGAAACAGGCAGAGACTGGAGTGATGCAGCTGTAAACCAAGGAATGCCAAGGATTACCAGCAGGCACCAGAAGCTCGAAAAGAGGTATGCAACACATTCTCCTTTCAGAGCCTCCTAAATGAATCAAACCTACTATTATCTTGATTTCAGCACTCTGGACTCCTAAACTGTGAAACAAATTTCTATTGTTTTTAAGCTACTTAGTTCACGATAACTTGCTATGGAAGTCCTGGGAAATGAATGCAAATACCATTGTCCAATAAAAGGCATCAGGCCTCCACAAGGAAACCACTAATTCTAGGATTGAGGCAGGGAAAACATAAGAAGAGCTTAGAGCATTATCCTTTGGTGACAAAAAATAAAGAAGTAAGCACACACAGATGGACAAAAAAAAGATATCAGGTCCTATCAAAGAGTCTCAGAAGATACGCTGAGAAATCTCCCAACGGCAAAAATTGGAACAATTTAAACAATAAAATAATAAGGTAAATATCATAATGAAAAATAAAAGTAAATCTCCATGAGGCTATTCTGATATGAGTAAATGATTGAATAAGTATGACAGCAGGAGAGAGGAGATACGTCTTTATTACAGAAGAATTTCAATTATTCAGTGTGGATGGAACTGCAGCATCATGACTAATTGATGAATACTGAAATTAGTAGGTGAAAGAGAATCTTTGTATAGCCCTAAAGTTCCTTTTTAAAATTTACTAAATATGGTGTTGTTTCAATACATGATCACAAATTCTTAGATACCACTCTGTCTAAGAGGTATTGCTTCATTTCCCTTATCTTTAGCGTGGGCTCAACTTAGTGACTTGCTTTTAGCAAAAGGAGTACAAAAAGAGAAAAATTGTAACCTGAGAGTAGAGAATCTGATATACAGGTTCTGTATACCTGTGTACAGGTTCTTAACCAGTGATCAAGGTAAACATCACCAGTGAAAAATTATACCAATATCATGGTTAATCCTAATATAATGTAATAAAAAGAGAATATAATATCCGTGACATTCTTCCCCCAATTCCCAAACCTCCATCTATTTGTGAGAAAACATCAGACATATCCCAACAAAAGCACATTTAACAAAGTACCTAACAAGTGTCTTCAAACATGAAAGGGTCAGGAAGCCAAGGAAAGACTGAGAAATTATCATAATTTGAAAGAGACTTAGGAGATGTGACAACTAAAGGCATTGTGGGATCCAAGATTAAATTCTGAAGCAGAAAATAAAGGCAGTCGTAAAGCTGGTGAAATTCAAGCAAAGATGAAGTTTTAATCAATAATATGTACTAATGTTAATTTTTTTAGTTTTGACAAATATATCATAGTAATGTAAGATATCAGTACTAAAAGACGTTAATGAAGGGTATACAGAACACTATTTTTGTCACTCTTCTATAGGTCTAGACTTGTTTCAATATTAAAACTTAAAAAATGCATGGAACCACCCTCGTCGGTATGACTCAGCTGGTTGGGTGTCATCCCATAGACCTAAAGGTCACAGGTTCAATTCCTGGTCAGGAAAAATGCCTAGAGTGCAGGTTTGGTCCCTGGTTGGAGTGTTTACAAAAGGCAGCCAACCAATGCTTCTCTCTCTTTTTCTCCCCCCCCTTTCTCTTTAAGAAAGCATGTCCTCAGATAAGAATTAAAAAAACATGCATAGTACCAAAATTTTGAAATATAATTAATTTCAGATTCTTTATAAAGCTCAAGCACTAATCACCTTAATTATATATGGGATAATCAAAAGCCTAGCCGAATAAATAATTTGTTCAAGGTCACAGAACATATTAGCCATAGAGGAAACTTTTTTCCGCAGATGAAAGGCCTATTTCTGAAAGTGTACAGAATATTTCCTTTGAAATACAAGAGTCAGAGTGACTAATAATGTATATGTAGCCACACATAAGAAAGTCTTTTCCAAAATTCTTTTCAAGTGTTTTAGTAGCTTCCCAAAGGACTGTGGATATCATATCCAACCTAAGGTTCCATTAAAAATGCAGAATAGTTTAATTTCATGACTTTAAAAATGTTAAATTTTACATTTCTCTTCCACAGGACTTAGAAGATTTATGGATAATATCAGTGAAAATAGTACTTAGTATTGAGTGAATGAATTCATGCTGAAATGTTTGATTAAAGTAAGAAAGGACTACCTACTCATTTAGTTGCTTAGGTTCTCAAAATGTTTAGAATGATCAGTAAATATTAAAAATGAGTTAAAGTAGTTGAATATTCATAGAACACTTTAAAAATTATTTGAAAACAATTCTATCTCTGTGCCATAATATTGTTTTATTTATCTTTCCCTAGTTTTGTTATAGATTTCCTCACAGTCTTAATGTCTAGTTACTAAACTTTGGATTAAAAACTATCAAAATAAATATTTGGTAATTGTTTTTAATATGGAAACCTGAACTCTAATTCAATTAATATGTCAAATCATAGCTGGGAAACTCATAACTAAACCTGCATACAGAAATAATTGAAAATGGGTTTTTTGCAACTATCTTTTCTATAATTTACTTGTGAAAAGATATTTTTAGTCAAATGGTTAAACTATTTCAATTTCAGTGATCTCAATTTAATTCTAGGCTTTGAATACTTTACCTCCTTTCTCATTCACATAATTGTATGATTTCTTTTTAACTTTAGACTCATACACTTTTGACAGGTGGTTTGTCTTGTTATTTGTGACTGCGAGTGACTGATTACAATTCAGTGCATATTGATAAATTATCTGCTTTTCACTTTCCCTTCTCATTCACTTCCAAATACCCAATCAAGTACATTTAGGATGGTGTCATCAAGGGTTTCCAGTGCACAGTATTTTTGTCATTAGTGTTGTATAAAAATCCTTCTAAGTGAAGAAAAAATAACTGTTTTCATCCTACTCTGTAAAAAAAATTATGATGACATAAACAGATTACTTTTTTTTTACTTTGTAGTGCTAGTAATTTTCTTCCTTACAATGCTGTGATATTCTTTTCCTACCTATCAAATATTTGATTGAGAGAAGTGGGCTTCTTCATTTTAATATGCCATATTTATTATACTATTCATGATCTAGAAAGATGAAGCTTTCTGTGTTCTTACTGACTTATGTCTATAGAGGTTCCGATCTTTAGTTTTACATGTTTTCTGTTCTCAATCTTTCCTATTTGTTGAAAGGAGATTTGGTAGATGTTTAGGGACATAGTTAAGGTCAATTACTATGAAGTCAGGGACTATCGACCCAAATGACTGCAGTGGCCAGGCCAGGAGACATTAGTGAGGTGAACCAGCAGGGGATTCTATCCAGTGCATCTCCTTCTACGTGAGACAGCATGGCTTGGCTGTAGTTGATTGTGCCATGAGGGAGGGCATTCTGATATCTGCAGATGGTCCATTTATCAGAAAATGCCAGAAATTAGTATTTTCATTTGGCATCTCTTGAATTTTTAAATGCTGATTTTGTGTTTCTTTTAAGCTGCTTAAGCCAAACTATAACATATCTGCAGGTTGGAATTGGCCAACCACTAATTTGATCCCACTGATAATTCATAATCACATTTAATAGCAATTCTCTACTAGTATGTAGAGTCAAATCTGAAATTTCTTCCAAAGCTTTTTTTTAAGTTAAAATACTAGGGAGCTGGTTAAGAGCTAATCCATATCAAAGGGAATGTTTTTGAAATCTGGGGAATAGATGAACACTCTTGGCATATTTTTCAAATAATTATTTGAAAATCCTAGAGTTCAGAGAGACATAAATACGTGTTAAAGACAATAGGTTCTGAAGAATAGGCTATAGACATGTTAGTTAAGCATGACTTTTTTTACTACACTTTTTAATAGCCTCTCGGAATCTTTAGTATGCCAACTTTAGGATATTTTCCCTGAATTCTAAGGGGTCATGTAAATTCAAACATAACTCAAAGGAGGTTTCAGTTCACTGTACATGAACAGAACCAACCACACTTAACATTCAGATAGATAAAGAAGACAAAGATATTGTCATACATCCATCAGAAAATAGAATTTTAAAAACAAGGCCAATAATATTACAAACAAATAATCTTACAAACTCTATTGCTAATTTCATTTTTTCCTTATAAGCAATTCTTGTTCTGTTGACCTTGAATTACATATGTCTTTTGTAAAGACATCTGCCTCTGCATGAGAAGGGCTAGAAGCCCTGATTCGGTTCCTTCGACTAAAGTGACCAGTGGGTGTACCAGGTGGTGCCACCTTCCACCGGTGCTCATGAGGCTGCTACACAGTTACTGGCAGACCACTGAGAACACACAGCCCAGGCCTTATAGAGGCTATCATATTTGAAGACTAAAGTTTCAGTTAATTTATTGTAGTGATGAACAATATAAAAGTGGGAGGTTATAGAGTCCTCTTTTAGAGAATTATAATACTAAACCAGTGGTTTTCAATCTGTGCGATGTAAGAATTTTTAAAACATGCAATACCTGACTATTTAGTCTGGGGCACTGACCTCTTTTCCCTTAGACTGTCAACTAAAATTAAATGACAGCATTGAATACAATAATACCATGAATCAAAATTATACTTATTTTTTGTCGGATAGGCAAAAAAGTTTATTTTTTGGTGTGCTGTAGAATCTTAGTAGTTTATGTGTGCCATGAGAGGAAAGAGATTGAAAACTGCTGTCTGAACTATCGACTCAGTCCTTAGTTACTGATTACCCTGAGGTAAGAACTTATTATACACTATGAGGACATCTAAAAATTTCTACAGACTTCTAACTCATCCAAAAAATTATATGTCACAAGTACCATTAATCACAAAGATATTTTTAAACCACAAAGCAATATATTTTACCACACTAACTTAGGGACAGTCATTATACCAGTCTTTGCACATGCACATGAATATTTATCTACACATCCTGAAATGTAAATAATTGTTGCAATGTATTCATTTGAAGAACATTTTACATTTACATAATAGAAATAGGGAAAGTCTAGCTTCTTCATTTGATTTAAATGACTTCCCCATATTGTGGCTTAATAAAATGACAGCTCATAAAAGTAATGCACTAACTAAAAATGCAGGAAATACTAAACATATCTAACTATATAGAGCCTCCTTCCATTCTGAAGATGAAAGAAAACTCAATTCCATCCAATGGCCAAATGGTGATCTCCAAAAACAGCTTGCATGTAAAAAAATCACATAGTTTTGTTCTACTGCATTTTGGACTAGAAAGTCATGTTATATATATGAACATAAGTCATAGATTGTAGGGGACTGGTTGGTTTTAGTCTGGCAGATATGACTCAGCTCTGTATGGAAAATCTGCAGAAGCGAAGTGGTGGGCAGGAGCCAGACCTCCAAACTGAGTTTTCCCGTGGGAATCAGGCCTAGAAAATGCACACGGACTGTTATGGCTTGCTCTTGCTAAAACTCCATGACCCTGGTCTAAAACAACAAATGTGTATTGTCTATCTTCAGGGTAATATCCAAAGCCTGTGTGAGTTTTCCCAAGGACAGAGCTTATCAGCTCGTTGCCATTCCCCTCTGCGTGTTATTTTCGTTTCCTTGATTGTACCTAAAATGTAGACAATATATTTTATGTAATAGATAATAAATCCTTCTCTGATGTAAGACTTGAGGAAAACAATAAAAGCCTCTCGACAAAGGTTGACGCGCTCCCCTCTTGAGGGAGTGGAAGAGGCATCCAGAGGCACTCTCTCCCCTTGGGAGAGTAGCCATACCATTCCCTTTTTCTCCACAGGATTGTTGTCACCTGTGCATTTATTCTCGTCGTCAACCACAACAGGCGGACTCTGGTGGCTGGAGTCTGCCATGATAGATACCTACCTGAAAACAGAGAATAGCTCCAGTCCTTGTTTAGCATTAGAGTATTCAAAATGAAACTGGCAAGTAATAATTCCTAGGAATTCTAGCTCATTTGTGGAAGTAAAGAACATTTGTTAAAAACGACAACAAAAAAAGTCAGCCTTGGCCATCTGGCTAAATTGGTTGAGCATTGTCCCATGCACCAAAAGGCTGAGGGTTCAATTCCCAGTCAGGGCACATACCCAGGCAGTGAGTTCATCCCTGGTTACAGTGTGTGTGAGAGACAACCAAAACATGTTTCCCTCTCACATTAATGTCTCTCCATGTCTCTTTTCCCCTGCCTTCCTTTCTCTCTCTCAAATCAAGGTGCATGTCCTTGGGTGAGGATTGAAAACAAAACAAAATATGTCATTAGGCCACTAGGAAATAATAGTCTCTTGGTAATAAGCAGAATCAGAGTGCTTGGGGCATGCAAGCATGCCCAGGATGCGTTGCTTTTCTGCTTCTCACCATCTGAATGAGGTTAGTTTTCTTTCCAAAGTATTGAATTTTTTTCTTTCATAAACTTTGTTGAATAATGGCAGTCTACATTTATGTTTGTTTCAAATACACATGTAGTCACACACAAACACAAATATATAAACTTTGCCATCATAATACACTTATCACATTAAAGCTGTTATCTTAATTGGAATTTTACACATATTGCAAACATTTTATACAAACTCACAGGTATGAATTAAAACCATGCTTGGTGACTCAGATCATTCACGCTATCCTTCTTTATAATTTAGTCTTAAGCTTCATCTATCAATGTGATTTCATCTGTCCAAAGTCTTAAAGTCAATTAGTTCAGTTAAAACCACTATTTAAGTTGAACCTATCAAAGAAGGAAATCACAACTTAGATCAAATGTTTTTCAAAGAAATGACATTAATATTTTATCCAGGCAGTTAAAACAGAGAAGCATTCAAGGTGAACATTATCTGAGATTCAAGAGAACAAATCTTAAAAAAAACAGTTATAATACTTCAATATATTTAAACAAATGCATCCATTCCATGAATTTAAGTAGTTTGATCATTTTTCTGACTCATAATAGCAGAGAGGGAAATTTAGAGAGTTCAAAGAAATGGGAGAAAATCAAATTCCAAACAAACATAAAAGAAAATGCTGCATTTGCGTAATATTTCACACAATGGCAGGATCAAAGATGACAGAGAAAACAGTTATTTTTAGAGGAAATTATTAAGCTGGTGTTTATTGTGACTGGATTTACTTTAATTAGCAATAATACATGAATTTGGATGCTTATTCTTTCTCTACTTATTTTACAATATATTAAAATATTTAATTTTATTTGTGTCATTTTATGACTATTAGTTATCCCTGTTTTATTTATGTTTGTTTGTTTCTTAAATAGCAATCAAATATCATTATCATAGTTCAATTTTCCCAAGCTGGCTTGACAGAATTTTTCTTTGAAAAGCAAATATTTTTCTCTGAAACTAATAATTCTCAATTTCCCTTATTTTAGATATGCATGAATACCAGTTTCATAATGGCTCTTTTAATATGAAAGATTACATTATTTAATATATTAATCTGTTCTAGAAATAGGCAGTTGTGCATAAAACTCTTTTTGCTAGAAAATGCTTCATATTATACCACAGAAGAATATTGTCAAACTCATTGGCAGGTTAGGCAGTCTTTTGTCTGGAGAAGATAAGTCCTTTTCTCAAGGACTGAGAACTAGGAAGGGATCCCTAGAAGACAGAGTTCATGGCCAAATCATATTTATTCTGATGTTTCATATGTGCTGCTTACTGTATCCCTTATCCAGTCAGATTGTGGGTAAGGCTAACAGCTTAAATATAAAGTTTAACACATTATCGAAACATAGAGCTTTTTCTCACATCTTGATTTCACTAATTTGTGTACTTTTATGGAACTTGTCTACTTCGTATCAAAGAAAAAAGCACCCATTCAGAATGCTTTATATGTCTTAGCACTGATAATAGCAGGTCATGCATTTGCTGCAGAAGGCAGACACAAAAGGACATTACTTTTATGGCACCTTGAGTGTTCAAGATTTATAACATGGCATTGTTATGCAAGGGAGACATTGCTTGCTTTAATATCAGAAATCTCTCATCTCCAAGTCTTCTAAATCTAGTTTTAAATCTTTAAATATTCATAGGTATTTTTTCTTTGTGATACCTCATTTGTCTTTTTTAATATTATTTATTTATTTTTTATTGTTGTTCAAGTACATTTGTCTCCATTTTCACCCCATCACACCCGCTAACCCACCCATTCCTGCCTCCCAGCTTCAAACCCACCCCCTCTGGCTTGGTCCACATGCCCTTCATACATGTTCTTTTTTAGTTATGTATTTTGACTTATGTCCCTATAGAGTATATGGAAAGATTTGTGTGCTTGATAAACCCCCAAGAAAGACTCTACAGGAACATTGTCTATAGATTCAAAGGAACAATTATTGAAAATAAGTCATTCATTATGATTAATGATGTTCCTTTTATAAAGTGCAGAGAAGGTTTGCTCAAAGAATGGCATTATCTAGCAATTCAACCAGGAGTCAGAAGTTAATACAGCTACAAACACATATGCAAGCAACTTCTGCAAGGAAAGTGGGAAGACCTGTTGAGCCAAATAAAAATAACAACAATGATGTTGGGCGTGACATGGGGCAACTTTGTCACATATTCTGTTGGGACTGGCCCATGATTTTGATAAAACATATACTTTCATAATGCAGCAGTTTGAAGAGGTGAGTGTTTGTTACAGGAGATAACCAGAAACCCTATAAACACCCAACAGAGCAAAGGCAGCCACTGACTTCTTTGCACCTGTCATTACTGGTTAGGTCTAGGAAGCCATGAAGACAAAAATAATCCAGACTGGTTATAAACCAGATCTGTCCTAGTCAACAAAAGGATCATGAATCAGGCTCACAGGGAGTGGAATTCTGTTGCTGTGTGATGATACTAACCCTGATTACACTTACAACCTAGGAGAGGGACTGGCACAGGGGATCTGTTCAGTACATGTTGTAGGCCGTCCAATTCACTTAGCCACGCAGAGTGTTTTCTGTGGATATTGTGCTGGGACACACTAAGTAAACTGTCAAAAATATAAACAATAAAAAATACATATTCTATATATGTCATTGAAAAATTTTTCAAAACTGAGTGGAGTTTCACTAATGATAATAAAGTATAATGCAATGGAGTTCAGCTTTCAGAAAAACAGATTCCAGAATAAATTAAAGAAAATGTTCTTTGTAAGTTAAATTTGTTTTAATATAGCGTCTTTTTTTCTTATTGTTGTTCAAATACAGTTGTCTCCATTTTCCTCCCACTATGCTCCCCACCTGAGCCATCCCCACTTCCCACCCTTGATCCTGCCCTCTTTGGGTTTTGTCCATGTGTCCTGTATACATGTTCCTGAAAAAATCTTCACCTATTTTTCCAATTATTTTAAGACAGTAGAAAGTTTTGATGGGATAAATGTGAATATATATGAATAAAAAGCTGAAGTTTTTATCTTAGATAAGGGAAAAAAAGATCCTGGCTTATTTTACAATGGAAAGCTTTCCAGATGGCCCTGAAATTCATGTTATTTTGAGGGATGCAAAACTTTTCTGAATGTAAATTTTTTTCAGGGTAAGATAATTGAAATGTACCAGATCAGACAGGGAGAAAAGGTAAAAGAGAAATGACAGTTCTACTATGTCAACTTAAAAACTTATTTAAATTTAAAAAATTGTTTGGAGCTTGTCAAATTTCCATTAAGTCTCATCTCTTAGATTGTTAATTTAAAGACAATGTAAGCACACACATGATCATAGCAGGCTATTCACTACAGCCAACGTCAACACATGGAGCAAACCAAATATCCATTCACCAGCAAATGATAAGCAAAATGTGGTTTACATAAACAATGTAACATTATTTAGGCTTTTAAAAGAAAGGGCATTAGGACATGCACAACAACATGCATGAATCTTTATATTATAGAATATTATACCATGTAGAAGAAATGAGACTCAAAAAGACACATATTGTATAATTACACTTATCTGAGGAATCTATAGTATCCAAATTTATAGAGAGAAAGGAGAATAATGGGGACTAGGGACTGTAGGAAGTGTAAATAGGAAGCTGTACAAGGAGTATAGAGTTTCATTTTTGTAAAATAATAGAAATTTTGAAAATTGTTTGCATGACAAAGTGAAAATATTTAACATCACTCAATTCTATATCCATTGCAGTTAATAATATTATATTGTATGTATTTTACTATAGGAAAAAATAGACATTATCACCACAAAATGGAGCATTTTTGGTTAACATTTTTAATATTATGGATATACTATACAAAATGAGTTAATTATATCTCCTCCAATTTAAAAAATATTTAAAGACTTTAGGTAGAAAAAGTAATTTTCCAAGTGCACCACTATTAGATAAGTGGATGCACATTTTTCGATGAGGCTTTCTTAAACCAAAGAATAATTCACACTGTGTGGCTTAGCATGAGGGCAACAATGGGTGCAGCAGGCTGTCCTGTGCACACAGTAAGACTTCAACAACAGTTCTTTTTGGAGTTAAAAAGAAGAGCAAAATTGTATTTTGAATAATTACTTATGGTTACTGTGAACTAAATTAGGTATTACCAAATCAGTTTGGAAATTAAAGTATGAGAAAGCTTACTAGTAGAAAATTACAATCTGGCCTTCGGTTTTCATGTCTACGTTATCTCCTTGGTTAGTTGTTGCAATATCTAATACCCAAATCAGGGAATAAAACAAATAGTCTAGTTTATTATTTTTGGATTAAGAGTTGCAAGATGAAGGGAGATTTCTGACTATTTACTAAGTCTCCAAACAATTTTTATTCATAGAGTAATGTAAGTTTTATCAAAGTTGCTAAACCTAACCATCATTGCTATGTCCCATCATAACCTTCGTTAATATCATCTTTACATATAATATGTGATCACCTAATGAACTTAACTATTTTTTTAAAGGTAGCAGAATGAATTTTATTTAAAGAAAAAATAATTTGCACTACAGTACTGGCCCACATTTCTCTTCTGACTCACCCAAACTTTACAAATGAAATGAAGACCTATAAGCTATGAGCATGCACTCATGCAAACTCACACAAACACACACACATACCTTTCACTTTTGAACTACCAAGAAAGAACAAAGTAAGCAGAAAAGTCCTTTGATGAATGATAGGGTTTAAGGATGACAATTTTTCCACCTTTGAGATATAGTTGACATGTAGTATTATGCAAGTTTAAGATGTACATGTCAGTTTGGTGTATTATGTACAGCAAGATGATTACCATGAGCTAACAACTGCATCATGTCACATAACTACTGTTCTTTTTATAGTGAGGACAAACTAAGATTTACTTTTCTTTGCAACTTTTGAGAATATAATAAACTATTTTTAACTATAATCAGAAGGCTGTATATTGGCTGCCCAGAGCTGGTAACAGGAAGTTTGAACTCTTTGTCCAACATCTCCTTTTTTTCACCACTCAGCAGGCCCTTGGTAACCACCATTTTAGCCCCTGTTTTTATGAGTTTACCTTTTTCTTAGATTCTACATATACGTGAGACTGTATAGTGTTTGTCTTACTCTGTCGGACTTACTCCACTTAGCATAATGCCCCCGAGGTCTATTCATGTTGTTGCAGATGGCAGAATGCTCTCCGTTCTCATGGGTGAATAATATTCCATTTTATCTATATCACATCTCATTTATTTATTCATCTGTAGACAGACACTTAAGTTGTTTCCATATCTTGGCTATTGTGAATAACGATGCAATGAATATGAGAATGTGGATATCTTTTCAAGATCATGGTGTCATTTCCTTTGGATATATACCCAGAAGTGGAATTACTGGCCGACCAGAAATTACTTGTAGTCCTATATTTAATTTTTTGAGGAACCTTCATACTATTTTACATAGTGGCTATATACACTAACAGTGCATAAGAGTTCCCTTTTTGCCACATCTGATAAACAGTTGTTAATTATTGTCTTTATGATAACACAATAGGTGTGAGGCAATATATCATTATGGTATTGATTTGCATTTCCCTATTGATTAGTGGTGTTGAGCTTATTCATTTACAATTTTTATTGAATTTATTGGAATGACAGTGGTTAATAAAATTATACAGTGTTCAAGTATATAACTATATAATAAATTATCTGTATATTTGACTTACATTCACTACCCAAAGTCAAGGCTCTTTCTCTCATTTATCTCCTCTTCACCCTTTTCTACTTGCATTCACCCTACTTTCTCCCTGGTAATTACTACACTGTTGTCTGTGTCTATGAATATTTTGCTTCATCCTTTCGCCTTTTTTTGCCTAGCCCCCCAACTCCCCACCCTCTTGAGATTTGTCCTCCGTATTTATGAGTCAATTTTTATTTATTTATTTATTTTTTTATTTAATAGTTGATAAAGGAGGCAAAAACAAACAATATGGTAAAGATAGTCTATTCAATAAATAGTGTTGGCAAAATTCAACAGATACATGCAAAACAGTGAAACTAGTTCACCTTCTTAAACCACATACAAAAAGAAACTTGTATGGGTATCCAATTTGCGGCCTACTGGCCACATATTGCTCAGGATGGCTATGAATGTGGCCCAACACAAAATCGTAAATTTACTCAAAACGTTTTTTTGTTCGTCAGTTTTCATTAGCATCTGTGTACTTAAAGCAACTGTTCTTTCAGGGTTGCCCAGAGGCACCAAAAGTTTGGACATTCCTGGAAAGACTTAAGTGTAAGACTTAAAACCATAAAAATCCCAGAAGAAAACATAGAGAGTAAAATCTCTGACATTTCTCATAGTAATATTTTTTTCTGTTATATCCCCTCAGGCAAGAAAAACAAACAAAAAAATAAACAAACATGACTACACAAAACTTAAAATTTTTGCACAGCAAGTGAAACCCATCAGCAAAATAAAAAGACAACCCACTGAATGGGAGAGTAAATTTGCCAGTGAAACATTTGATAAGAAGTTAAATATGTAAAATTACAAAACTCAACACCAAATAAACAGACAATCCAATTAAAAATGGGTGGAGGACCTGAATGGACACTTTGGACACTTTTCCAAAGAGGACATAGAAATGGCTAATAGACATATGAAAAGATGTTCAATGTCACTAATCATCAGAGAAATGCAAATAAAACCACGAGATATCACTTCACATGGTCAGAATGGACATCATCAATAAACTGACAAACAACTATTAGTAGTGAAGTTGTGGAGAAAGGGAAACCTTGTGCACTGTTGGTGAGAATGCAGACTGGTACAGTGACTGTGGAAAGCTGTATGGAATTTCCTCAAAAATTAAAAATGAAATTGTCTTGTGACCCAGCAATTTCACTTCTGAGAACATATCTGAAAAACTCAAAACATTAATCCTAAAGATTATACATATACCTATGCTCATCAAAGAATTATTCATAATATTTAGGTTGTGGTAGTGCCCTTCAGTAGATGAGTGGATAAAAGGCAGGGTACATACACACAATGGAATACTACTTGGTCATAAAAAGGAAGGAAATCTTGCTCTTTGTGACAGCATGAATGGATGTGGAGAGTATTATGATAAGTGAAATAAGCCTGTTAGAGAAAAACAAATACCATATTATATCTTTTATATGTGGAATCTAATAAACAAAATATATAAACAAAAATATAAGCCTCTTTTAAAATACTTATTGGCCATTTGTATGTCTTCTTTGGAAAACCATCTACTCAGTTCCTCTGTCCATTTTTTAATCATTATTTTTGCTATTGAGTTGTATAAATTTCTTATATATTTTGGATATTAGCTCCTGATTAGTCATATGATTTATAAATATGTTCTCTCACTATGTATGTTGCCTTTTCAATTTGTTGTTGGCTTTTTTTTTTTTTTTTGCTATACAGAAGCTTTTTAATCTGATGTCTCACTGGCTTTTGTCTATTTTGCTTTGGGGTCATATACAAAACATCATTGCCAAGACCAACATCAAGAAAAAAATTTCCCTTACATTTTTTTCAAGAGATTTACAGTTTTATGTCTCACATTTAATTATTTAATCCATGTCAAGTTATTTTTTGTATAAGTAAAATAACTATCCAATTTCATTCTTTGACATATTTACAGATAATTTTATAAAACAGCTATATTTTTAACATAATTAATACTAAACTTCTTTCTGAACACTATTTCTCAAAGCAGTAGAATGACTCCTAGTGGCATTTTGTATACTTTCTTTAAATTGCCAAGTACTGAAATTGTAACTTTTGAAAATATAATAGTAGGGTTTGAAAAAAATTGATATATTGAATTTCATCAAACCAATTAAAAACTAACATGGAATGTACATCACCAGGTGTGAACTTTTGTGTAAACTGTGGACTTTGGGCTATTATAATGGGGCAATGTAGCTTCATCAATTTTAGCAAATGTATCCCTCTGGTGGGGAATGTTGACAGAGGGGGTGTTGTGCATGTGTGAGGTTGGGGCATATAATAAATTTCTGTGAAAATATTAAACCACTCTTTCTAAAAGATTTTAATAGTAATAATAAACTTAATTTTATACTCAAACATATTTTAAAAGAACTCCCCTCCCACATGCACACTAAAAAGCAAATTAATGAAAAAAACCCACATCTATCAAAATATATCTTTGAGGAACTGAACAGAGAAGCCACAGACTGGGAGAAATATTTGCAATGCATATATCTAGTAAACTGGTAATATCCAGAATATATAAGGTACCCTTAATTCAATAATAAAATAATAAACAACCCAATTAAAAATAAGCAAATACTTTAAGAAAGGCCAATGAACATGAAAACATGTTCAAAATCATTAATCATCACAAGATGCAATTTAAACTATTCTTTACTCCAATTAGAATGGCTAAAATTAAATGCCTAGAAGTACAAATATTGGCAAGAATGTGCTTCTTAATGTAAAATGTTTGAACCATTTTGAACAAAAAAAGTTAGCTAGTTTTTCACTGATATAGCAATTTACTCCATCTATTCAAGATAAATGAAAACACATATTCAAATACAAGGATGTTTATTGCAGCTTTATTCATAATGATCAAAGCCTGGAAAAAACTTAAATGTCCAAAAAAGAGAGAGAAAGAATGGATAAATCATGGCACATTTATCCAATAGAATCCCACTCAGCAGTAGAAAGAAATAAACTTTTTCTTTTTTTGTATTTAATTGCTGTTCAAGTACAGTTTTCTGTCTTATATTCCCAGCCCTGCCCACCCCAGTGCTCCCCACGTTCCTCTCATTTCCACCCCCCACCTTAGTTATTATCCATGTGTCCTTTATACTTGTTCCTGTGAATTCTTCCCCTTTTCTCCTGTGATTCTCTCCACTCTCCCCTCTGGTCCCTGTCAGCCTGTTCTGTATTTCAGCACCTTTGGTCATATTTTGCTTGCTTGTTTGTTTTGTTGTTTAGGTTCCTGTTAAAGGTGAGATCATATGGTATTTGTCTTTCACCACCTGGCTTATTTCACTCAGCATAATGCTTTCCAGTTCCATCCATGATGTTGCAAAGGGTAGGAGTTCCTTCTTTCTTTCTGCTGCATAGAATTCCATTGTGTAAATGTACCGTAGTTTTTTGATCCATTCATTTACTGACGGGCATCTAGGTTGCTTCCAACTCTTGGCTATTGTAAATTGTGCTGCAATGAACATTGGGGTGCATAGGTTTTTTGGATTGGTGTTTCAGGGTTCTTAGGATATACTTCTAACAGTGGAATTTCTGGGTCAAAAGGCAGATTCATTTTTAGTTTTCTGAGAAAATTCCACACTGTTTTCCATGATGGTTGTACCAGTCTTCAATCCCACCAACAATGAACTAGGGTCCCCTTTTCCCCACAACCTCTCCAACATTTGTTGTTTGTTGCTTTGTTTATGATGGCCATTCTGACCAGTGTAAATTGGCATCTCATTGTGGTTTTAAGTTTCATCTCTCTGATAGCTAGCAATATTGAGCATCTTTTCATGTGTCTCTGGATCCTCTGTATGTCCTCCTTGGAGAAGTGGTTGTTCACATCCTTTGCCCATTTTTAGTTGGGTTGCTTGTCTTCTTAGAGTGGAGTCATGTAAGTTCTTTGTATATTTTGGAGATTAAACCATTGTCTAAGGTATTATTGGCAAATATGTTTTCCCAAACAGTTGGTTCCCTTTTTATCTTAATACTGTTTTCTTTAGCCATGCAGAAGCTTTTACTTTTGATGAGATCCCATTTGTTTATTCTTTCCTTTATGTCCCTTGCTCTAGGGGACATATCAGTAAAAATATTGTTGCATGAAATATCTGAGATTTTTCTGCCAATGTTCTCCTCTAGGACTTTAATGGTGTCATGGCTTATATTTAAGTCTTTTATTTTAGTCATAGGGATCAGACAAGAAAAGGAAATAAAAGGCATCCAGATCGGAAAGGAGGAAACAAAACTGTCATTGTTCGCAGATGACATGATAGTGTACATGGAAAATCCTATAGACTCTACCAAAAAAACTGCTCGAACTAATAAATGAATTTGGCAAAACAGTGGGTTACAAAGTCAATATCCAGAAATCAAAGGCATTTTCTACTAGCAATGAATTAGCAGAAGGAGAAATCAAGAAAAAAATCCCATTCGATATAACAAGAACAAAAATAAAATATCTGGGAATAAACCTAACCAAGGAGGTAAAAGACTTGTATGCAGAAAACTACATAACACTGAAGAAAGAAATCAAGGAAGACACAAATGGAAACATATATCATGTTTGTGGATTGGAAGAATTAACATCATCAAAATGTCCATAC
The DNA here is from genome assembly GCF_014824575.4 of Sturnira hondurensis. Classification (NCBI taxonomy): domain Eukaryota; kingdom Metazoa; phylum Chordata; class Mammalia; order Chiroptera; family Phyllostomidae; genus Sturnira; species Sturnira hondurensis. Next base: position 1,512,401 of record NW_028081539.1, read on the forward strand.
TACCCAAAGCAAGTTACAGATTCAATGCAATACCTATTAAAGTACCAATGGCATATTTCACAGACATAGAACAAACACTTCAAAAATTTATATGGAACCATAAAAGACCCCAAATAGCAGCCCCAATTTTGAGAAAGAAGAGCAAAGTAGGAGGGATCACAATACCTGATATCAAACTGTATTACAAGGCCACTGTAATCAAAACAGCCTTGTACTGGCATAAAAACAGGCACATAGACCAATGGAATAGAACAGAGAGCCCAGAAATAGACCCAAATCTCTGCAGTCAATTGATATTTGATAAAGAGGGCAGTAACATAAAATGGAGTAATGATAACCTCTTCAACAAAGGGTGTTGGGAGAACTGGACAGAAAGAAATAAACTATTGATGCATACAACTATACGGATAACCTAAAGCACATATAGATGGAAGAAAGCCATTCATAAAAAGAGTACATACTATGTGATCCCATTTATATCAGTTTCAATAACAAACAATTACAGATGCTCTTTGATTTATGATGGGTTGTGGCCTGGCAAATCCATCACAAATTGAAAATATTGTAAGTCAAAAATGCACTAATACACCTAACCTACTGAATGTCATTGCTTAGCCTAGCCTGCATTAAATACTTATATGAGCCTACATATGGACAAAATTCTCTTGTTATTCCTGCCCAGTGTCATGACGAAGTATTGTACAGAATATCATTAGCCTGAGAAAAGATCAAAATTTAAAATTTGAGGTACAGTTTCTACTGAATACCTATCACTCTCAGTATTCTAAAGTCAAAAATTTTAAGTCAAACCACATTAAGTCAGGGACCATCTGTAAACTGTTCAGATAGAAATAAGAACAATGTTTATTTCTGTGTCAGAGAAACTGATTTGGAAAGTGAACAGTGAATCTTTTTGCAATGATGGAAATAATCTATAACTAGGCAAGAAGGTAAATTAAATGGGTATATATGTGTGTTAAAACTGCAAATTTAAGTTCTGCACATTGAAAATTTTATCTCAGTTAAAATATTAACATATATAAAATAAAAGGTAGAATAACTACTTGGTAAAAGGGTCTTCCAGATATGTTTAATTGAGGGATGTGAGATGAAGAGATTGTCTGGATTATACTGGCAGGCCCAAGGATTTTTATAAGAGGGAGGCAGGAAGAAAAGAGTCAGAGATGTGGCAATGGATGTGGAGGTTACAAAGAGAGAGAGAGATTTCAAGGTACCACACTTCTGGTTTTAATAATGGAGGAAAGAATCATAAGTCTAGGAATGCAGGCAACCTCTAGAAGCTGAGCAAGGCAAAGAAACAGATGAACGCCTACATTTCCCAGAAGAAATAAAGCACAAGCAACATTTTGATTTTTGCCCAGGGAAATCTATTTCAGACTTCTAACTTCCAGAACTGTACCATTTTAAGTCTGGTAATTTGTGACAGTTTGGATGCAGAGTTTAGAAGAGTGAGTGGGAAAGAGACAAGTTTGAACAAACGAAAGGCTAATATCATCCATTGAAATGGGGAAGGTTAGAGACCAAGTTTTGTGGGGGGAAACCACTAGTTCAGTTTTGGACATGTCAAATTTGTGATGTCTCTGGTTTATCAAAATACGGGCATCTGAATGCAAGTTAGATAAACAGGTTGGGATGGTTCAGGAGAGAGGCCTGAGCTAAATCCATGATTTGGGACTGAGAAGCAGGTACCTAATATTTGCAGTCATGAGCCTGGACAAGATTGCTGTGGGGCACAACTGGAAGCACTAGAGTTTTATTGAGTGGGGCATCGGTGCATCCAGAAAAAACCTAAATGTGATTGGCATCCAATGATTACCTTCAGGTATAACAAAGAAAACTTTTGTAGCAAAGGGAAAGTATAAGCAATATAAAGTACTTACAAGAAAAGAAAAGAGGCAGGAGAGATAATAAGTTGAATTTTTTGGAATTAGAAAGTAAAGCTTTCATAAATTTAAGGTTAAACAGAAATCAGTAAAGAGACTATCACTTGATTGAAATACTTTTCAAAAGTTTCATGCTTTAGAAGCTACTAAGGATGGAATATATGAACAAAATGACAGTTGAAGAAGGATTAATTCTATTTACTCATACTCTACATAAGAAATAATTATTCACATAACCATAGTTGATATTTGCTATGCACTAATGTCAATTAATAAGCAGGAGTTTGAGTTTGGTGTTATAGAGCTCCGATACAGAGTTCTAAAATCAGTTTTTGTGTTTTAAGTAACATCAGAATTTTTTACCATACTAATTTTTATTTTAATGTGTAAGATCAGTAGAAAAAGGGGAATCTATTGAAACCAGGAAATTGGGAAGATAAAACAAGCAAAATTGATTACTTTGCCAGATTCTACAAATACAATTTTTATGTGTTAGTGTACATGAAGGATGAGTAAAGAACCTAACTAAAAAGAAAATAAATACAGGTAGCTTAATGAACATTTCTAGTATAATATGAAAAGTTCGTATTAAAACAAGTAGTGCTAGATATTTTAAACTTTAAGTTAAATTTTTGAAAAATTAAATCACTGACAAATAAGTTAGATTTGTTGATATGTAATAAAATTAAATATGCACTTTGAGTATCATTTCTATGTTTTTCTTAAAATATTGAATGATATATCAGAATTTTAAGGCAATATAGGATGCATATTTTTACTTATTTTTTGGATTGCTTCAACAGTGTACCCAAAAGATACTTATCCACTAGACCAGCAATTTTTAACTTTCTTATCTCATGGTGCACAAAAAATACATTTTTGCCAATCTGACAACAAATATGTATGCGACTTTAATTCATTTATACCAGATGACTATTGTTGTGTTGGCTTTTGTCATTTTTTCTCATCTGACAATTTAAATGAAAAGAGGTCAGTACCCCTGACTAAATAGTCAAGTACTGCCTGTTTTAAAAGTTCTTGAGGCACAGCAGTTGAAAAGCACTGCATTAGAACAACGTTCACTGTGCACAGACTGTGTCCAAGCGCCCTTATGCACTATTTTCCCACTAGAAAGAGACAGAATGACAATATGTAAAGACGGCATAAAGTGAGTCACTTGGTGATAAATGCAGGGGTGAGATCAATAGAGGAAGAGATGAGGGTTGTGTGAGGGTGATTCTTTATTTAAGGGGTCAGGAAAGGCCTTGCAATTAAGATGACATCTTAGGCTAAAAGAAATGCATGGTAAACATTTGGGATAAATACCTAGGAGAAAAGTCTTCCAAGAATTAAGCATGGCAATTTCAATAGCTCTTTATAATTTTTAATGGAATACATTGGGGTGACAATAGTTGATAAAATTATGTAGGTTTCAAGTGTCCAATTCCATCGTATCTGTGACAGTTTGGATGCAGGGTTTAGAGAGAGTGAGTGGGAAGGAGTGTGCTGTGCATTCGCCACCCCAAGTCCTGTCATGTCTGCTTCCATCACCACTTATCCACCCTTTCCTTTTTTCTCCCTCCCCACACCACCCTTTCCCTTTTGTAATCACCATAGTGTTGTCTGTGTCTATGAGTTTTTTTTTGGGGGGGGGAGGTGTGATGGTGTCAGGGCAGAGGGGACTAATCCCTTAAACCGTGCTTTTGCTTGCCTTGTCAAAAGAACAAGACACGGTGAGCCTAGACAGATTATAAGGGAGGGAACAGTGAAAGGACAGATCATGTGGAGTTATGCCTTTTACTGTGAAACAGAAGAAAAACCACTGAACGGGTTTTAATAAAAGAATACTATAATTTGACTTATGTTTTTTTAAAGGATGACTCTGCTAGTCACTGTGCCAGATGGAAAGATTGAGTTCTGCAAGGAATTAGATGTTCTAGCCTGGAAGTTGCAAGTCACGGAGGCTCGAGCTTCATTGGAAATAGAAAGCTGGCACACAGGTAATCAAAGTTGACATCACTGGTTATAGAACAAAAGGAGCATCGTATAGCCTCTTGATAAGGTACACCATGAAGAACACTGTTACTTCTGTGGGGACCTGGTAACTATGTATAGCTTACATATAATCAGTAAGACGTATCATATACACCTAAGGTGTGCATAAAGCTATTGATTAGTTAGCATATACTCACTGAAAGTGTCATAGTCACTAAAGAAAAAGACCCTATGAAACTACTCCAGATTGAAAAATATAAATGGGCATAAAAACTTAAATAAATAAATAAATAAATAAATAAATTTAGCTTTTTTTGTTTTGTTTTGTTGCTACAAAGGACATTATTAAGTTTTACTATGTGAATTATGGAAGTATTATAGTAATGTTAATTTCCTAAAATATAATGATCTCAGTGCTATACTGATAAACTGGCTCTCCTGAGATGGTGGTCAGGAAGCCTGGATTTGTAACGTTTGTGGCATAAATACTCCCACAATGGCTGCTATCAAGCTTCTAATGTGAAACCACTGCAAGGAATTGGGAAGAGATATGCCCATTAGGCTCTTGAAAGCCAATTCAAACTAGTTACAGCACACCAGTAATTGGACTAAGGTTAGGCACGAAAGTGTATTTGGCTTTTAGTTACAATGGGCATCATGTTTGCAACTAACTCTAAATAGGTTCAAAAATTAATTATATAAATATATCTCTCTCTATATATACACACAAATAAATTAATGAGCAAAATAGAAACAGAGCTACAGAAACATGGAGCAGACTGACAGCTGTAAGGGGGGAGGGTCAGGAGGGAACTGGTTGAAAGAAAGTAAAGGGATTGATCAAAGAACAGGTATGAATGACCCCTGGGCTGGGGATTGACTGTGGAAAATGAGAGTGGGCTGGGTGGATGGAGGCAAAGGGGGAAAATTGGGAAAACTAAATAGCATAAACAATAATTAAAATATTATTAAATGATAACTGGTGGAGGGGAAATTAGGGGGTGGAGGAATTGAACAACAAAAAAAAAGGACTCATGGACATGATCAACAGTGTGGTGATTTCTGGAGGGAGGGGGATATCAAGGGGACTAAATGATAGTGGAAAAAATACAATAACAATTAAGTAAAAAATAAATTAATTAAAAAATGGGTTTTAGAAAAATAAAAATAAATAAATTCATACATACATAAATATTTACATATTGAAATAAAATGATATATCAAAGAGATAAAATGGGTAATTTATTATTGGAATATTTTTAAATACTCTCAATTTTTCTGTAAGCTTGAATTGCTTGAAAATAAAAATTAATCAAAAAGAATAAAAAATATATTTGGAGAAGGAGTTTATAAAACAAGTCACTATTTTACATAATAAAGTAGATAAAAATACAACTCTGTATATCAGATATAATGTCAAAAAGAATAATTTAAAATATATTTCTAAAACAAATATTATCTTAAGAAGATAAAACAACCTGTAATACAGAAAAGTAAATGAATTTTAAGCCACTGTGCTCTCATAAAAACCAGAGGTGATATTTTTGTCTATTTGAAGCATTTTAATATTGCCATAGTCCATAAGCACTTCAAAATAATGAATAATCTGCCAATATCATATTCTTAGATTATATATTAAATTCACAAAGATAGAGGTTTGATGATACTAGAAACAGCAGTGGGAAAATTGATTAAATGTACTTTGTCTATGAATAAGGGTGTTTTTGATTTATTGATATTGTGCTGATTAATCTGAGACTACCTGGAGCAGTGAAGCGGAGTAGCAAACCTGACGAGAGACTCCGAAAGAACAACTGGAGGAGAAGTCAGAAAATTGATCATTCTCTACCACTTTTTTGTGGGGCCACACAATAAAATAAGAAAATATGACACATTTTTCCAATTTGCTTAAGCAATGATTTTAAAATATTTTTTAGAAAACCAAACATTTTATGAAATAGACTAAAATTACATAAGCACATTTTTATGCCTACGTAAGTGAGGAAAAATTTTAAGGTTAATATTTTAAATGAAGTAGAGTGTTATCACTTATACTATTCCATGAGCATGAGCAGTGAAAGAAATGATCCATTTTAACATAAATTCCTATTTTTTTGAGCTTTCATGATCATGTCTTCCATGAAGCAGATGAGGAGGGTGCAACAAAGAATTGTACAAAAAGAAAATGGTTTCTATCCATAAATATTAAATGTTCAACCGAATTTCTCCAATGAGTAAGAAAGAGCTTTAAATATGTTTTATGCAATGTGTTTTTTATTTGCTATGCAGAGATTTCTTACTCTCCATTCTCTTTTTTCTTTCTGTCTGTCATATATATTAATTAGTCAAAATGTGACTCAGTGCAGCTAGAAAAGTATCCAGTCTTCACTCTAGACTGTTTCAACACTAAGAAACATTCTTTATTTTTCCCTCAGACAATACTGTTTTTTAAAACAAATTTACCATAATAATGAAATATAATTACATTGCTATGAACAAAAGCATAATAGAAAAACAGCATTTGACCAGAATCATTTTCTCCTTTTTCCTCTGCATATATATTTTGCATATAAAATTAAATCACAAGACCAACAACCAAAAACATTCCTAGGTTTTGTCCTATAATTTGAATAGATACATCCACTGCTCCATTCCTTCCTCTGAATATGACCCAGAGTTCACTGATATTCTAAGGATGATCCAGAGACTAGACAGGCCCCTCAATCACCCACCCATTTATGCTTAAGATGTGCACAAGATTTATTTGTAATAGTACCATTATTCATAATGATATCAGAAAGGAAGGTAATTTTCTAAATGTTGTGCTGTGTTCTCTTTAGTGGAATATAGTATAATATATTCCATAATATCAAACCATTAGCATTATATAGCAAGTTTTGGAAAAAAATACAAAATAGTTGCTAGAGCAAGGTCCCATTTTCCAATTGAGGACACATCCCAGTATTTCCTTTGCTTTCCTTAGCTTTCTTTTTTCCTTTACTTCTTTTGCATGTCTGTTTTTTTTTTTTTATTTTTTCTTACCAAGGTTTCATTTTTTTCAGTGTTACTGAAATAATTGACATACATCACTCTAAAAGTTTAAGGTGTACAGCATGATGCTTCAATTTTTACATATTGTAAAATGACTAGAATAGATTTAGTTAACATTCATCATTTCATATAAATATAATAAAAAGACAAGCAAAATACTTCTCCTAGTGATGAGAACTCTTAGAATCAACTATCTTGACAACTTTCCTATATATCATACAGCAGTGTTCACTATACTCATGTTCACTATACACACTATACGTCCCAATACCTTATTTATTTTTTAACTGAAAGTTTGTACTTATGACTTGTTTCACCAATTTTGCCCATTTCAGTCCTAAGTACACTGCATTTTCTACAAAATATAATTCAACTTCCAGACTAAAAAGATTTTAAAATTATATTGACAATGTTATTCAGAATGCCACATATTTTAAAAACCTTCATTGAGGATATTGTTATTGATTTTATTTATTTATTTATTTTATTATTTTTAAAAATATATTTGTTTATTTTTTTAAATATTTTATTCATTTATCTTTAGAGGGGAAGGGAAGGAGAGAGGGAGAGAAAAATCAATGTATGGTTGCCTCTCATGTGTCCCCCGCTGGGAACTGGCTGCAACCCAGGCATGTGCCCTGACTGGGAATTGAACCACGATCGCCTGGTTCACAGGCCTGAGCTCAATCCACTGAGCTACACCAGCCAGGAGGATATTGTTATTGATTTTAAAGAGAGTGGAAGGAAGCCAGAGAGAGAGGAGAGAGATGTGAGAAACGCCAATTGGCTGCCTTTCATACACACCTCAACTCAACCAGGGATTGAACCTGCAGTCTTTTGGAGTATAGGATGATGCTTCAAGCAACTGAGCCAACCAGCCAGGGCAAGAACACCCACTCATTAAGTAGTCTAGTTTAATAATTCTCATATATATATAGAATTATATATGTACTATATATATAGTACATATATAAATGTTTATGTGTGTATATATATATATTCTCCGCATTCATTTAGTCAATCAAACCAATTAGTATATTTTAATTCCTAAAAACTTATGGTCTCTCATATCAACACTAATAAAAACAAAAAATATTCAAAGAAACTCACAGAATGTATAAAAACTATCAATTGTAAAGTCCTGGTTGTACAAAAATTTGCAAATATTAATTAGTATGAAGATAGAAACCACCAAAGGAAAGCAATTGAAATTATAAATCATGTATTTGTAAAAGTCAAGTGCTATAATTTTTATACCTGGCACTACCATGGAAAACATTCAAATAATAAAACAGATTCTTGTCTAACAAAATAATTTCTTCATATTTATAATATTTGCACTAACATTTCTTATTTTATTAGTCTAGTTGTGTTAGAGACCATTTGAAAAGCACTTAATAAATGGCGTACTGACAAAGCAGAAACATGTTGTTTTCTATCCTTTAGCACTTGGTTTAGATGTGCTTCTGGGTTAATAAAAGAAAAGAAATGTTGCAGCTTAAGTATCTGACAATGTTATGTTCTTTAAGGTAATTCTTTTAGATCTATTGTCATAAAAGAATACTTCTTTGTGATTTAAATAGTATTTGCTAAGGACATTTTCAACATAGATTACTTACATATCCTCAAAACAAAACAAGAGTTACAGTTAATATATTTCTGGAAGTGCTGAATGTCAAATTCTCACTTGAAAATCTACATGTTCAAGTATTCGTTATCCTGACATAATGAACAGTTGCAAGAATATTTAAGTATACTCTAGTCTTTTCTTTTTTTAAATTAAATTTATTTATCTTTAGAGGGGAAGGGAAGGAGAGAGGGAGAGAAAAATCAATGTATGGCCGTCTCTTGTGCATCCCCTGCTGGGAACTGGCCTGCAGGGAAATGGCCTGCAACCCAGGCATGTGCCCTGACTGGGAATTGAACCTCAATCCTTTGGTTCGCAGGCCTGTGCTCAATCCACTGAGCTACACCAGCCAGGGTTTACTCTAGTCTTTTCTTGAATGTCATTTAAGAAGTTCAAAACAAGTAACCTGGGCTACACATGCAGTTTGTGAAGAGTCATGAGGCTCACATAATTCAGTCTGCTATTAGGATTGCATTAAATGGAATAATATATGTAGAATAGTCAAACCAAGGATTTGACTTGTTATGAACTTTGACTATTATCCCAGTTCAAACAATTTTCAAGAAAACGACTCTGCTGAAAGAATAGTCATACTTCTAGCTCTATATCATAAAGAAGCGTATACAAATTTTCCTTTCTAGTTAAGAAAAAAAGAGGCAAAATGATGCAATATTTTAAAGAAGAAATGAATTCAGAAGATGTGAGGTGAGGATGATTCAATGAGGTTTTGTGAGTCCAAACATTAAAGTGAATACACAGAAACTGGATTCGCCCTCCTGACTGAAAAAAACTACAAAACAACAAAATCCCGTAAAATATTGTCTCAAGACATTGGACAGCAAGCAATAGGGGTGATGCTGGGAACCACTGAGAAATAAATTAAGTGAGCCTTAAGATTCACCCAGAGGCCCTGGCTGATGTGGCCCAGTGGGTATGGCATCTTCCTGAAACCGAAAGGTCTCTGGTTGGATTCCCAGTCAGGGCACATGCCTGGGTTACGGGCCAGGTCCCTAGTTGAGGGCATGTAAGAGGCAACCATTTGATGTTTCTCTCTCATACTGATGTTTCTTCCTCTCTCTTTCTCCCATCCTTCCCCTCTCTAAAAATAAATAAATGCAATCTTAAAAGAAAGGTTTACAGGATACTACCTGTATAAATTTTACAACCAGCAGTGTAGGAAGAGAAGACCATGATGCAGAATGAGGCGGGCCTTTTGAATTAAGTAGACTGAGCTAGGAATCCAAAAAGGCCAAAGTATTCAGAGTTTGCCTAGAAAAGAGAGGACCAAAAACAGATAACTTCAGATGTATGCCAATTTCCCACCTGAATATTAAGCTAAATGTTTGTCAATGAAACTTTTAAAGAAACTACACAAGGCTAGGTGAAGAGCTGCCCAAACAGATTAGAAGAAATAGTCACCAAGGTTCACATGCATTAATTTTGGGTATAAATAATATCCAAAATTAAATAATACCCAAAATTAAGAGCAAGAGTCACTAAAATCATGCCAAAATGACACATATAACAGATTTATCAGATAAGGATGTCAAAATCATTGTAATTGTATTTCATAAGCTCCAGGAACCACAAGATATTAGAATATGTTGAGAAGTGATAAGGCCAGTAAAAGGGGGATCTAAATTCTAGTTCTAGAGATGTAAACTACAATGTCTGAGATCAAAGATGAACTAGGAGAGATAAATAAAAAATTTGCCATCACAAAAGACATCATTGAAGACATTAACAATGGAAACCATCCAAAATGAAACATAGAGAAAAATGAGTGAAAAAAAAATGAACAAAGTACCAGAGAGCTGAAACTTCCTAATATATGTATAATGGGAATATTAAAGAAGAGAATTAGGGGCACCAAAAGTATTTGAAGAATTAATGGCCAAAGTTTTCAAACTTTCATGAAAACTAAAAACTTGGAAATCTAAGAAGCTGAACACCCAAAAGAAGAAAGCTACAGCAAGAAAAATCACAATAAAATTGCTTTTTTTCTTGTCTTTTTAAAATATATTTTATTGATTATGCCATTACAGTTGTCCTATTGCTTAAATCAAGAAAAAGACATAAAACATACAATCCAAAGGTAGACGCTTTATTGGCATCACTAAGCTCAAATAATGAATTATAATCTCTAAAAATATGAAAAAAATTATGCCAACCTAGAATTCTTTATACAAGAAAAATATATTTCAAAACAGAAGTGGCAATACTCTTTTAACCACATTAAATCTGAAAAAAATCATTAATATATCTGAATATAAGATATGTTCAAAGAAAATAGAATGAAAGAAAATAATACCAGATAGAAATACAGATCTGTGAAAGGAATGGAGAGACTAAAATTGGTAACTATGTAAATAAATACATTTTATTTTATTTTTAAAACTCTTTAAAGGACAAGCAACTATTTAAAAAATAATAAAAATATATGAGATGTATAACATATATCAAAACAAAATATATGACACTAACAAAACATCCAGAAGGGAAAAATAAGAGTACACTGTTATAAAATTTTTTTTTAAATATTTTATTTATTTATCTTTAGAGGGGAAAGGAAGGAGAGAGGAAGGAAACATCAATGTATGGTTGCTTCTGGTGCATCCCCTGCAGGGAACTGGCCCCTGCCAGGAACTGGCCTGCAACCCAAGCATGTGCCCTGACTGGGAATCGAACCGCGATTGTCTGGTTCGCAGGCCCGTGCTCAGTCCACTGAGCTACACCAGCCAGGGCTAAAATTTTTATACCATACACAAAATAATGTGTAATATCACTACAAGGGAGTCAGTGATAAATCAAAAATACACATTATAAAACATAAGTCAGCTATTACTTTAACAAAAAAATTATAGCCAAAAAGCCAACAAGTAAAATTCAAAGAAATCATAAAATATTATCCAGTTAATTCACATAAAAAAGAGAAAAAAGAACAATAAAATGGATCAAATGGAAGAGAGAGCAAGATTTGTAGTATGAAAACTATATCTATAATCATATTAAATGTAAATGTTAAAACATCCCAATTAAGAGACAGAGATTATTGCCTTAGATGAATAAACAACACTCTATTGTCTGCTGCCTATAAGAAACCTACTTTAACATAACCAAAAAATTTTACAGTCAGATAAAAAAAATGATGGCAATACTAGCCACAAGAAAACTTTGGTGGCTAAAATTAATATCACACAAAATAAATTTTAAAGCAAGAATTTTAATTGGGGTAAAAAAGGTCATTTCATAATGATAAGGGGCCCAATTCATCGAGAAGGTACAATTAACCTTAAATGTTTGACTGTAGTAAAAGACCTTTAGGACGTATAAAATAGCAATGGGTAGAACTAAAAAAAAATGTTAGATAAATTCACAATTATAGTTAAAGATTTCAATACTTCTCTCTTAGTAATTAACAGAGTAAGTAGGATTAAAATTAGGATTTAAAAGTTAGACTAGATTGCCATGGTAGAAATTATTGCCTCACTTTTCCTAAATTTGTGTAGTTAAAATTGAAGAATGTTTTAAATAAATTATAAGAGGACATTATTTTATTGGCTAAAGTTTGAATGATGGGGAGAGTGCTGGTAACATTTTTTCTTAGAAATGTAAGCCTAAGTTTGGAGCTACATATACTTCTTCAACTTTTACTTGTCTTAGTTTCTTCTAATTTGTAACATAAGTTTATTTAGCCTATGACAGAAGTATTAGGCTAAATCTAGCCTAATACTAGAAGTAGTAGTATTAATACTTTCAAGTATTCAGTTAAATCTACTGATAAAAAGCTTCTACAAAGTAATTTTATATACCTGTTCTAAATAAAATAGAATATAAGAATTTTACATTTATAGTAAGAAAAAGTATGAGTATAATTTCTAGTACCTATAATCAAAAAAACATTTAATTAGAAAAAAGCTTAAATACTGGTAAGTCACAGATAAAATTTCTGTTAATTATTAATAACAAATTTGAAATAGAAATTGTGACTTTAATCAAAGTTTTATTTAATAGAAAAATAATGATAAAATACAACTGGTAAAGAGATTTTTCTAGGATACTTATTGCTAATTTCTTATAATAAGAATTTGACTTTGGTCCTAGTAGTTTCTAAATGAAAAACTCTTAACATAAGCTTTCAGTATAATGTATTAGTGTCTGATGATCAGGTGACTCTTCCATTCAATCATGCATTTTTCGTGATGGTTATCCTCACAAAAATGTGTGAAATTGCTTTATCACACTGTATTTTGTGAAGTTCATTCACTTTACACAGAAAACACATTTTCCCGATACCTCAGGTAAGTAAATACTAGTGAAAGTCAAGTGTCAAGAAGTTCAGAAATAACACATAAAACCAGCAAATCACTAAAGTAGAAATTAGTAAAATATATCATGCACAGATTAAAAAAATAAATACGGTATATATGAAGAGCTTTCCAGACAAGACAAAGCTAAAAGAATTTATCACAACCAAACCAGTATTATGTTAGATGCTAAAGAGTCTTCTTTAAGAAAAAAAAAAAAAAAACAAAGGAAAAAAACAGGAACAATAAAATGGTACTAAACACATATCTATCAACAATTGAGAAAAAGTGGTTTGGTCAGTTTGAAACCAGAAAGAGGTTTTTGTTTTGTTTTGTTTTGTTTTGTTTTGTTGTTTTTTTGTTTTCTGTTTGATTTTTTAAAGTATTTTTTTATTTTTTAATTTTTATTATTTTTTATTTCTCAATTCCTTTTGCTTCTCTTCCTTCTTGTTTTATTCCTTTTTTCTTTCTTTACAATTTTATCTCTTCTTCCTTCCTTAGTCTGCTTTTTTTAAAAAATACCCACAAATGAGACAAAAAGCCCCAGAACTGGAAAAAGACCAGAGTTGGACCCAAAGAAGGGGCATCCCAACAGCTAAGACAGAGAGACAAATATCACTTTGCTATTACAGAGAACCTGCAAGTTTTTGCATATTTGTATTATTATTTATTATTCATACATCTTTTATTTGAATAACATTTTTGTATTCTTCTTTTGTATTCTAATATTTTTGTCTTCTTTGCTTGGCTGGTTATAGGCTTCCCCTGTTCTTTCATTCAAAGTGTATTGCTAATTTACTGTCCTTCACTTCACCTTCACTTCACACTACTGAAAGTCCAGTACTCCCTACTCTTGGTATCTAGACAGCATCGATTCTGTCATATGATTGTTGCTCTAATATTATTGTAAATAATAGCTGTTTCATACTATTGTAAATAGTACACAATACCCCTCCCAGATCTTAGCCCACTTCACAGTTTTTTGAACTCCATTACTGTAGTGGTTAACTGTATTCTCTCACACACTACACCTATTTACTACCCTTTACTCTCACCTTACCTCAGAATCTGACCTCCCACAACCTCACTGCTTTCTAGATCCAACTCACAATCCTTCCTGCCCTCAATAAGAGTCTTACCTTCTTTCCATCCTTTCTAAAAGGTGGCTAGTTGGGTGGAATATCATGGTTAACACTATACATAGCCAAAGGATCCCCTATCTCTTCTTTACCAGCTGCTACTGTAAAGAGCAGAGAATACTCTCTTGCTATCTTAAACCATTTTGCCTTCCCCTCCAACTGATCACAAAAAACAATAGCTGCAAGCAGTGAACAGCAGCATACCCGAAGGAGACTGCACCACTGAATCTCACAGGTATTCTACCACAGAAGTTCACACCATAAACCCAAGGAGCCAGAACAGATTAATTTAAGAAGCTGAAGCTAACAAGAAGAATCTCACAAACAATGGCAAAGAAACAATCCCCAAATGAAAAGAAGGGGGAAACCTCAGAAAGAATGCTAAATGAAATAGAGGCACCTCAACTATCAGATACTGAGTTCAAAGCAATGGTTATCAGGAAGCTCCATGAGCTCACAGGGAATTATCAGAAACTATAGGAAAACTACAATGAACTTTCTGCAAACTATATCAGTGTGAAAAGGAAAGTAGAAACTAAAAACAAGGGCCAAGAGGAAATGAAGAATACAATATCTGAACTGAAGAACACAGAAAGAATCAAAGGCAGGATAGATTAAGCAGAAGATCTGTTCAGAAAGCTGGAGGAAAAAGTAGGAAAAAAAACACACAGAAAGAGCAAGAATAGGAAAAGAGGCTCAGAAAGAATGAAGATGGATTAAGAAAAATACAGGACAATGTGAAACGTAATAATATCCAAATAATAAGGATACCAGAAGGAGAAGAAGAGCAAGGGATAGAAAACCTATTTGAAAAAGTAATGATGGAAAACTTCTCTAATTTGAGAAGAGAAAAGTAACACAAATCCAGAAAACACAGAGAGTCCCAATCAAGAGGAACCCAAACAGGCCTACTTCAAGACACATCATAATTAAAATGGCAAAATTCCAAGACAAAGAGAGAATCTTAAAGGCAGCAAGGGAGAAAAGGGAAATAGCATACAAGGGAGCCCCAATAGGGTTAGCTGCTGACTTCTCAATGAAAATGATCCAAGCTAGAAGAGAATGGCAGAAATATTCCAAGTAATGAGAACCAGTGGCCTACAACCAAAGCTACTTTACCCAGCCAGGCTCTCAATCAAGATAGAAGGCCAAATAAGGAGCTTTCCAGACAAAAGAAATCTAAAAGAATACAACTCCTCCAAACCAGCTTTGAAATAGATGCTAAAAGGTCTGCTTTAAGGAAAGGAAGGAAAAGAGAGAGAGAGAGAGGAACACAGGTACAAAAATGACAGTGAATAAGTACCTATCAATAATAACCTTAAATGTAAATGGATTAAATGCTCCAATCAAAAGACACAGAATAGCTGAGTGGATAAGAAAGCATGCCCCACACGTATACTGCCTACAAGAAGCCTGTCTCGGGACAAGAGACCTCCGCAGACTAAAAGTGAAGGGCTAGAAACAAATTTTCCAAGCAAATGGACAGAAAAAAAAAAAGCTGGGGTAGCAATACTGGTATCAGGCAAAACACACTTCAAAAAAAGGGCCATAAAGAGAGACCCAGAAGGTCACTTCATAATACTCAAGGGAAGAATTTGCCAAGAAGACATAAACATTGTAAATATATATGCATCCAATGTAGGATCACCCAAAAATATAAAGAAAATCTTAGAGGACTTCATGAGAGATATTGACAGCAACACAATTATAGTAGGGGATTTTAACACCCCACTGCCAAAAATGGGCAGATCTTCCAAACAAAATATCAACAAAGATATTATGGCATTGAACAATGCCCTAGATTGAAGGAAGTTAACTGATATATATAGAGCCCTTCACCCCAAAGAAGCTAATACACATTCTTCTCAAATGCACATGGATATTTTCAGAGACAGACCACATAATAGGACACAAACCAAGCCTCAACAAATTCAAGAAAACTGAAATCATACCAAACATTTTCTCTGACCACAAGGGACTGAAACTAGAAACTAACCCCAAGGGGAAAACCCCCAAATACTCTATAATCAGGAGACTGAATAGCATGCTATTAAACAATGAATGGGTAAAGAATGGAATTAGAGAAGAAATCAAAAAGTTTCTGGAAACAAATGAAAATGAACTCATGACAACTCAAAATTTAGGACTGCCTTCACACAGTGAAGGCAGTCCTGAGAGGAAAGTTCATAGTGATACCTAAAAAAGATAGAAATATTTCAAACAAACAACCTAACAGTATGCCTACAAGAACTCAAGGAACAGCAACAAAGACCACCCACAGCCAGTAGAAGGAAGGAAATAACAAAGATCGGAGCAGAATTAAATGACATAGAGACTGAAAGCACAATTCTAAGGATCAGTGAATCCAGGAGAAGGTTCTTTGAAAAGATAAACAAAATTGACAAGTCTTTAAGCAGGCTCATCAAGAAAAAAGAGAAAGGACCCAAATAAACACAATCAAAAATGAAAGAGGAGAGATTACAACTGACACCACAGAAATAGAAAGGATTGTAAGAAATTACTATGAAGAGCTGTATGGCCAAGAACTTTGAAAACCTAGGTGAAATGGACAAATTTCTAGAAAAATATAATCTTCCAAAACTCAATGAAGAAGAAGTAGAAAACCTGAATAGGCCAATAAGAGCAGACGAAATTGAAGCAGTAATCAAAAAACTCCTGACACACAAAAGCCCTGGACCAGATGGTTTCACAGGAGGATTCTACAAAGCATTTAAGGAAGAGCTAACCCCTATCCTTCACAGACTATTCAAAAAAATTCAAAATGATGTCAGACTCCCAAACTCTTTTTATGAAGCCAGCATCATCCTAATCCCAAAACCACATAAAGACACAACAAAGAAAACTTCAGGCCAATATCGTTGATGAACATAGATGCTAAAATCCTCAACAAAATATTGGCAAACTGCATCCAACAATACATTAAAAAGATCATACACCATGACCAAGTGGGATTCATCCCAGGGATGCAAGGATGGTTCAACATTCACAAATCAGTAAATGTAATACACCACATAAACAAAAGCAAAGACAAAAATCACGATTGTATCAATAGATGTGGAAAAAGCATTTGATAAGGTACAGCACCCATTTATGATAAAAACACTCAGCAAAGTGGAAATATTAAAGGGCCTTATTTAAGAAAAAGAAGGTAAAAAATATGAACAGTGAAAGGACAGCAAACTCACAGTTATTAACAACCACACCTAAAACAAAAGCAAACTAAGCAGACAGCTAAAACAGAAGTGGAGCCACAGAAATGGAGATCACATGGAGGGTTAGCAACAGGGGAGTGGGAGGAGGAGAAGGGGGGAGAAGATATAGAGAAAAAGTAGCATAGACAGTGGGGAGAAAATAGACAGGGGGAGGGCAAGAGTAGTGTGGGAAATGTAGAAGCTAAAGAACTTATGACACATGGACATGAACTAAAGTAGGGGAATGTGGGTGGGAGGGGGTGTGTAGGGTGGAGGGGAATGAAGGGGGGAAATGGGACAACTGTAATAGCATGATCAATAAAATAAAAAATGATAAAAAATTAAATGTGCTTATTTATGTAAAGCATTATAATTATTCCTATGAAAAAAAGCATTAATTATTCAAAATTATTTTGCATATTCTTGGTCTTTTAACTTTTACTGTGAATTTAAGCCAGTGTTTTAAATAGCTTAAGAAACCCTAACCAGATTTTTTTATTGAAGTTTCACTGAATGTTTAGAATAGCATGTGTTCTCTAATTGATTCTGTGATCACCTTTGTTTGAGCACCATTAATTCTTAACACTAAGTTGTGATAGAAACTAGTGTGATACCAGTCCTGACAAGCAATAATTTACAGAGTCTAAAATTATGATTAGAAAGTAATAGTCAAGACTTGAGGATTATTTGTTTAAGGATAGAGGAGTAACTTAGCAACCATGTAAAAGTGGCCCTTGTGTACAAATGAGGAACTCGAGGCTTAGATACTGGATTTTCTCCATATGCCACAGTGGTCTGTGCTGTCTGAAAGACAAAGTCTGTCTTTTATCAAAAATAGATTTGTTGTCATTAAAGAAACTTAATTAGACATTGTTTAATATTTTACTAAACATTACTTAGTGTGGTTTTGATAACTGACTACACTTAAATATTTCAATGTGTTCCCAGGTTAAAAGAAACATAAATTGATGCTCTGAAGAATATTTAATAGAGATTCTCAGAGTCATAGAAAAATCTGCTTTTACTATGTTTTAATGTTTACCTCAGAAGAACTGGGTTCCATCTCAAATCATATTTTTTCTCTACAGCATATTAACCACTCACCTGCTCTGTACATAACTAGAGGTTTGGGGCCCACCAATCAGCTCTGGTTTGGGGTGGATGCAGCATCAGGGGTCCATAGATCTCGATAAGTTTTTAGGTGGCGGTTTGGAGGGGATAGTGAGTGTGCTGATTACGTTATTCATGAAGATACCTATTTTCAGGGTTATAGCTGCTTCATAGTCAAAACAGTTTTGATGCAATTCATCTTTTAAAATTCTGCTTTGCTGCCATCTCTTTGGAAGCTGTCTCTGACATTCTCCAGAGGAAAAGGAGAAAATATTTTGTAAATAAGTTCAACCTTAAAGAAAAAAGTGAATGTAGCCATATCATGACTGAATAAAAGGCTACAAAGACCATGCATTTAGCACTATTTCTTGCAAATCACCAATAAATATCCTAGGGATTAGGGTAAAGGAGGAAAATTTTTACTTATTTCCTCAGGTAGTTTTGCTGAATTTAAGCAGGCGGATTCTTGATTCACTTTCTTGTTGAAAAGTATTAATGAGAAAAAAAGTCACATTTGTTTTTCACTCATTTGTCCATTTTGCAGCAATTCACACCAAGATCTGTGACTTCCCATTTTCTTTAGAATGCATCTGCTCAGACAGACCCGACTGAAAGGTACTCCTTCAAAGCCTCTGTTTTCAGTAACTTGTAGCCAAAGTAATTTACTGGTGAAATGAAATGATTCATGCTTATTGTCAGTTGAAAAGTGAATTTAGCCATATGGAAGCAAAATCTTTGAAGTTATTTTAGAAGATCTGATGAAAACATTTACATGTTTTGACAAAAAATTTTGGGTGTAAGTTAGCACTGACTTAAAGTTCTTAATGTCTAAAGAACTTCACGTTGTTCCTGTTTTTGAGTTTCCTCATCAAGACCACAGTATGTTGGTCTTGATGCCTAAGAATTAAATTTCTCCCTGGCCGGGTGGCTCAGTTACTTGGAGCATTGTTCCATTCACCAACAGATTGCCAGTTCAATTCTGGGGCAGAGAACATACCTGGGTTGCAGGTTCGATCCCCAGTGCAGACACATATGGGATGCAATCAACAGATGTTTCTCTCTCATCTGTCTGATCTCTCTTTCTCTCCTCTCTCTAAAATCAGTAAACATATTCTTGGGTGAGAATTTTAAAAAACAACTAAATTTCTTACATGAAAAATAAACCAAAGGTTTCCCATAATCTTGAATACTTCATGGTCTATGCCTCCATACTGTTTATTTCTAGGAATATATAGACAGAAACAGTAATGTTTATAAGTATGTGATTAACAATCAGTCATATCTGGAGTAGTTTCCTCACTCAACCCTTAATAATTAAGTACCATTAAACAGTTACTTAAGTGTTCTGTGCTAGAAAACAGAGACACCTAATACATGAGATTGTTATAACCAGTAAACATGATATGGTTAGAAGTATAAACACTTAGAACATTTAGATATAAAAGCAATTTTGTTTTATTTTCCCCTTCTCCTTGCTACTCAGAAAGAATAGAACATAATCTTAAGAGTTCAATTTCTTTTTTCCCTTCTATAAAGGGGAAATTATATCTCTGAGTAAAAGGAAAAAATCAAATGTCATGTGAAGATGACTACAGAAATGAGAAACCAGCCAATTTTAAGGAAGTTGGGCAACAGTGGATTTCTGTCATTACACCTAGGTGAGAAGATACAGTGAAGGATCACCAGAGTGGTTAGGAAGTCTTTGGAGAGGTCAGATTGTCAAGCACTCAGTCATTCATGGGAACAAGACTGGTCAATTGCTCTTGCCCGAGGTGCTGTAATGTTGATGTCCAGCTCATTTTACCTTGCCAGCCTCCAGTTTCTCACCACTTAATTGTAGGCAAGAAAGCAATGAGTGAGGTGCCATGTGCTTCTCATCTGACCATTACATCCCACCAGAACAATATGTAAATATAATATGTCAGGCTACAAATACTCAATTATTGTGTTATAGCTATAACACGGAGGATAAGAATTTAAGAAAAACTTGGAATTAAATTTTTAGATTTTACTTAAAGGATAGAAGACAAAAAATAAGAATTAAAAAGAGATAAGATTTAGAAAAGCAAAGTGTCATATAAACCATGAAATAGCAGTTTTCCAGAAAGTGATTTAAAATATTAAATGCTGTTGAAAACAATTGGATTACACAAATAGGCAGAGGACCTGAATAGACATTTCTCCAAAGAGGTCATAGAGATGTCCAACAGACACATGAAAAGATGCTCAACATCACTAATCATCAGGGAAATGGAAATTCACACCACAATGAGATATCACTTTACACCTGTCAGAATAGCCATCAATAAATCAACAAACAAGTGTTGACGAGGATGTGGAGAAATGCTTGTGCACTTTTGGTGGGAGTATAAATTGGTGCAGCCACCATGGAAAGCAGTATGGAGGTTCCTTGAGAAATTAAAAATAGAACTATCATATGATCCAGCAATGCCACCTCTGAGTATCTGAAAAAGATCCAATACACTAAATTAAAAAGATATATGCACCATTATGTTCATTTCAGAATTGTTTATAATAAGATATGGAAGTAACCTACGTGTCCATTGATAGAAAAGTGAATAAAGAAAAAGTGGTGCATATACATAATGGAAAGTTACTCAGCCATAAAAAAGATTGAAATTATGCCACTTATGAAAATAAGGAATAATCTAGAGGTCATTATGCTAAGTGAAATAAGACATAGAAATGCAAATACCATATGCTTTCACTTATGCATAAAATCTGAAAAACACAATAAATGAACAAACAAAATAAGAAACAAACTTATTGATAGAGAGAAAAAAATTGTGGTTGCTCTGTGTGAGAGGGCTTAGAGGAATAGGTGAAAAAGGGTGAAAGGAATTCAGAACAAATTTCCATTTATAAAAATAGTCACAGGGATGTAAAGTACAGTATAAGGAATATAGTCAATAACATAATAACTACATATGGTATCATAAGGGTACTAGACTTACCAGCGTGATCATTTCATAAGACATATAAGTATCTAATTGCTATGTTTATACC
Source organism: Sturnira hondurensis (assembly GCF_014824575.4). Lineage (NCBI taxonomy): Eukaryota > Metazoa > Chordata > Mammalia > Chiroptera > Phyllostomidae > Sturnira > Sturnira hondurensis. Next base: position 1,533,773 of record NW_028081539.1, read on the forward strand.
TGAAACTAATATAATATTGTATGTCAACTAAAATTAAAAATAAATTTAAAAAATCTATCCTTTTGATGTACTTGGTTTGAAGAATCAGAGTGCTCTAAATGTGCTCTTAAGTAACCTGAATATTTGTGTAAGGCCCCCCAAAATGAATAGAGGTACATACTACAGATCCAATAGGCATTAAAAGCAGTATGGCCTATACTTGTGCTAAGATCTACTGCAGGTGATTGCACCATTAAAGCAGAGTTTCCTAAACTGTTAAAGAGAAACTAGAGCCTTATCTGCTTAGCAGCTATATTTCTTAATGGAATATAAATAAGATACCAATTTAGGTTTTTTTAAGTATATTTTATTGATTATGCTATTACAATTTTTCATTTTTTTCTCCTCTTTATCCTTCTCTGTCCTGCATCCCCCTCCCTCCAGCATTGCCCCCCCTTAGTTCATGTCCATGGGTCATACATATAAGTTCTTTGGCTTCTCCATTTCCTATACCACTCTTAACCTCCCCCCCATCTATTTTGTATCTACCAGTTATGCTTCTTATTACTTAAACCTTTTCTCCCTATTCTCCCCCTCCCCATGATAACCCTCCATGTGATCTCCATTTGATTTTGTTCCTGTTGTAGTTGTTTGCTTAGTTTGTTTTAGGTTCAATTGTTGATAGTTGTGAGTTTGTTGTCATTTAAATGTTTTGTTTTTCTCTAAGCACCCTGTGCATAGTTTTTGATCTTCTTTTTCTTAGATAAGTCCCTTTAACATTTCATATAAGGGCTTGGTGTAAGGTCTTGGTGATGATAAACTCCTTTAACTTGTCTGGGAAGCACTTTATCTATCCTTCCATTGTAAATAATAGCTTTGATGGATAGAGTAATCCTTTTTTTTTTTTTTTGCAGACTATTTTTTATTTTTTATTTATTTATTTATCTTTAGAGGGGAAGGGAAGGAGAGAAGGAGAGAAATATCAATGTATGGTTGCCTCTTGTGGTTCCCCTGCTGGGAACTGGCCTGCAACCCAGGTATGTGCCCTGACTGGGAATCGAACCTCGATTCTTTGGTTCTCAGGCCCACGCTCAATCCACTGAGCTACACCAGCCAGGGCTGGATAGAGCAATCTTGGATGTAGGACCTTGCCTTTAAGGACTTCAAATACTTCTTTCCAGCCCCTTCTTCCCTGGAAGGTTTCTTTTGAGAAATCAGCTGCTAGTCTTATGGGGACTCCTTTGCATGTAAATCTCTCCTTTCTTCTTGCTGCTTTTAAGATTCTTTCCTTACCTTTAATCTTGGGTAGCTTAATTATGATATATCTTGGTGTGTTTCTTTTTGGATCCAACTTCTTTGAGACTCTCTGAGCATCCTGGACTTGCAATTTAGTTTTATACCACCATTTCTGTTAACTTAATGTGTACCAACTCATGAGAGAGGAACATACTCCATGGATTATCAAATTGAAAGACTAGATGATTAGACAGTTGAGTTTACCAAAAGAATGCCATTGTATGCAATGCATCCAGGGCCCCAGTTGGGTCTTTCTGTGAGATGTTACTGTAGATTATATTGTGGTAAATTATTTTCTTTAACTTCTACTTACTGCATGGGAATCTTCTGAGAAATTTAAATTTAATTTTAAATATATAAATGCAAAAATGACTATAGTACTGAATCCTTTGTAATAGTTATTCTATTATTTCCTAAGTAACAAGCAGTATTTCTAGTAACTTCAGTTTGTTATAAGTAACTAACTTCTTTAATAAAATTTAAGCCAATGTTGACAGTTTATTTTTACTATTTAAAGGAAACCAGTGATATCTCATTTTCATTTTGAGTTATATCAGTTATTTTTGACATATATTAGCTATGTTTTGGCCCCAAATATGTGTGCTTTTCAACTAGAAGAGTTCTTAGGCTGAATCATAATTAATAGCAATAAACTATTTATAGATATAACCATTTTTATTATCAGTTGTTTGGAAAAGATCCTCATTTTGTGAGAAGTGGTGACAATTTATATTCTTTCTTGTTTGTTTCTCTTTAAAGCAACAGTTAAAACTTCAGTATTAATCATATAATGTTGATATATTTATTAAATATATAATGATTATTGCAACCATGTCAACAGTGAGTTTTCCCTGTAAATGTCCAGATAGTGAATATTTTAGGCTTTACAGGCCATATGGTCTCTGACGCAACCACTCCAGTCTGTTTTAGTGGAACATCCATAGATGGTATGTAAAGTGATGGTTATGACCATGTTCCCATAAAACGTACAAAGCAGACAACAGGCTGAATTTGACTCAAGGACCATAGTTTGCTGATCTGATCTTAAGCATTCAAAATGCATGCTTAAATTGTGACTAAAATGTCACTGAGGAAGGAGTGTTGTTTTGAAACTCAGAGTTTTAGCATCTCAACCTGGGTTTTAGTCCTAGTCTAACCCTTTCCTAGCTCCGTGGCTTTTGGCGAGTTACTTAACTTCTCTGTGCTTTAAATTCTTAAGTGCAAATGGAAATAATATCTTATTGTGTAAAGATATTTGAGATAATTACCCTGGATAATTCATGATTAATGCTTGACTGAGTATATCTTGGCACATGAAAAGCAGTCAATAAACCTTAGCAATGTTATTGCTTTTCTTGAATATAGCATATGTAATATAATATATTCAATATATGTTGTCATCTTGCTATCACTAATAATATATATTACATAACTTATAAGATACATCATTTATACAATACAACCTAACATAGATATTACTAACATTTTTAATTTTAGAAGTTTTGTTTTCAATAACTTTTGACAGTTTTTTCCCTTAGTTTGGGATGTTTGTTATTAAAAATATTTGAAACACACCTCTATTAATTTAATTAAACACAACTTTCCTTTAGTTAGTCAAGTCTATATGTTTAGGACTAGGCATAAAAGGAAATTCTAAAGTCTAGACACATTAGGATAGAAGAAATCTAGACAATCCATTACATTCAATCAAGAGCCAGATTTCACATTAAACAAGTGATTGTAAAGGTTTTCACATGTTAACCACCAGTTATATGGAATAATAGCATTATGAAAGGATAATTTTCATCTTGAAAGTAAGGGAAGTAAAATATAGCCTTAATTATATACATATGTATATATTTATATATACTTGAAGTGAGGATATTTTTTTCTTTGCTTTTAGAAAGAGAGGAAGGGAGAAAGGATGGAAGAGAGGGAAGTATTGATGCAAGAGAAGAGCTTCAATTGGGTGTCCCCTGTATACCCCCAAACCAGGGACCTTATGCATCCAGACCAGGGATGGAACCTTCAACAAAAGTATGTGCACTGATCAGGAATTGAACCCACAACCTTTTGGTTATGGGATAATGCTCCAAACAACTGAACCACACTGGCTAGGCCAATGGACTTGAGATTTCAAGTGGTGCAAATTAGCAAAATCTAGATTCTGTAAAATAAAAATGTGATCAATATTTATCATGAATTATAAAAATACCTTTTAGTGAATGTTCCCTAACACCATTTATATATACATATTCATATAAATGTATATAATGGGATATATATGCTTAAATATATTTCATAATTTTTCATCTTTTTAAAAAATTTTATTTATTTATCTTTAGAGGGGAAGGGAAGGAGAAAGGGAGAGAAATATCAATGCATGGTTTTCTCTCATGAGTCCCCTGCTGGGTACTGGCCTGCAACCCAGGCATGTGCCCTGACTGAGAATCGAACCGCAATCCTCTGGTTCTCAGCCCCACGCTCAATCCACTGAGCTACACCAGCCAGGGCTAATTTTTCCTCTTAATACAGTTTAAGAAACAGATGTGTTAATCATAGTTAAACTTTCTCCGATGATTTGTTATCTTACAAAAGTAAGCATTGCTGTTGAGCTTATATTTAAAGGCCTCAGGATAATCTGATTACGCGTTTCATTTTACCTGGTATTGACAACCTTTTAGTTTTTGAAACTGGTACAAGTCAATTAAAATCATAGTTTCATTTTTCATTTAGGTACAATTTGAATGAAACAATAGCTTGTCTTTGGAATTAGAGCTTTATAAAAGCTCATGCTCAAGATACTTAATTCTGTTTACTCTTTTTTAGAGAAATAATGATTCTGAAACTCACATGTACCCAGAATTCAATTAATTATTCAGTTTCTCATAAAAATATTAATTTGGACTTGGGAGAAAATGATGCTGTTTGCTGAATTCCAAAGTTTACTTGTAGACAAGAAAATTAGGAACACATTGCCACCAATGTGCTTAATTTTAAGCTATCGAAAGTTTTACATATTTCAAAGTTTTAAAAATTTAAATAATTATTTGAACAATTTCAAATAATTTTGACAGTATAAATAGTGAAGACAAATGTTTTTTCAGAAATCTCTTTTCTCATATATATTTACATATATAAATTTATTGAGGTGACATTGGTTAATAAAATTATGTAAGTTTGAGAGTATAGTGCCATGATAAATCATCTATATATTGCATTGTATTTACCATCCAAGTCAAATATATATTTGACCTCCTCGACCCTTTACTAATCCCTCCTACCCCTTGCCCTCTGGTAACCACCACACCATTGTCTGTGTCTATGAGTTTTTGAGTGTTTGTTTTTCTGGTTTGCTTATTCATTGCGTTCAGTATTATATCCCACATATGAATGAAATCATGTGACTATATGATCTCCCTTGTATATTAATCACGATTGTGACTTAAAATAATCACAGGACATTATCACTAATAAAATATTTTAGAATTTTTTTTATCTAGTCCAGATGTTTTTAGAAATTCTATGAATCACCCGAAGTCATGTTATGAATTAAATAGCTCTCAATACTTTTGACTTGTTTCAAAGCTTCAGTTGGTAGGATGTCTATAGAATTGCTGAGCTGGTCTTTTTTTACTCAATTCTAATAACTGTAAGCAAGGAACCAATAAACCTAAAATGCATAAATATGAAAGCATGAGGTTTGTGAGCAAATGTTTAAAGTTTTTAGTTTTATAACAGATACAGTCTAGTTTAAATTAATTGAAAAATTAATTCAATTATTGAAAAATGAGGATGGAAGTAGTTAACAAAGCAAGATATTTAGAGATAATGGTCTACTCTTTTGCTTCCAAAAGGATAAAATTCTCAATTATGATATACTATAATTTAAAATAGATTCCAAAAGTATATACCTTGTATTTTTTATGATTTTTTATGAGTATTAAAATATGCTTCCAGAAAAAAAGAGTAGATTTTCCTTGTGATTTATTGGTGATCTTAAGGAACATAGCTAAAGATAACATTTTTAAGAATCCTGGCAGCCTACAGATGTAATGTCATTGATTTATTACCTACCCCCTTAAAAGTCAATCCTTGAAAGGAACAACCAAAAACCTGTAGCAGAAGCCAATTCAGTAAAGCTAGTTCAGGTGATTAACACAGGACAGAGTATAGAGCAGCCAGCGATGCCCTGGAGCCTGCTTTAGCAGACACCAGAAAGCCAGTTGTTCATATTCCTTCCCCATTCTGTGTTAGTGACATCATGTTGGTAGCTTGCAATTGACCATGGCAGGAGTATTATGCCACAAAAATCAGAAAATGCTAACAAATAGAGCCTTTTATCTTTGTTTTTATTTCCTTCTGGACAGCCAACTCTTAAAGATTTCTGAGCACAACACTGGATACAAGTCATGATAGGGTACTTTTTAATGAAGATTCAAATATTTTCTTTGGTTTAAAAATAATATAGTGATAGTCTCACTTAGAATTGTTATAAATAGAATAAATAAATAAGAAGAATGAGTCAAAATTAACTGTAATAATGCCACTTTTACTTTAGATGGTGGACTATGAATTATTTATTAATTTATTCCATGTTTTGCTTTGTTTATACCCTGTGACAAATGCTATAACTAGGTAAACATGTTTTAAAGATAAATAAGAAAGGAATTTTTTAAAAGACTTTATTGATTTATTTATTTTCAAAGTAAGAGGAAGGGAGAGAGAAAGAGGAAGAGAAACTGATCAGTCGTCTTCAGCACACACACTCCAACCAGGGACTGAACCAGCAACCTTTTTCTTTGCTGAATGATACTCAACCAACTGAGCCACACTGGTGAGGGCAATAAGAAAAGAATTTTAGTCAAAAAGCTCATATTTTTTTTGAAAAATCACATAAATGAAGACTATGTATTAAATGCAAATGTAGAGATGTGTGGGGGATATTATACGAACACCAAAGGACAGGATCTATAATGGACCCTCAGCTTATGAATATAATGTCTTAGAATGTAGGTACTAGAATATATACTGTTTATCAGCATTTATTCTTATTCAGGGCTAGTTCATCTATTTTCACTGGATCATAGAGATCCAGTCTTCTCCAAGGCAATGCCCATTAGGTGTATCTTCTTCTCTTCTAACCCTTCCCGTTGTCTCCTTCACTTCAGCTTATAACTTTGCTCTTTGGAGATTTTTTGCTACTCACCTATGCATCTCCATCCTGTACAGTGACAAAAACTGAACCAGAGACAAAGAAATGGATCCTGTCACCTAAAATTCTCAACTTAATAGTAAATATTTAAGATTCCTACATCTATAACTAAAGTATCTTTCCCTCTAATCTAAAACAGTCATCTATTTTCTTTAAATCTAGCTTTACATCTATTATGATATGTTTAAATTGTCAAAGAGAATTTAGCTTTTTCTCAGACTATGCCATGTTAGGTACATGTTATGGAAAGAAAACCAACATTTTAAGCAAGTGTTGAGTGTAGAGGAGAAAATATTTCTGTCAGAAGTAAATTCACCTCCTGGTAATGGCAAAGGAATTTCCATGAAGGTATCCAAGAGTATCAGTGTTATACAATGTAATTTATTTTTTCTGGTAGTTTTAAGTGAGGTCTGGCTTTTGAAAAATGTAGGCTCGGCTACAAGGAGTAAATAAGAGTTATATTTACTTTAATTTATTGAGCATTGCTTATGTCCAGAGTGTTCTAGAGTAAAAAGAGATGGACACAGCCAGGTATCTGCCATCAAAGTCTTTATAATTTATTCATGAAGAGAGACACAGAGACCTTTAATATAATTTTGTAATAAATACTAAGGAAGAGGTCAAATACAGGGAGAGACCAAAAGAGAAAGCATATTTTCACTGGGAAGGGGATATGAAACAAGTAGTATAGAATTAAGATAGAAAAATGGCAATTGGTGAAAGCAGTGGAGGAGTAACCAGAGGAAAGACGTGTTTCCAAAGGGGTTTGGGATGGGATGGTGAGGCCAGCACAGAAGGATTTTGTCCAAGTTGGAGACCTGGAAATCTAAAAGACACACTGGTAACATAAAAGCCAAAGGAGATGAGAAAGAAATAGTCTCTAAATGAATTCAGGTCTTTAAAATGTCTTTGGTACACAGAGACCAGTTCATTTCCAGATTGGTTCCTAGGGGGTAGAACATGGTGGAAGAAGAAAGTAATCTTAGTGGACTGAAAAATGAACAGAAGATAAAAGAGTGAAGATGGGGAGTGGGGTGGAATTTATGAAATTTATCTGTGTGGGATGGCGGTGCTTAGGTGAGTAGCAAAGAGTCTTAAGAAAACAAATTTATAGGCTGAGGGGAAGGAGGTGGTAGGAAGAGCTGGAAGAGGGGAAGAAAGGCCTAACAGACATTGCCTTGGAGAAGACTGGTTGTCTATCACCCAGTGAAAATGGGTAAACTAGCCCTGATTAAAAGGAAGGATTCTTCTTCACCTGAGACTACTTTCAGGAAAGAAGGAAAATATGCATAAGAATATGTTAATGGTAAAAGTGCAGGAAATTGAAAATATCTGCTTCTAATTACACCAGTTTTCTACTCCTCAGTGAGGAGAATGGAAGATAAATGTATTATTAAGTAAATGTGAGGGTCCAGCTCTGTCTGAACATATTATTTTTTGGTATCATGAATCTGTATGGTCACTTGGTTTTATTTATCAGGGCTTAGGAAAATGCCTAGGTATGAAGAAAGGGACTGTGGGATTGAATCATAACTGCATTTTGCCAGGCAGTTGCAGTGAAAAGGCAGAAGTACAAGGATGCTGAACATGTTCATGAGCATGATTTTGGGAGGTTAGGCTGAGTGCAAAAAGAGGTGACATAAGAATCACGTTACATATTCAGTAAAAATGGAGGGATTGAGGTGAAAGGACTGGAAATTGTAGTTAGATAGGAAAGTGAAACCAAGACATCTGATTTGGAGCAATTCAAAGTGACTTTTAAAAAAGGGCGTGTGTGTGTGTGTGTGTGTGTGTGTGTGTGTGTTGGGAGGAGGTGTGGGAAATATGTGCATGCGCATACTGCCTTCCTGTTCAGGGTTCCTTTCTCTCAGCGCTGACTCTTACTTCTTTCTGTAATAATTCTAATGGTCAAAATAAACATTGTATTATTTTGTATTCCTTTTTCAGATTTAGAGATTTTCTTTAAAAAAAAAATGCAATCACAGCAGTGGCATCCCTATCACAGAGCTGATTTGGGGATGTCTGTTTGGCAAAGATGCAATTTCCTTGGATGGCCAGTTCAGCTCAGGGGCTAAGGATTGGTCCTCATACACAGTGCAGCCTCTTGAGGATAAAATGAGCATAAAGGCTAAATTGTACCCAATCCAAAATTCTCAGCAGATGGATGAGCTTTCTAAGTTTTTACCCATAGATTTCTGAATTCTGGAGGCTGCTTGGTAGTCGCTACTGCACTAATTGGGGTTGATTTATATTGCAACAACTGTTATACATGCTTTAAATCATAGATTCTTCTAACTGGTAGATCAAGTTCACTGGGGACAATTTAAGGGCTTTTGTTAGGTAATAATGCTCCAACATGGAGCAAAATACTGAACACAAACAAAATGTATGTTTATGTACAGTTAAAGTGTAATACTTATAGGCTCTGAAATTGATGAAAGGCTATTTTAATTTAGTATTACATGAAGTTATTTTCATTTAGAATAGACTATTGATACAGATTTTGTTAAAGGGTATAGAAATCTCCCCTCAGCCATCTCTCAGTTTTTGGTTGGCCTGCTTACCTTTGTCTTCCTGGCATTTTCAGATATTCTGAGTTGCCTCAATTTGGTTTTTAAATAGGAATACAGCATTACTGAGGAGAGATGGTAGTAAATAGAACATGGTTTCGAATGTTTCATTCTAACCAAAAATATATGTTTCAGAATCTCTAATAAACAAATAGTGAGATTACTCTATTTTTGGTAAATTCACATTCTCTTTCATTTCAATTCCTTTCCTCTTATAAGACCTTAAATGTCTATATTCATGTATTTACATTTATATATCTATATTTACAGGATCTGGCACAAATAATACTACTATTTATTATAAAGTCTTTCATCAAAAATCATATGTGTGTAATTCTGTACCATAATGATATCCACTCAAGCACACCATATGACACTTTAGGTGAAATGTTCAAATTAAAACTATAAATTATTACACCTGTATTATTACTCAACCAACCACACTCACATAGGCGTTACTCCTGCCAGACCCTGTATATACATCTTTCCATATTCTTAGCACTGTTCCAGATACTTTGGGAACACAAAGATAAAACCTATGTTATAACCTCAGCTTCTGACCATCTAATTGGAGCAGATTAGTATCATGCATGGAACAATAAGGGCCAGGAAAACAAAGTGAAAATGAAGTGTTAAACCATGCTCTCGTTATTTATTCAGCCAACTTCTATGAAGCACCTTGTTTCTGCTGCCCTTCTAGGTGGTGAGCATACAGTACTGAAGAAAACTGATGGAAATACCCGCTCCTACATGGTTCATGGTGAGCAGGCAATAAGCAAGTAAGTACATTAAAGAATAAAGAATGCTAAATAGAGACAATGAGGAAGAAAGGAGTATTTGAAATGTCAGCAGGATGATATGAGGAATTTTTTAAAGATTTTATTTATTTATTTTTAGAGAGAGGGGAAGGGAAGAAGAGAGGAAGAGAAAAACACCGATTCTCGATCAGTTACCTCTCCTACATGCCCTGATCAGGGATTGAACCCCAAACCCAGGCATGTGCCCTAACCAGGAATCAAGTGGCCACCTTCCATTTTGTGGGGTGATGCCCGACCAAATGAGCCACACCAGTCAGGGCTGGTGTGAGGAATTTTGATAAGTTATTTAGTGAATGGTTCACCAAACAGAAATCTAAGTAAAGGAGCTGAACTGGCCACGAACATGTCTTGGAAAATACATTCAGGCAGAGGAGAAGTCAGGTGTAAAGGCCCTATGGCAGGAGTGTGTTCAACAGGGTAGAATAGTGAGGGTGCATGAATGAAGAGAGAGCATTCAGTGAGAGAGCTGAGATGAGAAGGGAGAGGAATAAAAAAGTAGTTAGAGGATATCTTCAGGAATTAAGATTTGAACTGAGTTTTGAGGAATAATTGGACAATGGATTGGCATATAACTTTTTTTAAAGGATTTTATTTATTTATCTTTTAGAGGGTAAGGGAAGGAGAGAGGGAGAGAAATATCAATATATGGTTGCCTCTCATGTGTCCCCTGCTGGGAACTGGCCTGCAACCTGGGCATGTGCCCTGACTGGGAATCGAAACCGCAATCGTGTGGTTCACAGGCCCGCACTCAATCCACTGAGCTATACCAGACAGGGCTAGAATTGGCATATAGCTATTGATAAATAGTTCGATTTGAGCATAGACATAGTCAGAATTACTATGTCTATGCTATTAGAGACTATTAGAGACTATTAGAGACTGTGAGAATAACATGCCTCATGTACCTTAAGTAGAGGAAACATTCCTGGATTAGCTAATTGTGCTGGAACTAAATTACTAATGCCCTTAAATGAAGTGAGAGGAATCTCTTACATGATGAAATAGAAAAGCAGAGAATCTTGGAAGTTTTTGAGCATCAAAGTTTGAATAAATTGGACCAGAGAAGGACAACAGATAAAATAAAAACACAGAGAGAAAAAGAAAGAATATTGACTTCTACAGCAGTTTAAACAATCAAACTATTCCTCCTCATCAGTAGACTTCGAATTTCCTCCTGTGGTTTGTAAACATGCATGATTTTGTGTGAACTTATAAACAGAACCATTGAAAATGATATGAAATGTAGTTTGAGATGAGAAGAGAAGAGGAAGTGAAGAAGATTAAAGAAAGATTATAAGATGTAGAAATAGGAACATAAATAAAAATAATTCAAAAAAGTTGAGTTTCCTTAATCATTTCTATTAATTTGATATTAGGAATGTTTTAATGTGTTGACATTTATTTCAGCATAGTAACCTGCTCTTTGGGTTATTTCCTACATTTTGAGATAGAAGGTGTTTTGAAGGTATTTTTCTAACAGTAAAATAAAAATGTACTTTAATGTTTGTCTCCTGCTGCCTCTCTGACATGGAAAGATTTTCGCACAGGTTGATACAGGAGGTAAAAATAAAAATTGCTTTTCCTGAGCCATTGGACTGCAAAATGCAGTAAATTTCTAAATGGCAACACAAGAACAGTGTTTATGACTGTGGGGGATTTGCTTACTACAGAGCATGCTTTTAGGTGGGCTGGGAATTTGTGAAATTCTATTTTCTATATGTGACCTTTAGCAAAAATTGAAGATGGGAGAAAAATTCTTTTCAACCTTGAGTGGTTTACCAAGTAATGTGCATTAATTGGGCTGTGACTGTCAGCGTGTGGTCAGACTAACCAAGACCAAAACAGCCTTAATATGTGAACTGGAAGGACACGTTTCTGAACCCAGGTCAGAAACGGGTAGAGGAGAGTTTTGTGACTAATGGTAAAAAGCAACAGCATTTCAAATGCATTTAACAAATTTCTAGTGGTTTATTTATAAAACAGTTGTTTGTTGTTCTTATCATCCGAAAAGAAACAACTCCGGCATGGAAACATGCAATGGCATAATAACCTCACACACTGAATTACTGATGGGGAGGAAATAGGAAGCAATGTTCCAAGACAGGGATTCTCAAACTATGGCCCCTGGGCCAAATCTGTGTCCCACCCCCATCTCTTTTTGTAAATAAAATTTTATTGAAACACAGCCATACTCATTCATTTATGCATTGCCCTTGGCTGTTTTTCCAATGCAATGACAGAGTTGAGTTGTTGTTGGAGAGATTGTCTGGCCTCCAAAGCTGACTATATTCGCTATGTGGCCTTTTATAGAAAACATGTATCATTCCTGTTCTAAGAGAAGCACCGCCTATGAGATTCACACTGCTGGAAGATGACATAAACATTGTTATGGGAGGGCAAAGGAACCTGGGAAAGAGAGATGAGTGGCAGAGAGAGAGCAGTAAAAGAATTCATAGGCTTCATGAAATAGGTTTTGGGTACTACTGAGTACATACAGCTCATTTGAACACCCACAACATCCAATGCTGTGTTTATTTTTGAAAATAAAAATAGAGTTTGGCCAAATTCTATAGTGCTATTATTTGTTGTGTTGCATTAGGAAAAGGTATATATATATGTGTGTGTGTATATATATACTACATAATATTTATATATTTATAAATACATAAGTGTATTTATAAATAAATATATATATATATTTTAATTGTTTTTCAAGTACAGTTTTCTGCCTTTTACCCCCATCCCAGCCCACCCCCCAGCCCTCCAGAGGTATATATTTTTATGTACCAAACTCCTAAGGCAACTAGTAGGTGTTGAATTTAAACAAATGGTGGCCAGATATTTCTTTAGCAAAATGTGTTTAATTCTGCAATAACAAAAGAATTGCAATGAGTAAATGTAGTCTAACAGCCAACCAAGCTCATGTTGACAGAAGAAAGAAGATTTTATATATATATTTTTCTCTTCTTTTTTGTTTTTGTTTCTTTTTATTTTATTTGTTTATTTATTTAATTATTGTTCAAGTACAGTTTTCTGTTTTGTACTCCCAGCCCACCCCACCCTCCCACCCCATATGGAAGAAAGAAGGACTTCAGAGAGGAGAAGATCCTCCTTCTCCCTGCTAGAGTAGTGAAGCAGAAAAATATCTTTCTTTTCAACATAAAAAACATCTCTTCCTTCCTGTTTGGGGTAATTGACAGAGAATAGTAGGGCATGAAAGCTTCCTCTATAGACCCTCTCATCTCCAATTTAAATGAGCTCTCTGTTTAGTAATCCTCACATATGCTATATAACAAACAATTGTTAACAATTAGATTTATTTATCAAAGAAGTGAAAAATAAGCCATTTTCTCATTCTCAACCCCTCTTATTTTAATAGCAATAGTGTTGTTTTGAAGCTATATAGGAGAAAATTGCCACTTGCAATATCACAATATCTTTATATTGTGCGAAACAGGTGAGAAATTCAGATATATTACATGGTACTTATACTACTATTTATTTTTAAAGACTGATATTTGTTGTATTTCTTGAGGGAAACAACATATTTTGTCCAGTTTGGAGATGAGCTTCCTATCTCTTCTATCTCATCTATGAAAACTCATGACAAGTGCACTTCATGAGCACGTGAGAAAAACTTGAATGATGCAATGGGATGATGAAAACACATTTCAATTTTTAAGCATGCTGGTTATTTTTGGTGCTGCAGTTACAGATGGTGCAGTATTTGTTTGCAAAACTGCACTGATAAAAAATAACAAAGGTAATTTTTATTTGTTTTAAGATAATTCCTGTTAAATATTTCTGAAGAAATGGTGCCTCCTTTCATTTTTGCAATAAATTTTCATTCTAATTTTAAAATACACTAAAGTAGCTAGATGTTTAGGGAAGCATTTCTCAAATTTTGATGTCTTAGAAAACTTTCCCCTCAAAAATTAGTAAGGATGTTAGCTGTATGTTTGTGTGGATTATATCTATTATTATCTATAATATTCAAAATTAAAACTGAGAACTTTTAAATAATTATTAATTTATTTTAAACTTCTAATTGTAAAATATATTTAACAAAATTTACAGTCAGAACCATTTTTGAGTTTATTGTTATTTATAAGCATAGTCATGTTGTTTTGTATCATTAATTCATTTTTAAACAGTTTATTTATTTATTTTTAGACAGAGGGGAAGGGAGAGAGAAAGAAAGGGAGAGAAACATCAATGTATGGTTGCTTCTTGTGTGCCCCCCATCCAGGACCTGGCCTGCAACCCGTGCATGTACCCTGATTGTGGACTGAACCAGAGACCATTTTGTTTGCAGGTCAGTGCTAAATCCACTGAGCTATACCAGCCAGGGCTCATTAATTAATTTTAAATGGCAATAATTGACATGGACACTAGCCCACAGTGTCCACAGCGTTATGGAAGAGATATGAGATAAATTCACACAGACTACCGAGTCCTGTGGAGGAAAAGGGAAGGCATAGCTACTTTCTCAAGGGGAGAGCGCCCTGACCCTTGGCCTTGACAGGTTTTTATTGGGTTTCAACTTGCACAGGAATACAGGTAAAGCTCATCAATCATTGTCAGGCAGTAAGGATCAAACAATAGATAGCATACAAAGAACTACGAGGGCCTATTCTGAGTCAGGGTTTGTTAGCTAAAGGACTACAAAACTTTGGGAAACAAAATCATTTTCTGCTAGGACCCTTATCATTTAATTGAGAGCATTCTTAGCAAAGCAGGCTTCACAGGATTTTATGTATTCTTTCTTAGGCCTGATCACCTGGGGAACCCGCCCTTTCCAGCACTGGGCTACACTGCCCTTTATCATAGTTTCAGGCTTAAGTCAGGCAGGGGAAGTAAGGCAGCCAAGAGATTAGGAGACTTCTTGCTGACAAAACGAGGACTCAGGCTATGTCAAAGCTGAGGGGTGAGGGTACTTCACCCCCCAAGTCCTTCCCTGGGGCCTTCCTGTGATCATGCCTGTCTTAGATCATTTCCCCCTTGGGGAATCTTACCCATCATTGGCTAACCAATCAAGCATTGGGGGCCAGTTATGGATGAAGTAAAAGGAGCAGAAGTGGTGCTCCTGCCAGGGAAATAAGCTTTGTCTCCTTAGTGGCTTATGGTCTGGAGGTCACCCACTCAGCCATAGCCATGGGGGTGGATTACAGCTTCTGAAATAAGGCAGGGAAGTTCCCAACAAATAATAACACTATCTATGGTGACATAAATAACATATTTTAATAGAAAATGCTATTTATTTTTTAAATAAAAATAGATTTCCCAATTTCTATAAAGAATAGATTCCCCCACCACAAATTCTATAAAGGTAGAAGCAGCATTGTTTTATACTATTATAAAGTTCTTTAATGTCTGGCTTAATAGAAAATGTCAGATTCTTATATCTGCTTTGCATTCCTTATGGTACAATATGTTTCTTCATGGAAATATGAGGTCTATCTGGAAAAGGTCCAGCCATTGTTAACATAATGAGGATGTTTTGCATGACATCAGTGTAACCTGGCAGTCAAGGAGACTGTACTGGAATGCGCATGCATGGTAATGATCACTTCACTGTACTTGGCAGTGGGGGTAGTAGACATGGTTGAATGAGCACATGCACTGTGTGGCCTTGGCATTCAAAATGACTGAGTGAGTAGAGCAGTAAATCTGCATCAAATTTTGCATTAACCTTGAACATTCCTCCGTGGAAATTATTCAGATGACTCAGAAAGCTTTCAGGGACAATGCAATGAGTGCAGCACAAATGAAAGTGTGGCACAAGTGCTTCACAGATGATCTAGAATCTGTTGAAAGTGATCCATGTTCTGGAAAGCCTGCAACAAGCAGAACACCTGAGAATGCTGGACATGTTCAGGCTGCAATCAACAAAGATCAGTGACTGACAGTGTGAGAACTAAAAGCTCATATGAGGATTCCAAAAACTATGGTGTCTGAGATTTTGATGCAGGATCATGTCATGGTAAATTTCATTCCATGGCTTCTGCTCCCAGAGCAGAAGGACCACCATGCTGCAGTTGGGAGAGCTGTATGAGGCCTCAGGTGCCTACTGTGAAGGGGACTGAGGTGTCCTTATCCTATGTATAATGTTTCTTGTATCATCTCCAATAAATGTCTCTATTTTTCATATTACATGAATGGATACTCTCTGAACATATCTTATATATGAATAAATTCTGATTTCACATAAGTATGTAGTTGATAAAAAAGAATAATTTAAATCGCCTTTCCAGATAATTGTGGATTTGTTAGGTAGCCAACACTGTGCATGTAAAACAGAGTGAGAGTAAAAAATAGCAAATAATACCTTAGTATACCTGCAAATATGTTGACCTTACAGACCCCCTGAAAAAGACTCTTATAGGACCTCTGGCAACACTTTTGGAATCACTGGTCTAGAGTATAGCATTGTGCAAAATATGATATGACTTCTTAGACTCATATCATAATTTGCACATAATTATGTGCATAATTTGCCCATAATTTGCACAAGGTTAACATCAAACATTGTAATTTTTAGAAAATCATATTAATTTCTTTTAAGTTGAGGTAAAACATGCAACCAGGCCCTGGCTGGTGTAGCTAGTGGATTGAGCACAGGCCTTCAAACCAAACATTGCTGGTCTGATTCCCAGTCAGGGCACATGCCTGGGTTACAGGTCATATCCCCAGTATGGAGTGTGCTAGAAGCAGCCATACATTGATGTTTCACTCCCTCTCTTTCTCCCTCCCTTCCCCATCTTTCTAAATAAATAAATAAAATATTTTTAAAAACATGCGACCAAAATTACCATCTTAACCATTTTTAAGTATTCAATAGTATTAACCATATTCATGTTGTTTTGCAAAAGAATTCGTCTTACAAAACTGTGCTGGAAAAGCTGGATATCCACATTTCAAAGAATGAAGTTGGCCTCTTACCCTTACCACATACCACATAAAAATATTAACTCAAAGTACATTTAAGAACTAAATATAAGAACTAAAACTGAAACTCCTAGAAGAAATCTAGGGAAAAATCTTCATAAAATTGGATCTGGCAATTATTTCCTGGATATAACACTAAAAGCAAAGCTAGGAAAAGCACAAATAGACAAAGAGGACTACACGAAGCATAAAAATGTTTGTGCATAAGGAAAACAATTCACAGTGTGGAAATGAAAAGGCAACCACAGAGTGGGGAAAATATTTGCAAATGCTATGTATAATAAGGGTTAATACCCGGAATACCTAAATAACTTCACTAACTTAACTAAAAAATGAATAATCCAATTTAAAAATGGGAAAGGACTTCAAAGAATATTTTGCCAAAGAAGATGTACACTTTCTAACAAACACATAAAAAGATGTCAATATAGCAAATTATTAAAGAAATGCAAAATGAAATCACATGAAATATCACTTCATACCCATTGGAATGACTACTATCAAAAATATACATAATAACAAGTTTTGAGAAATTAGGACATTTGTGCACTCTAAATGGGAATGTAAAATTATATGACTACTTTGGAAAATAATATGAAGGTTTCTGAAGAGCTTAAAAATAGAATTACATTATGATGCAGAAATCCAATTTCTAAATATATATCCAAATGAATTGAAAACAGAATGCCTAAGAGATAACTGCACACACACATTCACTGTAGCATTATTCATAGTAGTCAAGATGTATAACAATGCAAATATCCACTGGTAGATGAATGAATAGATAAACTGTAGTATATACACAATATAATTTTATTCAGCCTAAGAAAAAGAAATCCTGTCATGTGCTACCACATGAATGAGCATTGGGTACATTGTGTTAAGTGAAGTAAGCCAGTCACAAAATGACAAATACTATATGACTCCACTTACATGAAGTATCTAAAACAGTCAAGTGGAAAGACTGAACAATATATATATATTGTATATATATATATATATATATATAGAGAGAGAGAGAGAGAGAGAGAGAGAACATGTGTACTTGGACAGCAGTATTGTGTGGAGGGGAAAGAGGGTGAGGTGAGGTGGAGGACAGCATGGGGGATGAATGGTGATGGAAGGAGGCTTGACATGGGATGAAGAACACACAATACAGTGTACAGATGATGTGTTGTGGAATTGTACACCTGAGACATGTATAATGTCATTAACCAGCACCACCCTAATAAATTCAATAAAAAGAAAAAATGAAATAAAATAGTTAAGGTCATAGAAATAGAAAGTAGAGTGGTGGTTACCAGGAGCAGAGGTAGAGAAAATGAAAAGTCATTGTTTAGTGGGTATAGCGTTTCAGTTTCCCAAGATAAAAAAATTCTATAGAGCTGTTTCACAACAATGTGATTAAAGTTAATACTATTGTACACTTAAAATAGTTAAAATATTAAATTTTGTTATATATTTTCCAGTTTTTCTTCTGGTATTGATTTCTGGATTGAATTCAGTGTGGTTAGAAAAATGCTTTGTATGATTTCGGTCTTCTTGAATTTATCAAGACATTTTTTGTTGCCTAACATGGTTTATTCTGGACAATGTACCATGTCACTTGAGAGGAATGTATTCAGGGGTTACTGTGTGGACAGTTCTGTTTATACTGTAAGTTACAATTAATCTATTGTGTTGTTCAAGTCCTCTATTTCCTTATAGATCTATCTCATTCCATCCATTATTGAAATTGGTGTATTGATGTCTTCTGCTATTATTATGTTGTTATCTATTTTTCCTTTTAATTTGGTCAATGTTTGCTTCATATATTTGAGAGGTCATATTAGGTACATATATATTTATTAATGTTGTGTTTTGCTGATATTTTTCCCTTTGTTATTATGTACATTCTTTCTCTTGTGACACTTTTCCCTTAAAGTCTATTTCATCTGATGTAAGTATAGCCACTCCTTCTCTCTTTTATAAACCATTTGCATAATGTATCTTTATCTTCTTTTCTCTGCCTTTCCTACATAGGCTAGTTTTAGCCTATGTAGGTGTGCTTAAATCTGAAGTGAGTCTCCTTCAGACAGCATGTAGTTGGATTTTGTTCTTTGGTTTTTGTCTCTTTAGTCCATCTATGTCTTTTGATTGGTGAGTTTAATTTACTTAGATTTATTTCTTAAGTCAGGTTAATTGAGGTAGAACATATGATTACATACAATAAAATTCACAAATATGTGACAAATATATAATATATATTTGCATATATATTTGCATTTCACATATATTGTATATTACACAAATTATATAACATTTACATATGTAATATAATATTTGTATGTTATGCATAATATATTTGTCTTATGTGACTACTACCACAATCATGATACAAGATGTTTTTATCACCCTCAAAACTTTCCCTGTGCGTCCCTCCCCAAGTCCCTGGTAACAACGGATCTGATTACTGTTGCTTTTTCTAGAATAGCATAGAAATGGAATCCTAGAAAATATAGCCTTTTAAGATTGGTTTCTCAGACTTCCGCCAAGATGGAGGCATAGGTAGAAACACTGTGCCTTCTCCCACAACCAAGTTTGAATACAACAAAGGTTTGGAGAAACAAAGACACAACCAAAAGACAGAAAACTGAATTATACGGAAGTCTGACTACATCTAACCATTCAACAGGGACGGTAAGAGGGGCAGAGCCAGCAGCGAGCAGGGTTGGGCAGGACAGGTCCCCCGACCCAGACGCGCAGGCAGCCCAGAACCAGTTGGAGTGCGGGGCAGACTGACCACAGTCGCACATTCGTGCACAGTGAGACAGACCACGCAGGCCCCAGGGGGCGAGGGCTGACGGCGGTGGCACACTCGCGTGCAGTGGGACGAAACGTGTGGGCCTGGTGACGGCAGCAACTGCGGCACCAGTGAGGCCGCTGCGGCAGGCGGCAGACAGGACTCCATTGTTCCTCTTTGACCCAGCCCCCACATACAGCATCACAACTCAGCAACTTAATTGCCCTGTGCTAGTGAACACTTTAGGGCTCTGATCCTGCTATGGAACAGGCATGAACAGCCCAAAAGATGGCCCAAGAAGAACTCAAAGTCCCAGAGCTGATAACTCTAAGCGACCGAGAAATTGCCAGCCTCTCAGAAGCACAATTCAAGACACTATTTATCAGGATGCTCACAGAACTGGTAGATTATAGTCACAAATTAGAGGAACATAGTCACAAATTAGAGGAACATATGAAGGCTAAACTAATTGAAATGAAGGGAGATGCACAGGAAACCAATAGTGATGGAAAGGAAACTGGGACTCAAATCAATGGAATGGACCAGAAGGAAGAACAAAACATCCCACCAGAAAGGAATGAAGAAATGAGAATTCAAAAAAATGAGGAGAGGCTTAGGAACCTCCAGGACATCTTTAAACGTTCCAACATCCGGATTATAGGGGTACCAGAAGGGGGAAAGAAACAGCCACGAGTGGAAAACTTATTTGAACAAATAATAAAGGAGAACTTCCCCAGTCTGGCAAAGGAAATAGACTTCCAGGAAATCCAGGAAGCTCAGAGAGTGCCAAAGAAGTTGGACCCAAGAAGGAACACACCAAGGCACATCATAATTACATTAGCCAAGACCAAAATGAAGGAGAGAATCCTAGAAGCAGCAAGGGATAAGGGGACAGTCACCTACAAAGGAGTACCCATCAGACTGTCAGCGGATTTCTCAAAAGAGACCTTACAGGCAAGAAGGGGCTGGAAAGAAGTATTCCAAGTCATGAAATCCAAAGACCTACAGCCAAGATTGCTTTATCCAGCAAAACTTTCATTTAGAATGGAAGGACAGATAAAGTGCTTCTCAGATAAGGTCAAGTTCAAGGAGTTCATCATCACCAAGCCCTTATTATATGAAATGCTAAAGGGACTTATATAAGAAAAAGAAGATGAAAAATATGAACAGTGAAAGGACAGCAAACACACAGTTATTAACAACCACACCTAAAACAAAAGCAAACCAAGAGGACAGCTAGATCAGGAGTGGAACCATAGAAATGAAGAACACATGGAGGGTTAGCAACAGGGGGGTGGGAGGGGGAGAAGGGGGGAGAAGGCACAGAAAATAGCATAGATGGTAGGTAGAAAATAGATGGGGGGAGGGTGAGAATAGTGGGGGAAATATAGAATCCAAAGAACTTGAGACACATGGTTATAAACTAAGGGGGGGAGATTGGTGGGGGAGGGAGTGTGCGGGTGGAGGGGAATGAAGGGGGGGAATAGAACAACTGTAATGGTGTAATCAATAAAATATATTTAAAAAAAGAAATAACAGTACTTACTCTGGTATTATTTTTTATATCCTGTTATGAAAAGTTAAACTAATCATTAAGTAAAAAATAAAAAAGAATAAAAAAAAAGATTGGTTTCTTTCACTCAGCCTAAAGCTTTTAAATACATTTATGTTTTTTAAAGATTTTTTAAATTTTATTTCTCACTTTTTAAATCTTTATTGTATTTTTTCCATTAACGTTTAGTACCTTTATACTCCCACTCCTCTCAGCAATCACCACACTGTTGTCCATGTCCATGAGTTTCTTTTCCTTTTTTGCCCTATACCTCTACCCTATAACCTTCTTCCCAGCTGTCATCCTGATCTCTGTGTATGAGTCTGTCCCCACTTTCCCTGTTAGTTCAGTTTGTTCACTAGTCTACATATGAGCAAAATCATAGGGCATCTGCCTTTCTTTGGCTGGCTTACTCCCCTTAGCCTAATGTTCTCCAGGTTGATCTATACTGTTTCAATGGGTAATTTTTTCTTCTTTTTTATAGCTGAGTAGTATTCCATTGTGTAAATGTCACAATAGTTATTTTATCCACTCTTCTATTGATGGATAGATTTAAAGTAATTACTGATAGAGAAGAACTACTATTGACACCTTTTCTGTGTGTCTTGTAGCTATTTTGTTCTTTTTCTTCTTCCACAATTCTTTTTGTTTTGTTAATTTCTTATAGTAATATGATTTCTTTCTCATTTCATTTTGTATATGTTTTATAGAAATTTTCTTTGTGGCAATCTTGAGGATTACATAGAATACCTTAAAGAAATACAATATATTTTAAATTTTTAACAACTTCAATTGCATGAAAATCTTTATTAATTTATATCTTGGCCCTTCCTATTTCCTGTTATTGATTTCACAAGTTACAGCTTTTTATATATTGTGTGACAACATAGATTTATAGCTATTTTTATTCTTTTAAAATTTTAATCTTTTAATATCTTTAAATTTGATATCAGAATAAAAGTTGGCTTAACACTAACATCACAATACTACAGGGTTATTTCTATGTCTATATAGTTACCTTATCAGACAGCTTTACACAGGGCAGGGCCAAAGGAGATTTACAGTTGTGAACACACAAAACATGGAGTTTTTCTTGTATTATTATTTATTTATTATTGTGTTATTTTTCATGTGAACAACTGAAAACCTACTTTTACCCTGCACTGTATTCATGTGCTTTCATGTTGCTATCTAGCATCTCTTTGTTCGTATTTGAAGGAGTTCCTTTAACATTCTTTTAGAGCAGGTGTAGCGGAAACAAACTCCCTTAGAGGAAAGCCTTACTGTCACCTTCATTTTTAGCTTTATTAAGGTCTAATTGACAAATAAGAATTGTACACACTTAAGGTATGCAGCTTGATATTTGATATACATCATGGGATAATCATCACACTGAAGATAATTAACATACCCATTGCTTTACATAGCTGTCATTTTATGTGTACAATAAAGGATTGTTAGCTAGAGCCATATTGTTGTACATTAGATCCCCAAAACTTGTGCTCGCTTCGGCAGCACATATACTAAAATTGGAACGATACAGGGAAGATTAGCATGGCCTAAAACTTATTTGTCCTGGATAAACAAAACTTTACATTCTTTGTTCAATATTTTCCCATTTCTCCTTTCATCTCCCACCCCTGGCAACACCATTTTTCTCTGCTTCTGTGACTTTAACTATTTTACTTTCTATATACATGTGATCATTCAGTATTTGTCTTTCCATGTCTGGCTTATTTCACTTGGCATTATGTCCCCCAGTTTCATCTATATTGTCACAAATGGGAAGATTTTCTTTTTTTAAAGATTTTATTTATTTATCTTTAGAGGGGAAGGGAAGAAGAGAAGGAGAGAAATATCAATGAATGGCTGCCTCTCCTGTGTCCCCTGCTGGGAACTGGCCTGCAACCCAGGCATGTGCCCTGACTGGGAATCGATCTGCAATCCTCTGGTTCACAGGTCCACACTCAATCCACTGAGCTACACCAGCCAGGGCAAGATTTTCTTTTTTCAAAGTCTGAATAACATTCATGTTTCTGTGTATGTGTTCATAGATATAGGGAAAAATACATATATATACATTATCAACACATGTACAGATTATTTATTGATACATAATTATTTGTTCATTAAAACATTTGCATTGTTCCCAAACCTGGCTATTGTGAATAGTGAAATGAATATGAAAGCACAGAGCTTTGAGATACTGATTTTACTTCTGTTAGATATACACCTAGAAGTATAGCTGTATTGTAAAGAGGTTGTATTCTTAATTTATAAAGGAATTTTTGTATTATTTTCATAATAGCTGTTCTAATTTATATACCAACCAACAGGATACAAGAGTTCTCTTTGCTCAACATCCTCACTAACACTTGCTATCTTCTGTTTTTTTTTTATGATAACCACCAACAGTGTTGTCAAGAATAAACATTGGAGGAAAGATAGTCTTTTCAATAAATGTGTAAGAGACTGTTCTGTGTGGCATGGGCCCAGATCCCACTGAGAGATGCATAGGACCCATGCCCACAGTTAGGTTCTCCCGTGGAGAATCAGGCCTGCACTGTACTTAGACTGCTATGAGACTTGCTTTTTTTTCTTTTTAGTATATTTTATTGGTTATGCCATTACAGTGGTCCCATTTTCTCCCCCTTTATTCCCCTCCACCCCACCCCCCACAATTTCCCCCCTTTAGTTTATGTCCATGTGTAACAAGTTCTTTAGATTTTATATTTCCCCTACTATTCTTGCCCCCCCCCATGTTCTACCTACCATCTATGCTACTTATTCTCTGTACCTTCTCCCCCCTACTCCTCCTCCCACTCCCCTGTTGCTAACCCTCCATGTGATCTCCATTTCTGTGGCTCCACTCCTGATCTAGCTGTCCCCTTAGTTTGCTTTTGTTTTAGGTGTGGTTGTTAATAACTGTGAGTTTGCTGTCCTTTCACTGTTCATATTTTTTATCTTCTTTTTCTTAGATAAGTTCCTTTAACATTTCATATAATAAGGGCTTGGTGATGATGAACTCCTTGAATTTGATCTTATCTGAGAAGCACTTTATCTGTCCTTCCATTCTAAACGAAAGTTTTGCTGGATAGAGCTATCTTGGATGTAGGTCTTTGGATTTCATAACTTGGAATACTTCTTTCCAGCCCCTTCTTGCCTGTAAGGTCTCTTTTGAGAAATCAGCTGACGGTCTGATGGGAAGTCCTTTGTAGGTGACTGTTCCCTTATCTCTTGCTGCTTCTAGACAAGGGAGAACTTCCCCAGTCTGGCAAAGGCAAAAGACTTCCAGGAAATCCAGGAAGCTCAGAGAGTCCCAAAGAAGCTGGACCCAAGAAGGAACACACCAAGGCACATTGTAACTATACTAGCCAAGATTAAAATGAGACTTGCTTTTGGTAAAACTATCTCACCCTGAATTGAGGCAGAAAACATTTACTGCAAAGTAACTTCCTTGAATCCACGCTAAACCTTCCAAGGATGAGTGTAACTGGTTCAGCCACTTTTCCGTTTTCATTTGCAAGTATCCCTCTTCTGTGATGTGATTAGTGGCATCCTCTCCTTTGTTTTCTGCAAAAGGTAACCACCTAAAGAGAGCCTGTGTGTAGTAAATGAGGACCTTCATATAATGTGCCCAGAAAGAAAATAAAAGCTCACTGAAGCAAGGGCTGAGGCTTTTGGCCCCTCTTGAGAGAAAAGACACCCGCCCTTTTTCTCCACAAGATTTTGTAGTCCATCTCAATTTCTTTTGTCTCAGCTACAACGCCGTGGACCCCATGAGCTGGGGTCCGTGACAGATATCCAACAAGCAGAATTAAACTGAGCCTTTATCTCACACCATTTACAAAATCAACTCAAAATGGATTAAAGACTTAAATGTAAGATATGAAACTATAAAACTACAAAAAGAAAATGATGGGAAAAAACTTTCTGACATCAGTCTAGGCAATTATTTTTTATATGACCCCAAAAGCACATGCAACAAAGTCAAAAATAAGCAAATGAGATTGCATCAAATTAAAAAGATTTTATACAGAAAAAAAAATCAACAGCATAAAGTATCAATTTATTGATTTAGGTAAAATATTTGGAAACCAAATTTCTGATAAGCTATTAATATCTAAATATATAAGGACCTGTTACAACTCAATAGCAGAAAAATAAATAACTTGATCAAAACATGCACAAAGTAGCAGAATAGCCATTTCTCCAAAGAAGACATATAAATAGGAAATAGGTATATGAAGAGGGAATTACAAGTCTTTATTACTGAAGGCTAGCTTGCAGGATATGGTATTTTTGGTTGATAATGTTTTGTTTTAAGCATTTTGAATGTATCAACCCAAACCCTTCAAGTCTGCAAGGTTCCTGCTGAGAAATCCACTGATAATCTTATAGGAGTTCCTTAGCATGCAATAAATAATCTCTTGCTATTGTCAAGATTCTCTATTTGAGGTTTTGACATTAATGTGTCTCATTGTGCTTTGCTTTTATATTAGTTGTGATTTGTTAAGCTTCTTGAATTCGTATGTCCATTTTCCTCCTTATATTGGGGAAGTTCTTGATCATTATGTCTTCAAATAGTCACTCTGCCCAATGCTATTCTCTTCCCATTCTGGGACTTGCATAATACATAGTTTGGTTTCTTTGATGGTGTCTCATAAGACCTTTATGCTCTCTTGAATTTTTTTTTACCATCTTTGATTCAATAATTTTAAGTGGCTGGATTTTAAATTGTTTGTTTACTTATTCTCTTTGATTGGCACTTCTGTTAAAACACTTTGGTGAACATTTCAATGCAATTGTATTTTTTTAGCTCCAGGATTTTTATTTTGTTGTCTTTTATAATTTCTATCTCTCTGTTAATATTTCCGCTTTGATTGTGCATTATTATTCTAATTTGATTTAGTTGTCTATTTTTACTTAATTTATTGAACATCTTAAAGATGGTTATTTTAAATTTGTTTTAAAGTAAGCTTTGATTTCCATTTCTTTGTGGTCAGTTTCTAGATACTTATTTTGTTAATTTAATTGAACCAATTTCTCAAGTTTCTTTGCCATGTGGTCTTAGGTTAAGATTTGGACGATGGGTAAAAACAGGTAGGATGACAGTAAAGATGCAATATCCATTGTTAATATGCAAAAGTTTATCAGTTTCCCATATACCAACAATGAACAAGTAAAATTTGAAGTTAAAAATATAATTTCATTTCCATTTACATCCCCAAAATGAATTGCAGTCATACCTCAGTACTTGTCAGCTTCAGAACTCATAAAACCCTGTACTTGTCACATTTTGATGATAAAAAAAAATGTTTCAGCACTCCATGCTTGCTCAGGACTTATCTCATTTATTAGAACATATATGAGGCACTACACTGCCCTGAAACAGAAAAGGCTTCATCATCCAGTACTCATGAGTTTCGGCACTCATCATGAGTTCTTGAACAAATTAACAAGTACCAAGGTACCATTGTACTTAGGTATAAATCTAATAAAATGTGTATAAGATATAATGTGGGAAACTATAAAACACTGATAAAAGAAATCAATGAAGACCTAAATAAATGGAGAGATAGNTTTGATTCAATAATTTTAAGTGGCTGGATTTTAAATTGTTTGATTATTTATTCTCTTTGATTGGCACTTCTGCTAAAACACTTTGGTGAACATTTCAATGCAATTGTATTTTTTTAGCTCCAGGATTTTTATTTTGTTGTCTTTTATAATTTCTATCTCTCTGTTAATATTTCCGTTTTGATTGTGTATTATTATTCTAATTTGATTTAGTTGTCTATTTTTACTTAATTTATTGAACATCTTAAAGATGGTTATTTTAAATTTGTTTTAAAGTAAGCTTTGATCTCCATTTCTTTGTGGTCAGTTTCTAGATACTTATTTTGTTAATTTAATTGAACCAATTTCTCAAGTTTCTTTGCCATGTGGTCTTAGGTTAAGATTTGGACGATGGGTAAAAGCAGATAGGATGACAGTAAAGATGCAATATCCATTGTTAATACACAAAAGTTTATCAGTTTCCCATATACCAACAATGAACAAGTAAAATTTGAAGTTAAAAATATACTTTCACTTCCGTTTACATCCCAAAAATGAATTGCAGTCATACCTCAGTACTTGTCAGCTTCAGAACTCATAAAACCCTGTACTTGTCACATTTTGATGATAAAAAAAATGTTTCAGCACTCCATGCTTGCTCAGGACTTATCTCATTTATTAGAACATATATGAGGCACTACGCTGCCCTGAAACAGAAAAGGCTTCATCATCCAGTACTCATGAGTTTCGGCACTCATCATGAGTTCTTGAACAAATTAACAAGTAGCAAGGTACCATTGTACTTAGGTATAAATCTAATAAAATGTGTATAAGATATAATGTGGGAAACTATAAAACACTGATAAAAGAAATCAATGAAGACCTAAATAAATGAAGAGATAGTCCATATTCATGTATCTAGGAAAACTCTATATTGTCAAGATGTCATTGTTTTCTGTTTGCATTATTACATGGATATATACAACCTGATTCTAAAGTTTGTAAAAGGAGACAAAAGACCAAGAATAACCATAAGTACATTGAAGTAGATAAACAAAATTGGAAGACTGATGCTACCTGACTTCAAGACTTACTATAACCTACACTAATCAAAGCAGTATGGTATTGGCAAAATAATAGACTAATAGATCAATGAATACAACAGAGAGCCCAAAATAGACCCACATAAAGAAAAGAGAGTGTTTTCCATTATAAACCTATATGCACCCAACATAGGAGCACCCAAATATTTAAGGAAAATCCTGGAGGACTTCAAGAAAGATGTAGACAGCAACACACTTATACTAGGGGATTTTAACATCCCACTGTCAAAAATGGACAGATCTTCCAAACAAAATATCAATAAGGACATTGTGGCATTGAATAATGGACTTAACTGACATATATATCATATATATCATATATGTGTGTATATATGTATATATATATGTATATATGATATATATATGTATATATATATATATCATATATATATCATATATATATAATAACCTTTCATCCCAAAGAAGCAAATTACAAATTACACATGCTTTTCAAATGCACATGGAGCATTTTCAGAGATAGGACACAAAACAAACCTCAACAAATTCAAGAAAATCATATCAAGCATTTTCTCCAATCACAAGGGCCTGAAATTAGAAACCAACCTCAAGGGAAAAACTCAAAAACACTCAAATTAATGGATATTGAATAGCACACTATTAAACAATTTGGTTAATAATGAGATCAAAGACGAAATTTAAAAAGTTTCTGGAAACAAATGAAAATGAACTCACAACAGTACAAAACTTATGGAATACAGTGAAGGCAGTCCTAAGAGGGAAGTTACAGGCCCATGTAAGAAAGATAGAAACATTTCAAATAAATAACCCAAACTACATCTATGAGAATTGGGTGAACAATAACAAGCAAAGCACAGAGTGAGTAGAAGGAAGAAAATAACCAAGATCAGAGAAGAATTAAGTAATATAGAGACTAAAAGAACAATTCTAGGATCACTAAATCCAGGAGCTGGTTCTTTGAAAAGATAAAAAGAATTGACAAGTCTTTAAGAAGGCTCATCAAGAAAAATGAGAGAGGACACAAATAAACACAATCAGAAATGAAAGAGGAGAAATTACAACTGATACCACAGAAAAATAAAGGGTTGTGAGAAATTACTACAACCAACTATATGCCAAGAAATTTGAAAACTTAGGTGAAATAGATGAATTTCTAGAAAAATTTATTCCAAAACTGGATGAAGAAGAAGCAGAAAGTCTGAACAGACTGATAACAGCTGGCAAAATCAAAGTAGTAATCAAAAAACTCCAAACACACAAAAGCCCTGGAGCAGACAATTTCACAGGAGAATTTTACAAAACATTTAAGGAAAGGATAACCTCTATCCTTCACAGACTATTCCAAAAAATTCAAGAGGGAAGACTTCCAATTTTTTTTATGAAGCCAGCACCATCCTAATCCTAAAACCAGATAAAGACACAACAAAGAAAGAAAACTACAGAGCAATATTACTGATGAGCATAGACACTAAAATTCTCAAGAAAATATTAGCAAACTGCATTCAGCAGTACATTAAAAAGGTCATATATCATGATCAAACGGAAATCATCACAAGGATGCAAGAATTGTACAATATTCACAAAACATCACATAAACAAAAGGAAAGACAAAAAGCACATGATCATGTCAATAGATGCAGAAAAAGCATTTAATAAGGTACAGCACCCATTTATGATAAACATACTTAGCAAAGTGGAAATAGAGGGAGCATAAAATAGTCAAGTGTTGGATGCAGCCTAAATGCCCATTAGTAAATGAGTGGATCAAAAGACTATAGTACATTTATGCAATGGAATATTACACAGCAGAAAGAAAGAAGGAGCTCCTATCCTTTGTGACAGCATAGATGGAGCTAGAGATCAATACACTAAGTGAATTAAGCCAGGCAGTGAAAGACAAATACCATTTTATTTCACCTGTAAGTGGAACTTAATCAACAAAACAAACAAGCAAGCAAATTATAACCAGAGACATTGGAATAAAGAACAAACTGACAGTGATCAGAGGGGAGGTAGGAAGAGGTAATGGGGAAAGAGGGGGAAACATCATCAAGGAACATGTATAAAGGACTCATGGACAAAGCCAAAGGGGAATAAGATTGAGGGTGGGAGTTGGTGATGGCTGGGAAGGGGGCGAGTGGTGGTGGGGGGAATGAAAAAAACTGTATTTGAACTACAATAAAAAAAAGAGGAAAAAATGAAAATAGAATGTTTTCAACAAATGGTCCTGGAAAATCTGGACATCCACTTAAAAATAAATAAATCTAGACACAGACCTTACAACTTTCCCCAAAATTAAATCAAAATGTTTTACTGACCTAATGTAATTTGAAAAAAATGATAAAGCTATTAAAAAGAACATAGGGATCAGTCAAAGAACATATGTGCATAACCCATTAACACAGACAAGAGAGTAGTGATGGCTGGGAGGAATGGAGTGGGCGTGGGTGGAGGTAGGAATGTGTACATCTGTAAGAATGGGTACTGATTACATCTGTAATCAATAAAAATAAAGTTAATAAAAAGAGAACATAGGAGAAAACTTAGATGGCACAGGATATGAAAACATAGATGACCCTAGACATGATTTAGGAAAGAAATAATTGCTAAGCTAGAGTTCATTAAACTTAAAAACTTTTCTTTTGTGAGAGCCAATTTCAAGAGAATGAGATGGTAAGTCACAGACTGGAGAAAATATTTGCAAATGACACATCTGATAAAACACTATTACCTAAAACAGTCAAAGAAATTTTAAAGCTTGATAATAAAAACACAAACCTAATAGACATTTTACCAAAAGAGATGTATAATGGCAAATAAATATGTAAAAAGATGCTCCACATCATATGTCATCAGACAAGTGCAAATTAAAACTATGAGTTATCACTACACACCTATTAGAATAGGCAAAATCTGGAACATTGTCAATACCAAATACTGGTGAGTGTGTAGCACAACAGGAAATTTTTGTTGATGGAGATGCAAAATGGTATGGTAACTTTGGAATACAGTTTTTCGGTTTCTAACAAAAATAAACATTTTCTTACTATATGGTACTGTAGCCACACTCTTTGCAGTTTATGCAGAGGAGTGGAAACTTTTATCCAGATATAAGCACACATGTTTATAACAGATGTATTCATAAATTCCAACACTTGGAAGCAACTAAGATGTCATTCAGTGGACAAATTGATTAATACATTGTGGTACATCTAGGCAATGAAATATTATTAATACTAAAAATAAATGAGATAAATTCATGAAAATACATTGATAAACTGTAAATCCATATCCTATGTTTAAAAAGCCTATATGAGAAGGCTATATACTATAATATTCCAACTATATGGCATTCTGGAAAAGGCAAACTATGGAGACAATAAAAAGATTACTGGTTGCCATGTGCTGAGGGTAGGGAGAAGAATAGGTTGGAAGCAGAGGATTTTAGGACAGTGAAAATTCTCTATATGAAGTTACTGTGGTTATTTTTACTTGCTATATGTTGGTCCAAACCCATAGAATGTACAACAACAAGAGGGAACCATAATGCAAACTATGGACTCTAAGTGATTATGATGTATCTGTGTAGTTTCATCAATTATAATATCTACCGATCTGGTGGGGGTGTAGGTTAATGGGGGAGAAAATGCATCTGTAGGGGCAAGGGATATATGGGAAACCTTTGCAGCTGAAAAATTTTTGGAGTTATTGCCATTTTATTGTTATATTTTTATCTTGTTTTCTTGTTTAAGAAAGCCTTTTACCATTTTTTGTAATACTGGTTGATTGTGATAAACTCCTTAAACATTTTATTACCTGGTAATCTCCTTACCTATCCTTCAATTCTAAATAATAGCCTTACTGGGTAGAATAATCTTGGTTATAGGTTCTCACTTTTCATCACTTTGAATATTTCATGCCAATCTCTTCTAGTCTGAAATTATTTTGTTGAGAAATCAGCCGACAGTCTTCTGGGGACTCCCCCATAGATAAGTAACTGATTTTTTTCTTGCTGCTTTAAAGATTCTCTCTTTGTCTGTAACTTTTGGCATTTTAGTTATGATGTGTCCTGGTGTGGGTCTCTTTGTGGATTTCTTATTTGGGACTCTGCACATACTAAAATTGTATGTCTATTTCCTTCACCAAGTTAAGGAAATTTTCCATCATTATTTCTCCAAATAGGTTTCCAATTTCTTGTTCTCTCTCTTATTCTTCTGGTATTCCTATGATGCAAATATTGCCACCCTTGATATTTTCCCAGAGCCCCTTAAACTAATCTTCCTTTTTGGATATTTTTGTCTTTGCTGTTCTAATTGGATGTTCTCTGCTATGTCTTCCAAATGATGATTAGATTATCTGCTTAATCTATCCTACTGTTGATGATCTCTAATTTATTTATTTATTCTTTATTTCATTATTATATTCTTCATTTTTAATGGTTATGCTTATGTTTACTATATCTTTGTTGAAGTTTTCATTGAGATCACTGAGCATGCCTATAACAAGTGTTTTGAACTCTGCATCAGGTAAATTGCTTGTCTTTATTTGGTTAAGTTTTTTTTCTGGAGTTTTGTTGTGTTCTTTCACTTGAGCAATGTTTCTTTGTCTCTTCATTTTGGCTTCCCCCTGTGTTAATGTCTGTGTATTAGAGCTGTGACATTTCCTGGTCTTAGTAGTGTGTGGCCTTATGCAGTAGTTGTCCAGTGGGGCCCTGTGGCACAGTCTCCCTGGTCACCTAAGGTGGGTGCTCTGTGTGTGTTTCTTGTGTAGGTTGTGTGTGCCCTCTGTTGTAGTTGAGCCTTGATTACTATTGCTAAGTCAATGGGAGGGACTGACCCTCAGGCTGATTGGTTGTGAGGATTGGCTATTACTACAATGGGGGAGCTGTTGTTTAGGGGCTGAACCTACACATTAGGAGTTGATTTATTAGGACTTTGGTACCTGCTAAATCTGCCCCTTGGATGTGTTGTTTGTGGAGGTTGGTAGGAGGTGCTCTGGTGTGGTCTGAAGCTGGACACTGGGTATATTGATTCTGGGGCCTCTTATGAGGAGCTCGGTACAGGCACAGGTCAGCCACTGCTAGTGTCTTGGCTGGGGCCCCAGGTATGAGCTACAAAGTGTCTGCTGATGGTTTCCAGTTGTGTCCTTGGAGAGGCTAAGCTGTGAACCTCATGCTACTAGTTCTGAGCATGAGGCTGTTTAGCAAGAGGTAGAGGGTATGCCAAGGCCAGATACTGTTTGGGTGGGATTTGTGAACCTTTGGAAGATTTCAGGAAAGTCTGCAGCACAAGTCAAGACACCGGAAAAGCCGCTGGAAGTGGCTTGGGTGGGCCTTTTAAGAGGAACTACCTGGGATTCTAGACACCCTCCATCTCATTCAGCTACCATCCCATCTATTTTTCACAACCATAAATTGTGGAGACTTCTTTTCCTGGCACTGGAACTCTGGGATGGGGTGCCTGGTGTTGGGTGGGATACCTTGCTCTTTGTGGGAGACCTCTGCAGCTGAGATTACTCTTCCACATTTTTAACTGCCACAGGTGGATGACATTTTGCATCTCCATTTTTCTACCAGTCATGGCTTCTTTATATACTTTGTTGTAAGAGTTCTGTTCAGTTAGTCTCCAGGCAGTTCTCAATGATGATTGTTCTATAGTTGTAACTTTGATGTGATTGTATAGGAGGAAGAAAGCACAGCATTTATCTACTCCATCAAGTTGACTGGAAGCCTCCAAGCAGCTAATATTTTAAAAAGTAAAACTGTGTTCTAGCATGATGTGGTTTTAGATGTGTAGATAAAAAAAAGGAGACAGTAAACTGAAGCATTCAATCAATGTTAATTCTCAATAAAGTTTTAGTTAGGGCAATTTGTCTTTTATGCATAGAAGAGAAACAAAATTAAGAAAGTTAAGAAAAAAGGGGCTTTTAAAAGAATTACAAACATAATTGAATGCTTTTCTTAATAAAAAAGTATAGCCTGTCGAGAAATTCATGACTTTGATAATGATTAAACTTTGTTGATCTGTCCAATTATGAAAATACCAACACTAACATATTTATGAAGCACTCTTTCTGGACAAGGTCATTAGGCCTGCTGGGGGCTGTATTTCTACAACAACCACTTTATTTTAATGTCCATAGAATGTAAAAAGTGTTGGAAACATAACACTTTCCTGATAAAACACATAAAACTATTACTTCTGATCTCGCCAAAGTGCGCACATATTTCAGCTTTAGAGTGCAATATTTCAAGAACAAAATGTCCACTCTTCAGTAACCATTTATGTTTTGATCCAAAACTAAGTCTCTCAAGTGCATTCACATTGGACAAACTTAAAGGGTCACTGCCCTCAGGCATGAATCCGTTGATTAAGTGCCTAGTAAGATATAAAAAAAGATCAAAGTCTACTCTTGATTAATTACATAAAATGAATTAACAGGGAGTTTTGAATGTTTTTAAAAACATAATTTTCAAATTTAACATGGTTATTCTAGAAGTATCAGCAATAATGGATTTAATTATATATTTTTTAAATTTTTACTTTTCCAAAGTATTTTTACCTACCTTTATGCTTATTTGTTTTACTTTTCTGTATATCTGTACTTCTGTGTGTTTACATATCTGTCCATCAATGGCCTATTACTCTACTC
This sequence comes from Sturnira hondurensis, assembly GCF_014824575.4. Classification (NCBI taxonomy): domain Eukaryota; kingdom Metazoa; phylum Chordata; class Mammalia; order Chiroptera; family Phyllostomidae; genus Sturnira; species Sturnira hondurensis. The sequence goes on from NW_028081539.1 coordinate 1,568,225, forward strand.
ACTTCCAAAACATTTGTGAGACTCCTCAGAACAAATATTTCAGTCAAGAGCTAAGTGCAACTGTAGGCAGCAGTGTAAGACATTCACCAGATTGGAAGCCTTGATGGAAATAACTTTCAGCTGCTGTGAGCATAATTTCTATATCTACTTATTCATTTTCTGAAGAGCTAGTGTAAGTCTGATATATACTAGATGGAAACATGCATATTTGGTGAATTTAACTGGGAGTAGATGAAGAATGCAAGATTTATTTGCATTTTAAATTGTTCTGCCACTTTTGTCAAGGATGACAGCAGACTGACAAGTAGTTTAAACTCTTCTTTTTAATATTTTGGATATCTAATATTGTGTGAACTAATCACACATTAAAATTAAATAATGCAGCAAAAACTCAGAAAGAACTTCAAAATGACCCATTTCTTCAAACTGCTGCTTTTTCTGACTGGTGAGCTAATGTAAATTACCAGCTAAAGCAGGGTCAACCTGATAATCACCCTCTAAAACTGCACCAATCCCTTTCACCTTTTGTCCTCTTGACTCATCTTAGGCAACGCAAAATATCAAGGACCATCATCATCAGAATAAAACATCATGACAATTACACTGCATAATGGCAGTACAAGACACCCTTCAGTAACTGCAATGGATGTCAGAGCAATGGAAACTTTGACTAGGGTTGCCAAAGTATTCAAAGTTGTGATAAATATCTTCTGATTTATACTCTTCTAGCTTATTGTGAAATGTCACCTAACTCAGTAATTTTGTCAGAAAGCATGATGAACCATGTACTGTACTATATGTATAACTTTTCTTGAATTTATTCGCTTTAAAAACACAGACATAATATGAGTTTTGACGTTTTGGTCATAAATACTACTAGAAAGAATCCAGTTGCCTCTCTCATGCCCCCAAATGGAGACCTGATATTTGCCCTGACTAGGAATCGAACCAGCAGCGTTTTGGTTTGCAGGCTGGTGCTCAAGACCCTGAACCACACCAGCCAGGGAACAGACTGACAGCTGCCAGAGGAAAGGGAGTAGGCAAAAGAAAGGTGAGAGAAGGGGAAGGGACTAGTCAAAGAACATGACCCACAGACATGAACAACTGGGTGGGAGTGCACTGTGGGAGCCGGAGATGGAGCAGATTGGAGATAAGCAAAAGGAGAAAATTGGAACAACTACAATAGAGTAAACAAGAATAAAATAACTACTAGATACATGCTGTGGGAATTTATAAATCTCCAAACTGTCTTACAAAAATAAACAAGTCTTTTAAAAAATGTATCTCCTCAAATACATATGAGTTTGCTTTGATTATGGAATAATCCACTCTACCTGTTTAGAGAAATAAAAATCTTCAGGTTAAATCTTAAGTCTCTGGGTAATCTCCTTCTGACGAAAGACTAAGCCATTTTATGAACTGTCTCGGCTATAAATATTAAGGCAGATGCAGTTTGGAAGTGACTTGCAAGAAGTTATTGTAACTGAGGAATAGGTCAGCAGCCTCTGTGTTCTTTGGGCTGTAACATATAGTTATTTCCAGTTCTTAGTTTACAAAGATTTTTGTTATGTAGTTAAGAGACTCATAGATCACTACTATGAAGAAACAATAACAAGGCAATTAAAGTCACTTTATCTTCTCAAACAGTGGTAAAAATTCAATATGTACAGAAACTATGTAAAATATAGACACTGGATATAACTGAAAACACACTGTGGAATAAAAAGGACATTTTTTTACTATACAACTTCATGTTGACTCTTCATGTTCCTTTTCTCTGTATTTCCTTTTTGGTAAAAGAACTGTTTGAAAATCCTAATTAATAAATAAATTATTAAAATATTTGCAAATAAAAATGAAGTGTTTTACTGTTGGTAGGAATACAAACTGGTGCAGCCACTGTGGAAAAGAGTATAGAATTTTTAGAAAACTAAAAATGGAACTGATTTTTGACTGGGCAGTTCCACTGCTGGGATTATACCCTAAAAATCCTGAAACACCAGTTCAAAAGAACCTATGCCCCATAATGTTCATGGGATCACAATTTATAATAGCCAAGTGCTGGAAACAGCCAAAGTGACCATTAGTAAATGAATGGGTTAAAAAATGATACATTTACACAATGGACTACTACGCAGCAGAAAGAGGGAAGGAGCTCCTACCTTTTGCAACAACTTAGATAGATCTGGAGAGTATTATACTAAGTGAAATAAGCCAGGAGGTGCAAGACAAATACCACTTGATCTCACCTATAAGTGGAACCTAATCAATAAAACAAACAAGCAAGTAAAATATAACCAGAGACATTGAAATAAAGAATTAATTGACAGTAACCAGAGGAGAGGGGAGAGGGGATAACAGAGGGAAAGGGGAAGGGTCATCAAAGAATGTATAAAAAGGACACATGGACAAAACCAAAGGGGGGGGGGTAGAACTGAGGGTGGGATATGGGGATGGGTGGGGCAGGGGCCAGTGGTAGAGGGAAAATGGAGACAACTTTACTTGAACAACAATAAAAAATTAATTAACTAATTTAAAAAGACCTTAGCAAAATACTTGGTGTATAAAGTATGCCTAATAAATGTTTTTTTCAACAAAGATTAATTAATTACTTAAAATAAAAATATAGTGTTTTATACACTGAATCTAAAAGATTGCCACTTAATTTAATATACACAAAACTAAAATGACATTTTCATCATTCTATTACAGCTCTACCCCAAAATGATAAAGAGCTTTTTAACTAAATTTGACGAACATGTTTGGGATGATTTGGCTTAATGAAAAAAGAGTATATGGCTGCCCCTAGGTTTCTGAGAAGATGGTGACGGTTTCAGAGCTTTACAATGTCTCTTGGGAAAAAATGCGTGATAAAATGAGAAAGTGGAGAGAAGAAAACTCAAGAAATAGTGAGGAATTTGTGAAAGTTGGAGAGAACTAATTAATGAATGTGCTTCTAAACTTGGAGATGATATTTGGATCATATATGAACAGGTAATGATTGCAGCCCTAGACTATGGTTGGGATGACTTGGCGTTGTTTTGTCTTCAGGAGTTGAGAAGACAGTTCCCTGGCAGTCACAGAGTCAAGCGACTAACTGACATGAGATTTGAAGCCATGGAAAGATATGATGATGCAATACAGCTATATGATCAGATTCTACGTGAAGATCCAACTAACACTGATGCAAGAAAGCATAAGATTGCCATTGGAAAAGCCCAGGGAAAAAATGTGGAGTCCATTCAGGAACTGAATGAATGTCTGGAACAATTTGTTGGAGACCAAGAAGCCTGGCATGAACTTGCAGAACTTTATATCAATGAGCATGATTACACTAAAGCAGCCTTTTGTTTAGAAGAGCTTATGATGACTAATCCACACAACCACTTGTATTGCCAGCAGTATGCTGAAGTTAAATATACCCAAGGCAGACTTGAAAACCTTGAACTTTCAAGAAAGTATTTTGCACAGGCATTGAAACTGAACAACAAAAATAGGAGAGCTTTGTTTGGACTTTACATGTCAGCAAGTCATATTGCTTCTAATCCAAAAGCGAGTGCGAAAACAAAAAAGGACAGCATCAAATATGCTAGTTGGACAGCTGGTCAAATAAATAGAGCTCATCATTTTGCAGGAAGAAGGAAACCAAATACTCTCTCAAGGCAGTTGAAGACATGTTGGAAACACTGCAGATTACCCAGTCTTAAGATTTCAAAAACTTTCACATTCCATTTTACAACTGCACAACTGAACTTATTGGCCTGTGACTTATTTACCACATGTCCAATTCTATTTATATACTAATTTTCTGTTAAGGCAGTCATAAAGAATGTGTTTATATAAACTTAAAATGCCTTTTATTGGTAAGCAGGAGAATGGAAAAATCCACGGAAGAAAAATTTAAGAAGAATCTTATTGATTGTACATCATTCTCTTAATATCACACTGGTCTTAAACCATAATGTGATAGAGAAATAACCTCGTTAAATAAACCATGATGATTTATTTTAAAAAAAGAGTATATGGTACATGTGAAACTCACTTTGACCATCCTTAGGGAAAATTCAGAAATACAGTTGTTTTGCAGACTAAGCAGGAATTTTGCTAGCTTTCAGGATGCAACTGTGTAGTCTGACAATAGACTATATGTCAGTTAAGATGCATTCATTTATATGCTTCGAATGAAATAGTTTACATACATAGAAACTATATTTTAAAAGATATATATTTACACTTATATATAAATAAAAATACATAATTCTACTTATGGCCATTTAAATTATTACTTTAAGTATGTTTCTAACATGTTATATATATGTTATTTACTATACATTTTATGTATTGTTATATAACCTGTACCACACATATGTGTTAATATACAATGTGCAGTGAGACAAACCAAAACCCAAGGCTAATATGTAGAATAATCACAGTCTATTAACATTCACTTTCTGGCTTAGTAAAAATAAAATGTGAGGTCATAGATAATTAGATTTTAAGATAGAACAATTTTGTGGCATATTTTTAAGTTTATGCTAAAACCATTAAAAAATAAACAAAGTGAGAATCAAAAAGATAAACTTGGTATAGTAGAGGAGGGAATGTGATGGAAGAAAGTGAGAAAATGAGGTTCAGATGTAATCTCATGGGTAAATCATTGACATAAAATGTCAAACTATGAAATAAGTAGAATAATTTTGTCTCTGAGATAAGCAGCTGTAAAAACTGTGGGTGTGAATATTGTCAAATCTTTTTATTTTTCAAAGTAATTGCTCCAGCACATAACTTTCAAATTACATCAAGACATCCAGATCTCTATTAAGCTTACCTTGGGCTTGAATTAGCCAAAGAACGCAGAACTCTTCAGTAAAAAAGGGTCAGTCATGCATCCGAATATAAGGTGAAGAGGCAGTTGGAGGGTCAGTTTAACTGTTTCTGCCTCTGACAAAGCTTTATTGAGACCCTGCTGAAAACTATTCCTGTAAATTCATTTTCCCCTGCCAATTTGTTTTACACATTTTACTCATTGAAGTTTTAAAAATTTTATATATATATATATATATATATATATATATATATATATTATTTTAATTGTTGTTCAAGTACAGTTTTCTGCCTTTTAGTCCCATCCCAGCCCACCCACCCAGCCCTCCCCACCTCCCTCCCATTTCCACCTCCTCCCCTTGTTTTTGTCCATGTGTCCTTCATACTTGTTCCTGCAAACCCTTCCCTTTTCCCCCTGAAATTCCCTCTCCTCTCCCCTTTGGATACTGTCAGCCTGTTGTCAAATTTCAGTGTCTTTGGTCATATTTTGCTTGCTTGTTTGTTTTGTTGTTTAGAATCCTGTTAACGGTGAGATCATATGGTATTTGTCTTTCACTGCCTGGCTTATTTCACTCAGCATAATGCTTTCCAGTTCCATCATGATGTTGCAAAGGGAGAAGCTCCTTCTTTCTTTCTGCTGCATAGAATTCCATTGTGTAAATGTACCATAGTTTTTTGATCCATTCATTTACTGATGAGCACCCAGGTTGCTTCCAGCACTTGGCTATTGTAAATTGTGCTGCTATGAACATTGGTGTGCATAGGTTCTTTTGGATTGGTGTTTCAGGATTCTTAGGATATAATCCCAGCAGTGGAATTGCTGGGTCAAAAGGCAGATTTATTTTTAATTTTTTGAGAAAATTCCATACTCATTGAAGCTTGTTTTTAATCAAGAGTGACCTGCTCAATTACTCTTTCTTAGTCACACCCACTCTAACAAGGTTGATAAAAAAAATGGCACCATTTTTGACCATTTTCTGTGTGACTTTGCAGTTTCTCCCATCAAGAAGTGAGTTTACTAAACTCATAGAAAACAAATCAATGGTTGCAAACGGGAGGAGGGTTTTGGGGGACAGGTGGAAAAGGTGAAAGGAATTAAGACAGACAAACTGCCAGTAATAAAAACAGTCAAAAGGACATAAAGTTCAGCATAGGGAATACAGTTAATGATATTCCATAGTTATTACTATTATATAGTAAAAACTATGTATGATGCAGATAGGTGCTAGATGTATTGGGCTGGTCACCTCATAAGGTATATAATGTCTAATACAATGTTGCACATATGAAATAATATGGTATTGTATGTCAACTGTAATTAAAAAATAAATTTAAAAAGTAGTGTTCTGTGCTATACCTTGAATCTGGGATAGTCTTGTCTGTTGCCTTTAAACAGTAGAATATGATGGAAATGATGCTACAACAGTTCCTAATCTAAGCCTCAGAAGTCCTTGCACTCCTCATTTTTTAGAGCCCTTCTACTACCTTTACACAAATCCAGGCTAGCCACATGAAAGAAGGGAGACACGTCACTCCTTATCATCAGACTCCATAGAGAGTGAGGGCTCTGTGGAGTCATAAGTGACATAAGTGACATAAGATGAGCTAGTTCCCAGTCAACCCATCAGGGAACCATGAACAAGCCTAGCTAAGATCAACTGAACCACCCAGCTAAATCACAGATTCATGAGGAATAACAAATGATTGTTGTCTTCAGCCTGTAAGTTGGGATGGTTTGGTGCAGAGAAAACTGATCAATCTTCTACCACTCATCCACACAAACAATCTGTCAGCACACTTCTATGGAGTTCAGTTCAGCAGTCCAGACTAATCCTTCTTTTCTTCATATCACTTCCCCCCTTCCAGTGGACAGTAATTTTATCACAAAACTTTGTTACTATTGAACTACAAAAGTGAAGAAATTAAGGTCTGGGGTCCACTGCTCCCATCTGGCTCTTTTCTTTCCATCTGAATCTGTTGGCATTAATAATAACTGTCATCACATGCCAACAAGTATTACACAAAAGAACACGAAGTTTTGGGAGATGATAGATATACTTAGTATCCTGATCATGGTGACAGTATCATGGGTATATGTGTATGTTCAAGCCCATAAAACTACAAATATGTGCATTTTCCCTTTATTTTTATTACTAACACTACTATAGATGCCACCATGTCCCCTGCTTTGCCCACGTTCAACCAGCTCCCAGCCTTACTTCCCTCTGGCCATTACCATAGTGTCTATGAGTTATGCATATATGTTCTTTGGCTAATCTCTTCCCCATCTTTCATTCAGTTCCTCTTTCCCCCTGCCCTCTGACATCTGTCAGTTTATTCCATAGCTGTTTCTATTTTGTTTGTCAGTTTATTTTGTTAATTAGATTCCACATATAAGTGAGATCACATAATATTTGTCTTTTTCTGATTGGCTTATTTCACTTAGCATAATAATCTCCAGGTCCACCCATGCTGTCTCATTCCCATTTCTGGGAATATATCCTAAGAATCCCTAAACACCAATCGGAAAGAAGGTAAGCATCCCTATGTTCATTGCAGCATTGCAATAAACAAGATCTGGACACCACTCAAGTGTCCATCAGAAGATCAGTGGATAAAAAAGCTATGGTACATTTATACAATGGAATACTACATGACTGTTAAAAAAGAAAACTTTTACCTTTTGTGCAATTTTTGGTATATCAATTAGAATGTAATAAAGATTTTTTTAAAAAATAGAAATCTTATCATAGCCTCCCCTGAGGGAAACAGAAACCACAGAAGTTACATTTGTTAAATTGAATATGTTTCATAGAAATTTTCTGTATATACCTGAACATAATAATAGTTACAGATGTCTTCCCTAGTAAACTGTTAATCCTTAATTGTTCTAATAGAAGCAAGAAAATGGAGGTTTTCTGATAGATCACAAGAAGTACATTGGATTCAGTTCCTGTTTTATAGTCCCTTAGCCCAGTTTGGCCATCCAGTTGTGTTGAAGACTGAATTTATTTATGTAAAGTGCTCCAAAGAGTCTCCAGACTATAAATTCTCAGTAAATTTCAGATATTATTGCTGTTGTTCATCTCTTTATAAATTGTTTATTTCTTTAATCTATAAGGTTAGGATTATAATAATTTATATTTCTTCATAGGCCTATATTAATACTTATAGAAGTAAATGTATGTATGTAAAATGATTAGAAGAAGAAAAAGATAATTCAGTAAATGTTGGCAATTATTACTATTTTATTATATAAATTCATACTTAAAATATCCATGATTAAAAGAGGTATTTAAAAAGAACATTGTAATTTATGCATTTTATATTTTATTCTTAAAAATTCATCCTAGGAAAAGGTTCTCTTGTTTCATACTTATGGCTTTACCAACTTTTTCTTAAATTTCAAGTTTAGTCATTATCCTATTGGTTTCAAATTACTTATATGGACATAAAAACCTAAATTATATTGGATAAAAAAACTGCAAAGAGTCCTTTCTATGTTTATTTCAATAGCACCTTAGCCAAACATCTACTCCTTAGCCAAACATTCAATAGCACCTTAGCCAAACATCTACTCCACTATTTTTAGGAAATAAATAATTACAATGATGATTTTTGTTTTCATTTCAGGATACTTTATGGCTTATAAAATACTTTCTCCTGTATTATACCATTTTAGAAATATTACTTCCCACAATTTCAATGAAGAAAAACGAAGTCATAAAAATAATTTCCCTAATACACTGAGTAAATGCCAGATTCAAGATTTGATTTATGGTCTTTAGACCCCAGGTCCCAAGTTCTTTTTACACTATAATATTTTCCCTGTAATCGGCAAAATTAACATTTAAAAGACTGTTGATATTTCAAGTTCTGCATTTACTGGCAATTAAACAACTTAAAAATGTCATTAAAAGTAAAATAAGAAATTATACTGTAACAAGCAGAGTGAACTAATCAATCCAACTTAAATCTAGTGCAATATGATAGTCATTAATGAGTAAGCTTTGACTAGTATCACATCAATTAAAATCATATTTATGCATAAAAAAGATGACACTTTTTTTTACTAACTACTTTTTCTTTTTCACTTTCTCAGCAGGCTAGTTGAAAATAGTTTACCTAAAAATATAATGGTATATTTAGGACGATAAGAGATATTTTCTTAGTTTGAGTAAGTGGAAGAAGGGCTGGAAGAATCTATCCATCCATCCAACAATTTGTGTGATTTAATATATAATTTCTAATGGTTCATTGTATGAACATGGCACAGACTTGGATCTAGAGAATGTTACATATTTTTAATGATTTTGCCTAATTAGAAATTCAGTCTTAAGTTCAAACATTTGGGAACGCAGAGTTGTAGACAGATATAGATGACATAATAGTGGGAAAAGACTTCAACCTCAGACAGAATTCACCATGAATCCTAGGTCTGCACCAAGAGAATGCTCTCAGGTGAGTGACTTCACTTCTCTGAGCCCCATCTTTTCCACATGTAAAATTAGAGAATTAATTAACACATTCCAAATCTGCAGACACACGCAGCAAGGATGTCTGCATAAAGTTAGTTACATAACTCAGGCTCTTCATGAACATTATCATTGCGATTACTCCTAACAATCATGATTGTCGTCTGTTAAGACTAGATCTCTCCCATCCATTGGTATGGAAGGAAAAATTGAGCTGCATTTTTATTTCAATTAAATTACCTTATTTATTGAAGTTAAGAACTGCTTAAAGTTTAGACATAAGAAATATTTTCTCATGGGAAGACATAAATCAATATTTTTTAGTACTTAACTATGTGCCCAGCATATTAAGAGCCCCATGCTTAGTGTGCCACCTGGGAGTAATGTTGCTGCACAGTTATGTAACAGCTAATGCGATTTTTTAAATATAAGGAAACTCAGATTAACTTGTTGAAGATTTTAAACCTAGTTAAAGATATACTCAGTACTCAGATTTAAGGTTCATTGAATCATTATTTTGTAATCACACCTTATATTTAAACATTTGTAAGATGGTATTTATATAAAGTAAAATCACAGACCAATGTAAAATACGTAATAAAAACTTAATTTGAAATAATTTCTTGACAACTTTAGAGTATAGGAGACAATAATGAAAAACAACTTTGAAATTCATTTATACTAAGAATGAAAATGAACTCATAGAAGTAATTGTTACCCACAGGAAAAAATGAATGCCATATTAATACGGTATATGAAAAATCAATGTACAAGACTATTGGTGTGTAGATCCTATAAGAATCAAAGATTTTAGAGAAAGATGCTTGAATATCTCAAGAGAATAAAGTCATGAGTTAATGGTAGGTGTGAAAAAGACTATGATCCAAATGTCATACAAATTTTATGAAAAACCCAAATCTATGTAATTCCAAATAACCTAAGTGAGAAAAAAATGAAAAATAAAAAATATCCAAAGAAATGGTACATTTGAAAAATTAACTCTATAAAGATTTCAGATTGGAAAAAGGCAGCAAACTAAATTTTAAAAGGAACATCAAATAACAAGGACAATGCTAACAAGCAAATGTCATGACAATGTATTGAAAATATCACTGATATGAAAGACTTAAATTGTTACAGGATTATTATTTTAGGAGCTAAAGATAATTACTAAAGGGACTTTTGTTTGTTCCTTTAAGAGTGTTCAATCTAGAGAATGAAGGCAATCAAAGTTTTTCATAAGTAGACTCTGTGGGAAGTGAACTTTTTAAAAATATCTGAACTGGAGAAGTCTTGGCCTAACCCTTTAAAAATGTAAGATACCATTCTCAGCTCATGAATTGTAAATGTTCTTGGGTAATGAGATGACAAAGGTGAAACTTTTCTGTGCTGTCATTTTGCAACTTACTAGTTTATGCTACCTCAGAGGACTTATATACCTTTTTTGCACCTTAGTTTTTTCATCTTTATAATGAAAATGAAAATAGTTCCTAGCACATAGTATTACAGTGAGATTTAAATAAATTAATATTTTTAAAACATGGGGATCAAGTGGTGCATGATGGCATTTAGTACTTTGTATTTCTATTACGCTACACCTTGGTGTGCTGATAAACTATTCTTAGCCAGGCAGGTGAGAAAGATGCTTGATTTGTAGTGTTTGCCAATGTCAATGGGGTAAATATTCCCACAATGTCTATTCTCATCTACTGTGAAGTCCCTGGCATCACCAGGTAGAAATGCACAATAGCTTTTCACTATATAGTATTTCCATCATACAGATATTGATCACTTCAAGGGCATAGTTGATAGTAAAGTACAGTAAAGTAATTAGAAAATTATGTGTTTTAAGTATTTTTATCTTTATTTATTCAAAAAAAAGGAAAGGACAGAGGGAGAAAGAAATTACTTGGACAATGAACTACAAAAATATGTATTCAATGTGTGTTGCAGTAAAAGCTTACTTAAAATCATAAGTTCTAGGAGAGCAGCGCTACCCCACTGACAGTGTCTGCTACATCTGACATGCATTTGGATCTCCAAAAAGTAGGGTTAATGAATCAAAATTACTTGTACATTTAGGGCTTGTTGGGATTGGAAATAATATTTTTGAAGACATCTCTAATATAGTATTATATATCTGAATATATAAATTTGGCTTTTCCATACTTTGTCATATTTTTATAATATTAGTCTTATTATTAATTATTAACAATGAAAAGTAAAACTATACAGGATTTAACTCAAAGCAGTTTGTAATAGAAACAGAATTAATTTGTTTACATTATGAGGATAAGGCATGACCTGACCCATTTACAGTTCGATCCAAGTTTTTAGCTCTTTCTCCCTCCAGTCACCTGTAGCTATGAAGTGGTTCCATGCTATGCTAATCCCTACAGATTTTCCTCTTTCTGCTAAATACAATGATCACATTTTCCAAGTTTTTGTGATGTCACCTGGATAGCAAGGAAGTGTATTGTATATTTGATTTGTGTAAAACTTGCAGAAGATTTTGATTGTGCCAGAGTGGGTAATATGCTCATTCATGAATCACTGTAGCTTTGGAAAGGGAGAATGCATATTGACCAGGACAGTATAAATCATATTTCCCCAAGTAGAGGGGGAGCAGTTTGCTAAAAATTCTAGTTAGATAGAAGAGAATAACTTATTTCTTAAAGAAAAGTAGATTGGGCAGTGAATAACATGTCTACTATAATTATGAAGTGAAGGTGAAAGGTAGATTTGTAGCTGGAGGGGAATATAAGGCTGAAGGAAATCACATGAAAGAAAATGTTATGTGTAAGATTTTGAATTACCTAAAGCCAAGAGAAACTATAAATAGAGTTGGTGGAAATACTGGATTAAAAATGATCTCAATAGTCAGAAATGTGAAGCATAAGACAAGATGTAATTTCACAGCAACAAATATAAATTTCTACATTTAGGTTCTAACACTTGGTTTTGTATAAATAAAAAGTAGAAAAACAAGATTTATAGCAGTTCTGCTGAAAAATAAAAATGTGAAGTTTTATTTAGTTTCAAGTTCAATGGGAACTGACATATGACACTTGCTAAGAAAGGTAATCCAATTTTGGGCTGTTACATGACTCAGAACAAAGGAAATTATAGTCTCCTAGTGCTCTGTGCTGATCATATTAAACCCAAATTACTGCTTCCAGTTTTGGATTCCATACTTTGAGAGTGAAACTAACAAACTCAAGGGAAATCCTGAGTGAAATGAATGAAATAGAATAATAGCATATCAAAAATGACAGAACAAATGATACATTTTTATTATAGAAGGGATGGTTTCTGAGGTATATGATATCCTTCTTCACCTATTTTCAGACATTTTTATGGAAAAGGAAGGTCATTAATCTTGAGGTTTGGAAGAACAGATCTGTACTAATGGAACAGAGCAGAACTATACTAATAGAAGGCAAAATTCTGTCTCACTGGGAGTGTGACATTTCTAACTGAAATGACTGTGACTCAAAGTAGTGTGTGTCATCCGCTGGAAATGTTAAGCTATAATTTAGTGTGGTGGAGTGAGAGAGGAAAACAATTAGTAACAATACAGGTAGGAATTTTTAGACACTGGTCCTTACTAAAACACTGCAAAAATATGTAAAATACATGCATCAATTATTTATGAATTTTAATTGCTTTCTGCAATTTTATGTCATGCTGCCTTAATAGCTAACTTTTCTATTTGATTTTAATAGCTTTGTTATAATTGCCATATAATAAATTGTATATAAAATGTATAATTTTATGTTTTGACATGTGCATGTATCTGTGAAATCATTATTACCATCAGTATAGTGAAAATATCAGCCATCTCTAAATATTTTCTTGTGCCTCTTTGGAATTCCTCCTTCTCCAAACCTTCACTCCAACTGCCTTGACAAAGTCACCCCCTACTTGTGGGGGCGGCTTTCCTCACAAGTCCCCCCATGTGCCATGGATGAGAGTAAACATGACTGAGACTTGATCTGCTTGGGGAGGAGAGGTGGCAAGTTTCCCAGAAGAAAAAGGCTTTGAGAAGTAGCCAATTTCTCAGGGGAAAAAGGCATAGAGCCCCCTCCTCCAAGGGCTTTTATTGGGTTGTAATACACAGGAATACAGGGCAGCAAGGATCAAACAGTAGATAACATTTCAAAGAAATCTGAAGGCTTAGTCTGAGTCAATGTCTGTCAGGAAAGGGGGTTGCAGAAACTTTGGGAGACATACTCATTTCCTGCTCATACCTTTATCATATGAATGAAAGCACTCTTAGCAGAGCAGATTTCACAAATTTTTCAGGAAGTCTTTGTGATGCCAGATTTTTCCCCAGGACATGCTCTAGCAAGGCAAGGAGCTGCACCTCCCCCCAACAGGTATTCAGGCTTAAGGGGATTAGAGACAGGAAGCACTTCTCCCGGAGGACATGGGGATTTGGGCTTTGTCAAAGCCGGGTGGCGAGAGTCCATTGCTCTTTGTTGCAGCCCCCCGAGTCCTTCCATGATGGCCTCCAAGGTGATCGAGTCTGGCTTAGGTTACCCCCACTATGAGGCATCTTACCTGTCATTGACTTGACTTCCGACCAAGCTTTGGGGACAAGGAGAGGAAACTGAGGCAGCATTTGCTACCAGAGACAAGCTTTGTCTCCCGTGGTTCGCATTTCAAGGTCATCCCTCACCCTTAGCCACAAGGAGTCGAGATACAATTCCTAGAACCAGGCAGAGCGGTCTGTAACAATTTAAAAATCACACTTAAATAGCTCTGGTATTGTTCTGCATTATTGGAGTTAAGAAGTTATGTTAGATTAGATGAATTTAAGCAGAAATGACACGTTTGTGCTTTATCACTATCCATCCTGTGAAGATGGGTAGTGATACCTGGCTTCATTAAATTTTGTCATTAAAATAAAAATATTGGCAAGTTAAATATGTTTGGATCATACTGTTTGTTGTTGTTTTGTTTTTTTTTAAGATTTTATTTATTTATTTATTTTTAGAGGGGCAGGAGAGAGGGAGAGAAACATCAATGTATGGTTGCCTTTTGTGCATCCCCTGCTGGTAGTTAGCCTGCAAGGAACCGGTTTGCAACCCAGGCATGTGCCCTGACTGGGAATCGAACTGCGATCGTCTGGTTCGCAGGCCTGCGCTCAATCCACTGAGCTATGCCAGCCAGGGCTGTTTGTTGTTTTTTAATGGGACTGTATTGAAGTCAGAATAGAAAAATCAATGAATTAAAGTATGGCAGGTGAAATAATTTGTGACTCTTCACAAGGCAATATTTTTTCTTTGCTATGAGCACTAATAATAATCAAAGATGCAACCAAAATGTCAAGTAAAATTTATGGGGCTTTAACTGTTTTCTACCCCAGGACATTTATACTTGATCCTCTGCCGGGAATACTGTTCTTGCATATCCTTGCCTACTTGTTTGGACTCAGCCTTCAGAACTTAGACCGAACATCATCTTTTACAAAGATCTGCACGTATCTAGCTGAATAAAAAAGCCCCACTTCCATCTTGTATCGCTCTTCACCTCAGTAAGATCCCAACTAGCTTTACTTAGCAGCACTGCACCAACAATTGCCTGAAGTTCCCTGTACATGTGTTTACTCAGCCATCATCTCCTCTTCACACTCCCACTAAGTGAACCTTCCGTGAAGGACCTTGCCTGTATTGTTTACCTGGATCCTCAGTACCTAGAATAGCAGGTAATGAATAAAATATTTGCAAAGAAATGAGATGATGTTTATGCTAAGGTTTCAATGAAATCATGTCTTTTCCTCAAATTATTAAAGTTATATGAGTTTTTCATTAATTACACAATCAGATAGGAAGCTTGATTATATATGCACCTTTTTTTATGAGAGCTATTTATGGGCATATTCCTCGGTGATTATGGAAAGTGCATTGTCCATGTCTTATCTTTCAGGTGAATGGGTATCTTGCAATTAGTTGTATCTCAGAGTCCAGGCAAGATATTTACCCTCTTTACTTTCATTTAGATCTCTTGTCCACAGAATATGTATCTTTCTCTCTGATATTGGGAAAAAGAGCTTGTAATTTCCTAAGCTTTCAAGAGCACTTTCTTCATCCTACTATCTTAACTCAGAAACACTCAGCAGTAAATCAGTCTCGATTTCTAAGAACTGAGTGTGAAACATAAATGAAGCATTTAATTGCATGGTAGCATTTTACAAAATCTATGCAGTACTATTTTTAACATTACTTGGAAACCTTATGATTTAAGGAAATTAGGTATTAATTTAAATTCTTTTTTTCAAGTCTCTTAAGAGTTACACATATATTAATAATTAGCCTTTTTGAATAACGTTATTATAGAAAGCTGCTGTTTTTAATATATCCCACAGTGTATCAGTTTAAGGAAAAACTCTGGCTGATGTTATTCATCTGCTTAGATATTATTAAGATCTTTTTTCAATTTCTTGTTAAGAAACACCTCAGGTTCTTCTTTTCTTTAAGCACTGTTTCATTTTAGCAGAATGATGCATTGGAAACAATCTTACCCAGCGTGGAGTACTAAATACCAGAATGATTATTGAACGATGGAGTGTTTCCATTACTTTTTGTCTTGCAGATTGTTTTTTGTATCATTAATTTTTTAGTGCCAACAGAGTATTGCAATATTCTAAAGTGCAACCCCTTTCCCAGGTGAGTCTCATAAATCTCATGGCCACTGTAGTAGGAAAGCAAGTGGCTTTTATAATTGCAGATATTTCTGGTTCAAAAGCAAACGTCTTTTATAGGATCTGTTTTCACTGTTGTGATTATATAAAGAGGACATTTCAGGAAAAAATTATGTTATAGCATGGTCAGCTCTGGATAAGCGGTCTGCAAATGCTGGTTCTAACTGAACCTGGGTCACCAGCTTGCCACATGAACTTGGACATCCCAATGTCTTCCAGTGGAGATTCACGTTTAAAAGTCAATATTTTGCTAACATCACTTTCTAATTTATATGATGATATTAAGTATATCAGTACACTAAGATTTTTTCAAAAATTGAAAACAATATTTTCCATAAAAGAAAACCATGACTTTCTAGAAAGACTCATTGAGATACTGACATTTCTGATTGAAGTTAGGACAATCCTGTCTGGTTTCCTAGAGATTCTTTTTAAAAAGATAATTGAGAAGAGAGCGTAACTGTCAAGTTCGCATTGTCACTTGGGGCTTCTCAAAATTAGGTGCCCTGAGTTGCTAATAATTTGGACACCGAACATGCGAAGCAGTAGTTTCATTCACCCCAAATATTGCTGCCTAAAGATTGAAATATCATTTTCTACTACAAATAAAAGCTTTCACAAATAAAAATCAGTATTCTTGGAAGTATCCTGGGAATGTAGCCTCAGGATGATCTACCAAAAATGATTAATAATAGCTAATAATATTGCCAACTTACTATCCATGCATTTCCAAATATAAGAGACGAGAGCTACTGGCATCAGCGGTTATGGGTCCACACCCATTTTTGTGGGCCTGGAATTATCCCTGCGGGTAGTCTGTCAGCAGATACTATTCAGTAAGGTTTGGATACAACTGATGAAAGCAGACAGCAAGCAAATAATTTACTAGTTAATCTCTCCCAGATAAAAAAGTACATAATTTAACTCACAAATTGTATTTAATTCTCCATTCTTTAATTCAGAATGGAAAATTCATGTTTAATAAATGTATTTTATTGAAGTAAAGTGAATCTGATACCTGCTTTGATTAAAATAGACTAAAATATTTGGGATAGTACATATATTTAAAAGCTCATAATTTTATTTGTGAAACTATTATGCAAACAATTATTTGAGATGTACTTTAAAAATATTTATGAATTGCATTACATTAGATACATATACTTTAAATTCCATATGTTAGCCCTTTAAAATTTTGCAAATTATTTTATTTCATATTTATTTTAATCATTAACAAAAGTTTATTCACTAGTTAGAATATATTTACTATAAGTGGTGATATTTAAATGCTTTACCTTTTTTTATCCCTTTTAGGCCATCATTGAATAACAGACATTTGCAGTGAAAATGGTTTCAGTACACTATTATTAAGGACTTCAAAATATAAATTTAGTAGATATTTTCATAAGAATTTAAAGTTTTGCTATTATAAGAACCTATCAGAATGGTGAGTAGAGCAGGCTGCTACAGAGAAATAGATTTTTAATTATAAAACAATGTGAAGTACTCATGAATAAATAGAAAAATGCCTGAACACCATAAAAATAACATAAATTTGCTGAAAAGTATAGCAGCATGAAAAACCATATTTGCATATCAGTTATGAAACTGTCATTTTTATTATTTATTTTATTAACAGTACTTTGGTACTATTACTTTCATAGGTATTATGCCAGTTGTCAATTTTCTCTTTTAAAAATGTGTTCAAACTAATAAATGAATTAAGCTTTAAGTGCTGTCATTACATTAAACATATATAATTACCTAAGTTAACTTGAATCCTTCCTCCTCTTGAGTTGTATTTTTTGCCTCTAAATGAAATATTTTCATCATACTGTGCCAACATGCAGAAAGAAAAATGATATATAATATAGTTTCTGATAACTATTTTAACAATTATTATTTTTAGAATCTCCAGCTCCAAATTTATGTTTTTAAATAAGTTTATTTATATATATATACAGTATTTTCAGTTATAAAGTTACAAAAAACTTTATTATATAATTTTTGTTTTTTCTATTTTATTTAATCATTATTTTGTTGTTTTCCTTTACTCTTTAGTCCCCTTATAGCTCCCTCCCCCCAGCAATCACCACACTTCTGTCCATGTCCATGAGTCCATTTTTTTTGCTTAACTCCTCCACCCCTAACCCATCCCCCACTAGCCCATCTGCTCTCCATCTATGAGTCTGGCCCCATTTTCTTGGTTAGTTCAGTTTCTTTATTAGATTCTACATATGAGTGAAATCATAAGATATTTGTCTTTTTCTGACTTGCTTATTTCACTTAGCATAATATTCTCCAGATCTATCCATACTGTTACATAGGATAGAGTTCTCTTCTTTTTTACAGCCGAGTAGTATTCCATTGGGTAAATGTCCCATAGTTGTTTTATTCACTCATCTGTTGATGGACAATTGGGCTGCTTCCATATTCTGGTGACTGTAAATAACGCTTCAGTGAACATAGGGGTGCTTATGTTCTTTTGAATCAGTGTTTTGCATTCCTTCAGATATATTCCCAGAAGTGGAATTCCTGGGTCAAAAGGCAGATCCATTTTTAATTTTTGGAGGTATCTCCATTTGGCTTTCTACAGTGGCTGCAACAATCTGTATTCCCATCAACAGTGCAAAAGGTTTCCCTTTCTCCACATCCTCTCCAGCGCTTGCTGTTTGGTGATTTATTGATGATAGTCATTCTGACAGGTGTGGGATGGTATCTCACTGTGGTTTTAATTTGCATTTCTCTGAAGATTAGTGACGTTGAGCGTCTCTTCATATGTCTATTGACCAACTTACTTTATGTCCTCTTTGGAGAAGTGTCCATTCAGGTCCTTTGCCCATTCTTTAACTGAGCTGTCAGTTTTTATGATGCTGAGTTTTGTAAGTACTTTTAGATTTTAGATATTGACTCCTTATCAGATGTATTAATAAATATCTTCTCCCCTTCTGTGGGCTGTCTTTTTATTTTGTTGATGAATTTTTTTGCTCTGCCAAAGCTGTTTAGTTTGATGTAGTCCCAATTATTTATTATTTTTTCTTTTGTTGCCCTTGCCTGGGAAGATATATCCCATAAAATATGGCTGTAAGCATGCCCAGCTGGTGTGGCTCACTGGACTGAGTGCCAGCCTGCAAATCCAAAGTGTTATTGGTTTGATTCCCAGTCAGGGCATGTGCCTGGATTGCAGGTCAGGTCCCCATTTGGGGGTGTGGGAGAGGCAACCACACATTGATGTTTCTCCCTCCCTTCTTCTCTCTAAAAATAAAAAAGTACAATCTTAAAAAAATATTGCTATGAGCAATGTACATGATCTTACTGCCTATGTTTTTTTCTAGGATTGTCATGGTTTGGGGTCTAAACTTTCAGTCTTTGATCCATTTTGAATTTATTCTTGTGCGTAGTGTAAGAAGGTGGTCTAGTTTCATTTTTCTGCATTCATCTGTCCAATTTTCCCAACACCGTTTGTTGAATGAACTATCTTTAGCTCATTGCATATGCTTGCTTCCTGTCAGTCAACCGTAAAGGTGTGAGTTTATTTCTGGGCTTTCTATTCCGTGCCATTGATCTATGCGTCTGTTTTTTTATGTCAGTACTATGCTGTTTGGGTTACTGTGGCCTTATAAGAAGTATCATATTAGGTAGCTTGATTCCTCCAGCTTTGATCTTCTTCCTCAGGATCACGGTTGCTATTTGGGGCCTTTTGTGGTTCCATATAAATATTTGAAATATTCGTCCTAGTTCTGTGAAATATGTCATTGGTAGCTTGCTAGGAATTGCATTGAATTTATAGATTGCTTTGGGTAATATGGACATTTTAATGATGTTAATTTTTCCTATCCATGAACACAGTATGTGCTTCCACTCATTTGTATCTTCTTCAGTGTCTTTCTTCAGTGCTTTATAATTTTCTGAGTACACTTCTTTTATATATTTGATTAAGTTTATTCCTATGTGTTTTATTCTTTTTGAAGCAATTGTGAATGGGATTGTTTTCTTAATTTCCCTTTCCGTTACTTTGTTATTGCCATATAAAAATGCAACTAATTTCTGGATATTAATTTTGTATCCTGCTGTTTTGCTGAATTCATTGATCAGTTCTAGTAGTTTCTTCATGAAATTTTTGGAGTTTTCTATGTACAGTATCATATCATTTGTGGATAAAGACAGTTTTACTATTTTCTTTCCATTATGGATGCCTTTTATTTCTTCTTCTCTGATTGCTGTGGCTAGGACTTCCAGGACTATGTTGAATAAGGCAGGTGAAAGTGAATATCCTTGTCTTGTTCCTGATCTTAAAAAAAATGCTTGTAGTTTTTACCCATTGAATATGATGCTGGCAGTGGGTTTGTCATATATGGCTTTAATTATGTTGAGGTGTGTTCCCTTTATGCCCACTTTGCTAGGAGTTTTTATCATAAATGGGTGCTAGATTTTATTAAATAATTTTCTGCATATATTGATATGATCAATACTTCCTTTTATACTTCCATCTGTTTATGTGGCTTTTATACTTCCTTTTGTTTATGTGGTGAATCACAGTTTATTGATTTACAAATGTTTTATCAACCTTGCATTCCCAGAATAAATGCCATTTGATCAACTCATTTTATGAAGTTGATCCAGCATTATCTTAATTCCAAAGCCAGATAAAGACACTAGAAAGAAAGGAAATTACAGGCCAGGATCTCTGATGAACATTGATGCTAAAATCCTCAACAAAATATTAACAAGACAAATACAGCAGTATATTGTTTAACTTCTAAATTCAAAATAAACAACATAAAATATGTGTTTGATAAAATTCTAAGGTTATATGTTTACTTTATTATTAAAATGTTTCCTTTATCATGTATGTATATTATTTATTCACTTATTTCTTTATACAGATATCCACTAAACAGGTGATCTTTTTGGTCACCTGTTCAATATTCAAGATGCTATATAATCACTGGCAATTTATGCACTGGCTAGTGTGGCTCAGAGGATTGAGCACTGGCCTATGAACTGAAGGGTCTCTGGTTCGATTCCCAGTCAGGTTATATGCCTGGTTGCAGGCCACTTCCCCAGTGGGGGGTGTGTGAGAAGAAACCACACTTTGATGTTTCTCTCCCTTTCTTTTTCCCTCTCTTTCTCTGGGTCTAAAACTGAATAAATAAATACCCCTTTTTAAAAAAAGTTTAAAAAGTTTTAGCATACAAGGTATTAAATAAAAAATATCTATAATAAATTTTGAGATTTCTCTTTCTTTATGCTAAAAATTAATAAGATACTCTTTATATATTTCCTATTACTTTTTAAGAATTACAAATAAAATAATAATTATTGCATTCTTACTTTTTCACAAGAGAAAAATTTGAAGTTGTAATATGTATAGATTCAAACTACATACATTGAACTAATCATATATGAATGTGTTATTTGTGCTCAATTTCGACATCAGTGGATAATAAATGGTAACTGAGAATTCTTTCCAATATTTACCATAACTCTTCCATCAAAAAATATAGTAGACTCACTGATCATCAAATTCTAAATTACTAATATTGCAATGCTGTCATTTGTTACTCACCTTTTACATTTTTGTTAATAAAAGTATACAGATAATAATCTCAAAGTGGATCATTGTGCAAACAGTTAGACTAGAACAGAAAGCCTTGAACTTGACTAAAATAGCATTCAGTTGGTAAACACTACTGGAATTCTTTTACTTTTAAAAGAATTAGGCTGCCAAATTAGTTATTGTGTCATAGAAATTACTGGTATATAATGAAAAAATATACAAAAGAATTAAGCTAGCCATGTATAATAGAAAATGTTTTTACCTATTTTATAAGCACTGATGTATGAAGTGGAAATTTTTCTTTTTTAGCACACTTAGCCTCGCTGCTCTGTGCCCATGAACATCCAGTTCTTGTAACATTCCGCCCCACTCTCTTCTACCAAATCTGTTTTTCTTAAAATGTACTTTCATCCCTATCACCAGCCATCATGTTGGCAAACTCAATGGCCACTTCCTTGTCGTTGTGTTATTCAACATCTCAACACACATGGCCACTCCTTTCTTGAACAATGTGCAGTCTTCGATTTCACAAAATATGGCTTTGATTTTCCTTGAATGTCACTGAAACTTCAACAATTGCCTTTTCTGAATCCTTCTGTTAGACTGCCTTTAAAGTTTAACAGTTTGTTTTTTAACTTTTTCTGAACCTATATTATTTCCATGTGATCATGGCTTTAAATATTACCTATGTTTAGATAATATTTGGACAGCGACCAGAGGGGAGAGGGGAGGGAATTTTAAGGGAAAAAGGGGAAGGATTTACAGGAACTAGTATAAAGGACACATGGACAACAACTAAGGGAGGTTGGGTAGGGGAGGGAGGTGGGGAGCACAGGGGGGTGGGCTGGGATGGGAGTAAAAGACAGAAAATAGTACTTGAAAAATGATTAAATTTAGAAAATGTGATTCAACAAAACAAACAAACAAACAAAAATATTATCTATGTTTGGCTGACTCAATTATCTACATCCATTTCTATGTGTACTCTGAGGTTCAGACTCAAATACCCACCTCTCTTCTACACACCTCATTTGAATAATAGTCACCACAAATTTAACATTTGGAAGATAGGACATTTGATTTAGCACTTTGATATCCCAAACGTGTAAGAATGTCCTGCTGCTGGTCTTCCCCATCATGGCAAACAAAACTATCTAAAAGAGCAGGTATACTCTGGTTTCTCTTCAGATCGCATAAATCTTTCGCCTTTTACTAAAAGAGCAGGTAAAAAAACCCAAGTGCGTACTTTTGATTATTCTTCCTCTTCCCCTGAATTCAATTAATCAGGGATTTCCAAATCCTGACATAGTTTACAAAATATATCTTAACTATATATGCTCTTTTTTTGTTACTGTCGGCTCCTTATTCCATCACAAATAAATAGATAGATAGATGGATTTGAAATTTCCACCTTAAACTTACACTGCTCCATACTTGCCCTATACAATGCATCCTTAGAAGAACAGATAGAATAATCTTTTTAAAGAATAAATTTAATCAAATCACTTTGTTACTTCAAAACATTCTCTTATATTTAGAATAAAATCCAGACTCTTAACCATGGCTTATAATGTCCTGAATATCTAGCTCTTGAATATCTATTTAATATTTAATATTATCTTCTAAACCTCTTTATCTACCAGCCACACTGGCTTTCTGTTCCTTGAATGTGCTAAGCTTATTTTTATTTCAGTGTTTTTACACTTACTGTTCTTTCCACCTGGAATTCTCTTATTCAGACATCTGGGCCTTCAATTTTCAGCCCAATTTCACTGTCTCAGAGAGGCTCTGCCTGATCTACCTGTGTTAGCCACAGCCTCACTCCGCACCCTTCATGAGTGAAGGGACCTTGTGAGTGCCGCTCCTTTTGTTTAGGCTGGTGTCTGACACTAAGGTGGTAAATTGATTCGATGAAGATATATGTTAAATGAAAGCTCTGAAATAGTATTAGGAATGTATTCACAATGAAGTATAAGTAACTGATTAAATAAACATTTCTAAACTATTGTCAAATTCTAGACTTAGAAAATAAAGCTTAATGAAAATACTCTTAAGAGAAAGTTGAGGCATCCTACATCAGATAGTGGCAGGTTTTGAGGGGAAGCTCCTCGGTCTTGCTGCTCTGTCAGAGACACCTATATGCCATTCCTTCTAAGCTTCCCTGCAAAAGTATCCAGGGAAAGTGCATGTGCATTTTTCATCATTTTCTTTTTTTAAAAGATTTTATTTATTTATTTATCTTTAGAGGGGAAGGAGAGAGAGAGGGAAACATCAATATATGGTTGCCTTTTGTGCATCCCCTGCCGGGAGTTGGTCTACAGGGAACCGGCCTGCAACCCAGGCATGTGCCCTGACTGGGAATCGAACCGCGATCCTCTGGTTCGCAGGCCTGCGCTCAATCCACTCATTTTTCATCATTTTCATTTCCCAGTTTGCTTCACTTTAATTCATTATATTTGAATAAAAATATCACATCAAAGAAAAGACTATTTTATAACACAAAATTAGTTTAAATGTATTTGCATCTCCATGCTTTATTAGCATACTTTAAGTACACAGTATTCAGATATGGAAGTGCAAATAGTTAACCATGAATTGTAGAGTTATAATTCAACATCAAGGCACAAAATCATGGGTCATATCCTACTATATATGAAACTGTTTTCACAGTTAGAGAAATTCCACTTGAAAACTGAGAAGACAGGTTGTGAATTAGCTATCATAAAATGCATTGTTTTATGAACTCCATATTGAATTAATAAAAGAAATATGAGTCAGGCTAATGAGAAAAGAAGGTAGATTTTTCTGGTTAAGTAAAAGAGTATACCAGTATAATTTTTTAAATTAGAAATGAATGTTGTAATTTTCTTTAAGATACAATAATTATTTAGTTTTTTCTTACTCAAATGAGTAAAGCCTATACAGATAAAAAATATTTAATGATGGTAATGTAACAAGGAGATGGATGGGCAAGGTATTTACTCTTTTAATTATCATGCTAATGTCACATAAACAATACTTTAAAACTAGGCCTTTCATTTTCCTTTTACAAAGCCTGTGAATTGGCATCAGTTAAAGGATGGTCTGATCCAGTCTCCTTATTTTACATATGAATATATTGAGTCTGAAATAAGTTAAATGGCAAGTGGAGAGAACTAGGAATATGACTACCTAGCTCTAATGTCATCTATAACATAACATTTACTAGCTGTGTGTCCATTCCCAAATCATTTAAACCCTGCAATCCTGTTTCCTCTTAAAATAGAGAATAACATTTACCTGCAGATGATTTTGCAAAAAAATTAAGTGATATACAGAAAATGTTTGTAATACATTTGAATACTATTTTTAAACAATAAAATGCATTTTTTGTTATCTTTCCATCTCTACCCTTAACAAGCTGCATGAACCACAGAATGTGAAGCAAATTTTTTGAGACTCAGGTTAATTAATTAATTGACATGTTTATTGATTTATTGGTATACTACCATGTAAACACTAACTTTTATGTTATTAAACCTTGAGATAATCAAATATTTTTGGCTAGATGACAATGTCACATGTTTAAGATTTAGGTTAATAACATAACAATGTTAAAAAGGGAAGCATTTTTAAAAGTAAAGAACCATAGCCAATACAATTGTCACTGTTAATAGACACAGTGGAGTAGGAAGTAAAGCTAATGTTCTAGATGAGCCAGGCAAGAAAGCAGTCACTGTACTATACAGTCATTTACTCTGAAGGCAGACTGTTGCTAAGTTCTACTTGTTATGCAAAGAACATCAAAACTATTTGATTTCTATTATTTGTCTATCACTTTACATACAGAAGCTTAACGAATGGAGCTAACCGTATAATTTCTCACTCAACTACACTATTTATTCAACTACACTATTTACTCATGTGATTTAATCATAACATACATCACTAGTAAACAGAAACTCAGCACTTCTCAAGAAGAGAACTGTGTTAGGCACTGAAGTGGAATCAAACCAAATATAAAATATGGTCTCAAGGACCTTGTGACCAGTGCTGGAGAATATCATGCTACGGTTATTTTTTTTAATGTTGAGATCATACTGTGCTTCCTTCAGGAGACAAAATTTGAGTTGTGACTTAGATTTCTGTTCTAAGGGAAATGAAAGGGAAATAAAAGGGAAATAGAATTTTCTTCTTAGAAATAAAAGGGAAATAAAATTTTCTATAGATTATTCAAGTAAATATAAGAGGTAACTTTCTGAACTATCAAGCCTATACTACTGGAGTTAATTTCTGTTCCATTTTAACTGTTTATTTATCAATCAACACATTGATGTATCTAGTACTCCCAATTGGGAAGTTTAAAGAAAAGAATAAAAGATTAAGAAGTCAAGAGTTTAAAGGCAAATTAGGTAATAGCATTTCATGAAGATCAAAATAATTGAAAAAAGTAGAAAAAATAAAATTTGGGAGCAATATTATTTAATCCTGTTAGATCATAATCATTTGGGCAAAATGGCTCAAAAAGAATAAAAATAACAAAATTCATCTCCTTTTGTTCACTTTTCTGAAATTGTTTTATTTGTTTATTCTAAAGGTTTTTTTTCTTAACTAGGTCTTGAAATTAAAGATACAGACTGGCTGAATTTGGTTATAGAATAATATTTGCTACATGTTTGTATATTCTATCTTACTAAGAAATTTTGATGTAATACTTTACATTTGTTCTTGGTAATAGTCTTTTGTCCTTTATAAATTCCACATAAAATTTAGAATTGAAGGTTTCCACAGTCAGTGGAAAATATAAGACACTTACAACCTCATTTTAATGATTGCTGAGTAGTTTGCATTTTTCTTCTTATTGTTTTTTCTTGTGTTTGTTATTTTCCTCTATGAATCAATAATTTTAAACTTAAAATGTATTCACTTTAGAATGTTTATTGCAGTTACCCTTTTCAAATTTGTCTGCAGTGTTATTTTCTTTTTTTTTCCCTATGACATGTTTGAGATGAAGCTCCTGCACACTGCTGCATTCACCAACCGCGAGAACAAATGTCGGAGACTTTCGGGGTTCCAAAGATGTTACTTTATTGGCCAAGTTTAACCTGCGCAGGGGTGACCTCTCCAAAGTGTCCGGAGACAAGGTGCCCGCAAGGGCTGCAAATGAGAGTCACGCCAAACGCTTACAGGCTTAGGGTTTTAAGGAGTCGCGCAAGCAAGCTGGATACAGAAGCAGATGTGGCGGTTAGCGGTTGGCTCAGGGGCACAATAGGGTTACTTATTATTGGTGAGTTAACTCGTGCACTGGCTCGTGCTCCTTTACTTATTGGTCAGTTGAGCTCGTGCACAGGAGTAAAATTTCCCTCCCTAGTAACTGTCCAGATGGCTATCTGCCTGACTAACCTTGTTGCTCTTACACCACATCCTGGAACACACCCTGCTCTTTGGGTATGTCCCGGAGCCTCTTTGCCTTAGTTAGTAAAACACCTTTTGCTTCCTTACAGCTATGTTCTGGCTAGTTCCCCTTTGCCCTCAACACACACTGAGTGCAATTGAGAGTTGTTATCCCTTAAAGCTGGGTTCTTTCCATGGGCTTATGTATGTTCATATACATGTTCATATGCAGGTACATAGGAAATCTAATGGAAGCAACAAGAGAGAATACAAACATAAATTATATTTCTTTATAGGAGTCGCAAAATTAGAAATTGAAATTTTAAAAAAGTGCACTTACAATAGCACCAAAAATAGAAAATAATTAAAGATAAATATTCAATAGAACAAAATATGTGCAAGACACACAAAAACTCCAAAACATTGCTAAAAGAAATTAAAGGTACAAAAACAGCAAGAGATACAGTATCTACATGAGTTGAAAGACTCAATATTAAGATGCCAATTTTAGCAAAATTTCATCTCTAGAGTCAACACAATTCTGCCTAAAATTCTCATGGGACTTAGTAAAAATTGACAAACTGATTCTAAAATTGCATATGAAAGTGCAAAAGATATAGAATTGTTAAAGCTACTTTGCATAAGAAAAGTGATGTTGAAATCCTAGCACTACAATGGTTTGAACACTTGCTGTGAAGCTAGTTCTAACGACAGTGTGGAGCAAGCCTGACAATAGGTTAAATACATCATTGTAACAGAACACAAGGACAATTGATTTCCTATAAAGCAAAGATGTAAAGGCATTGCAGTAGAAAAGGGAATGATCTCTCAATAAATGATGCTGGAAAATCACTTATACATATATAAAATTAAAAAAGGATTTAGAGCCATCCTGTGTACTTTTAAATAAAAACATTACACAAAATTGATCACAGAGTAAACGTAAAATCTAAAACCATAATTTTTCTTAAATAAAACTGTTGAGAAAATCTTCATGAATATTTAAAATTTCCCAGCACAATCTATTAAAAGTATGATTCGAAAAACAACTTGGTAAGTGTAGTTCATTAAAATTAAAAACTACTTTGTGAAAAATATTGCTAACCGAGTGAAAAGACAAACCACAGATGGGGAGAAAATTTTTGCATATATCAGATAGAGAACTTGTTTCTAGAATGTGAAATAATAGGATACCAACACACTGATTTTTAAGAAATGGGAAACGATTTAGACAGACAAAATAAAGAAGACAAATGGGTGGTAAACAAGCCCAGGTAAAAATGCTTCACAGTATTAGTAATTAGGAAAATGTGAGATAAAACCACCTGTGATACCACTACACACCCAATAGAATGCCTAAAGCTAACCGACCGGAATGTGGAGTTACTGGAACCCTCATGTACTTCTGTTAGCAATTTAAAATGGTGCCACACTTTTGGAAAAAAAGTTTGAAAATTTCTGAAAATATTTAACATACACCTACCATATAGTCTGGATTGTTACTCTCAATTTTACACAAAAGACATGAAAACATATGTCTATACTAAATTGGTACAGGCCCAAACTGAAAGCAATCCAAATAACCCTTAATAAGATATGTAGTATCTATATGGTGGAATGCTATTCAGCAATAAAATGATTAGTATTGATACACATATTAATAAATAAACCACAAAATAATTATGCTGAGTGAAAGAAGCTAGAAAAAATAGTACAGGCTGTATGACTACATTCACATAAAATTCCAAAAAAACAGTACAAACTAATTGTAATAAGAAAAATATCAGTATTTGTTGTGGACCACTCTGCTTGTTTGGGGGAATTGTAACTCGACCCCCTGTGGCTAAGGATGGACAACGACCTCTGGAATGGGAGCTACAGGAGACAAAGCTTGTCTCTGGTAGCAAATGCTGCCTCAGTTTCCTCTCCCTGCCCCCAAAGCATGGTTGGAAGTCCTTGATGGGTAAGACCCCTCAGAGGAGGGGCAACCTAAGCCAGACAGGATCACCTGGGAGGCCATCATGGAAGGACTCGGGGCGGGTGAGGGGGCTGCAACAAAAAGCAATGGACTCTCACCCCCCCTGGCTTTGAGATAGCCCAAGTCCCCATGTCCTCTGGGAGAAGCGCTTACTGGTTCTAATCCACTTAAGCCTGAATACTTGATGGGGAGGGGTGCAGCTCCTCGCCTTGCTAGAGCGTGTCCTGGGGAAAAATCTGGCATCACAAAGACTTCCTGAAAAACCTGTGAAATCTGCTCTGCTAAGGAGTGCTTTCATTCATATGATAAGAGTCCGAGCAGGAAATGAGTATGTCTCCCAAAGTTGCTGCAGCCCCCTTTCCTGACAGACATTGACTCAGACTAAGCCCTCGGATTTCTTTGAAATGTTATCTACTGTTTGATCCTTGCCACCCTGTATTCCTGTGTATTATAACCCAATAAAAGCCCCTGGAGGAAGGAGCTCTAGGCCTTTTTCTCCTGAGAAACTGGCCACTGCTCACGGCCTTTTTCCTCTGGGAAAATGGCCACTTCTCCTCCCTAAGCAGATCACATCCTGTCTCAGTCATATTTACTCTCATCCGTGGCACTGGGGGGGACTTGTGAGGAAGTCACTCCCACATTAAATTGTATTCAATGTTAAAAAAAGTTTCAAAATATGTTATTTTATCAAAAGAAACTTGTGTGCAACAGGTGAGTGGGAAGAGGAGAGAGGGGGAAAAGGTACAGAGAATGAGTAGCATAGATGGTAGGCAGAAAATAGGGGGAAAGCAAGAATTGTATAGGAAATGTAGAAGCTAAAGAACTTATGACACATGGACGTGAATTAAAGGGGAGGAATGTGGGTGGGAGAGGGTGTGCAGGGTGGAGGGGAATGAAGGGGGGAAATGGGACAACTGTAATAGCATAATCAATAAAATATATTTAAAAAAGACACTTCTTTGCATTAAAAGTCACTATCAACAGAGTGAAGAGGCAATCCGTAGAATATTAGAAGATAGTTTCAAATCATGTATCAAACAAGAAATTAATATCTAGGATATATATAATGGAATAAAACTCACAAAATATGACTTAAAATACGCAAAGGATTGGTTAGGCATTTCTCCAAAAATTTTTAATATTCATTATATTCTGTCCAGAAATTATCCAGCTATACACTATGACAAATAGAGCCATTTATTGAAGGAGACACAAGATAAAAGAAACATTGTACATAGGACAATGATGCCTCAGTCCCCTTCAGAGTAGGCATCTTGGAACTTCACCCAGTTCTCCCAGTCAACAGCAGCTGCCCCTTCATATTTTCCTGAATCTCATCACTGATCTGAAATCTTCTCCCTTTCAAAGGTGATTTTAGTTTTGGGAAAAGCCAGAAGTCACAGGGCACCAAATCTGGGTTGTAGGGGTGCTGAGTCACCTGGGTGATTTGATGTTTCTCAAAAAAACTCTTCACAAGACATGATGCCTGAGTGGGGAGCTTGTAGTGATGAAGCTGCCAATCACCAGTTGCCCATATCTGTGGCCCTTCTGAATCATCCGAAGAGTTTCCTCAGAAGCATGTTCAAACTTAGCACAAAATTGAATGCAGATTCCTGTTCTACTTGCTTAGTCATTTTTTATGCAATGGCCACACAGTACACATGCTAACTCAACAGCATCTACTGCCCCCTAGTGACTAGTACAGTAAATTTGTCATTGTTCACCCATGCACATTTCAGTCCACTCTCTTGGCTGCCAGGTCACATCAATGTCACACAAACTGTTCTTGTTATGTTAATGATGGCTGGACTTTTTTCTGGACAGAACTACAGACAAACACACAAATGGCCAATGTGCACATGAAAAGATGACCAACATCACTAATTATGGAAATACAAATCAAAACCACAATGAGATACATTTAACATTCATTAAGATGTTAATGAGGGAAAAT
Source organism: Sturnira hondurensis (assembly GCF_014824575.4). Lineage (NCBI taxonomy): Eukaryota > Metazoa > Chordata > Mammalia > Chiroptera > Phyllostomidae > Sturnira > Sturnira hondurensis. The sequence continues at coordinate 1,599,095 of NW_028081539.1, forward strand.
ATCAATTGTTGGTCAGAATGTGGAAAAATTGGAATGTGAACTAGTGCAGCTGCTATAAAAATGGTTGATGACTTCCCATAAAATTATTTATTCCCTAAACAATTATTTGATCCAACAATTCCACTTCTGCATATATAGTTAAAAGAATTTAAAGCAGGGACTTGAACAGATAATTATACACCCACATTCATAACAGCAATGAAAAGAATCTAAAAATTGTATTTTTTTCTTGTCTTTTTATTACACTTTAGAATATCTCAAACATCTTCACATGACCTTCCTGTTTAATTCCTGAAAATAAACCTTTTAATTAGAAAAAAACCCCAGCAGTATTCACAATAGCCAAAAAGTGAAAGTAATCTAAGTGTCCATCGACAGATGACTGGACAAACAACACATGGTATATACTGTACATACAGATGAATATGATTTAGCCATAAAAAGGGAGGAAGTTCTTACACTTGCTAGTTGAGGACATTATGCTAAATGAAATAAGCCAGGCACAAAAGGATAAATGCTGTATAATTCTACTTATATGAGGTACTTAGAGTATTCAAAACCATAGAGAGAAAAACAGACTGGTGCTTTCCAGGTTCTGGGGAGAAAGGGAGGGAGAATTAAGAGTTATTGTTTAAATGGCACAAAGTTTCAGTTTTGGAAAATAAATGTTCTGGAGTTGGATGATGGCGATAAACACACAACAATGTGAATGCATTTAATGCCACTGAAATATTCACTTAACATAGTTAAAATGGTTAAATTTTGATGTATGTATATTTACAAATTTTTAAAAGATACAGTATTATTAATTTTGGTGATGTCTATTTAGTTAAAAGAGACTCCTTGCTTAATATAAAATTCTCAAATAAAAGATATTTAAAATGTGCATATTGTTACTTTGATCATGTTGAATATTTCAAAATCTCTTATTTTATAAAAACAAAAATTCTTCCTTTTTGAAACTTGTTAACCAAAAAAGTCTATGTATGTTTTCCCTCAAATTTCTTTTATGTTAAAAGATTATAAGTAGCATGATGAAATGTAAGAAATCAAAGATCATTTTGTTTAAATGTTATGTTCTGGTTAAAATTTATTTAGTATATGCATATGTTGTATAAACAAACAAAAATACAAACTACTCTGAATATATACTTCAAATTACTCTAATTCGTTGGATATAACATGTAACACATTTAGCCACAAGTTAAGATTAAGACAACATTCCAACAATTATGCTGGAGCCTTATCCCTGTGGATATTAAGAAAGTAATTTTTCTCTGGAGCCAAATAGTTTATAAGAAAGACTACACATTGAATATGACACCATTTTATAACAAACATTTGTTTTTAATAATGCCATGGTGAATTCTCAAAGCAGAATTGCTTTAATTAAATGTTTTATTAATTAATGTAAGCCACATGTAGTGAGGATAAAATAAGCTTTCTTCCATTTCACTGAGCTATGAAAGCTGAAAGACAAAAGGTACCTTTACATGGGAAAGTATACGATGAAAGATGAAAACCCATGGTGGGGGTTCTTGCCCTCAAAGTTGCCTTCAAGGCACAACTTAGCCTCAAATTGTCTATCTTTAGCTCAGATCTTCAGCAGACCATGAAACATCCCCTAGCATCATAGAAGGCCTTCCTGGGCCAAGAAAACTCAACAGACACTTGGAAACGGTTACACTAAGAAATGATACCTCTCATTATTTCTGCTATGTATAGATTATTGTAGAGGAAAGTACAGGAGATTAACAATAGCAGGAAAATAAAAATGTGGTATTGAATGGTGTATTGAATACAAGAGCCCATATTTAGCTCATTCTTCACTGTGTTTATGTAATCCGACCCTACCTCTCTGCCTAGACCCACACAAATGACTATGGCTGGAAAAACAAACCCATGTTGATTCTAAAGACTTAAATCAAAATTGTAATGGAATCGTCACGTTGAACACTACTCAGCAATTCTTTCTTTTTCCTGGAGTCAATTTACTCTTTCCCCCTCTTCCAGATTACCCACTTCCTCGTCTGTCTTCAAAGTTCCATTTTCCTTTCCACTGATGTTCTAAGGAACATTAAGATGATGAACATCTTTCTGAACTACAATAAAAATCAGGAGATATTATAGTTCTGGGACATTGCAGTGAACACATTACACTGTCCTTTCCATGCAGTTGGAGACTGCACTTGAGATGGCATTTGCTAACTTTACGTGTGCGCATCAAGGGGTTGTACTGATCAGTACAACCTCAGAAGAATGTTGTGCTGATCTGCTCTAATAAAGATACTCCATATGCTCAGAAGCTGTGGATATTAAGCTACCACTTGGTTAAATTTATGGTAATGCACTCTCATCCATAATGATACATTTTTTGGGGGCAAAGGCAAGACATATGAATTGGCTAGAGATAGTATGAAGATCAGTAACCCTGAGTCCTTCACTTACTGTTGCTGGTTTGGCAATAATTTTAGTAAAAGCAAGTATAATTCCAGGAGTTTATATTCAGCCTAGAGGTCAATCAAGTAAAAATTAAAGATAAATAATATTAAACATGTAAGAAAGCAGCTATTATTTATATTAATTCTTTCTATAGAATATATTAGTGCTGTGCTGTGTGGTAGTCACTGGCTACATGTAGCTATAAAATTTTAATTAATTAAAATTAATTAAAATTAAATAAAATTAAAAATTTAGTGTCTCAGTCACCATAACCAGATTTCAATATATATTGACTAGTATCTACTATGTTGCACAACATGCAGATAAAATATTTCCAAAATTGCAGAAAGTTAGGTTGAAAGGCACTATCTAGAGGATGAATGAGCTACATCAGTTAGGGACGATTTAGGAAACCTCAGCGCGTGCTTGGTTCTTTTATTTCTCTGGCTATCAGAAAACTTCGGGTCACTAGCTTTTATTTTCTCAAAAAAGATTTTATTGCTCATTGGTTAGAGTTTTTAAAAACTCAGTTTCAATTCATATTATTTGCATACTCTTCATGTGGTTAAGACAATATGTGTAGCCTATTTACCTGTCAATAAATAAAGAATTTTGAAGAAGAATGAGGAGAAAATATTTTTTAAATAAATATAACTAAAAACTAAAATTTTATATTGAGTCACAACTACTTTTTTAAAGATTTTATTTATTTTTGGAGAAAGGGGAAGGGAAGGAGAAAGAGGAGAGAGACATTAGTGTGTGAAAGAAACACTGCTCAGTTGCCTCTCACATGGGCCCGAACCAGGAATCAAACCTGCGACCTTTCACTTCGCCAAACGATGCCCAACCAGCTGAACCACCCTGGCCAAAGCACAACTCCTTTTTTATTTTAAATAATACAAATGCAAGAAATCTTTGCTTTTCACAGTAATGTATAAAGTTAAAAATGACTGTGCAAGATAAAAGAGTGAAAAGTAATTTTTATAGCAAGTGGGAAATTTATTTTGACAATTATTTTTTGGCAAAATTTAAAATTTGTCAGTTACAAAAGTATACAGAAATAAAAGATAGTAAAATTAAATTTTATTTCTTAACCTGTAATTTAAAACGTTAAGAACCTTGAGAATGGTGTTTTGCAACTTTATACTAAGTGCATGTCAATAGTAGTTTAAACAGTGTTTGCCTCGTTGTATAACTTACAAAATAGAGTGAACATCTTTTACATATCTTTCTAAGTCGGGATCCATTTTTAATATTAGGTCCTTTGTGTTTTTGATATCATAAAATATCTCCAAGAATTGCTTTAATGTTAAGTTTCATTCACATGTTTCTGGGGTATCGTCATCTTGTTCATCATAACCCTTTTCTTTCATCATTTATGTCAGTAAGTTTACCTCCACCAAGCTCGCCTGCGTGCATTTCCAGTGTCTCCCAAACATCCACTATGTCTACATTCTTAAAGCCAGCTATTTCCTCTAAAACTTCATGTATATTTTATTAAAAACCTGCAGTTACTTTCATGATATAATAAATGTTCTTGCAGTAATATAGGCATATTACTTCTATTGCATGCACTGTCATATTTTTCCTAAAATTCATCTAAAGAAATTGTATGATCTGTTATTATCAATAGCCTGTGCAAAAGTCTGTCTATAATAATAGGCATCAAAAGTTGAAATAAATTCTTAATCTATTAACTGGATTTATAAAGTTAAATTTGACAGTAAAAATGAAATGTTTGCCTTTGAACTCAAGTCCCAAGGAGAATCAAGGTGACCTGAAGCATTATTCCACAGAAGCAGTACTTGAAGAGTTAAATTATTTTGCCTATAGTATCTCGCCATCTCTGGGCGAGATAACCATAACCACAGAACCACATGTTTTGCTGTCCGTGCACGAGCTGAATATCGAATGTGCAGTGGCCTCTCACCAACAGACTTTGAAAGGCTAAGGGAGGAATAAAGTTTTCTTCTCCCCTTCTAGGATCTTTGGCTGGTCAGATAATCAAATTAACGTAAGACTAGTTAACAGGAAAAGACTAATTTTGTATGTAGAGGCATCTCACAGATATGAGGGTCCCCACAGTCAGGCAATGCAGACCTGTATGTTATCCCCAGCAAAGGAGAAGGGGCTGTGGGTCTGGGGCTTGAAAGAGAACATTTACAGAAAGATGAGATGAGCAAATGTTTGGAAAACAAAGGTTTCCCAAACCATGTAGAGAAATCTTTCTGATATAAAAAGAAGTTATCTTAGGTAATAGATCTCTTTCTGATACAAACTCCCTATCTAAACTCTTTTAGGTAGTTATGAGAGACAAAGAAAAATGTCCTGAATCTTCTGTTTCTTAAACACAATCAGCCTAAAATAATCCTTATGCCAACAAGACACTTTGGGGGGTGCCAAATATATAATTTATTCCCCTATAAAAATCATGGGATCAATCACTAATACCTGCTTGTTCTGTATGAAGTGATTTGTAGACTGAAGCACTAGGAGCAAAGTTTATGCTTTACATAATTACAGTAATGTGATGTGGTAACTGAAATTTGAAATGAGTTGTTTGGGGACCATGTGTTATTTAAAGACATGGTGTTAGCTGAAACATACATGCTATACCATGCCAGGTGAGGACAACTGTATTTTAAATGTTACCTACTGTTTCAAGAATTAAATAACTTTACTGAATGTTGAAGCTCATTTCCCCAAGCATATCTTTGAGATGAGTATGGTTTACTTTTTTCCTACATTGAAAGAACTGAAATGACAAATAGTTTGCTAAGCAATTAACAATGAGATTCTGCAGGACAGTAACCAAAAGTCACACAGCAAATTCTACCAGAACCTCACTGCACATGTGGGTAGACACTTAGCAAGAATGAATGAATGAAAAGGAAGAAAAATACTCCTTCCTATATATATATATAATGTGGCCAATAAAATGACTTACTTACAAAAATGGGACATATCTTTTATTTTTATGTTAAAGTATAAACTCATTAAATCTATAACCACATTCATTTTATGAAATTTACAAAAGACATGGTGAAATTCATTTTTTCCTTTGAATGTTCCCAAGAAGAAAATAGAAGACATGTGCCTGCATCTTCTTTATTTCTTGGAATGTTGGATAAACAACTATTCTTTCCATATTGTTTCTTTTTGAGGCACTTTCTAGGAAATAAATGCACCCTTAGAAAAGCTGTTAGTAAATATGACCCCATTTGTGCTTCTTGCAAGCTTGGTAAAGCTTTTATGATTCTCCTTTCTAATTAATTGTACAAGTCAATAGTGATATGGATGTGTTTATTGTAACACTATATTTTTGGTTTAGTGATTTTATTGTCCCTATGCATCCCACTTTCAAAATTATAGATGACAAATATTTAACCAATAAAATTAGACAAATGAAAAGTAATGAAACATAAACCCAGAAGCTACACGCTATGGTGGGTAGAATCATCCTTCTAAGGAGGATTTAAATTATACTTGATTTCTTGTTGTGTATTAAACAGTTGTGTGTAGACAGCATTTCACATTAGGAAACAGTCTGATAAAATCTGCAACAGTAAGGTAAACTCTGTCTTCAGTGTTTAGGGATAATCAGAAAGTAGACAGACACACTTTTAAAAGTAAGTGTTGTTCCCTTGCTACCACCTAATGTCAGTTGATGTCTTATTCATTATAACTTCTTTGAAGTGTGTGTTTTTAAAAGCAGATGTCTAAAGATCTAATCAGAAATGTATCAAAACTATTTCAAATATCTAATATTGCTCAAATAAAAAAACTGTTTAATCCAGAAGATAGAAACTTTAAAAAAGCCTTATATTACTTATTCTCACTTTTTAAACTTATTAAGGTAAATTTTTTGATTAAAAAAAGAGTAAAAATGGGTTCCGGTGACCCACCTGGTTTTCTGTCATCTGATTCCCCTCAACTTGGAAAAAAATGGAAACAAAACATGAACAAAAATGTTATGCATCCACAAGCAATTAATATGTTTAAGAAAATTAGAAAATAACAACTAAAACTGTAATAATAAAATAAACATTTAAATAGCATTATTCATTATTTTTTTCTAAAAAAGAAAAAAACCTGATTAAATCTCTACAGTCCAAATAGGGAAAATATTTTTATGTTCAGGAACAGCTCTAAAGACAAATTCTTAACTCTTACTGAAGAGGGAATTTCCCATTTAACACTGAAATTTTAATTCTGAAGTCTTTTCCTTGCACTGACTTGTGGACAAATCTTTTGAGACTGAATTGAGAGAGCAGAGTAAAAGCAATGCTTGAAAGGCTATCAGCTAAAGCAAGTTTCTGGCCACCATAGTTCCAATATCCAGGGGGAACACATGCTTTATCTTTCCAGTTGGGAAACTTCTGAAAGTCAAAGTGAGTGCTGTTACAATTACAATCAGAAAATAATAATAAACTCATGTTATGTTGGCAAGGCTGAAAGCAAGGCCCCTCCTGCATGTGGAGAGCTCACATATGTTGTGGGCAGGGACACTGCATTCAAAAACACAAGCATCTTTGTTTCACACATCTTTGAATTCTTGACTCCTAGTACATTTCAAATATTCAGAGAATTTTTAAAAAGTGATATATAAATTAAATAATAAAATGAAGAGAACAAAGAGAAAGAAAAGAAAAGAGAAAAAGAAAGTGTAATTGAAGAATTCATGTGTCGCTTACGCAAAAGATGAGATCTAAGATATTTGTATTTAAAGAAGAAGAAAAGGAAATGTAAAGAAATTTTTACTCCTACAAAGCCCATTTCCATTAAGAAACAGATTAACATGTTTGAAATGTGTGTGTGATGAGGGGGCAAGGAACGCACGAAATCCACAGCTCCCAGAACCTTTGATTTGCTGGTACAGTGCACTGTCTGTCAGCCTGGGCACCATTTACTTCCAGCCCAATCCACCCCCATTGAAACTTCTTTACAACAAACTATGGTGTTGCAAAATCACACATGTAATCATGTCCTAATGCCCATTTGGAGTACTTTATAAACTGCCTTTCCTAAAAGTCTAATGTGGATCAAAATTTGTTTAATTACTTTCTTACATAAGGTATCAAAACTCATGCAAGTACTCTTATATCACATAGATGGAAATAAACAAGGGTTCATTTCATAGAAAAACTACATAGTTGTTGAATACAAAGCCTTGTAAGATAGCCTTATAAATACAGATACTGTATAGAGTTACTTTTTCTGTGCATTCACAGATACATTTAGTTATTGCAATTAGGTGTGTTTCATCCATTAATATTTCATTTTCATTTACAGTGACAGTCAAGTTCAACCACAAGCTTTAAAAATTACAGTCATGAAATTGCATCTTACTCTAAAAAGATAAAATAGCTCTCCCATTAAATGAAAATTGTTATGTCATTTCCATAGCTGGCAAACCTCATAATCTTCATTGCATATCCAGCCGTCTTCCTTCATTTCTCAGCAGCAAATCATTAGCTGAGAGCTCGGGTGAGACCTCATTATCACTCACATTAAACTATTTCCACAAAATGTGTTAGAAGAAATTTGCTAGTCTACCCTGAAGCATTACCAAAGAATTGGTACTGAACCATATTTGTCAAGATAAATGAACAAAGTAAATTCTGTGATATCGTCTTCTTCATTTTTAATCATGTTTGCTGGTGTTCACTAATTCATAGAACTTGGTAAATGGCAGTTAGTTTCATTTATATAAGTTTGTCCTAGCCTTCTGCAATGTTAATGTACTGAAAAGACTATAGTTTCATGGCAATTTTCAATATTTAAAGTGCAAACATAAGTAATTATTAATGTATTGAATAGTCTTTTGTTATCTTTGACATGACAATGCATTAGTGGAGGAAACTTGGTACAGCTTAAAGTTATAGTAAAGTTATAACATAGCTTGTGAGAGAAAACAGATTATTTCTAAAAATGAATTACTATTTCCTAAATTTGATTATGTAAAATCAATATCTTCTAAATAAAATAATTAACAAAAAAGCAGAGACAAACAAGACATAAGAAAAATATGAAAGCTAAGTGGTTAAATTTGTTAACATATCAAAAATTCTATATAAATGGGCAAATAAAAAGTAAAATACAAATGGATAATGAACTAAAATGATGTTGTTTCATAATTAAATGATATAAAATAAAATAGCAATGATATACTAATATTTATCTAAGCAAAATCATAAAATGTACAGATATTTGCTAAGAAAGGAGAAGCAGACCATTAAACATTGTTAATAGAAGTATAAAATCATACACTTTATAAAAGAGAGAAATATTTGAGGAAATACAAGTTAACAACACCTAAACTTACTTTATCATTAACCAAGCAAGTTTACTTCAGGGCAGACAGAGATGATGTGTGTCATGCACACACACACACACACACACACAAGGGTCTGGCAAAAATGACGTCCCTTTTTATTACAAAGTCTTTTATAACAAAATCACAAGCATGTAATTCTGTAACATAACAATATCACACTCAGACACACCGTATGATATTTTAGGTGAAATGTTCAAAATTCTGTCCATCCTGTGCAAGACATTTACTTACCCTACCACACACTCAAGCAAGCCTTACTTCTGCCAAAGCTGGAATATATTTATTTTCTTAGTAAATATCCCTAAACAAATATGCAAGGCCATAGTATAAAGATGTTACCAAGTAACCCTTTGCTATTACTGAAAAGATCTAGAAATGACCAGTGTTCATTAGTCTTATAAGCAAATTTGTTTAATAACTTGTGGTAGTTCCTTTAAATAAGATCAGATGGAGCATTTGAAATCAGAACATTCTATGTATGTTCCTACATGCATGTTTAAGTTGCAGTTGTACGTGTCATACTTGTATTATGAATATACTTTATGATCTGTGTATGTTTTCATGTGCAGAATGTGAATACATGCTAATAGTGGCCCTCTTTGTAGACTTGGGATCACATGAAATTTTATTTTTTAAAGTAGGAGAGTCAAAATTTTAGTTTAAACACATTGTTTTCTTATTACACTAAAAGTATATTACTTAATTGATGAATATAAAAAGGTACTAAGGTACGATAAGTACAATAAAGTACAATTGTAAAAAAAAAGGAATTTTCACAATTGTCACCTTATCCCATGAAAAAAGTTTTTTGTCTTCAATACCATTTGTACTTAATGAGGAAAATACATTTTAATCTGTGTTATTCTAGTTCAAGGTTAAAATGAAAACATAAAAATTGGCTAATGTTTCCATCTATAATGCCCATAATGACCTCATGTTTACATGATCTCTGTTTTGACATTTAAAAAATGAGTACTTGGACATACAACACCATTTGCTCAAAACTCAAAATTGTGTCAAGTATTAACCACAGGGAGAGAAATAGTACTAAGAACATTCTCTAGTCCAAAAGGTAACCTTTTGCAGCAATGTCCTTACTGCAAGGAATGAATAATGGGTAAACCATATCCTAATAACCTCAAACAATAAATGTAAAATCACCACCGGATGATCAGGCTTATTATCAGGGAATGTAATTACACCCAATTACATTCCAGACCCATTTTCCCTAATTCTTCATTCTCTTGGTGCTCATACATATTGATTATACCACACAATCATGGGCTTACTGATCTGTTGCTTTTTAATTGCTCTCTAGTGTTTCACCAATGTATATTTCTCTTCCTAATATCTTTCTGAGGCTTCTTTTTAAAAAGTGCCTTCCCATATTCCTTAGTGCAATTGACAAACAGGAAGTGTTTCTTTAGTGAAAACACGGTAAAGGAGAAGCTTTTGAGCATGAACTATTAAATCACTTAGTTAAACAGGAGAAACCCAATAGGAAAGGTGAGATTCTGGTTGTCAATTGGGTAACAATAAAAGAAAATTAAGTGATAGCTGTGTAGATAAGAATGAACCAAGGAACTTCAGTTCAATAAGTTAAACTGGGAGGAATGGTCACGCACAAAATATTTTTTCCATTTTTAAATACGAATTTTACTGCAGACTTTTCAAATTCAAATGTTTCTGTGTAAATATGTTAAATCAATCTCCAACTTAATAATTGGAAATTATTCTTTGATTTTTAATTTAATAATATCTACTATTCATAGCCCTTTACCTCAACAATAATAAAATTTGTTATTAGTTCCTGGTCATCAGCTATTAAACATGATACATTTGACTTTCTCCTGTCTACACAGCCTGGATAACTGGATCATTGGGCACGGCCCAGGTTTTATAATAAATGAAGCCTTTTGGCACCAGGAAGAAATGTAACCCGACACTCAAACCCAGAGGCACACTTCCTATAAAAAATAATTTTGAATAAATTTCATAGGTCTAGGGATGAGAAGGGGCAAAGTAATGCTGAGTGTTCACATGGTTTATTTAAAAAAACGAAATGCAGATATCTTTTATGATCATCATAGCAAATATAATAATAATGAAAACATTTGAAATATTGCAGGAATTACCAAAATGTGGCAGAGAGACATGAAGTGGGGTTGGTGGAACAATTGCACTGAGACTTGTTCAAAGTAGGGTTTCCTCAAACCATCCATTGTAAAAAAAACAGTATCTGAGAAGTTCAATGACGCAAAGCCCTATAACACAAAGTATATCTATATTTTACTTATCAGATGTATTAGACTTAAATGAATATATTATATATCTTTTTCTCAACTATTACCTAGGAGGCAAAAGCTTAAAATATTCTATTTTGTTTTATTTTTCTGTTTTCTTTCTGTTAAAAAGAAATAGTTGTATTATTTTTTGTCAAAATACATGTTATATACATAATATTTTATAGTCATTTTTCCTTTGTTTAATTTTATTTATATTTTTATTACAGTGGAATCTGGCCAGAGGTTTATACGTGTTTGTAAAGATAAGCCCTTGCAAAACTAAACAATGAAAATAGGATTTAAGGGAAAATATTGGTAATTATAAAGCCAATGAATTTTATTTGTTAAAATAGTGTACAACTCTATTGCTACCAATTCCTGTAATCATGAATTTCACATAAATATTTAGGGATAGCTGATGACATTGCAACACTTAAACATTTCCTAGACCATTACTGTGCCCATAAATTAAGGAAAGAATAGCTTTGAAGAAAAAGAACCAATTTTAGTAAATGTTAGCATCACAATTAAAGTCTAATTCAGCAGGTGTGAATGTTATTCATCCAACTACTCATTGTATTAGATGTCAGCAATTATTATATTCTGTATTTTTCTGCACAGTCTTTTTGTTTATTCTCTCTATGTATATATCTTGCATTCCATACTTTCTCAGTTTTTCTGATTTTTCCCCTTCTTCTTTCTTCTTTCCCACCCCTGCAGTTTTCCTGACTCAGTCTTTGGTTCCTCTGTGAGTACATCATTAGAGTAACAGAGTAACGACATGTTCCAATGTCAGAGTCTAGATTGTGCCAATTAAAATAGCACAACCTCTTAAAAGTAATACAGAACATTGAGGAGGCAGTGATTTTGTAGTACTTTGCAATCTCTAGTGTGATGATCATCACACAGTGTAAAGCAGTAATGTATAGAAGGTCCTGAAAGGCAAAGAAATCTGAAATCCAAAGTGACAAGAAGTCAGCACAATAAAGGAGAGCTTACTTTAAAGTGATAACCACCTTACATCTTCTGTCCCTCATTCAGCACTTCTTATTTCTCTGGTGTCTTTGGTGTGAATTTCTGGGAGCAGAGGTTAAATTCTGCAATGGCTTTGGCACTCAGAAGTCAAAAACCCCAGAGAGTGCTACTGAAAGAGCTAACAGGGTTCCTAGTGTTCTCAGAAAATTGTTAATTAATTTTATTATTCTCTAAAATGCTTATAACCATGAATATTTATAAAGTTCTGTGTAGACATTTTTGAAATATAAAATTTTGACTCATATACTTCTATATATCAATTTCAATTTCGTACAAATGTTCTAATCATTTGGAAATCTAAAGAAGAGTGAACCACAAAATTCAGGTAGCTCGAAGAAAATTTAATTATTTTTGGTGAAAACATCTAAGAATACAAAAAAAAAGAGAGATAGATTGAATGGCAATCGGAGGCTGCATTCAAGATATTTTTCTTTTGTGTCAATTACTGGGACAACGTAAAGAAATATAGGCAGCCAAGTTACCCCAGAGGCTCATTGCAAAGGAAATGTCACAGCTGAAGGAAATGCCAGGGAGTAGGTGACTCCCAACGGAAAGAATGGAACTGGTACTTAAATCCAAGTTGGCAAAGATTTGCAGGCTATACCTCCACTCATGGTTAAGGAAAATTCTGACTTTAATTGTGAGGTAAAAAAAAAAAACAGTGATGATATACACTATCTGAATATAATTATGTTGAGCGAAGCATAGAAAATTCAATCACCAAATACAGTTTCACCATGTTATATTATATATAGACAGGTAAAAAATCTCAAGGGCAATTCTAAGTACATATAATGAAGTATGTAATAAATATGTACATGTGTATTTCCCCTGGCAATATCATAATGTGGAAATTTTTGTTGTCTATTTAAATCTGTCTGTTCCCATTAGCTACATTTTGTGACACCCATTTCAGGTGAAATAGGTTTTCATTCACTCATTCATTCATTCATTCATTCATTCATAAAACACAGCCTACCATCTGAATGGCGCTTTTCATTATATCACAAATCCCCTTTCCCTGCAGTATTTTCATCGCATTAAATATGGCAAATGCTCATTGCTGGCTAACCTACCTATCCAAATTCCCTGAGCTTGCACAGAAATAGTCAAACACTGCTGGAGAAAGTCAAATAAAATAAGTTCAATTACGAATTCAAGATCAATAATTTCAAATGGAATCAAATTGGCAATTCTATCTTTTTCCTTTCTCTCATTCTCATAATTGGCACATGTGGGCATACATGCACACTCAGGAATTTTACACTCTTCTTTCTCCCATCAAATCCTCAAGTCTTTTTATTTTTATTTTTTAATACTTTATTTATTTATCTTTAGAGGGGGAGGGAAGGGGAGAAATATCAATGTATGGTTTCCTCTCATGAGTCCCCTGCTGGGAACTGGTCTGCAACCAAGGCATGTGCCCTGACTGGGAATCGAACCGCGATCATGTGGTTCACAGGCCCATGCTCAATCAATCCATTGAGCTACACCAGCCAGGGCTAGATCCTCAAGTCTTGATTTATAAAAGATATGCTGTAAAAAACCCAGGAACTTTTCAATGAAATCATACAAAATTATCTGTTATCCAAAAACACCTTGTCCTTCTTCCTTCCTATTACTAGAGAAAGTCCTCTGTAAATCAAATGTGCTCCTTTTATTTAATAATCTAATATATTGAATATCCCCTTCCCTGTCCCTTTTTCTTTTAATATTCCAACTACCTAGGACCTGGAATTGTTCCTATTGGATTTTAGACATATTCAAATTTTTACCATTGAAAGCAAACACACCTCACCATGGCCACTGATTTCCTCATTATTTTCCAGCTACTTTGATAGTTTTCTCTTTCCATCTTAGCCAATATTGTAGGAAAAAAATTATGCATGCTCTCTTCATTTTTGCAACTTACTCCTATTTCATTCATTGTATGCTAGTATGGATATAAGTCCTGCTGATGCAACAGAGACCCAAAATTAATAAAACACTAAACAAAACTGATTTTTCTTTCTCATATACAAGTTTGAGTTAGTTGTGGTAGCATCCTTTTGGTAAATTTTAAAACCCATATTCCTTCTGTCTTATTGCTCTGATATTTATAAAGAGTTGCCTTTATCTGCACAGTTAAATACCACTTATTATCATGTCTACATTTCAATCACTGGACAAAAGAAGAAGAAAAAGGAAGAGATTTGCTGGGAAGTTGTGTTGTGTCACCTATAAATGAACAACACGACCACATTTATTTGCAATGATTGTTGAGAAATGCTGGCTTGGTTTTATAAGTTGTGTGCACAGTTAAAAATGGAAGTCCTATTGCTCTGCAGCAGAAGGAAAGAGTGAGTATTGAGGAAGCTATAGCAGAATCTGCCAAATACTCAAATTTTCTATTTTCTTTTCCAAAATAACTTCAATTAACATCAGTTATTATGCCCATGAATCTAAATTAAATAGGCCGTTTTTTTAATATATTTTTTGTGGCACCTCTGAACATTTATTCCCTTCTTAAAATGATGTCTTAACCTGACTTCTATGACCTATTTTTTTGTTTTCTCTGATTTCTCTGCCATCCAATTTGCAGATTAGCTTTTGTCTAAATATGAAATTCTATAGTTTATTATAAGCACTGCTACACCCTTCTTTTTTCCCATATATATATATATGACACAGAATACATATATTTCTTTCTTCACTTCCCTGATTATGTCACCAATCTAGGCATCTTCTAATGTTCTCCATCCCAGTTAATGACAGCAATGTGCTCCCAGGTGGAACAATTCCAGTGCCTAACATTATTTCTAGTTTATATAGGCACTTGACAAATATTTTTGAAAGAATAAATAAATTAACAATTGACCAATGAGATAATGAGAATACATTCTTTAGTACTGTACTATCCTTTGTACTTATTAACCATGATAAGTTGAGGCCTGGAGAGGTAAAGTCATTTTACAGAATCATAGGAGGGAAATGAGTTCAAAATAGTTTGTTTGCAAACCTATGGTCTTTGCACAACATTATGTTTCTTTTCTAGACAGAATATGAAAAAAGAGGCAAGGGAGAAAGAGAAGAATGTGAAAGTTAATTTGGGTATTTATTGTATGTAGGGGGAAAGGAGGAAATGCGGAAGTTTGAATTTAGGTTATTGGGGAAAGTTTGTTGCCATGAAAAGAAAGGGGAGAAAATAAATTGAGTTTTTACATGAAATGAATTTAAAGTACTGAAAATCAATATGAGATTTCCAAAAGTTACTTGGAAAAGTGATTCTAGATGTAAATTTTAAAAGTGAGAATTGGAACCTCAATATAGTGTAAAAATGACAACAAAGGGTGTATTTAAAGAAAAAAAATACCATTCTGAGAATTTTTCTTTGTGATGCTTCTGACTTTGGTTATGTTGGTTAGTGCTTACACTTTTGGTTATGTTGGTTAGGCATAAAGTTTAGAGCTGCCTGTTTATGAAACACTCCTTTTATCGTCTCTAATGTCAATGGTCTTGCTCACTCCTTGGTGATTTTCAGGATATTAATTATTCTGTTTCTTTCATTGCCTATTTGGGAAGAGAATTCCTTCTCTGTGACACCAGGTTATTCTCCCTTTATACGCTCAGCTATGATTGTTATGTGTGCATGAGTTAATTTTATGCATTTCTTCTGAGTATTTTAAATAGATGTTCAGTGTAATAAAGCTGGATTAATAAAATGCATACTGTTATCACTTGTCTATAACAATAGTCATTCTTGCACTTTTTTCAACTTTGATCCACATTCAGATGCAGAAGTTGTTGTATGCTATGAGATTTTCTGCTGCAGAAATATAGCAGAAACTCACAGCTGAGGGTAGAAAATGTTGATGAAGTCTGGATTCGTTCATGCGAATTGCCATCAAAAGGCTAAGAAGAAGGTCACATGATCATGTTGAGTTCATAGAAGACTCTCTAGATGTGAAATTTTTTAATGACTAGGAAGTGTGTCATCCCCATTTTTGTTTCTTTAACAATTAGACCATATGGGTCACACAGACAGCACTTGGCATTTGGAGGTATGATATTAACTGAGATAGATAAACATATCTCACTATAAAATACATGCAATTTGAAGTTCAATTTCTAATATAGTAGGAAATTAGATATCTATTTCCTTTACTCATTCATGATTTAAAGCTCAAATGTTTTGGTAAAAAAGTTTTAAAGGACACTGAATGTTTGTTACCAACATTTACGAAGTTAAATCCCAGTATTATCTTAGGATACCATAATTGAAATACTAAAAAAGTCAAAACAAACAAAAACCCAGCATGGACAACATGCTTCAAACTGCTGCAAAACAGGGGGAAATCTCCGGCTGTTGAACAGAGTACCCCACAATTAATCATGATCGTTGTAGTAATGGTGTCTGCCTTGAGGGAAAGCCCAAAGCAGGACTTGGTATCACACTGCCTCAGTGTGATCTCTGCAGGCAAATATATCACCATGCGGCAGAGTGCCATGCTGAAACAAAATGCCCTGTGCAAGTCTGAAAAATGATACCTTCTAATCCCTGTAAGATGTATGGTGGTATAACTTTTTAACTGTTTTCCATTCCCTGGTTTTTAAAGCAATTACACTGTAGGCTGCAGGGCATGTTGTTAGATGCTTTTTTCCATCCTCAGAACTTTTCTTTCCCTACTGAATATTTTTCCAACTCGAACATTTCCTAAATTGCTATGGAAACTGACTATGAAGCACAGAAGTTGTAAAAACACCTAGAAAGTCCAAATTTTGAAACAAAGAAAAAAACAGTAGATTAATTTGAGATTCAGTTGTGAAGAAATAACCCTCTCTCCCATATATATATATGTGCTCCCTTAGTGATACTTACTTGCTGTCTCAGTAAGTATTTTGACAAACTCGAATTTTGAACTTCTTCATTAGATCACTTACATTTATAAAGAATATGTATTCTTTAATTGCAAATTGTCAATTTCCTTACTACTAATACAGTATGTACTTTTTCTCACAAAGTAAACTATAACTGAAAAAAATTTGTGGATTCCCATTAAATATTTAATAATTCTATACACTTATGAGCATATTTAAGTGCATTTTACTTGAATCATATATCTACAAAGTTCTGGTTCCTTGTGCTTATCTTTATAAAATGAACAAAAATGTAATGAAAGCTTAAGTGTTTCTACCAATGAGTAGAGAACAACAAACTGTTGTGGTGTCCTTTGTTGTAATGTTGACAGTGGGAGTTGCCTAGTTTATTGGTGAAAGTTAAAAGAAAATCTTGTTCCTTCCCGCCAACCCTTCTATGTGTGTCTCAAACACATTGTGACTCAGCAGAAGTGAAAGTTAATTACATGCCTTGGGACTTCAAGTCTATTGTAATAAGCTGACATGGAAGAATTCCTGCTCCAGAGGAAAGCTTGAATTAAGTGAGTCATCAGTTTGAAAGTAGGAAAGTAGGTGAATATATTAACCTTTCATCTTCACTGATAGGTCCATTTGTAAATCCATGCATGCTTTCTTAAGTCTCTCTCACAGTTTCTACAGGTCTGTAGCTCTTAATAGTCAGTCACCATTATTTATTCACTCAAACAATTATTGAGAACATCTAAAATGTTCTCTACTGGGTGAACAGAAGAGTGGGCTAAAGAGGCATTGACAACCTAAGTCCAAAAAAATACATACTGAAAATTAGGACACATGCTTTCGATGAAAACCCAGGGTAATAGGAGAAAGAATTATCAAAGGGGTGATATGTAGATTTGATTATATGGAAAAGTTTCTGATTAGCATAAGTCTAGAAATGTTTCTGTTAGAAGTAATTATTTTCCTTAGAATACAAACATGCTTTCTCTAAATGAAAAGTCAGGACATCTCATTTTCAAAGACTGCCCATGTTGCTACACTAGTTGCTATGCTAGCTCTTTCCTGTTTCCCCTCTAACTCTTAGGCCACACCAAGGCCAAAGGGTATCCTTCACAGAAAAACTGTTTTCAGACTGCCTTTGGCTGACATTTTCACCTCATCGAGAGATGCATGTCCCCGCATCCCTGGGGTTGTAGTGCCACTACTTCTACAATCACACAGAGTAACCTTTGCTTCAACACAGCGAAGATGTTCCTCTTGTACTTCTAAAAAGAGAGTAAAGAAAAATATCTTCAAATGAACATTTCTAAATTTTTAAGATTATCAACAATATACTAATTGCTACTCTGTTCAGCAGAATAAAGCAATAATTTTCAACTTTCTTCATCTCATTGCACACATAAGCTTATTACTAAAATTCTGCAGCACACCAAATATATATATATATATCTTTGCCAATCTTATAGCTGCCTCCAGCATTGTTTTCAGGTAAAGTCAGGAGGCGGGGAGCAAAGCAGTCAAGAGATTAGGAGACTTTTTACTGATAGTATGNATTATCAACAATATACTAATTGCTACTCTGTTCAACAGAATAAAGCAATAATTTTCAACTTTCTTCATCTCATTGCATACATAAGCTTATTACTAAAATTCTGCAGCACACCAAATATATATATATATATCTTTGCCAATCTTATAGCTGCCTCCAGCATTGTTTTCAGGTAAAGTCAGGAGGCGGGGAGCAAAGCAGTCAAGAGATTAGGAGACTTTTTACTGATAGTATGAGGACTCAGGCTATGACAAAGCTGAGGGGTGAGGGTCTTTCTGCTCCTTTTCTATAGTCCCCTAAGTCTTTCCCTGATGGTCCCTTCATGACTGTGCCTGTCTTAGGTTGCCTTCCCTTGAGGAGTCTTACCTGCCATTGGCTAACCAGTCATCTACCTGGGCCAAGCAGAGAGAAGTGAGGGAGGCAGGGGCTGCGCTCTGGCCAGGAGGATACGTTCTGTCTCCTTATTGGCTCATGGCCCCAAGGCCTTTTCACCCAGGCCTAGCTTTGGGACTCTTTTGTCTATTAGAAGCTGCAGTCCCTGAAACCAGGGATGATGGCACCCAGCATTCACTGTTTAAACAAATTAAGGTACTGAAACTGAGACTCAACTATCACATCAGTGGTTTCTCTATCCTCTGACCTATTACTTTTTCTCTTGGCCAACCTAAATTGTAACTTGTAATCAGTGCATTAAAAATTAATAAAAGCTGGAAATATGAAAGTTGGTTCCAAAACCAGATTCCCCTTTCCTTAGCGGTTAACATTTTTAACCTTGTGCTGGCTTTCAGAATTGTTCCAGAATAAAATGCTTCTAACATGTCAAAATCTCAATATATGTACAAGGAAGACATATATATTAAAAAGCAGCATAAAGTTAAATATAATTCTGTACCAGCCCCAAAACAGAAATGAGGACAGCAAAAAAGATACAGCTATTAACTTATTACTCTGTGCTTTCATTCTTTCCAAAGACTCAAACTAATTGAGTGCTTAGCACCTGTCAGAGACTTAAAAAAAAAAAGAGAGTAAGAGGTCTAGTTGGAATGTTGGAGCTTAGAAATCTTAGGCGAATCCTTCAGACTGACACCAGAAATACTGCTGGGCAATTTAAGAGAAGATGGCCTATTGACCGAAGTGGCTAAAATTGCCAAGCTTGTGACAGTTTTGTAAAGGTGATGAATTTACTCTTGATAACTCTAGTGATTATTTATTCTGTTACAATCAGGGATTGATAATAGATAGACACATGGTCACTGCTATTTAGACCTCAGAGCACAGGAGACTTTGAATCTCTTTCTGGTCAATGATTTGTCATAGGATGGGGGAAGTCAAATATCAAGTAATGAGATGAATTTTTAGCAAGCTAATCAAAATATTTACATTGAATTGAACATATTATTCAAACCAGCTTGAATTAATATGTAATTTTTATCATTAAATTTTTATTCCTAAAATTGTTTTTAATACATTTCATGTTTATTTTCATTGCTCACATGTTATAAAAATTGATCTCTGCTCTCTTAAAAGCAAAATAAAATTTCCCTTATTCCTCATTCCTGCTACTCTTTTAGCTATAGTCTGTTACTTTTGTTAGTGCCATTGTTAAGCCACACGAAAGTCAATTTCTGAGATGCAAGGCTTCCTCAACATGTTTTTCATTTTAGTGTAACTACTTCCCTCACGTGAATATTTAAAATACCATGATGTTGTCTGCAGTTGTGGTTTTCAGCTGTTATGAAGCATTTTATTATTTTCTCTGTCTTAAAGTTGGTGGCCTCCGTGCCATTTATTCCATGACTCCGGAAAGTTCTCTCTAGCTTCTGTGGTCTATTTCACCAGTTCCACAGCATCTTCTATTACTCACACACATTTCTGTGTATTCCATTTCTGCTCACTGTTGCAATTTTAAAACCTCAGAGAAATTCCACCACCCATAATCTCCGCCATCTTTTTGAACAATGGAGTTTCACATAGTGGAATAAGTATAATCATAACAGCTGGCTTTCGTCACAGAATTGTTGAAATCAAATGGGATGCTATGTGTAAAATTAATTAAACATGTAATTATTCATAAAGATATGTTGATCTAAGGCTAACCAATTAGAATCACGTTGGCAAAGTTGTGCCTATGATGCAAAGTGGCAAACCAGAATTTTGTGGGAGTGTTTTCCTGAGTTGTTTGAGGAGACACTCTCTTTCTTCATGATTAATAAGCTGGAGGACATGGCCTGATTAAGGCCACCGCACAAAGAAACACTACTTGAGGAATCTGGCTATATCATTGGATGTTCCAGTGATAAGAGCCAATTAACTATTTTTTCTTTAAATCTGCTTAATTTTTATTTTAAGCTACCTGATGACAACTGACTAGTAACATATTTTTCCTCTTGTTCAATTCATAGGAGACATGTGACTTCACTCTTACCAGGATGGGAGTGACTCTTTATTTGCATAAATATGTTTATACTATTCATTAAAAAGTGCCTAGAGGGCTATAAAGAAGCACAAACATAAAGCCTCCTCTAATTAAACTGAATTTAGATGTTTAGAGCTCAAATATCCCCAGATCCCCACCCTCTTTTGGCTTATACTGTTATGTCCTTCCTTAATGACACCCCTCTTCCTAATACTTTACTTTCTTTTGAAATATTACTAAATACACCATGCACACATCAAATGTCATTTCACTTTTTAAAATTCTATCTTATCACTGTGACATGCTCTCTTCTATTCTACTTATACCTCTTTTAGGGCAGTCCTCTGTTTTCCTTATCTAGATGCATCTTGCATATCTGTTACTAGAGGGTAAACTCCGAAGGCAGGGATTTTGTGGTCACCTTTGTAGCTCTCGCAATGCCCACAAAATAATTTGTAGATTGCTGTTCTGTCTTATTGGCTTGCTTGCATTAAATGGTGTTCTTGAGAAAATGAAAAAAAAGGTTTTTGTCTTTAATACACTTAAAATTCCCTATCACTATTTTCCCCCAAACAGTGACAGTCATAGGACCAGTGCGTCAGAAGGTGAGTATTAGAGCCCCTTCGGCTTTCTAAATTGGGAATTGAATTGAATTGACTACTCAGTGATTTGAGAGCATCTCTTGGAAACATCTGCCGCTCTCTCAAAATATCATGTTTACTTTCTTAACATACTCTCTCTCTAGTATAATTATCTAAACTTAACATGCCTCCTGCCTAACCTTTAATTTTTCCTAATTTGGTGTTGACATTTAGGGAAACATTTGTAATCCAAACCGCTTTTAATGGACTTATGACATCCCTGAAATTATTGTTATATGTATGGTTTTTATATGATATAAAAATAATATAAACCATATATATATATATATACTTTTCTCCTTAAAGTTAAAGCATTAAATTATACCCCCTTAATAATTCATTCATAGATTTGGCGTAATTTAATAAGAAAATTCCAGCTGAGCCAGGTTAGAGATATTCTTTAGCTTCCTATCCAATGCACGAGATTTCTACCCAAAATAACTTGCTGCTCCAATAGAGTAAAGCCCATTGTGTTGGTGCTGGATGCTCCTCTCTCACATTGTGCATTATTTTACTCCTTATTGCTCCCAGGACTGTAATTCACAAGTATTATTTCTGTTTTTTTATACACTTTTAACTACTGCCACCATTTATTCTATTACTAACATAATATAGTCATTAAGAGAACTAATTTTAAAGCTCAAACAAGTTTGGCATCAAATAGAGACTGGCATCCATTAATTTTCCAATATACTGCACACTAATTTACTTAACTCCTTAGAATTTGTTTTCTTACCTGTAAACTGGGTTTACCTGTAATCTGAGGATACTTAGCACAAAGTGCATTATATAAAAGTATCAAATTATATTATCAATAAGAAGATAAGTAAATCTCTCAATGATTTTTCCATAAAGCTACGCATAAATATTCCATTTTATTTATTTTTAATATTTTATTTTTTCACATGTTTTTTTAAAATATTTTATTTATTTATTTATCTTTAGAGGGGAAGGAGAGAGGAAGAGAAACATCAATGTATGGTTGCCTTTTGTGTGTCCCCTGCTGGGAGTTGGCCTGCAGGGAACCGGCCTGCAACCCAGGCATGTGCCCTGACTGGGAATCGAACCATGATCCTCTGGTTCGCAGGCCCGCGCTCAATCCACTGAGCTACACCAGCCAAGGCCTAGTTTTTCTCANTATTCCATTTTATTTATTTATTATTAATATTTTATTTTTCACATGTTTTTTTTAATATTTTATTTATTTATTTATCTTTAGAGGGGAAGGAGAGAGGGAGAGAAACATCAATGTATGGTTGCCTTCTGTGCATCCACTGCTGGGAGTTGGCCTGCAGGGAACCGGCCTGCAACCCAGGCATGTGCCCTGACTGGGAATCGAACCACAATCCTCTGGTTCGCAGGCCCGCGCTCAATCCACTGAGCTACACCAGCCAGGGCCTATTTTTTCTCATGTTTTATTGTTGTTCAAGTACAGTTGTCTCCATTTTCCCCCCACCGCAGCCGTGCCCACTTCCCATCCATGATCCTACCCCTCTTTGGTTTTGTCCATGTGTCCTTTATACATTTTAAAATGTAGAGAAAACCTAAGTTACATGAACAACTATGTTGAAAAATGCTGCTTTGTCCTTTATAAGAGAAAAAACAAAACCCTAGTAAGAAAATATCTCTGGCTTAAATTTATGTGCAGTTCATTTTTTCAAATTTATTGATCTATAATTTACACATAAAGTTTATGTGTTTTAAATGTGTCAAAGTGATGTTTTGATATACATATACATTGTGAAAGGATTCACACCATTGAGTTAACACATCCATCATTTTACATTTATCTTTTTTTAACTTCTACTTACATTCCACTCTCTTAGCAAATTTCTATTATACAGTACAGTGTTTTCCATAGTGACTATAACAGTTTACACTCCAGCTAATAGTGTATAAGCATTCTCTTTTCTACATATTCTTGTTAAACATTTTTACCTTTTATTGTTTAATAATAGACCTTCTAACAGGTGTGAGATGATATCTCATTGTGGTTTTGCTTTGCATAATTAGTGGTGTTGAACACTTTTTACATACCTATTGTTATTCATATCTTTTTTTGGAAAATGTTTATTCAAATTCATTGCCGATTTTTAAATCATTTATTGTTGTTGTTGTTGAGTTGTATGAGGCTTTTTTTAACTTTTAAAAAAATTATTTAATTATTTTTCAAGTACAGTTTTCTGTCTATTACTTCCATCCCATCCCACCCCCCATGCTCCCCCGTCCCATTTCCACCCTTCTCAGTTGTTGTCCATGTATCCTTTATATATGTTCCTCTAAATCCCTCCCTCATTTCCCCTGAAATTCCCTCCCCTCTCCCCTCTGGTCACTGTCAGCCTGTTCTCTATTTCAGTGTCTTTGGTTATATTTTGCTTGCTTGTTTGTTTTGTTGTTTAGCTTCCTGTTAAAGGTGAGGTCATATGGTATTTGTCCTTCAACACCTGGCTTATTTCACTCAGCATGAGTTTTATATCAGGTCCCTCCAGGGCAATATTGGTGATTTCCAGCAGGTTGGTTTGAGAAGCCCAGGTGGATTCTCCTGCCTTTCAGGTCTTGGGTCTCTGGGAGCAATGCAGTCAGTCCCTACACGTGTGCCATATTAGAATCCTGCAGAAGCTTTTAAAGTATGCAGATAGGCCTTTTTCAGGGAAAGAGTGAGAAACAGGTGTTTTTTCTTCTACTCCCTGCGCACTGAGTACCAGAGGAGCAGCCAAGGTGAGTCCTTGTGAGCCCATTAAGAACTGTTTCTTTTTGTGCTATATCCTTGTGGTCTCATGGGGGCAAATGCCACTGCCTTGTAGAGTGAGGTGTTTTGGGTACCCTTCACTCAGGCGGGGCCCTTAAAATTTTGGGTGCTAGATGTACAGACTCAAACTTCTGCTCCTCAGGGAGAAGGTGGGAGTTGGGAGTTCCTTGCTGATTATATGGCTCTATGCTGGTGATGGGGCTTATGGTAAAAGTGTGCCTCAGCCTTTCCTATATATTTTGATGTGGGTGGTGTGAGTATTTTCTCATTTGCCAATGTGGAGGAGTGGGTTAGCTAGTATTGAGTTTCTTTCAGAGAAAATTGCTCTTGGATTAGATGTAGATTCATTGTGTCCATGGGAGGAGATAAATTCAGAGGCGCCTATGTCCCAATCTTGTCCAGATATTGTCCCAATATTACCAGACAAGTTGGTAATATTTTATGGTATTAATCCCCCACCCCCAAGGTAATAAGGGTGGTGCGTGAAGATACAAAATAGTCAATTACTGTGGCCATAAGTGTCCACAGAGGCTTGGTGAAAATTAGGATTATTTCTTTTTATTCAGCAATTTAAAATATTATCATTGATTAGAGGCCATTTCAAAAAAATTTCTAAATTTGTAGTGGAGAATATCACAGGGCCACCCTGAAACAAAGTGCCAACAGTTTTGTTTCTAGTCAGAGACAAAGAGTGAACAATGACTAGGCTAAACCCAACATTCAGAAGGAAAGAAAAGAAAATCCCATACTGACGACGCTGAAATTATACTTGATATTTAGGTCACACTCACACATATGGGAAAGAGCAAGGTGAGATGACTCTGAAGGTTTAACTGAAAGATAAGGATACAAATAAAACTGCTTGCCAGATTCATGGGATAAAGGGTAGAAGCAGCTCTGGGAGGGGATTAGCTGGACTTGCTATAATAAGCAGAATGTGCATAAGTGTGTCAAGGGGGCTTAGGTAAGCATTTATTAGTGGTAAAAAGAAGTTGGTAAGAGCAAGTACTGTTTAGTTTATAGCCAACTAGATTTATAAAAATGCAGTTTATTATTTTCAGGAGATAAGAAAAGAGGATATACTACAGCAATAAAATATTATTACCTAAAGCTAAGGTCCTGGGGTCTCTGCCCTATAATATATAAAATAAGGGGAGATAAAGTTTTAGAGAGGCAACAATTTATTTTGTGGTAATTATTTGCACTGATGTACACATGTTACTGACACAAAAAAAATCAAATGCCGCTATATCTGGTTTTATGCATAATTCTTAGTTGCTCGAATACAGAAAGACAAATAATCATTCTAGAATGTTGGCATAGGAAGGCCTGACTGAATTAGGCCACTGGAAATGGAAATGGCAGGAAGGGAAAAGGGAGAGAAAAGAGGCAGCTGGCAATAACACAGCCATTGTCGGAGGATTAGGTGCTCATTATCTAACCATTAGTATCACTGACTATGGCCCAGAAAAGCTATTGGCCTCCTAATGAGTGCTGACAGATCTCCTCATATACATTATTTATGTATAATATTTTTGAACAGTTAATTTATCTTGATGTATTTTAACTAAGGTTTCTTGCAAATGATTTCAAGGGATATTAAATAGGAAAGCCATAATTAATGCTCAAGGAAACCGAAACATAAATGTCTCACAGCTGCGTTGCTTCTATGAGGGACGGGATCAGTTTCACTGTTACCATGGGATTTATCAGCTGTTCAATGTTGAAATATGACAAAGTCCTCATCTTTCTTCAGCTATATTTGGTGCCAGTTATGATTGAATAAAGTAGATTTGAGAACTCTTTCTATACAACTGGAAAGCACAAATGCTTACACTGATGATTGACTTGACGATGTAGATTAAATTGAATGTTTATATTTGCTTCATAATTAAGTAGCAAGGAGAAGTCATTCTTAAACTGGCTTGTTTTGAAACATTTGGTGATGTTAACAGAAATCAAAAGTTCAATTAATAGTCAAGAAACCCAAATAAGAAATCTTTATTTTCTCCCAATATAGTTGTAGATGTGTGAAGAATCATGGGTTCTTAAGATAAGATTGACTATTATTAGCTTACTTGTCTTTATTGTGTCTAAACTTATACCATCCAAGTGTGTTCTAGCTCTGACCAGTGTAGTTGGTACTAAAATATATACAATTGTCAAGGTCCCTCACATGTTTCTTCAGGATTGTAACAGATAGGCTAATCTGCAATAGCTTCATATATATTATCTATTCTCCCTTTCTCTCTCTTTCTCTCTCTCTCTCTCTTTCTCTCTCTCTCCCTTTCTCTTTCTCTCTCTCTCCCTCTTCCCCCTCCTTGTCCACCAAGTAACCTGTAAACAAGAAAGAAAATGTTTCCACTTTCCATAAAGTTCTCTTGTATCCCCTGCTATACAATTCCCCCATTCCTTAAGCAACAAAATTTATAAATATTTATAGAGAGATATATGAAATATTTACAATATTTATTAAGAGAGTTTAGTTGTACCTCTTAGAAATCATCTGAATATAATCATTCAATATGTACTTTTAGGAGTCTGCTTTTATTAAAGAATGCTTGTGAAATTAATCACATTGCTTCATATTTTCATAATTAGTCCATTTTACTCCTGAGTGGTTTACAATTGTATGAATGGACCACAGTTTATTTAGTCGCTTGTTTTTTTATTTAAATTTATTGGGGTGACATTGATCAGTAGGTTTTAAGTCTATAATTTTCTATGACACATGATCTTCACATTGCACTGTGTGCCCATCACCAAAAGGCAGATCATCTTCTGTCACCATACATTTCATTGCCTTTACCCTTTACTAATGCTCCCTTTTTCTGGTAACTAGCATTATGTTGTCTGTGTGTACGAGTTTGTGTGTGTTTTTCTTGTTGGTTTATTTGTTGCTTTCAGTTTTATATCCCACAGATGAGTGAAGTCACATGGTTCTTGACTTTTTCTGTCTGACTCATATCACTTTGCATGATATTTTCAAGGTCCATCTACATTGTGGCATATCACGGAGTTTCATCTTTCCTTGTGGCTGAGTAGTATTCAGTTGTGTGTATGGACCACATCTTCTCTATCCAGCCATCTACTGAAGGACATTTTGATTGTTTCCATGCCTTGGCTACCATGAATAATGCTGCAATGAACACAGGGGTGCATATGTCTTTGTGAATAAATGTTTTCCAATTTTGAGGGTAGATACCCAGAAGAGAGGTTGCTGAGTCACATGGTTACTCTATTCTTAATTTTTTGAGGAATCACTGAACTGGGTTCCATAGTGGCTACACCAGTTTACATTGCTGCCAGCAGTGAATGAGGGTCCCTTTTCCTTCACTCCCTCTCCACTACTTCTTATTATTTGTCCTATTGATAGCAGCCATTCTAACAGGTATGAAGTGGTGTCTCACTGTAGTTTTAATTTGCATTTCCGTAATAGCTAGTAAAGTGGAACATCTTTTCATACATCTGTTCACCGTTTGCATGTCTTCTGGGGGGAAGTGTCTGTTCAGGTCCTCGGCCCATTTGTTAATTGGATTATGTATTTGGTGCTGAGTTCTATATATATTTTAGATATTAATTTCTTGTTGGAGCTATGTTTGAAAACATCTTCTCACATTCTGTTGGTTGCCTTTTTGTTTTGGTGGTTTCTTTTGCTGTACAGAAGCTTCTTAGTTTGATATAGTCCCATTCATTTATTATTGGGACTTCCCTTGACTTTGGGGTAAAATTCATCAAATCTTTTCTGAGACCAAGGTCCATAAGTTCCATACCTATTTTTGTATGTTATTCATTGCTTCAGGTTCTATATTTAGGTTTTTTATCTATTTTGAGCTAATTTTTATATATGGGGACAAACAGCAATCCAGTTTCAGTCTTCTGCATGTGGTTTTCCAATTTTCCCAGCACTATTTATTGAAGAGGATTTCTTTGCTTCGTTATCTATTTCTGTCTCCCTTGTTAAAAATTATTTGCCTATACACACGTGGATTTATTTCTGGGCTCTCAATTCTGTTCCATTGGTTTGTGTCTGGTCTATATGTCTGCCTGCCAATACCATGCTGTTTTGATTACCATCACTTTGTAGTATAGTTTGAGTCAAGGTGGGTGATACCTCCAGCTTTATTCTTTTCTCTGAGGATTGGTTTGGCTATTTGGGGTCTTTTGTGGTTCCATACAAATTTGATGATTTTTTTTGTTCTATTTTTTAAAAAATGTAATTGGGATTTTGATGGGAATTGCATTAAATTTGTATATTGCTTTAGGTAATATTTCCATTTTCACTATGTTGATTCTTCCAACCCATGAATGTGCAATGTTTTTCTATTTCATTCTTCAATGTTTTTTAATAATGATTTATAGTTTTCAGTGTGTGTAGGTCCTCCACATCCTTTGTTATGTTTATTCTTTTGGTTTTAGTTGCAAAATAAATTGTTTTTTTAATTGTTTCTGAAGTTTTACTGTTAGTATATAGGACTACAGTGTATTATTGTACATTGATTTTGTAACCTGTGACTTTACTGTATTAATTTATTGTTTCTAATAGTTTTAGGGTGAAGTCTTTAGGGTTTTCTATATAAATAATCATGTTAGAGCAGGCAATGAAAAGAAGTAAAAGGCATCTAAGTTGGGAATAAAGATGAAAAAGTGTCACTTTTTACAAATGACATAATTCTTTATATATTTACTTACTATGTAATGGATATGTGGTTTGTTTCTAGCTTTGGGTTTTTATTGATAAGGCAACAATAAGTATTCCCGTACAGACCTTTTTGTGGGCAAACGTTTTATTTTGAGTAGATATCTACACACAGAATTGTTGTTTCATAATTTCAAAGCAAAACCAAAGG
Organism: Sturnira hondurensis; assembly: GCF_014824575.4. Classification (NCBI taxonomy): domain Eukaryota; kingdom Metazoa; phylum Chordata; class Mammalia; order Chiroptera; family Phyllostomidae; genus Sturnira; species Sturnira hondurensis. The sequence continues at coordinate 1,628,253 of NW_028081539.1, forward strand.
GTTATCTACAATGCCTCTACATTTACTCTTCTCCTGTCAGCAATGTACAACTGTCAGCAACGTGCAAGAATTCCAGCGGCTCCACATCATTGCTGCAATTTGATAGTCAGTCTTTTTTATTTTATTCACTAAAAAGGATGTCTGTCTTTCTCCTCTTTCTTTCTTTTATTGTTACAAAAATTCTCTTAATGACTAATTTCTGTCCACTCTACTTCTAAAGTGTTTTTTTTTAAACTATAGTTAGATTCTAAGTTTGTTTTGGATAACAAATTTCTTGAAGGCAGTAACATTAGTATTTCTTTGGTCATGTCATTCTGTAACCCCCACACACTAAGCACAGTGATACATATTATCCGTGCATTAAACTCTGAAATCAGAGAATATTTGAGATAAAAGGGGCGTTATCTTGGTAAGCACTCTGCTTTACAGCTACTGTGAAGTATGAAGACTGTACTTGTGAAGCCATACTCAAATTACACAATGGCTGGGTTCAGATGAGGAAGCAGAATGTGGAGCATTGGACCAGCCTGCTTCTCTTCATAGACCAACAAATGATTAGCTGTTAACTCTGATACTTTGAGAGTTAAAAAGATAAAGACACACAGACTAGAGTGTCCCTAAATAACAACACATCCTCAGGAATGCTTACCACCCTGTGATATCTACTGTGTTCCTTAGCTGGTGTCCATGACAACTTTTCCATTTTGGGAGACGACCTCAAAGTTTTATTTAGGGTGTCATAAGGAAAATAAGGGATTGCTCTGGGTTTCTCAGAAACTATCATATTTCAGTTGATATCTAAACACTACATTTTCATTTTTACTGTATGTATTATTATATCTTGTATTGTAATAGGCCATGAAAAATAAGAAAGAAAGTACAACTTACTCTTTGGAGACTGTGGCAACCCCTAGATAAGGTAGTGATAGGGGGCACATCCTGTGAGATAAAAGTCTGTGCATGGTTCACAAGTGCCCAGAAAGTCTGCACGGATCAGATGTGGCTCAACTCCATGAGGCCTTCGGACTCTTAATCAGCCAGATCAGGAGATATTGCCATTCAGATCTTTTCTAACTGCTATTTATATCTTTTTACACATGATAAATGGCACATCAATTACAAAAAAAGAAAATTTCAAATATGTACATGTAAAAATTAGGCATTAAAACATTTCCTAATATGTATGTGAATTCTTTTAAATATAATTATGAGGAATTCACAGCATGCCGTAAATTATGACAATGATTATCAAAAGCTTTGAGTATGTGTAAAAAATGTTTGCTATGGTTGGTGCCTTTTCCTTTGAAAATCTAGTAACTATTGCCTTGATTTATCTGTCCCATACATCTTAGAGAAAATGCTTTTATAAATATATTTTTCATAGTTTGCATATAAAGGTAAATCTTGAAATTTGGAAGAATAAACCAAATTCACTGAAGTTCAAATGCATAGCTCTTTTTTCCCTAAGTTATGGATCTGGCTTTTCCTGACCACTGACAAGAGTCCCAGTGCCTCTGGTGCAGGCAACACAGAATCTTGCTGTGTCATCGATTCTTAAGTGTATATCCCCTCCAAACACAGCAAAGGTGTCACAGACTTTTGTGTTGACACTATATTTCTACACTTGGAGTCTTTGAAATTTTAATGAAGTTCTTTTTAGAAGATCCTGATCATCAGAAGTGTGATTGGCATCATATTATGCTGAAAGTTCTGTGGCAAAGGTAATGTTTTTATCCACTATATAAAATATTCCCCCATTCTGTCAAATAACCTATAAAAACTATGTGGGAAGATATTGCTTGGCTTTCACTACTAACCTGCTCTGTCATTGCACCCCTTGGGATTTACAATACTATCCTGGAGTTACAAAGGCAACACGTGTTCTATGGTTGGGAGCCAAAGGTCAAATGCTCATAATATACTTTATGCAAAGTTGTAGAATAATAGCAAACTGTCAAGGTGAAATTTTTCGCTGATGCTGAAGATCAGAATTTTTGGAAGATAAAATAAATACTGAGAAATAAACCAGTAAATTGATTTCATTGCCAATGCCCCGACAATTAAGATTATGACAAGGTGTTGGTGTCATTGCATATCTTGGGCTCTCCTGTGATTCTGAGAGCAAAAATGAACACTGCAGGATGCAACATCCAGTTATTGTCCTCACCATGACATCCAAGCAGAATCGTGCATAATCTTGCCCTTGTAACCACTAGTCCAGGTTACCTCCGTGTATAAGTGAAAGAGACAGATACAGTAAGTCTCTTAATACATTTTTAAAATAAAAAGTAATTTATTTAAATTCTACAAATGATAGTTAAGTTATTCTATATTATATAATGATATTATTAAAATTTACTCTGTACTGTGTTCTTCATAAAACAACACTTAGTTTGAAGTAAGTGTTTGCATTGAGGTTTCAGGGGCCTAGCATACCCAGGGCTGGTTTATTTCTGGTGTTTGACAACTAATATATATTAATGTGGATTTTCACCAACCTATTGGTGGAAATTAATTATATGTATAACCTGTGAGAAGTGTTTTTCTGGATATCTGAAAAAATACTTTGGTTAAAATTTTCAAGTGTATACAATAAAATCAGAGGGGTCATGAATACATTTAAAAATGTTTTATTGACATTTAACATACAGAAAGTGTACAAACCTTAAGTGTATACTCAGTGCAGTTTTACATGTGTACATATACTCATATATAACATTTAAGGTATACTTAATAAAATACTAAAGTTTTAGCCCCTATTGTATAACAAAAAGATTTGGCTTTTTTTGTTTAGTAAGCAGGAGAAATGGGTTTAGATAAGCAAATTTATTGCTTTGGAGCCTGACTAGAGGCCAGATGTGATGGTCACTTTACGAATCAACTTGGCCAGGCTAAATTACCCAGTTATTTATTCAAACACTAATCTGCATGTGCTGTGAAGGTATTTTGGAGATATAATTAACATCTACAATCAGTTGAATTCAAATAAGAGATTACTGTTAATAATCTTACTCTGGGTGGACCTTGAGAGAAGAACCGAAGTTTCCCTGAGGAAGACATTGGGCCTGTGGACTACAGCACCAGGGAATGAAATCCATGATTCTGTGGGAGGCAGGTGTATATCAAATTCCCAAAGGTTAGAGCTCAGTTCCACAGTATATTCAGTTTCAGATGTCCTTGATGCAGCAGTGGGGTCTTTTTGGACACTGAATTCTCCTGGTTTCTTTAACTTTTCTGAGTACTTTCTCTCGGTGCAGTTTCTACTGCATGTCTGTTCTCTACTATTTGCACTTTAGTGGTGGGTTTGACGAGTAATTCTGAGGCCATCTCCTCCTACTTTGTGCTTTCCTCTTAGGCAATATATCCCTAATTGTGGGAGTAATTATAACTATGTGCTGATGCTTGCCAAATTAATTCATCAGCCCTTGTCCCTTTTCTGAGATGTGGTTACACATACATAATTCTGTATCTCACACCTTGACTTTAATGTCTCCAAGTTGACTGAGAATCAGCATGCTCAGGACAGAGTTCTCCAACCTTCCCACCAATGGCTGCCTCAGGAGCAGCAGCAGGGCATCACCAGAGCAGTTGCACGTGTACCAATGAATGAGCAGTGTCAATGACTAAAATTTAGTCATGAAAATAGAAATAACCATATTTAGCACTCTTCCTCATCGTGTCTGGGGTATAGGATGAATCCTTTCACTCTAAACACCAGCTTCATCTGTTTTGTAGTACATTACAGTGATTATTTTTTTTAGTTTTTGAATATGCTTTCTAAATCACAAATAATTTGATTTTATGTATAGTTTTATCTGATACAGGAGGTAACAAATCTGAATAATGAAGCTTTCAAATGTTATTTACGGTTCTTGAAATAGGTATTATTACCCCTATTTTGTAGACAAGGGAACACAGGCACAGGGAGAAAAAGTATTTTCTCCAAGATCATACAAGGTAGCAGTAGTGTTAAGATTTCAAATATAAATGTATCTGACTCGAAAGTCCATTAGCTTTCAACTTCATGAATCCAGGAATTGACAGTCCCTTTCCTAACCTATGGTTTAAAAGCTTATATATTCAAAAATGGCTTAGCTAATAGCAGTGTTTGAAAAATTAAATCTAGTGTTCACTTAATACATTCTTAGAAATTTTAACTTTATATATCTTCTTATATGACATAAAATGGAATTGAGATGTGATTTATGTTGGCAAAAATATCATATTCTTTTGTTCTTTATAATAGAACAAAGGCTTTTATTGTAAGTTTAACATGAGAACTTTAGGAATTTACAATTTTTATTTAGCCTTTTTCCTAAGCTTCGTGTGTTAATCAGGGGTGAGAAATTTACCTTCTGATTTGATCTTTGTTTTCGTACTTCGTTTGCTTATTTTCAAGCTCCAGGTCTTTGGCACATTGCTCCAAAAATACTTTATATGGATTTTTTGTTGAATTTATTTCAGTGACATTTGTTAGTAAAATTGTATGGGTTTCAGGTGTACATCATTCCATAATACATCATCTGTATAACACATCATCTGTGTATCATACTGTGTGTTCACCACCCCAAGTTTCCTTCTATCATCATTTATTCCTCCATACGCCGTTTTAGTTTCCTCTACCTCTCTTTTCCTCTAGTTATCACCATATTGTTTTCTGTGTCTATGAGGTTTTGTATTCCACTCAGCCTCCCTGTGTGCCCTCCCTTCTGACAGCTGTCAGTCTGTTCTCTCTCTATGACTCTTTCTATTTTGTCTACTTTATTTTGTTCATTACATTCCACATATGAATGAAATCATATGGTGCTTTTCTTTCTCTGACTGGCTTATTTCACCAAGCATAATGCTGTCCAGAGCCATCCACAAAGCTGCAGAGGATAAGATTTCCTTCTTCTTTAAGGCTGAGTAGTATTCCATTCTGTAAACGTACTAGTCTTTCTATCCACTCATCTACTGATAGACACTTGGGCTGTTTCTAAATCTTGGCTGTTGCAAATAATGCTACAATGAACATAGGGGTACACATTTCAAATTAGAGTTTTGAGTTTCTTCAGATATATTCTCAGCAGTGGAATTGGTGGGTCATAAGGTAGTTTTATTTTTAATTTTCTGAGGTAATTTTATTCTGCTTTCCACAGTGGCTGCACCAATCTACATTCCCACCAGCAGCCCACAAGGGTTCCTTTTTCTCCAGACTTTCACCAGCACTTGTTGATTTATTGATATTAGCTATTCATCAATAGTTATTACCAATAGAGATGTGAGGTGATATTTCATTGTGGTTTTAATTTATGTTTCTCAGATGATTAGAAATGTTAAGAATTTTTTCATATGTCTATTAGTCATCTGTATGCCCTCTTTGGTGAAGTGTCTATGCATGTCCTTTGCCCATGTTTTAAGTTGAATTATTGTTTTTCTGGTGTTGAGTTTTACAAGTTCTTTATAAATTTTGGACATTAACCTTTTATCAGATGTATCATTGACAAATATGTTCTCACTTTCAGTAGGATGTCTATATTTTGTTATTTCCCTTTGCTCTGCAAAACCTTTTTAGTTTAATGTAGTCCCATCTGTTTATTTTTCCTTTTGTTTCCCTTGCCTGGGGAAATAGATCAGAAAGCTTATTGCTATGAGCCCTGGCTGGTGTAGCTCAGTGGATTGAGCACAGGCCTGCGAAACACACAATCGTGGTTTGATTCCCAGTCAGGGCACATGCCTGGGTTGCAGGCCAGTTCCCAGCAGGGAACTCACGAGAGGCAAGCATACATTGATATTTCTCTCCTTCTCTCCTCCCTTCCCCTCTAAAGATAAATAAAACCTTAAAAAAAAAGAAAACTTATTGCTATGAGAGATGTACATAATTTTATTGCCTGTTTTCTTACAATATTGTTATGGTTTTTAGTCTGCCAGTCAAGTGTTTAATCAATTTTGAATTTATTCTTGACATAGTGTAAGAAGGTGGTCTAGTGTCATTTTTTTTTTGCATGTATCTGTCTAGTTTTACCAGCATAATTTATTGAATAGACTATTTTCAGTCCATTCTGTGAAGGGGTGGGTTTATTTCTGGGCTCCCTATTTTTTCCATTGATATATATGTCTGTTTCTATGCCAATACCATGCTGTTTTTATTACTTTGGTTTTGTAATATAGTTTGATATCTGGTAGTATGAGTATTCCAACTTTGTTCTTCTTTCTCAAGATTTCTTTGGCTATTCAGGGTTTTTTGTGGTTCCATATAAAATTTTGTAATATTTATTTTTGTGAAATGTACCATTGGCATCCTTAATAGGCTTTGCATTGAATCTATAAATTGCTATTGTAACAGTGGGAAATTTAACATTGGGGAATTATAGCCTACCTCACCATTCTTTTGACATTGTTTCTGAAAATGGTGACTATGACTAATATGTAGCTTGTAGATAAACAGCGTGTTTGTATAAGACTCCTAGGAACTAACTTCAAGAGATAAAGACTCCAGGACACTCCAGATCTTGGGTATTTCCTGACCTTCGGTCCTGGAGCTGGGATGACTAAACCAGGATGACGTACACCAGATCATCACTTGCCTTATTGGAATGGACTGTGCTCGCCAGCACGTAGAAAACTTTTCAATCCCCTCCCTTGATCTCTTTGTTCTCTTCTCCTCTCACTTGTTATAAAAACCTCTGCCTCCATTGAGATGGGAAGGTGAACTTTGAGACATGAGTCCCCCATCTTCCCAGGAGATAGGCCTTGTGATGTGCATCTCCCATCTTCCACGTGGCTGGCATCTGAATAAACCATTGTCCTTTCCATTAGCACCTGCGTCTGGAGCATTGGCTTTCAAAGCAGCAGGCAGCTAGACCCGAGTTTGGTTACACCATGTGTAGTATGGACATTTAAATGATAATTCTTATCCATGAACACAATGCATGCTTCCGCTTATTTGTATCTTCTTCATTTTCTCTCTTCAGTGTCCTATAATTTTCCAAGTACAAATCTTTTATATCCTTGATTAAATTTATTCCTTTTGAGGCAATGGTGTATGGCATTGTATTCTTGTTTCCCTCTCTGATAGTTCATTATTAGTATATAAAATGCAACTGATTTTTGGATATTTATTTTTGTATCCTATTATTTTATTAAATTCATCTATCAGTTTTAGTAGTTTTTTGGTGGAATGTTTAGGGTTTGCTATATACAGTAGTATAAGTGATCTGCAAATAATGACTGTTATACTTCTTCCTTTCCAATTTGAATGCCCTTCATTTTTTACCCATCTGACTGCTGTGGCTAGGACTTCCAGTACTATGTTGAATAAGAGAGTCGAAAGCAGACATTCCTGTCTTGTTCCAGATCTTAAGGGGAACGCATAGTTTTCTCTGATTGAGTATGATGTTGACTGTGGGTTTGTCATATATGGTCTTTATTATGTTTAGGTGTGTCCCCTCTATTCCTACTTTGCTGAAAGTTTTTATCATAAATAGCTGAAAAATACTGTATTTTAATGTAGCAATTCTCTCAAACTATCTTTTTAACTCAGAATAATGTGTGTTTCCACACAGTTGAGTGTGTGTTTAACATGTCATGATTTCTTTCTGTTTGATTATTTATTATTATTCTGCCTTAGATTCCACAACCAATTTGTACTTTTATCCATACTATATTAACTCACTATTAACTTATTGTTCCAGATCATGACTCAATAAAATATCCTGTGGAGTAGAAATGAGAACAAAGCCTTTTATTTTTTTACACACAATTGAAACTTATGCAATAAGATTTCTAATAAAAGAGACCTTATTTCTTACAGTTTGAATACTACAAACACCTCAATTCTTATTATGAAATAAAACTGTCATTATCTCTTTCAATATAGTGCCATTTGCAATGGGCAAGATTTAAATACTTTTGATTTTGAAAATAGGTTTTCTTTTTCCTCACTGTTCATATAGTATGGGTGATTCCAGATATATATTTATATCTTCTTTATAGAATTATATTGTTTATTACAAACCACTTTATAGACTACTTTCAGTTGCCAATCATCCTTGGCCTCTTCTCTCAATCCTGGTAAACTATAAGTGGCAACCTCTTGCACAACTGTGGACCAGCCAAATTGTTCACACAAACTCCATCACTAAATACCTGCTGTCAATTGTATTTTATTATTATTTTTTTAAAGATTTTATTTATTTGTCTTTAGAGAGGAAGGGGAGGAGAGAAGGAGAGAAATATCAATGTATGGTTGCTTCTTGTGAGTCCCCTGCTGGGAACTGGCCTGCAACCCAGGCATGTGGCCTGACTGGGAATCGAACTGCTATCGTGTGGTTCGCAGGCCCGCGCTCAATCCACTACACCAACCAGGCCTCAATTTTATTTTTTAGTACCTTACTCGCACATTATAGTTAATTCTTCCAAAAGTGTTTTTAATAAGAATGTGCAAGTACGTAGACCAGTATAAGTCAGAAAAAAAAAACCCAAACAGATCTAGGAATATGTGTAACAGAATGAAAGCATAATCTGTGGTCAAAATGGTTATCTGTTATTTGTTGATGGTTTTTTCTTAGAGAGAGAGGAAGAGAAAAAACACATCAGTTTGTTGTTCTACCCATTCATGCACTCATTGGTTTATCCCTGTGTGTGCTCTGATTGAACCCACAACCTTGGTGTACGGAGATGACACTCTAACCAACTGAGCTACCCAGCCAGGGCTGTTTGTTTATAAAATAAACTTTGTACTACCTTCTTATTTGTGACAATGGCTAAAATAAAATATAACATATTTCTATATTTCTCTTTTTTCTGGCTGATAAAATTTCAGTAAAAAATAGTGAACTATAGTAGAATTATACTCATTTTGGCTGTTGGATTTAGATTATGGCCACAAAATCAGGACATGTGTTTTCTACTTATGTACTATATGAATGACCAGCATTAGGAAGGCTATATACAATTCTCTCAGCTAAAATTATGTTATCTACACCTGCTTTATTTGTACCTCCCTTATTCTGTTAACTCTATTATGGAACAAAAAACTTACCCACTATGTTATAAACTCTCCGATAATTAAAAGTAGAATTTTTTCATAGATCATATTAACCTTTTAAAAACTTTCTACATCTGTTACATATTTACTGTCTTTCTTTCTAATTTGTAAATACATACGACCAACCAGTCACAGTAATTTGCTACAACATATGCTCCATTCAAATGTTGTTTAAAATGCCCCTATATGGGGTTGGGGGGACAGGGCTGGGAATACAAGAAAGAAAACTGTACTTGAACAAGTGTTAAATAAAAAAATAAAATAAAATGCCCCTATAAACTATAGCACACTCAGGGTGCCATGGCATTTGCCTGCCCCCATTAAAAATAATTTTCTACACATGATATGAACAATGAAAAAGTGTTGAAAATAAATATGCTATGTCATTCTTAGGCTCTTCCCCATGGTGGAGGCCTTCTGGCCTCTTCATTTAAGTTAAAAATAATTGGTTTAGCTTGAATTATTCAGATTCTATATCTCTCTATCATAGATAATTTGAAAGTTTTTACCACTTTAATAATTGAGTGTCTGTCAGTTCAATTAACCATGCAGGACTGTAGATCAACCATTTAGACCACAATCCAATTGAACCTGCTAAGATCCTTTCGTGTGGGTTCGATGCTTAGAGCTCTCTGGGTCCCATCATGATACAGGGCTTTACAGCCTGAGTAATAGCAGCACAGCTTACTTCCTTCGGGGAAGAGGTGTCTTAATGGCTGTGAAATGCTGCCTTTTAAAAAAATACATAATTATAGGTTTTGCATTTGCCTGAATATTTTAATAATTTAAAAGATGCTTTTCTAGTAATCAAAATGAAATAATTTTCCCTGATAATTCCCTCAGTCACTTTTAAAGAGTCAATGATGAACATATTCATGTTGTGAGATATAAAAAATGTGATTAAATAAAATTTAGCATTGAGGATATTTTTTCTCTCTGTCATCTATTGAAATCACTATTTAAATTTAGTACTCAGGAGAAATTGGTATTTTCTTAATGGAATATAATTAATAGCATTTTTTCCTTTCAGGAAAAGTTAATTTTATTCAACTTTTTTTTTCATTATTTATGAAGCTAACATGAGGCAGCAGGCATATGCAGAGACGTGAGGCCTAGGAAATGGACTCACTTCAAAGACTACCTTCCAGGCAACTTCATAGACTGGACATCATCTCTAAAGAGAGAACTACCTCAGTCTTAATTTGAGGGTAGTTCAAGATAAGGAAAATCTACTATTATGAGCAGAGCACAGCATAGAGAATGTCTATAATAGTTAAAATACAGGAATTCATTAAGTAGAACTAGATATTATTCTTAGCCTTCAGCCTTCCATTAAGGCAGAGGTATAGATTCCATGCCCTGAAAGATGATAAAGTTGAGGCTTGAAAAAAGATTCCCAGTTACAGATGTATCCAAATACCAATACAGATTGGTATTTGGATACATCTTGGCAAGAAGAGGGGGAGAATATAGATGGGAAATAGGAAAGTATGCAGTCCTTTCTCCTTTAGACTAAGCCAGTAAGAAGCTATGTACTTGGAGACAGAACTGGGTAAAGGGATGTTTAAGGGGTTGGTGGTTGTGATGGGTATAATGACTGAAATGACACAAAGTCTATGGTGTGTTCCTTGAGCATTTGGGTCCAGGAACTTGCTGATGGTAACAATACACGGAATATCACTCTAGAGCTCAGTGGTCATAAATAAATAGCCCGATCTCAAATACAGAAATCTCAGCTGTTTAATTGTGAGTTTGATTTGGAAACAGGGAAGGCCTGAGCATCATTGGATACTGTCATAATAATGTGGAAAAGAAAATATTAGGGGATCCAGGAAAGGAAAGGAAGTTCTTTTCATATTGCTGTAACAATGTCTAATGATGCCCAGGCCGACTCTGTCTCGCAAACAAACTTAGAATTAAATAGCCTTCCAGGATTTTTTCATATAGTGAGGTTTCCCAAATATCTCCTTTTTCTGGGAATATTCTAGCTCAACTATTGAGTTGTGTAATTTTCATTAGTAGAATTATCATGTATTTTTTTGTATCTGCTCTCTTCATTCACTATTGTTTTTGTGATCCATCCATTTTATTGCTTGTAACAGTAGTTTGCTCATTTTCATTATTGTTATTCCCTTGTGTGGATATTTACTGATACATAAATTCTATTCTTGATAGAAATTTGTGCCATTTTTATCCTCTTAAGCCTGGATGGAGAACAATGGTACAGGTCATTATTTTAGTGTAGCAGGTTTATTTGCAAATTGCTTTTTTTTTTTTACAATTGAAACCACAATACATGAATAAAATGAAGTATAATAACATAACTTAATAACAGAATCATAATATTCTAAGAACACTGGAGAAAAATAGAAAATTAGAGAATTTCCTATTGATGACAAAGTTTGAAATATGAGTATAAACAGACTGTGCAGGTGTGGAGGCAGGTGTTTGTGGCACTCATGCTGTCCTGAGCACACTCCCGAGGGCCTTGGTGAGAGGTGTGCACCCAGGTCCCCGTGGAGCATGCTCCACCGCTGAGTCTTGTGGCCTGGCACACTAGGATCGTTCCAGTAGGCCGTTTCAGTCAGCCCCTCTGTTTTTCCCTCTGCTGTTCACCAGAGCAAGCCAAGCATCTCTACTTCATCAATGGCTCTCGATTTTTCCAGGTTTCTGAGAGCCATTATCATCCAATTTGTCCTCATTCCCTGGAATATAGTCTAGGGTAGTAAGTCCTATGTCCTACAAATGTGCCAAGGCACATGCTCTCCCGTATCCAGTCTTATGTCCCAGCCCCCTCAATCGAGCAACCTTAATATTCCTTTGGTTCTTGTTGGTATAGGCCAGGTAGTGCTTGCAGTCCCTTTGCTATGTACTCTTTTTTGCCTCCTTACTAAGCAAAACAATCCTTGGTTGGTCATGCGAAGATTTTGCAGTTGGTACAGGTCCGTCAGCAAGGAGAAAGGGTTGAGCCACTCCTAAATGGAGATACCTGTTAGCTTGCAGGTAAGAGGCCTCCGACAGCCTCGTGGAAGTGCTAGCTTTTAGTGGGGAAGGGTGAGCCAGTTCTGTATGCCCTGGGCATCCAGGAGATCTGCACAGCCAACGTGCTCAGGGACATCCATGTCAATGACTCCGTCCTTTGCTTTACAGTCCCAGGTTTTTCTCAACCAGGACTCTGACCACAGCACAAGGCATTTGTCTTGCATCAGCTTTTAAATGTTTCTCTCTGGACCTCTGTGACTAATTATCAGAACCTCAACCATGCTTAGTTGCATTGGCTACTCCATTGCAGGATATAAAACCTTGTTGTAAGCTACCAAAGACACATGGAAGAGATTTATGGGGGGAGTGCCTGAGAAGGACAAAAAGGAGGGAGCAAGAGAAAGTGGGAAGTGCCTTCACGTATTAATGCCTGCCTGACCCATTTTAAGCAGAGGAATATGAAGAAGGCACAGTGTTGTATTAGGAAAGTCTGCCTAGTTAGATGGAGGTATCCTTGAGCTGCAGTCATGTCTTTAAAAGCCCCCCATCTTGCAAGAATGGGCCCAGATTAACATCTCTGTGTCAATTGGCAGGGTGCAGCCCTCAGAAACTCGTGAAAAAACACGGGGCTAGATCCAGAGGAGAAGCTGTGGAGGCCATTAGTCTTACTCTCCCTCCATGAGCAAATCTACAAGGCCCCCACTAACACTTTTTGCAGACTCCTTTTTCAACTGACTCCCTATTAGCCAGTGGAAAACACTGGTAGGGTATGGGGAGCAGACAAGAGAATGCTAGAGAATTACTCTTTCTCTTTTTCTTTTGGCTGACTATCCCACAGCACCTGCAGCTCTTTTGTGGTTTCATCTTCCAACACACAGCCCCTCTATTTACATTCCAGCAATTTCTAAGCAGCCCTTACTGTTGGTTCCAGGCTTCTGTGCTCCCAGTGGGCTTTTCTCATTGTCCCTTTAGCCCCAGGGCGGTTGCAGCTTCTCGCTGTGTTAATCTCCCATTCATTCACTGAACTCTTTTTGGCTTCACAGTTTTTCTATCATTTGAATAATCAATTTCTTTTATTCAATTTCTTATGATTTGAAGAGTGAAAATGGTTTCCAATTTTCTGCCTGAACTCTTACTGATAGAATTAGAATAAATAATGTAAAAATACATGCCACTTCTAAAAAATCATATCTTTTTTCTTTATGTATAGCTTTCAGAAAATATAAATATTACTATTTTCTAATAATACCTTCTTATATTAATGTATTTAAATTATTATCAATTTTAGCGATATTCCTTTCTCTGTAACTCCTAACATGGTCTTAAAATTACAGCAAAAATGAGTTAGGAAAGAGCAAGAAATTATATTTTATAAAACATTTAATTATTAAAGATATGTAGTATTTATAGTTAAGAGACATAGAATTCTTGTCTTAAAGACTTTTCTTATTTATTTTTAGAGCAAGATGCAGTGGGGAGAAAGAGAGAAAGAGAAACATTGATGTACAAGAGAAATATTGATCATGAACCCATCAATCAGTTTCCTCTCGCACACCCCAACCAGGGATGTGGCCCAGAAGCAATGTGCGTGCCCCGGAATCTAACAGACAATCTTTCAGTTGGCGACTCTTAGTCCATTGAGCCACAGCAGTCAGGGCTAGAGATGTATAATTTTAATTGTATACTACTGATCCTGGCATTTTTAAAAAAAGATTGTTAATTATCTTAAAACTAAGTGTATATATATATATATATATATATATATATACACACACACACACATTGCAAAACAGAAATGTATATTAATTTGGATATTTTTCTTCCCCGATATTGAGTTTTCAAACCAATAAATAGGTAAGAGTAATAAAATGCTCAATGATGCATTTAAAATTGAGCCACAATTTAAAATTATTCCTTTTAAAATTATGCCATTTAAAATTAATGCCTTTTTTAATGGACTGTCTTTAATAGACAGATTTATCTACCAGATAGGTCCATGTTCATCATTCAGACTGAACTGTAATGGATATGTTTATCTTGTATCGTGATCACTACTGATATATTTGACTAGACAAGTGGTTTTGATCAGTCTGCATTTCAAGCATTATCATTTAGCAAGACTTGCACAGTCTCACATCATCTATGATAAAGAGTTCTTGAAACATACATACACAAAAAGGAGAGTTGGAGGAAAAAAGAAAGAAAGAGGGCAGTAGAAATGGAGGGCTTTTTTTTTAGTTTTACTTTACAAACTTACTTATTTAATACCTAAAGGAAAAGTTATATAAATTTTGACTTTCCCAACTACTTCAACTCCGTCCTTGTCTCCTGGACCTTGGCCTCCACTTGACCCTTCCGCAGTCAATTTTGTCCATGTCTGAAGCCATTCCAAGATCTAAACATCTGGCCCCCCCAATGAATTTTAGACAGTGTATGTCCCAGTGGCAATATAATTGGTATGATTTTTCTACCCCTAGTCTTTATAAATTCTCTAGTGCAATTGACCCAATACAAAAGTGCTTTATACACTCAATGAACTGACTGGCTGTCACTTGATGCTGGAGTAAGAGAATGAGCATAAAATCAAGTGGTCTTTGAAGATCTCAGAAAATTTCTATCTTTAAGCTAATATTAGTCAAGTCTTCCTGATGTATGATGCATTTGGAACCTCTTGAATTTTAAATCAAAGCCTAATAGGAATACCAACTCCTTTTTATTAGGGCAAAGCATGTAAAATTGCTCATATTTGACCATTTCAGGCCTAAAAAAATAGCCATTTCATAAAGTTCAACAAAATAGCTTCCAAAAAAACTGAAAGAAGCTCACCTAAGAATGTCTGTTGAAGAAGGGAGATTTTACATACGTGTGAAATTAACTAATGCCATTTATAAAATAAAGGCAATGAGCCCTTGTCTGCATGAATTCATAGGAACTCTGCAAACCGCCCGAAACATCATTGTCCAAAGCATCAAACTTTCTCTTCGACCCCGTGATCTAGCAAGGTCGGAGTCAATGAGCCTGGGGAAGAAGTACAGCAGACCCATGGAGGGTTCAGTCTTTCATTCTGACCATTCTGCTTACAGCAACATGCCTGGTTCTACAGAAAACAAATCTGTGTGCTTGTTTCAACTAATCTTGTAAACTAACAAATCAGCTGTCGGAATTATCCTTTTGTTCCCTTGGAAAGAAAGGATATTACCTTGATGATTTCTAAGATACTTTTCATCCTGAAAGTTATTCATTAATATGATTCTGTTCTTGAAAAGTGGCTTTACTGGCAAATTGAAACTTGTTTCTGACTCTTAAAACATTCTTCGCAACTTAATTCTCGACTTAAACAGGGCACAATAGTATTTAAATTTTTATCTGATTCTCACAGTTATAAAATATCTTAATCTGACTTTATCTTACTGTTCATTCATGAAGACTTTCTTTGTAATTTACAGCCATGCAATGTTTTTTAAAATTGTTTTCACTACTTTTCATGTGTTTAAATCATACATTAAAATAATCTAGTAAAATGATTTTAACAAACATTGCAGGGTTACAAATTTAACTTTAAGCTGGCTGTCTTTGGTATATTTCTCTATTCCTCTCATTTTCACAGTTCCTTGAGCGATAGGTTCCTGCCGACAGAAAAGCCATCATTGGCCCAAACACTCACAAGAGAAGGCTGGCGATCTTACCCTGCCCACAGCTGGCACTGCCTTCGCCACAACCAGAGGCCGTGGTCACTGTACTGCCGAGGTTGCTCTAGCACTCCTTAAGGCTGTAAATAGGACTCCACTGCTTGAGAATTATCCAGCAATCTGGATTTGCTCATTGTTGCTACTGCTCAAGGTACCCTAGAAATAGAAAAAAAATCATTTTTTTCACACATTTCATATTCAGACAAGTACTTCCCATCAGCTGAACACTGCTGGGAGTCAGTTGTCTAAGAAATCTGGGTTACGCAGTTTGTTAACTTTTAGCCCCCTATGCTTCAGGAACTAGATAGAATTGAAGGATAGTAATGACTGTGGGAGCCACCAAACAAGTACCTGATGGTTTAACTCTGTGGATCTTGAGCATCTATTGTTGCCGTTGTACCCCTATTAATGTTCCACTGGTAATATGCAAAACCACTTTGCGCTTTCAGCTAATAAGGCAAGGATTCTTTGAGCAAACAAAGTTGTTCTCAGAAAAAGGTAAAATCCAAGGGCCCACAAGTCTCTATATCCATCTTTGTGTGACATTAATTTCTTTTCTGATTCATTCAATATCCATCCTCTGTATTTAACAATCTAAAGACTAAATATGAGTGCCAAATACCACCAATTCACCTTACATAAGAGAGTCGGTGAAAGAGAGAAAGTGAAATAATAAATAAAGCAATTAATGAGCACATATGAATGAATACTTGGAATGCACATTAAAATTGCAAATACATAAATAGCACCCAAGCAAGAAAATGTGCATAATGCCACTACCCTCTTTTCTACAAATAGATACCTAGACATTCTTGATATTAATAACTAACTATATAGATAGGAACGTGTAGAGTGAGACAGACAAAAATGAAGATGAATACTAAGATAAAGTCCAGAAAGCACACATACTTAATACTAATCATTGACTTAAGAGCCAGTGAAACTTTTTTCTTCCACAAACCAGTTTGAGAATATGTAAGAATATGAATCACCCTCCCAAAAAAAGAAGAAAAAGAAAAAAGGATGGACGTGAGTGGATATATGCCGTATTTCTAATACTGTTTCTGAAGGTTCATTGACCCTCTGAAGTTTATCAACCCACTAAATGTTTCCTACAATGATCATTTATTATTTTTCTAACAGGAGAAATTTAAATATACGCTCTTAAGAACAAAAGAACAGGCAGCCTACTTGGTAATGTGGAACTTTTCTATACTTCTAGGAAATTAAAACAACAAAATCTTTCTAAAATTGAAGTGGCTACATAGTATAGAAGCCAGACCATTCTAAAAAAATGAGTAAATAGGAACTTGTTTTGAGCAAAGGCAGAGGACAAAAAAAAAATTCTGTTCATGAACTACATCATCTTTGTAACATTATGGATTCTACTATTTAGGTAATATAAAACTAAACTCAAATTATTCTCTCAGAATTGCTTATACCAACTCAAAATCTTCCATAAAGACATTGTATTTTTAGCTTATTTTCAAACTGTCTCACTTAGGAAACACTTGCATTGCCTACCAAAAAATACATGGAGCCTCTGCTGTAAGAATAAAAAATCACTTTCCTATGCATAATAACATTTTGGTGATTAATACCTAATGTACATGTAGAGGTATAGTTTCAGGGGTTTTTTTTGAAAATATGAATTAGGAATATTTATTTGCCAGGGGAGTTTCCTTTAAAATATTTCCACAGTTTTACATTCTGTGGATAGCTTTAGAGCTGTGAATCTACCCAGTATTTCTTCAATTGTGCTCTTTTAATTATCAAATAGGGATTGAGTTTGTTCGAACTCATAAATACTATGTGTAATTCAATTGATGGGTGATAATATTGATGCTACTTAAGAATAGTCTATGGTAGTAAATTAACAGAAGGGAGTAACTACATGAAAGTGAGTACCCAAGGAAAAAATAATTGCACTTTATTTATTTCACTTAATAAGCAATTGTGAATAAATTAATTGCATGTGTTTTTTCTCAATACTGTTTTCAAGTTATTTTAGGAGGCAGAAATGAAGATGGAATGAAAAACAATAAGTAAAATTAGAGTATGTTTATAATAATTTTAACTTTACTCAATGCCTAAAATTCAAAAAATATCTAATTTATATAATGAAATTAATTTATTATAACACCAGTTTGATAATTTTGTCATTATTAATGTTTAGACTTTCACTCCCCTGAGTCCTACCTTGTGTTTTGTTGCCTATTAGTGGCTTTTTAGGTATGTGCTGTTAACTGGGGACTAACGATTCCTCAGGTTTCAGGACAGGAGTTGTTTGTGTTGGTGATATTTTTCTGGATATTACTCAGGTGCAATACATAATTAATGAAACAGAGCTTTACTAAAGCACACCCTGCAACAGTATTTCAGGGCCCCTACATTTCCAATTTTATTTCCTACCATTTATCCCCGAGAATTCTGGAAGGTGATGTTCTACAAGTTGAGAACCATTGCTCCTACATTTGGGCACTAGTGCTAGGATCAAAAATGACATCTTCCCCTGTGGATGCCCAACAAGTATTTACTAATGTAAAAGTTTGACAGATCTCCAGTCAGATCAGTAACCTCAGTTTGACCTCTCCAAGCAGAAATACCTTTATCATTTATCTGCGCACGTATCTGTTACCATCTCTCCTTTGTTTCTATTATCCTACTTGTTATGCTACAGCTCTAAATCTACCAGCTAGATTAGATTGTACACCACTGTTAGTATCTCATGTAAATTTCTTCTTTGGTATGTTAGTCTTTTTCTCCAACACTGTTACAAGCGGGAATGTTATCTATGTTCTTTAATAACCTCCTACAGCAACTAAAACATATTTTCTTATTGAATAAAACATAAGAGGTTGAATAAGTCAGTTAAAGGCATAAGCAATTGCCATATTTATTCAACCCACATTTATTGAGTACCTACTTGATGTGAGATACGATGCTTTTGATACTGGGGATTCTAAGGAGAAAAAACAAACAAACAAAGACATTAACCTTATAGAGCATATTCTATTGATGTAGACAGAAAATTTCACCAAAAGTTAAAATCAGGGAAATTGGTACTATAAGTAGAGGCAAAAACAAGATGTAATAAAAGGGAGGGGAAGATTGTGTGATGGGCAGTTAGCACAAACTTGATAGAGGCTATGAGTCTAGAGTCTGAACTACAGTTAAATAGAGATTTTATGATTGCCTTTATGCATGTAAAATAATCCCTTCTTAATTGGTAATGTCTGATTTAGTACATTGTTTTATTAATGTGAAAGAATAGTTTATTCATTGTTAAAGCTACATCTATATTAAATGCTACAACACAGCGAGGACATTAGAGAGATTCTAGGTATTAATTTTCTCTTGAAAAGAAAAACTAATAGCATAGTTGCAATGGGAGTACATTCTTATTTCAAGAGCAAATTTATTTATCAATTTGTTTTTAATTGTCCCCACAAAGCAGCACAATCTGCAGGCTCATACCTCCAGCTGTAGGTGTGGTTTATTCAAGCAATACCAGTGAGATCAGCCTTGGTGCAGCTTGTCATCCATGTTCGTTACTCCAAGTGCTAAACTTAAGAGGTATTCTGGTATCTAATTTAAAAATTACGTGTCACATGCTCTCATAAATTAGCAAAATTGTGCCATTTAGTTTCAATACTGGCTTGACATAAACATTGCTTTTTATAAAAACCCAAAAAATGTTTATAATCCTTAAAATAACTATATGTCATTTTCTTAATATTTGGAAATGAGTTTTGAAATACTTCTGAGCTTTCATTTTATAACCCTGTTTTGGCTGGGGCTGTAGAGTTCTAGAATGGATTCTATTTCAGTTCTTTTTGGGAGACATTGAAGTTTGCACTCAATGTTTGCCTTTTGGGTTTTTTCATAAATACTGAAACTACAATGTAACCCATTCATCCCTAGCTTCATCAATTTATAATAACAAAGGCAAATTGCATTTCTTTCATATAAACAAGTTATTAGAATGAGAGCCCTATACTAGCTTAATTAAAGACAATTATCTCAGACACGATTCCAGCTAGATTTGATAAGAATTCCCCTAGTCCTTCCATTCTCCAGCATTTAAATCATTGATCTTAAACAAAATGTCTACTAGATATTTCTCCAGCAAAATGGATTTATTCGGGAACAAGAAGGAGTCTCAATATAGCACATTCAACCATGGCAAAGTGGTGTGAAAATCTGCTAAAATGAAGGAGAAGAAATTCTTGTAGAGGGAAAGAGGATGTTGTGCTTTGAAATCATCTACTAATGTAGCCTGTGAGAGCTTCCCCTTCTGGCCTAATTTATTTAAAGTGTGGTTTCTGCTTACTAATTTTTTAAATTCAATTCCACTGCTGGGATTATATCCTAAGAACCTTGAAACACCAATCCATAAGAACCTATGTACCCCAATGTTCATACCAGCACAATTTACAATTTCAAAGAGGTGGAAGCAACCTACATGTCCATAAGTAAATGACTGGGTCAAAAAACAATGGTACATTTACACAATGAAATACTACACAGCAGAAAGAAAGAAGGAGCTCCTACCCTTTGCAACAGCATGGATGGAACTGGAGAGCATTATGATAAGTGAAATAAGCCAGGCAGTGAAAGACAAATATCATATGATCTCACCTTTAACTGGAACCTAATCAACAAAACAGACACGTAATGAAATATAACCAGATCCATCAAAATCAAGAACAACCTAAGACTAACTAAAGGGGAGGTGGGAGGGAATACTGGGGAGAAAGGGGGTAAGGGTTTTCAGGAACAACTGTAAAAGACACACGGACAAAACCAAGGGTGGGGGGTTGGGATCAGGAAGGAGGTGAGGATGGGTAGGGTGGAGGGTAGTAAATGGAGACAACTGTACTTGAACAACAATAAAATAATTAAAAAACAAAACCAAAACGAAACATCTTGCCATTGTGCTGCTTTTCCAGCTGCCTGGCCATGTGAAGAGAACTGGTTTCTTGTGGGATGGGTGCTGGTAGCAACACTGCAGCCCTGGGTAGAGGATAGTGACCTTTCATACAAAGGGTCATTTCCAGCTGCCTGTATTGCTCCATGGGACAGGAACTCAGGAGCAGCCTGTGCAGAATGAAGCTAAGTGGCAATCACCGGCCATTTCAACCTCCTTCTAATTGCCTTTCTTAACTACAAGGGAGTAGAAAGCTAAAAACTATTTTTTACAGACTTCCTTGTAGCTGGAGTTATGGATGCAAATTAGCATCTGCCAATTACAGGCATCCCTTAGAGATTTGGCAAGTGGAGGTGAGGCTGCAGACAACTGCAGTTGCTGGCAGCAAAAGGGTCATGGAAGATGTGGGGCGTTTTTGCAGCCAGGTTCCAGCCACTAGCTTTGAAGTTGCTAAAATGTAGGTACACTGGATCACCGCTACTGCAGGGTAAGGGACAGCCTCCAGGGGCTCCTCCATCCTCACTGTGATGGAGGTAGGAGCTCCAATGGCAGGCCAGGTAAGTGGTTTGTTTGGGGATTCATTCCTGAATACTCAGCCTGTAGTTCTTATGACAACTTCTTGTTTTCACTCCCTTTCTCCTTAAAATGACTAGAACGGTTTGGGTGGATAGCATGCAATGCAATATACAGATGATATATTGTACCCCATAAAGTTATATAATCTTATTAACCAATGTCACTTTAATAAATGTATTTTAAAAAACTAGAATGTTTACTATGTCCTGCAACTGAGCTATGACAGATATTCATTGTGAGTCTCACTCATAACTGCCCAAACTTGGCTATTTTCGGAGACTTTTTCCTGCTTCGTTTCACTGAATCGGCAGCTGTTGCCATCACTGATGAATGGTGCACTCATTTAAGAAAGCATATTTCCAAACTGCTTTCACATGGTGAGAAATAGTTGAGTATCATTCCTGAAATGGTTCCAGGACATGCAGTGTCTTATAATCAGAGACCTGTTAGCTCTAGATTAGGTTCCCAAAACCCACTTCATTGATTACCTGGAAAATAACCTCCCCCTGGGTAGTTGTCAGCATCAGCATCAGTTCCCTTCAGTTGAAACCAACCCCCTTGCTCATGAGTTTTTCTTAGACCCCAAGAGAGTCATGCTGGAAACTGACATGTAAATACTTCCTAAACAAAGAGTATCTGTTCTGTTTTATCTCTGTTTGCTTTATAACACTCATAATTATAACCATATACCTGTGGGCAAAATTCTAGACCAGAAAAAATTCTTACTAATACAATAAAAATGGGCATTTTTTATATATGCTCTTATTTTTCTGCGTTTTCCATGATTTAAAAAACTGTTTTCTCAAAGACCTAAATATACTAGTTAACATTAAAGTCAGTTTTTGTTTCCATGAATATTTTCACTTTGGCCTTTTACTGAATTTATTTCAGATAAAATAATGTACTCTTTTTGTACATGATGTGGGATTATTATATACTTCCATATATACCCACTTTCAGATTTTGACTCTACAAACCCTCAGATCAGTTAATTTACCTAAATTAATGTGGTTACTTCATACACTTGAATGTTTAATATTTAAACTTTACAATGGAATTGTTTTGAAGTTTTACCTTTAATTATTGATACATTTACTACTCAGATCTTGAAGCTACCCAGTATATCCATTTATTTATTTTGGAAGAATAAAGATGCTAGTCCTTCCACTGATAGATGGACTCTCATTCCCTTTCCCTAGAAACCAGCCTTGATTTCTGATTTACTTGTCCAACATAATGCAAAAAAAAGTCATGTCTTGTTCATCTGTAGCAAGATCATAACCTGTCTTGCAGATTCTACCCTGACTGCTTGGAACACTTGTTTTTATGTATGTCCTTTTGGAAGAGAGCTGCCCTGAAGTGCAACAAATATGAAACTGTTGTGGACCGCTCTGCATGGTTCTAGGAATTGTAACTCTGCCCCCTGTGGCCAAGGGCGAGGGATGACCTTTGGAATGAAGGCCACAGGAGACAAAGCTTGTCTCTGGTAGCAAATGCTGCCCCAGTTTCCTCTCCCTGCCCCCAAAGCTTGGTTGGAAGTCAATGACAGGTAAGACCCCTCACAATGGGGGGCAACCTAAGCCAGACTTGATCACTTGGCCATCATGGAAGGACTCGGTGGAGGGTGCCGCAACAAAGAGCAATGAACTCTTACCCCCCACCCCCGGCTTTGACATAGCCCGAATCCCCAAGTTCTCTGGAAGAACTGCTTCCTGGCTCTAATCCCCTTAAGCCTGAATACCTGATGGGGAGAGGTGCAGTTTCTTGTCTCACTACAGCGTGTCCTGGGGAAAAATCTGGCATCACAAAGATTTGCTGATAAACCTGTGAAATCTGCTCTGCTAAGAGTGCTTTCATTCATATGTTAAGGGTTCAAGCAAGAAACCCTAAAACTCTTCCTGACAGACTCTGACTCATACTAAGCCCTCAGATTTCTTTGAAATGTTATCTACTGTTTGATCCTTGCCACCCTGTATTCTTGTGTATTACAACTCAATAAAAGCCCCTGGAGAAGGGGGCTCAATGCCTTTTTCCTCTGAGAAACTGGTCACTGCCCACGGCCTTTTTCTTCTGGGAAAATGGCCACCTCTCCTCCCCAAGCAGATCACATTATATCTTTGTCATGTTTACTCTCATCTGTGGCTGCTGGGGGGACTTGTGAGGAAAGTCGCCCCCACATGAAACTACCATGATGAGGGAAGCACAAGCCTCATGAAGATTTCTCTGAAGCAGGAGACACCCTGGGGAGTGAGAGGAAGAGAGATATCAAGAGAGAGAGACAGGGAGAGAGAGGGAGTACAAAAGAGCTCAGAGATAGAGAAATACAGACAAAGCAGCCATCTTTAAGAGGAATCTAAAGTATTCTCTTGCCCCAGCTGATTATCAACGATCAAAGAAAACTTTACAACAAACCCCTCTATAAACTTCTGACCTCTGAAGTTGGAAAGAAAATGAAATGGTTGCTTTAAGCCACTAAATTTTTGGAATGTTTATTATATAGCAATATAGGAATAACACATTCATTCATTCAATAAATATTTTTAAAAAATTACTGCATGCTGGGTAACACAAAAAATGACCATGTTGGATAACAGTAAAACCTCTTATTTACAATGAAAACACTCTCCAGTATGACATTAACAACAAGTAAATGAATGGTTACACAAAATTTGCGGAGACCAATATTAGAGAAATACACAGAGTATCACAGGAGAAGAGATGAAAATGCATCTCATAAGGGGGAGGTGAGAGTGAAGTGAAGAATTGTAGAGAAAGAAATAGAATTGAGCCCATGTATTAATGGGATTCCTTTATGTAGGTAAATTAGTAAGAGACATCTGAGGGACAGGGAATAGACTACAAAGGGAGAGTGACACATGCTCATTGTTGTATTGGTGAGATGGTTTTCTGTAAATATACAGCAAGATGTACATGGGGGAATGGTGGAGAGGTTTCAACATAGAAAATGTGATAATTATCAAGGGCCTTGTGTACCATATATAGTATCCTGTAGGTAATGTGTTTTTAAAAGATTTTAAAGTAGTCAAACCACTATACTAATAGATCCCCAAATATTTGACTATTCAAAGACAAGAATATTTCTTGCTCAATCGAAAAGTCCAAAATCTCCAAGATAGGTTTAAATTAACTGGAAGATGGCAGTGGGACAGTGCTGTGCTCCACACAGTCATTCACAGACCCAGAATGAAGTAAGTTTGATATCTTTGAACATGACATTCAAGGTCACTCACAAGATCTGAACCCAGCAGGCACAAAGGAACGAATGTAGGGAATCAAATCTGCAATTCTTTATGTGCCATGCCTGGAAAGTGGTTCGTATCACTTCTATCCTCATTTCTCTGGTTAGAGATCAGTCATAAGACCTGCCCTAACCATAAGAGGGTCTGGGAAATGTAGTATAGCCAGATTCTCAGAGATAGGAGAAA
Source organism: Sturnira hondurensis (assembly GCF_014824575.4). NCBI lineage: Eukaryota > Metazoa > Chordata > Mammalia > Chiroptera > Phyllostomidae > Sturnira > Sturnira hondurensis. The sequence goes on from NW_028081539.1 coordinate 1,652,904, forward strand.
ACTGTTTGTTTTTATCCTCACCCTAGGAGATTTTTTCATTGCTTTTCAAGAGAAAGGGAGAAAGAGAGAATCATTGATGTAAGAGAAGCATCAGTTGGTTGCCTCCCATATGCACCTGGACTGGGGATCAAACCCACAACCTAGGTATGAGCCCTGACCAGGAATTGAACCCACAACCATTCCATTATGGGATGATGCTTCAACCAACTGAGGCACCTGGTCAGGGCAGAAATCTTTTTTTTTTTTGAATAGCCAACATTTCTCTCTCACACAGGTAAAAAAAATAAATTTTGACAACAAATTTGATGTGGAGAAGTTTAACAGAGAAGGTGTTCATGATAGTGACCTGATTTTTCACTTGAGTAATTTAGTGGATACCCATGTCTTTTAATTAGATAGAGGATACAGAAAAAAAGTAGCATCCACAGATTTTTATTATGAGGGGATAATGTTAACAATGACAAACCACCGCAACTCAATTTTTCTCAGATAAGAATCATCAAGTTTTGAGGGGCTAAGTAAATTCCCTGAGGTTATACAATTATTAAATGATAGATCAGGAATCTAAGATCTATTTAATTTCATAGTTCATATCTTTAACTACAAACACAACATAAAAGTTAGAATATTCAGAAAACAACTCTAAGTAGTCTTATAAACCTCATAAAACTCTAGATATATATATATATATAAATTTGTATGTCATGAGAGCACAGAAATGGTTTGAAACCCGTCTATCTCTCAGCTTGCCAAGGGAGGGTGTAGAGAGAAATAAGAGAAACAAAGAAAATCTGCTAAGATGAGTCTCTTAGTCCTGGATCCTAGACCACACCTCCACTGCCTGACAGGACATATAAGAAACACTGGTCTGAAAACTGAGAAACGAGCCACAGGAGCACTCTAAATCTGGGAAACTCAGTACTCTAGTTTGTAAACCAAAGGGATCATGCGAGGTGGGAGGCTGTTTCCATAAATTTAGCTCTCAAATCCCCAAAACAGAGTATAAGTTAATGATCAATTGAACAATACTGAAAAACGAAGAACACAACTCTTTTCATCAAGGTCATTCATATCCTAGCAAAGAGTTTTCTCTGAGCACTAAAGCATGCTTATAAGTGTTGTCTTATTGCTTCTTCTTATATCAGCTTAAGTGCAAAATAACAGCATCTTTGTTTTGTGGACTTTCACCATCTTTCCACAAAGGGAGTGACGGAGGCTGCTGTCTGTCCCCAGAGTGGTGTCCCAATCTTCGTGAGGTCACGACTATGCTGGGTTCCTCAGACTTCCTGAGTCCGAGTTTGGCTGAGTGCCACTGGGCGCCATGTGAACAGACAGGATGCAGGACACTTACAGGCCTGGCCCATATATATCTCCCTTGTGTGTGATCATCATCTCTAGTCATGCTCTTCCTCCACCCATTAACTGTACATAAATGATTCAGAGATCCTAGAGAATGTCAGAGCTGTAACAGTACAAGAGTTGCTTAAATAAATAAAGTAGTTCTCCAAATAATAGCATTTTGTTCAATGTTTTGTTATAATGTTGACAAGTAAAGAAAATATTGATTCCCAGTTTGGGGGTGACTGTGTATGAGGAGCATGCATGTTCTTCCCATGTCTGTGTGGGTGGTCTCTGGGGCTCTGGTTTCCTCCCACAACTCGAAGATGTGCACATGAGGTGAGTTGGTTTGTCTAAATTGCTCCAGTCTGAGTGCATGAGGAGTGTGTGTGTGAGCTGCTTTGCCATGGATGGCAAAGGGTTCTGTCCAGGGTTCACTCATAGCTAGTGCTCTGAGCTAGCTGGACAGGCCCCAGCTACCCTCGACCCTGGACTGGAATAGTGTATTGGAAAATCATGACCTCACTTGTTATTCATCTTTCTTAAATGTATGTATACAGCATATTTATTTCAATGTTTAATATTAGAAGTGTTTTGGGTCTTTATTGAGAAATTTTGTGAAGTTTGTGTGACCAGAAATGTGCTGTCGTATTTGATTTGTGTTTATATCAATTAGCCTGTGGTAAAATTTATTTTTGTTATACATCTTTTTACTTAAAGTTGCAGTTTCCAAGAACTTACTGATAACATTAAGTGAGGACTTACTGTATACTTAAATGTAAAGAGGAAATGTACTCTCATACAGATAAGTTTATGAAATCTTGGAAGTTGTTTGTTACAATTAATGTTACTATCATTAATACACAAAAAGATGGTAAAAAATCCTATAGAACAGACATAAAAATGAATGGGATTTTTAAATAAGGCTGAACGTGTCACATTGTAAGGATGTGGGATTTTAGTCACTTATAATATTTCAAAATTTAGGCATTTGCCCTTATGATCTATTATTCTAGCACCATGGAATTCTGTAGAAAACACTTGAATTTTCAACAGAAAACTTAAGGGAAAGTTAAGGTCATGAAGAAGAGAAAGGAGCTTGAGAGGAAAGAAGAAAATTAGGGGGATGGAGGCAGAAAGGCCAAGAGTAGAACTGTAGAAGATAGAAGTGTGCCACAGAGCCTAACGCTACAGTATGGCAGAGAAGTGAAAATACTCATCCTACCAGTTGAGATCGTGAGTGCCAAACACTCAATGTCAACCTATATATTTAGTACTTAGAATGTACCAGACAGTGTACTAGCAGAGATGAAAAAAAGAACCATGGGAGACAAGAGCCAATCTCTACAGAGTTTGCATTTTATTTATTGTTTGTTATTTTTAATAGTTCATTTTCATTATATTTTTATTACCACTTATCCTTTGTATACCCCCTTCCATCTCCACTCACAACCCTCCCCCACCAAAATCACCACATTGTTGTGTATGTCCATCAATTCTTTTCCTTTTTTGTTCTATTGCTCCACAACCCCTCCAAGAGAAGTGGCCTTTAATGATAGCTTATTTGAGGCAGATTAAATTTTATTGTGGATTTATGGAGTAGCAGAGAATTAAACACATCAGGATGTAGGGATAGAAGGTGATGGTGTAGAGAGAGTGTGCACACTGATGTAAATGCAGGTAGCTAGAGCACCCCGAAGAAAGGCAAAGGGAGATGAGATGAGCTCAAGGATAAAAAACAGGCGCCAGATCACACGTAACTCTACAAATCAAGGTAGGTATCCACAAGTGTGATAAGCAATCATTAGAAGGCTTAAATGACTATTTTTTCTTTAAATATTTATCTTTCTTGACTTTTACACTTTGGAGGAATATTGGCCAGTTATTTTTTTCTTGATTTGTGCTTATTTGATGTTTCCTCATGATTAATTTAGGTTACTCATTGTCCTCAAGAACACTAAAAAGCAATATGATGCCCTGAGAAGAGAGAGGCAGCCTGTGAGTAAACATCTGAGGTTATTGTGTCATTCTGCTGGTAATGTTAACTTTGATTAGTTCTTTAGGGTGGTACATGGGCCTGATTCAATCAAGATACAGAAAATATATAATAATCTGACCAGGGGCATCTGTTATAAAGGATTATTTATTTTAAGAGCAAACTGAAGTAATTGGAGAGTGCTAGTAAGAGATAAAGAGCATGCTAAGGAATATAGGAATCCCGGATGTAGGGGTCAGCCACTACAGTTGGTACTTGCTGAGTACTCAGTGGTTGGTGATGGCAGAGAGCATTCAAAGGAAAAACAAACCTAAGGAGGGTGCCCTCTAGGGCTGAGATATAGGCCTATTTAGGGAAGGTATGGTCCTGGCTTTACTGAGGTCTCTACTGATGGGACTCTCTGGAAAAATGCTTTTAGGGTTTCCAGGGAAAGCTGTCAGTCTTAGAGGGTTTGGAGGAATCTGTACATGGGACGAGGCCAGGCCAGTGACAATGAGGAACCATCTTCGGGAGGAGCTATGATGCTGACCTTCCTATGCTGCAGGAGCTACGCACACTGCAAGGCCCACCATAGGAAGGGCAAGGAAAAGCCAGAACTAGGAAGAGAAAGCCTAATATCGTGCCAGCTGGCCAAGCAGAAATACACAGATCATCCAACTCGGGGTCTCAGAGAAACTGATGAAGGGCAAGGTTAGACTTCAGATGTAATAAAATACATAATTGGAGGAGGTTTTTGTCTGATAGTTTCTTCACTATGAAGTAATATTTTTCTCTTTGTCATTAATAAATATAGAGAGATATGCTGAGATTATACAAATAAGCATCTGCAAATTGTAGCATTTATTAGTGATTCTTGCCTGAATAATTTAGTACTGTGCTATTCTCCAAAAGTTGATTCATTATTTCTACAACATTTTCTACATTTGTTGTTTAGAATTTTTGTAAGGAAGAGCTATCACTCTCCCCTATGTGTTTATTTGTTTGTTTGTTTATATAAATATGGACTCACAGATAATTATATGTTTTAATGTAGTACTATCATTTATTTTGTTGCTCAAATTTTTCTAGATTTAGCTACTGGGAGTTCCTTCAGGGAGACTTCTGATTCTTTTTCACATGTTTCCATGATCTCTTCTTAGCACAACAGAATGTTCTGGGGTTAGCTTGAATTTTCCCCACCTAAACTCTGGAATTAGCTTCTTCAAAAAACTTAAATTACTTTTAATGAAGAACTTTATTCAGAAACATAAATCTGGGTCTTGCCACTGGACTGACATTTCCCTGTAAGCATACGAAGCTAAAAAATACTCATATGTATACATGCATATATATATATATATACATATCTGTGACAATTTATTACATATCTCTATATAAACACATAGAGATATGTATGTAAATTTGTGTATATATATCAAGTATGCATATACACAGATGTGTGCATATCATATTCACAGAAGTCCCACTTCCTGTGTATTCCTTGTATCCTGCTCTCATTTCCTCACTCTTTCTACCATATTCCGAGCCACCAATACCTAATCTAGTGAGTAAACAACCTCATTAGTTTCCAGATTATTCTTCTAGGGATTTTGGGGGGGAGCAGGGAGAAGTAAATACATATTTTTCCTATTTTCTTCTTTCTTGCATGAAGGATGTGATAGTATCTTTTGTAATTCACTGAATTCACTTATATCCATATCAGTTTGACCATACTTTTCCTATACAAAGATGAAAGTGTTTTCTTCTAGTGTTTGAATTGCTTCATTTTTATTTACAACCTTTCCATTTGGAGTTGATTCCTGTGGAAGGTGTGAAGTGTGAATTTAATTTTATATTTTCCAAATGGCCATCAAGTGGTCACAGTCCATTTTATTTCTCTCCATTCCTGCTCCAGCAATTTGAGATGCCACCTTTATCATACACAAATCTTCTATTTGTAGTTGGGTCTTTACCTGGGCTTTTTATTTCATTCCACCTTTCTCTTTGTCATCTGTCAATACAACATTGTTACAATTAAGAGCTTTGAAATATGTCTTAAAATTTAGTAGGGCTACTAACTGTGTAGTTTTCCTTTTTTAGTGGTGCCTGGCTATTCTTGCATGTTCAGTTTTACCACGTGAACATTAGTATCAACTCCTCTAACTTTATTTTAAAGTTCGTTAGTATTTTTATTGAGATTACATTGACTTTATAAATTACCTCAGGAAGAATTGACATGATTATGATGTGGAGTCACTTTACGCAAGAACAGATTACATCCTATTTGCTGAAAGTCTACTTTACTACCTCTCAGGGGTGTTTTAAAGTTTTCCTTCTATAGGTCTTACATAACTCTGTCTAAATTTTTAAATGTCTCTAATCTTTGTTTCTATTGTGAGTGGGTTTGCTTTAATATTATGTCCTCTAACTGGTTACTTTTTATATAAAGATGGCTATGGATTCATGCATGTCAATTTCATAGCCTACAATCTTACTAAATTAATTTTTTATTATTGCATTGTTAGTGTTTGCTAGTTTTATCTATAATTATCTCCAGTTTCCAAAGTTCACTATTATAGCATCTGCAAATAGTGACATTCTTCTTGTTTACCAAATATTTTGTCTATAATTGATTTATCCTGTCTAATTTTTTGGCAAATACATATATTCTGTTATATATGTACCTATATCAGAATACTAAATTTATGTGTATAAAACAACAGGATATTAAATAGTAGTGGAGGTAGTGGATATTCTTACCTTTTTCCTCTTCTTAGTAAAAATATCCTTAGTATTTTCTCTTTCCGTAAGATGCTGGCCTTAGAACTAAGATATTGCCTATTTTAAGTTTTTTTAATCAGAAAGTTATTGAATTTTGTCAGAGTGATCAGCATCCATGAAAATACATATATTATTTTATTTGATATTGTGGTTTATAATATCATATGACTTTCTAATATACAACCAAATTTTTTTGTCCCTGGAATAAATTTACCTGATCAGTTATGGTACTTTCTTAGTGTGCTGTGGTATTCAGATTCCAAGTCTTTTTGCATTAATATCGACAAATATGTTTCTGTATTTACCAGGTTTAGTTATAATATTTGATTCATAAAAAGAGTTAGGGAGTGCTCTGGCTGGTATGGCTCAGCTGGTTGGAGCATTGTCCCATAACTGACAGGTTGAGGGTTCAATTCCTGTCTGGGCACATGCCTAGGTTTTGGATTTATTCCACAGTCCAGGTCTGTAGGATCCATGGTCCAAGTGCATGTAGGAGGCAAGCAAACAATGCTTCTCTTTCTCTCTTCTTCTCTCTCTCTCTTCTTCTCTCTCCAAAAGCAATGAAAAATGTCCCTGGATGAAGAAGAGGAGGAGGGGGAGAAAGAAGGGGGTGAGGAGGAGGGGTAGAAAAAGGGGTAGAGAAGGGAGACAAGGAGAAAGAGGAAGAGGAAGAAGGAGAAGGAGTAGAAAAATAATTGGGGAGTATAATTTTTTTAGAGGCTCACCTGAGAATATGTTTATTGATTCTTGAAAGAGAGGAAGTAGGGGAGGGAGGGAGAGAGAGAAAGTGTGAGAGGGAGTGAAACGTTGATTTGCTGCCTCTCTGCACCCTGACGAGACAGAACTGCAGTCCAGGTATGTGCTCTGACCAGGAATCAACCCATATCTTTTGGTGCATGGGGATGATGCTCCAACCAACTGAACCGCTCAGCCAGAGCAAGCATATAATGTCTTCACAATTTGCTAGAACTGTTTATAGAGCATTAGCTCTGAGTTTTAAAGGTTCAGTAAAATTTTTCTATACAATATCTGGGCCAGTTGCTTTTTAAGAGAAAGAGAATATAGGTTGTTCATTATTTTCTCTGTTTCTGCTATGAAAATCAGTCTGTTTAGGTTTTTTTTTTCTCTATGGTAGGATAAATTTCGATAATCTCTATTTTCAGGGAAAATTAACTAGATTTTCAAATGTATTCATCTAGAAGTAAACCTGAGTATGCTAATGAATTTTTAAATTTCTTCTGTTTCAATAATTCTTTCATACTCTATTTTTCATTCTTTTAGTTGATTCTCTACTCTCCTCAATGATCAGAATTAAATTATAATTTGAACTCTCTTTTGTGTGTACTTTGTAACTAATTTTTTCTAACATAATTATTTTTTCTTTTACATCTCTTTCCTGAATTCTAACAATTACTTCTTATCTATTTCTAATTAAAAAATTTTTAATCAACAGGGTTTTCTGTATTAAACATTTTTGTTTAAATATATTTATTTAATTTGGAGTGTTGCCTATAAATTACTTCTGCTTTGCAATTTTCTTTCAGGAAAACTTTTAATAGTTATTCTCTGTTGAATCTCATTTCTTGATTTTTTCTTGATGACTCTGGATAAGATCTGATCATGAATTAGCCATGAGGAATCATAAAAAGGAGGAATAAAAGAGCAAATAAGGAGCATGAGTAAATGTGTAGTTTGTGCTGGCTTTTATTTTAATGAGGAGGATGTAAGGGATTAGCCCATGTAGAATTGAAAGCCAATTGTGATTATAACTTTGAAATGGTTTATATGTATCAATAAGTTTGATACATTGTCTATTAATCTGAAATTATGGGACAGAATCAAACCATGGAATTGCTTTGTGCTCTTTTATCATTGGTGTTTGATTACTTGTTTTGTTACATTTTATAAAAAAATAAAATGTTGAGCAGAAATTTTCACCTTTGAGTTTCTTCCCCTATCAGTACTTCATCTGTCATCCAAAGTTGTTTCTTTGTTTTAATTTCTTTTTTTCTTACAGTAGTAGGCTTTTCCATTAGCCACCATGGCTCTTGTTTACATCCTATTCTTGTTGAACATAAGCTGTTTTGTCCAGATACAGAGAATTCAGCTGTAATTGCATAGACTTCTGTACCCTTTTTCTGAGATGAACTGCCCTGGGCCAGGCTATACTTGACCTGGTAGGGAATGCAACCAGTTATCAGGAGGAGATGATGCATGAAACCTGATGGCTCCCCTAATTTACCAATGGACCCTCAACTTTCTATTTTTATTTCAGAGAGTCAGAGACTGTCTTTCATTTCTACCCTTTAGCCAGGCTCTCTGTGGCAGCTCCGCCATCTAATAACTTACAAATTTGGTGATCTAAGTGAGAATCGTGTGAATTTTATTGACCCAGAGTAGAACTTCTGAGGTTGGGTTGGAGGTATTTAGGAATGGTGTTACTCCAGAATTTATCAGTTCTATTCTTGACTGTTACCCCAAAGATTTATGGCATAAAATTCTTTACTTGTTTGCTTGATACTAGTGAATTTTGGCTTAAAATAATTTTAATTTTGCTTGATATTACACAATGTGGAGGGACATTTTGTGATTTGGTGTCATTCTCCATCTGTATATGGAAGTCCTAACTTGATAGTTTACATAGTGTAGCAGTTAAAAGTGAGTTACAAGGGTCTGTATAAGTCAGTAGTAAAGACATGAAGGCCAAAGGTTAGATCACTGTTTTCTTTCTCTAAGAAATAATTTTGAAAGTATAAAGAGGTTAAAAATTGGACTAAAGAATAGCAAGTTCAAACAGTTTTAACATTGAAAAGATGTATGCATGCTCTAAGTTGGAAGACAAAAGAGAAAGTAATGTTTAATATAACCATAGAACTCATATTGCAGGCATTGATTTTTAGCCTTTTGTAACGCTAAATGAGCATACCTCTTGTTTTTAAAGTGTTTCACAGTGACCAGAGGGAAAGGAATTTCAGGGGAAATAGGGGAGGGATTTAGAGGAACATATGTAAAGGACACATGGACAACAACTGAGAAGGGTGAAAATGGGAGGGGGGAGCAGGGGGGCTGGGTGGGATGGGATGGGAGTCATAGATAGAAAACTGTACTTGAAAAATAATTAAATAAATTTTTAAAAAAGCAAAAAAAAAAGTGTTTCATTGAATCAAAGCACCAATGCCTACAATGCCAGTATAACACCGACAAGTTTTTTTCATGGCTTACTGTGAGTTTGTGATCTTTCCGTGCATTTCAGTGATTTGGCTGGTCCTAGGAAATTTCTAGGGACAAAGACTTGTATGGAAGTGAAGACTAATTATTCATAATTGGTAAAAGAAAGCAGTTTCTGAAGAAGTCATGGATGATTAAAAAAAAAAACTTCTGTGAGCAGACACTACTTGTTGCCTTGAATTCTATGCAGGATGAAAACATGAACTGCAGGACAAAAAAAAAAAAAAGCAAAAAACCCAGAAACAAAATCCCCTTAATACTGGATGGCAAATTTGTGACAGCATGTCCTCACCCAGCTCTCTTCTACCAGTGATGTCCAGTGCTAACTCTTCTTTGTGCTCAATTAACCTGTGATTTCAGAATTATTTTTGACCAAACTACTTCTATTCCCTTTTCCCACTAACAATTGGATTGAGTAAGTAATTAAAATGAAAGTGAATCTGCCGATCGTGATTGACATTAGCGGTTCTTAGCCTTGTCTGTATGCTGGAAGCACACTTGGCAGAAACCTGAAAGTGATATGCCTGCATCTTATATCCAGAGGTTCCGGTTACTTTGTCCTAGGCTATGGCCTGGGCATCACTGTATTGTAGAAGTCCCTGGGCGATTTTAACATGTAGTCTGGAAAACGCGAGGTGGACTTCGGTAGTAAACACAGACTGCACGTTCAGCCTGTGGTGACCTTCATTCTGGGAACTCTAATTTTTTCACTTGTGCCAGAATAGCTGCTCCTGTAATGCAAAAATTTTGTTCTTCCCAAGACATATGGTTCCTGTCAGCAACCATGATACTGCCTCAGCTGGCAGTACAAGGCCCGTCCACGTGGGAGAGCCTATGGCGGTGGGTGACGGAAGGAAAACCTTCCTGCCTGGCCTCTTCCTGCATTGTCTCTAAAGCAGCTTTTTACATCAGTCTGCATTAGTGTCTTTTTTACCTGTATTCAAATCCAGCTCCTTGTTAAAAGAAAAAAGAAAAAGTTAAGATAGACATAGCACCTAGTTTGTTTCCTTTATTTTACTGAAAATATAGTGAAGATCATAGCAATCAGTTATTTGTAAAAGCTAACAAACTTGGTAGTGGCAAAGCTTGGTTGAAAATTCCCCCTTCCTAATTCCTAGGATGGGGGTTTTCTGGGTGAATTACTTCTTAAAACATTAGCCTTTATTGTTTACTTCCAAATGGCAAAAACAAAAACACAGGACACCTTTATTATAGTCTAATACAGTCCTCGGAAAAATAGGTAATTTAGCAGGAAGATTGTAAGTAAAAATGCTCTAGTCAGCAGGTTTTATTTTCTTCCCATCAAATACTTACTGACTTGCAGTACTAATGAGGACAGCAACTTTGGCCGTATCCCTCCTTGCTAATTTTCGATGTCTCATTGAGATTTTTTTCTTCTGAACTTTGACAAATTACTCTGAACTTGTGAGTTTATTGAAACACTGTCCTCATTTCCAGAATGCATTAAGTCTCACACTACTAAATAATTTACCCTGGAAAATAATGGTACTCTAGCTAATAATCAGGCTGATGAATTCAGCAAAGACTGGAGATGTGATAGATCTGAAAATGAAACAAAATGTAGAACAAGAATAAGTGCAAACTTAGAGGACTAGCAGGGGTGGTACAACTTAGCTTTATATTAGTAGTCTTCAAATTAGAAACCTCTTTTTTATGTAAGACCAAAAACCATTGCAATAAATAATATAACATAATGAATTGATTTATAAAAAGTTATTGTTGAAAACATTATTTTAATAGCATTTTCATTATAACATAACACACTACCATACAAAATCATATCACCTACTTCAAATTATATCAGTAGGTTAATGTCAACAGACAATAAAAACTTGATATAAATAATCAATGAGTGAGACATTAATGAATATTAATGTTCTCGAGATGATCACATTAAAATTGTTATTGTAGCTGTAAATAAGTGTTCTTTAATTACATATTTTTCTGGGCAACGTTAGAATTCCTGTTTAATACTAATTTTAACAATTTTAGCCCTGGCTGGTGTAGCTCAGTGGATTGAGCGTGGGCCTGTGAACCACATGATTGTGGTTCGATTCCCAGTCAGGGCACATACCTAGGTTGCAGGTCAGTTCCCAGCAGGGGACTCATGAGAGGCAACCACACATTGATATTTCTCTCCTTCTCTCTCCTTCCCTTCCCCTCAAAAGATAAATAAATAAAATCTTTTAAAAAAATAATTTTATAGTGAAAATGTTAACACTGAGATGAAAATCTTTATTATTCTTCAGATATTTTAAACCTAGATTTCAGCCTATTATTCCAGCATTGTAATAGGAAGACAAAATAAGAAAATATACACAAAAAATTAGAAAGAATATATAATAACAAAAATATATATGATGTCAAAGCAACTGCCTTGAATATTTTTTTGACGAAGACCTGTAGATAGATCTATAGATAGACAAAGAGAAAAAGCAAAATGATTAAAATTATATATAAAAAATAATGATTTCTATAATATTTTAGGTTTGGGAGGTAGTATGGTCTAATTAAAGGAAAATTTCAGCTCTCTCATTAGCTAGCTCTATAATCTTATGGAAATTTTAGTATTAGGGATATACATATGCTTTCACAAACATATAGCCTTCAAAATGTTAGCCTAATATGATATGGATTTGCAAGTTAGGTAGAAGGACTTTTTGTCACCAAATATTAATATATTAGATTGTCCTACTGTCTTCTAGTTCAACATGGTGTGTTTTCTCCTGCCTTATTCTTAGTAGCCCTTCTTGAGAGAAAGAAAAAAAATCTTTGTATAAATAAGAAATTTCCATCAACTCAGAATTAGACTCAAAACTCGGAGGGAGCTAAGCCCCTCTGTGGAAGCTGTTGAAATGTGGAGTATGCCATCCCTAGACATTCTTCAGGGAATCCTCTTCTTCGTGGCTCCGTGGGCCCTGTGAGCCTGTGTCATCTAGTGCCCACTCTTGTTCCCAGGCTCTCCCATGCATTGTCGCAAGTGGACATATAGCCAAACCATGACATTCAGGGATTGTTACCCAGTTTCTTTTTTTAATTAAACATTTTTATTGTTGTTTCTCATTTTCACCCCATTACCCTCCCCTGCGCTTGTTACCTAATTTCAAAAGCGAGGAATTTATTTGTTCACCGTGGCCCAATCTCTAGATAGAAGAACAGATTTCTAGGTGGGATCCAGACCACCTGGGCATCAACTGCATATGGAGTGCTTGTCCAGAAAGCAGATTTCTAGGCCTTCCCCCGACCTAAAGAACCAGGGCCCACGGGTGGGAATCGGGAATCTGCATTTGAATACACTTTTCAAGTGATTCTTATGCACACAGACTTAAAGAACCGTGAGATTAAATTCTAGTTCACACACACACACAAAAGAAAAAGAATAAAAGAAAGAAACTCAGTGGATACATTCTTCCAGATAGGAAGCTGATTGTGATTCCTGGGTAAAAAACTTCCTTGAAGAGGACCAAATGAAAATACCATAACTCTAAAGAAGAAAAAAATATCAAAAAAGAAAAATAATATGTATGTTAAAAAGTAGAAGAAGAATATTTAAGACATATATCATCAATTTTCCAGGACAGCCTAATTCATCAGAAGCAATTTTATTTGAGGTAGAAACAGCTTTCTTCACTTGTATTTAGTTTCGGGGTTGTTCTAGAATTTAAATAAGCATTAGTTGTATTGCATTCTGAACATATTATTTGACTGTAATATTCACATATATTAATTTAATTAAAATGCATTGACTTTAAAATAAAAATAATTGTATTTAATTTAAAGGTGATGGATTTTTTAAGAGGGGAATTAATTATATATATAATTTATATATATATATATATATATGGAGAGGACATTTATATATATATATATATATATATATATAAATATATGTATATGGAGAGGAAAAAACAGTAAAAATAGAAAGAGAAAAATGTCTATACTTTAAGCATTTTCCTCACCATTTAAAAATCTTCAGCCATTCCAGTATTTATGAGATAATAGACCTTGCTGGAACAGGATTTTGAAGAAATAAAAGGTCATTTTCCTCTTTACAATAACACAGCAAGGCTTATTGAAACACATCTGCTTATTTTAAATGATCTTGTTCCTATGCCTCTTCAAACTGTAAAAGCTATACAGCAACATGTAAAGGTAATGCAGTAATCTCTAAAAAGAAGCTAGAATTTGTGAGTCAAGTTGGTATGGTAAGAATCTCACCAACACCAACAGAAGATTTAGGGGTAGAGATGCAGAGTGTAGCACTTCTAAAGTTCTAAGAATCACAGTAAATAATTCATTATTTCAAAAAGAGTACATTATAAATCAGTAAGTTTAGGTTGGAATATCTGCTGTATAATGTCACCATGAAGTCTATGCAGTGATTAAATGTAAATGATATAACTTGGTGACTAGCACATGGTAGGTGACAAATACTACATATGTATATGCATTTTTTAAAACCAATTTAAAATAGTAAATTTTACCTGGAAAATCTTTTATTATTGGACTTAACAATCAATGAGAGTAATGCCAAAATAACTGCTTCAAATATTTATTTTCAATGAAAATTGGTAGATTCAAAGCAAAAGGAAGTGTGGTTATTTCAAGAAAACTTTGTTTTAGAGATAGTGTGGCCCAAGTGAAAAAAGCAAACACCCATATCAGCTCTGTGTTATTTAGCTGCACAAAGTAAAGCGGAGCCTCTCATTTCAGAAAATGAGTGTTTTGACCACAACATCAACACTCAAAACAATTTAGTTCTTCTCTGTGACCTCTCAGTTTGATAACCTGGTCACATACTATCTTTCGATGTTTCTTTCCTGCTGATTGTAAAAACCTTCTGTGTCCTAGCAATCGGTTTCATTTGTTCTGAGTATAAAGATAATATAGTAGGTGTACAGATGTCAAGGATATGAGGATTCTCTGTACTTACATCAGGACTCTGCATTAAGTCAACCTGACTTGTCCAGAACACCTGTTCTCTTTCCTCTCTCCCTGAACATGCAGGTAACACAGAATATTGCTCTTTTCTCTCACCACTTTCCAAATATATTCATCGCCTCTCATGACAATGCACTAAAAATACATTGTTCCATTATTTGATGCTGTTCATCTATCCTCCAATGGCAAATTTCTGCATGAAGAAGCACTCAAACCACTATTCTAAATCAGAGGTTGGCACTTGCATAAATTGGATTTGTAAGTAGGAACCATTTACAGGTGCGGTTTTTTGCTTTTGGATTTTTATCTAATGACGGAACAAACACATATTCAAGGTTACTTTATTGCTTCTACTTCATTGCACATTATGATGGTGCAGCTAACCGTGGAGACGTATGACATGAACTGTGACAGTCAATGAGTCACCAGGTATGGGATGTTCGTCTGGTCTCTTAAGTCACCAGATCCCAATGGATGTTTGGTACCAGCCAAGACAATGCACCTGCCCCTACTTATCACCTCTCTGAGGAGAGAGCTAAAGAGCTTTCTTATTTGGTCAAAATCATACAGGGTTTTCTTGTTAGAGCCCAGACACATGAGGATGGTACCTGAACAACCAATTACCTTAAAGCTTTCTAATTTAATTCAACTCTCATCGTTGAAGCAAATTGGCTTTTGGCCGTAGAATTTTACTGATTAGACCAGAGTCTGGTAATCATCTAGAAGGTGCAATATTGCCTCAGCAAAAGACAAAGTTTTTCCCCAGGATTTTTTTTCTCAAACTACAAAACAATGACATCGAATACTCTGTTGTGTATGGCTTAAATAATTATTATTTTGATAAGTCCTCTCCTGATAACATCCTGAGAAAGAGAGAAGTTGGGTCTTATGACGCTGTATGAAGGGACAGAAGTGGAGTGGATCTCAGCTTCTGCGCATCCGAAGAGCCCCCAGGGCTGACAGGACCTGGGGGTGGGGGGGTTAGGTGGCGTAGGTGGGGGAATGCTAGAAAAGGTGCAACATACTGAGTGGAGGAAAGATCACTCTTGGCTATTGCCACGTATTTTTTACTTTATTCTCAACATCTATCTTCCTATTATAATCTATCATAACCATTTTTTTAATTTGAAAACAACTCACAATTCTAATGTTAAAGGATCAATTAAAGCCTACAACCAAGATTACTACACCAAACTTATTATTAAGGAATCAATGGGTATACCAGAAAAAGCTAAAGGGGTTTATCAATACCAAACCAGTGTTATAAGAAATGTTAAAGGATCTTCTATAGAAAAAAGATGGAGAAAAATATCAAAAATATAAAATAAAATGGCAATGATACATACGCATCAACAATTACTTCAAGTGCAAATGCATTAATTGCTCCATTTAAAAGACCCATGGAGGCTGAATGGAGAAGCACAAAAGACCTGTACATGAGCTGTCTACAAGAGATTCACTTCAGATCAAAGGACATACCCAGATTGAAAGGAATGGAAAAAGGTATGTTATGAAAATAAAAAGAAAAACTCAGATAGCGAGACTTATACAAGACAAAATAGACTTTAAAACAAAGGCTGTACCAAGGGTGAAATGAGGACCTAGAAAATGTATTTATCTGAAGAAACCCCAAACACTAATGTAAAAATACATATGCATCCATATGTTCATTGAAGCACTATTTACAATAGCCAAGATATGGAAGCAACCTCGGTGTCCTACAATAGATTAGTGGATAAAGAAGATGTAATGCATATGCACAGTGGAATATGACTCAACCATAAATTAGAATAAAATCTAGCCGTTTGTGACAACATGAATGAATCCAGGGGGTATTGTGCTGAGTTAAATGTCAGACAGAGAAAGACAAATGCCACAGGATGTCACTTTTGTGTGGAGTCTAAAAAACAAACTAAATGAACAAACGAAATAAAACAGACACAGATTTAGACAATGATTTGATAGTTGCTATATAGGAGGGGTTGTGGTAATAGGCGAAAAAAGGTGAAGGGATTAAAAAGTACAACTGGGAGTTACAGAACAGTCATGAGAATGTGAAGTACAGCACAGGGAATGTAGTCAATAATATTGTAATAACTATGGTGTCAGATGAGTACTAGATTTATCACGGTGATCACTTCATAAGTTATCTAAATGTTTAATCACTGAGTTGTACACCTGAAACTAATATAATATTGCCTGTCAACTATAATCAACAAATAAAATTTTTTTAAAACTAAAAAGATTTATTAAAGCAATATTGGTTCATATGCAGTGGAATTGTATAGCTATTAAATGCCTTTGTAGAATAGTACTTAATGATAAAAACACATTCATGATACATTCTTTAGTCTGAAAAATGCAGGTTATCTAAAGTAAATATTATAATGTACTATTTTGGAATTTATATATACATATATATAAACTCTGAAATTATTATTTTAAAATACCACTTTTTATGATGAAAATGTTTATAAAATATATGGGCATGAGATACAATTTTAAAGCCTTCTGATATCTAAATCCTGTTCCTTGAAAATACCATCAATGTCAATAGTTTTTTAACACACACTGAGAATTATGAAACACTTGCATATATTCATTTTAAAAAAGGATTATATAATTTCATTTTGTAACATTTCTTAAACATTAGTAAGTTTTAACAAAAAAGATTACAGGATGCATTCTATGATAAACCATTTAGCTGTATCTCCTTACTTTATAGTGGCAGCTTTGCACCAAGTATCACACTAATCCCCTTGTTAACACGTGGCCTGTTCATTGGCCCTTCAGCCACACTTCAGTGTTACTTTCTCCAAGTCCTTCCTTGATCACCCTGGCTAATTTGGGTCACCTATCTCCCCTATCACGTTTCTTAGTGTTTTCATCAGAGCACATATTATAATCTCAATATGTATATAGACACGTGTATGGATAAGTATCTTTGCCACTCATTCATTTTCTATGAAGCCTACTAGAACGTAAACTTTTATCATGTTTACTTCAGATTGCAGAGCCTAGAACTAAGCATGGCTTAGACTAAATAATAATTACTTACTGAGTGAAGGAGCAAATTTAGTCACCTTTTGAGAAATATTTTTCCTTTATATCAGAATTACAAGTAATATTGGAATTTGCATAGTTTAATATTTCTATAATTCAAATATATGTGCAAAAACCCCAGAAGTTGATTGACTGGATTAAAGGATATTTACATTCAAAATGATGATAAACACTGCCTTCTGAAATTTGCAGCAATACGTGCTCTCACCAACAGTATGTGACAGGTGTTATTTCTCAGTACTTTGGATAAAACTCATTGTTATTAAATGAATTCATCTCTGCCTATCTGATAAATAAAAAATGTATTTATCTCCCAGTATCTCATGGTTCTTTACATTGCATTTATTTTGATAAAGTTGCACATCTTTTCTGTGACCTCCATGTTCACATAATTTGGTTATTCATCTTTTGAGATATTCATCTTTTCTTAGTAACTTACAAGAGCTGTTAGGGCATTAAAGAAATTATTTTAGTTATCTATGTGAATGAAATTTTATTTGAAGTTTTCTTTTGAATTTGAAAAAATTTTTATGATGTTTTCCCATACAGTAATTTAAAATGTAATAGACAACTTATCAATAGCTTCTAAGCTACTGTACATTTTCCATAAGTGTCTATTTTAAATTATCTCATTAGAGTCAAATGAGATAAATTATTAGATAAAAATGATAGAGATTATTAAAAATCCATAGTCATATCCAAGAATAAAATTTATAAATGTGAAGTTGAAAATTAAAAGAAAAATAAAATGAGAGTAGTAAGCCTTTGGAAAAATAATTCATACTAAAATAAAACAGCTTTGATTTTTAAAAAATATTTTATTTATTTATTTTTAGAGCGGGGAAGAGAGGGAGAAAGAGAGGGAGAGAAATATCAGTGTGTGATTCCTTCTCGAGCACCCCTACTGAAGGCCTGACCCACAACCCAGGCATTTGCCCTGATTGGGAATAGAACCAGCAATTCTTATATTCACAGGCTGGCACTCAGTCCACTGATCCACACCACCCAGGGTTGATTTTTTTTTTTGAGTGATTTAGAAGTACGAGAATTAAATTAGGCAATGTCTACATTTTAAGTTAATATTTCATGTAAATTACCTATATATTTTAAAAATTTACTATTTCTTGGAGAGACATTTAGAAGAAAAATAGACCTTCAAAGACTGGAAGAAAAAAACTTTTGAGAACTCATGTGAATTAGAGATGGTACAGGAAATATAAGCAGAACAGTTTTAAGCGATTAGTTGTTTATGTCCCTAGTTAATCCACAAAGTGTTTAGTGCAGCTTATAAAAACACAACCAACAAACTACTAAAACATAAATAAAATATTAGAAATAGGAAAATATGAATTTGAACAAGAGAAACAAACCAAGAGAAAAAGAGAACACAGATAAGCAAATGTAAGGACCAAGAAGGTTACTATAATTGAGAAATAAATTCATGACTCTACTATCCCAAAAAGTCCAAGTAAAAAGAGAAATGTTGTTAGTTACACAGTTTTCATTAACTATAAAAAGAAAACCTACCAGGTCTTTGGGAGAAGCAAAGATATTCCTTGACTACCTTTTAAAACACATTTCTTGTGTACGTAGGTAAGCATAATATTTTTCTTTTAGTAGCTTTTGAGATGCAACTTAAATTTGTAACTGGGAATAAAGATCGTTTGTCACACATGCAGTGTCCACCGAGGCTGGGTGGTTTGGTTGGTTGGAGCTCTGTGCACCAAAAGACTGTGGGTTCAATTCTCTGTCGGGGCACATACCTAGGTTGTGAGTTTGATCCCTTTTAGTCCCATATGGGGAGCAACCAGTGATGTTTCTCACATCTATGCTTTTTTCTCCCTTTCTCTCCCTTCCATTTTCTCTAAAATCAATAACTATATCTGTGATTGAGGATTTAAATTAAATAAATGCATAAGTAAAAAAATAAATGAAGTTTATTGTTCCATCTGTCACCATGACATGGCATGATACCTCCCACATTACTCAGTTCAGTCAGTCATTGATTTGTGGTTTTGTTTATCCTTAGCAAAGGACTAGCCACTGAGTCCCTCACAGACCTCATGGTCTAGTCAGAGACACAGAGTCCCTGTGTTACCAGTGGATGGTCTATGGACCCAAGGAGTCTTCATCAGCCTGGATGGCAGTGGTGTAGGTTCTTACACTAAACACACAGAAAGCTAGAAATATCAATGGATAGAGCCACAGCTCATGAAAAGATAGCAAAATAATTGGGTAGGAAAAATCTCTCCCCCCACACTTCAGTCCTAGATTGTGGGTAGGACCAGGGGAAGGCAGGCACATGCCTAATAGAAGTTAAAATGCTGCAGGAAGTGGGGCTGGACCACAGAGGCCTGTCAGTCTAGCTTGTAAAAAGAAGGGATTGGCTGGGAGGAAGACCCACCTAAAGCGTGCAAAATTTTGAGAAGTTGATTGGTCATTTTGAGAAGCACCGGGTTTGTCCGGCACCAAAGCTAATATAATCACAGGGAAACAAAGAAACTGGCTCTCTGGTTGCAGCTCATGTTCGCTCATGAGCTGTTCTAACACAGTGAACTCGTGAACTCAGCTGTACTCTCCATGGGCCATGTGGCCCATGGCCTCCAGGAGGGAGTCCTCTCTCCCTTGCCTGCTTTGTGATGTACATACCCATACATTTGCATGCTCCCTTGTCCAGGAGCATGTGACCCTGTAGCTCCAGCTGCCCGTGGCCATGCAGGCTGCAGACACAGGCTCCAGGAAGGAGCCTCAATTGGACAGCAGCTGGGAACAAGCTAAGCTATCTGGATGGGTAGTTAGTCTGGTTAGCAGCAGCTTGCAGGCTCCAGATGTCTGTACTTTAAAATGGAGCAGGAATCCTGGATGCTGGGTTTTGTCTTGGTCTTGCAGAGGAGATGAACTTTGAGACAGCAGTCCGCCATTTTCCCAGATCAGACATGTCTGAATAAAATCTCTTGCCTTTTTATGCCAGCATCTGCCTTGTGATTTTGGCTTTTGCAGCAACAGGCTGCCAAATCCCCATTTTTGTTTGGTAACACCAGGATCAGTAAAGCAAATGAAAATGCACAGGGAGCTTGGAGTTCAAACTGAATTGGAAGATAGGAAATGTTTTGCTAGCAAGATGGGATTTGAACTGAATCGGCAAAGATTAGGACAAATTTCAAAGGTTAAATAAAGGAGAAAGGGCCTTATTTACTCTGTAAGGTTATAAAATGAAGGCAATTTCAATACACATTAAAAGAACACAAATTCAAATAGGTTAGTGTTTTGATCCATTAGATAGAATCTCTTTTCTGTAAGTTTTCTTATATTCAAGAGACCCACAAATATTTTCTAAACCAAATCTTGAATAAATTAAATAAGTAACTTTAAATTGAAAGTTGCAGCATATAAAATTCTATTTATCTAAAAGACTCTTCATTTTGGTTGATCTTCTCCCATGAAGTAACTTAGTTGCTTATACTAAAGAATGTGTTGCGCCATGCACAGATGACGCCTATAAAATCTCTCCACCCATTCTCTGTCACATCACCTTTTGTATTTTCTTCATTACTTTGAAATTATCTTTACTAAATTTGTTAATCCTCACCAAAAGATGTGTTTATTGATTATAGAGCAAGAGGAAGAGAGACAGAGAAGGAGGAGAGAGAAACGCTGATGTGAGAAACATCAATCAGTTGCCCAGTATCAAGGATCAAACCCACAACCTTTCCGGTGTATGGGACCAACCAACAGAGCCATTGGCAAGGGCTCTTGGTTAAGTTTTTGTTCTCTTCTACATGATGAACAGTTAAGGAAGGCAGAAATCTACCATGGTGCACAGCACTGCTCAGTAAAAGTATTGACTAAATAGATGGATTCAGAGGACTGTGATATCGAGCAAGAAGGAAAAGGGTCTTGTGGACATGGACAAAAGTGTGGAGATTGCTGTGGGGGAGGGGACATAAGGGGATTAAATGGCAATGGGAAAAATACAATAATGATTAAATTTAAAAAAGTCATTTAAGTAGACAGTTTTAAGAAGAGGCAAGGCCAGAACTCATTATAGAAAGGGAAGATGTTATGTCCCTTGGCAAGTACTTCTCACTAAACTATTATTTCAGTGCTGCCTCCCATAACTGCCATATCCTTAATGGGAAAGATGTTCATTTCTTCGTTACTTATTTAGATTTTCTGATGTTTTCCAGGACTTAATTCTTGAAATTAAGAGACTAAATTGTATTCCTGTGCAGGAGGAAGCTATCAAATCTGGAGCACTCTTCTCTGCACCCCCCTGACCTATTTCTAAAAATTAATGATCAGACAGTGAAGATGAGTGTTCCTAGTTCATTGAGAACAACATGCAGACAACGTAGCAGTTTCTCTGGTGTTTTCCAGTAGAGAAAATAAAAATAAAAACAAAAAAAAAAATAAAACTTTGCTACTAGAGATAAGTTGATGTTTCAGGATTAATTGCAAAATCTTCTTGATCATTAGAATTGTTTAATAATGTAAAGAAGCCTTCTGAGAGGTCATGATTTATAAGTATTCAATTAGAGATTAGATGTCTGTCTGGCGTATCCACAGGGACTTGGATCAGTCTGAAATGCTGGGCTACACTGAGGTACAGTGGGGGTGAGTGACAAATATATATTATAGTTTACTCATCTATTTGCAAATTAATTGTGGTTTAAGGCCAACAGGGACTGGTTAACACTTAGCAGCTCAGAGTCTAGACAGATAAAAAATCTGTTTTCTCCATGTGTTGCTTACTGGTAGGTCAAGACACACACCAATATCATGATAAAAAACTCATGAGTTTAGTACATGTTCATGTCTTTTACTTAAGGAACAATAAAAAAAAACAAGGCATTTGTAGCTCTTTTTAAAAAAACGCCTAACATTCCTTGAGTCATTGGAAAGTTCCATCATGGTGTACTGATAACTTTGTATGTGTCCACCCAGACTAAGTAGGCAAGGATTAATCGCAGTCTAATCCAAGTCTTCGTGGAAAACCCTGTGATTTCTCTTGAGCTGGGAATAAGGAGCATGGTGAAGAGTTGCCACAAAACCATTTTCTTCCTATCTTGGGGAAACCCACCTTCTCCCTATCTTAGGGAAACTGTCACAAGGCTGTTTCTATTCCATTCCCCTTGTTTCCGTTGAGCACAGGACTTTCTATCTCACCCTCCTTTGGCGTACAACTGCTAAGGGAAAAACCTTAGTTTTCCCTTAGTTTAGCATTTGGAATTGACTACCCACTGTCAGAGCAACCCAAGACTCACGCTCCTGTTATCTGGCCCCTCCAGTTTGGTATCTTCCTGTAGGGATTGGGACACAGGGAGCTGACACAATGCTGATCTAGCTGTTGCTAAGTATTATCTGAATCCATTTGGGACATTGTCTCCCTTTTGGCTGGATTCATAGAATTGGGAAAAAAAATTAACCCAACAGCTGCAGTAGTGGTCCTTCTGGCCCTACTAGACCCCATGTTGCTGCCTAGTGACTGCTCCATCACTCAACATTTTATACTCAGCCATGGGGTTACCCTCACTCTAGCATCTTCTTCTGCCTATTTGGACTTGGTAACCAAAATGCAAAATTTTTAAATGTCATGAAATTTAAACTGAATTCTCCAAAATAAACAATATCCACCTCCTATGTAGCCCCTTCCCACTACCTGGACATTACAAGATGGCCTTCTGGTCTTGAGCCACACCTTAGAAGAGAGGGCAGTATACTGAGGAAAACTAACTTTCTCTGGCATGAGACGTACTAGCTAAGATACTCATGCATACAGTCATGGAAATGAATTAACTCTGATTTCTAATCTGCACTTCATCTTGAATTAAACTTTACTATTGAGTTTTGTGTACATAGAATCCACTGATGATCTTGTCTTTTACTTTGGCATTGCAATGAAAAGCACTAGAAATTTCAAAGATCTGCCTCTTCTAACAGTACAGTGGTTCTTATATGTCTTTATAATTGGAGCAGAAGGAAAGTTTACAAATATACCACAGAGTTTAAGTGATCTAAAAGTATATCATATAGAGGCAATACCAGAACTTTCTGATCCTATGTTTTGATAAGGTTCAAAGACTAACAGACCTTCCTTAATGGATATTTCATTGTTCATCCTACATTCACTGAGCATTAAAAAAGTATTAAAGATGGCCACTTTGCTGCAGTCACAGCATTCGTAGTTTATAGCAAGAGAAGAAAGAGAAAGGACAGCATATCATGGCAGACAGCCTGTCCTGGCAGCACTTGGCAAGTGTGAAAAAGGAATATAAGGAGAAACTAAGACTCTGTTTATAGTTAACACAAAATTGCCATAGCAACTCTTCTCTAAGAATATTGTTATGCATTTTGTTAAAATATCGATATTTATTTCAGATTAAAATAATTATATACGTATATTTTATTGTGTATATAAATTAATATACAGATATATCAGAATTCTGTCTGTATTATATCATTATTATATCACTAAACATATAAAAGTGATTCGCTAAATTAAAGAATAGATATTTAATCATTATGTAATATATATAAAATGCAATTATAGAAAATGCTTAACTTATCACTGATAAAGCAAGATACTAAATACAATTCACTCCAGCCTAGCTGTTGTAGCTCAGTGAATTGAGTGCGGGCCTGCAAACCAGAGGATTTCGGTTCGATTCCCAGTCAGGGCACATGCCTGGGTTGCAGGCCATTTCCCAGCAGGGGACACATGAGAGGCAACCATACATTGATATTTTTCTCTATCTCCTTTCCTTCCCCTCTAAAGATAAATAAATAAAATCTCTTAAAAAGATGCAAAGAGTCTCTTCTAAGTAAGGAGTCACAAAGTCTGTTCAAATCCCAGCCATGCTACTTACTAGCTCTGCGATTGTGAGCAAATAACAAAAAAAATTAAAAATTAAAAAACAATAAATAAATAAATACATACATACACACATACATACATACATACAATTCACTCTAAATATATATTTCATCTGTAGCTATGTTTTACAAATGTGGAGTAAAGGCTGTACAGGAACTTATCTAGCTGTTACTAGCTATTAATTATGTCTTGAGAAGAGAGTACTAATAGGTGAGTGACTTTTAAGGTATTTTCTAGTTTTTTACATGCATATATTATGCATATAAGTGGCAACATTCATTTAAACTTTATATACAGTAAAAGATTTCTTCTCCTCTTCCTTTTCCCTCTTCTTTTCCCTTTCCTTCCCCTTCATCTTCTCATCTTTCTTTTAATTCTTTCTTCTTTTGTGATATTGTTCTATGAGTTTTAATATATGCATAGATCAGATCTGTCCTTTTTCACCTCTCTTTTTCTTGAAAAACTAATTATCAGTGTTTCCCCTCTGTCCCCAGACAGGCAATGCGCTCAGGGCTAAATGGTAAATTGTGACTGTTTTAACTGGCTTCCCAACTTCCATTGCACTAGGGTAGCTGTGAGTCCAATTAGGATTGCTGGAGGAAGGACAGGATGCCCCATGAAATTGGAATCTCAGATAAATGATGACTAATTTTTATCTCCCAAATATTGCATTGTACCTGCTTACAAGAAAATCTGTCATAGCAAATTTAACTTGGTGTCTTGTGTTTTTATTTGCAAAATTTGTTGTAACTTCACACCCAGTTTTTGCCAATGAAACCTAATGGAAAGACTGTTGCAAGAATTTGAGGGAAATCTTTTGCCCTCTGCCCATTCTTGAATGTAGTTGCAGTGTATATGAGATATAATCGCATCTTGTCATGAGTGTTATCACCACATGCATTAGAAAGGAAAGCCACAAAGTGAGAAGGCAGATTGGAAAACTACCTGAGGCTGGTCTCTGGCATCAGAGGCACTGGCAGGGGCATGCAACCCACAGCCCAAGACCTGCATGCAGCCAGGATGGCTATGAATGCAGCTCATCACAAAATCATAAATTTACTTAAAACCTCTTTTTTGCTTATTAGTTTTTGCTAATATTTGTGTGTTTAATGTGTGGCCTAAGACAACTCTTGTTCTTCCAGTGTGACCCAGAGATGCCATAGGCACCTCCTGAATTTTTCCTTTACAGAGGAAAAAACATTCTATTTAGTGAGAACACTGTAAATTTGACTTTCTTGTATTTTATGCTGAATTCATTCCTAATGTCTACATACTGCCTGGAGACTATTCTGCTTTCTACACCAAGAGTGCTTTGCTTATAATGACAGTAATATGATTATTCATTCCTTCAACAATTATATTTTGAGCACTTACTCTACACTTGGCCCTGATCTCCTATACCCCTCTCCCAGCTATCTACCAGGATGGGTCAAAGCATATATATGTGTGTGTGTGTGTGTGTGTATACGTGTGTGTGTGTGTGCGTACACACACACACACACACAAATGAGAATTATAACTAATTATAATTATAGTTTGAACAGCAGTTCAAAGAGAGATTCTACAACTGAACTAAATGTCAAAAGCACACTAGTCCTGGCCAAGGTGGCTCAGCTGGTTGAGCATCATCCTGCAACAGGAAGGTTATGGGTTCATTTCCTCAAAATCTAGGTTGTGGGTTTAATCCCTCATCTAGGTATGTGCCATCATCCCTAGTCTGGGTACGGAAGACAACCTATCAATGCTTCTCTCTCACATTGGTGTCTCTCTCTCTTCTTTCCTCTCTCCCCTCCTCTCTCTCTAAAAACAATTAAAAAATTCATCAGGTGAGGATTAAAAAAATGTATACTATGCCAACATCAGTGAAATGAAGATGCCTTAAGTTCAAACACATTTGGCATTGACCAACCAGTGAGCCTTTGGTAGTTCACTAGATGCGGTATTTCATAATGAAGTTTTAGAATATTTCGTCATGTTACATTTTAAAAATGTTTTTCTAAATTGTATATTAGGTCTGTATGGATAGTATTCGGTCTATCTTTATTGATAGGTTCATTCTATATTTTATAAACATGTGAAAAATGATGCCATTCTTTACATTATTATCATTTTACTTCTCTTAAAACTTCAAAATTTATCTAAATTTATTTTGGGCTATAAAATTGAAAATACTTGTTTTATTAAAGAAAATTGAAACGTTAGATACTTTCCAGTTGTTTTATTACTAAAGCCCATATTTCTGAAGAAAGCGAGAGTCTTTTTGCTGTAATAATCTCATAAAACTAATTCGAATGACAGATTGTAAAAATAAAATGATATTAAAAATGTGCTCGGATGAGAGGTTTTAAATTTTTAGGAATGTTTATGACAGAGAATGCATTCATAGAATAAGATTGGCTATTGAGCCCATATAATCAAGATATAAATTGATAAAGAAAATAAACTATTTTGAATCCTTAATGCTTTCTCTTAGATTGTATTTTACCTATGTATTTAACCCTTAGTAACTGTTTTCTTTTTGGCTTTGAAAAATCAAGGTGTTGCAAAATAAAATGTATAAGATGAAAACAAGTCTGAATCATTTCTAGCAAATTGCACTTGGAGAAAGAAACTCTTATCAATGAATCTTGTCTCTTCTGTTCTGCAAAATTTTCTTAATTCTTAATAGTTTCATTAAGCATGAACTATTCTATAAAAATGAATGCTAGACAAATTACTCATTTGTCTAATTTAGAGGAAAAAATAGATCATGTCAACAAACACACATAGTGTCCATTTTTCAATTCTCTGGCAATTTCCATCAGTTATAACTTTTGTTCAGCACACCTCTTTGCTCACTGAGTAATAACTGACCCCTCCTACCTTGGGCACAGCATCAGACCGCCACTACGAATTTCAGTCTCTGCCCATCCCTCAGGCATGGTGCTTACATGGCACTGAGGGTGTGGAATGAATCAGTCTATCACATGGATTTACACATTAGACCTGGTGGGGCAGATTTCTATTTTTTTGTTATTGTTGCAAAATTGTAGTTGCCTCTTTTTTAAATCCCAGCTTTATTAAAATATCACCACATGAATACTGTGTAAGTTTAAGGTATACAATGTAATAACTTGATATACATGCGTGTATTTAACTCAAAATGATTACCACAATAGTTACTTTTGCATATATTACTTCATCACCTCACACATTTTTTATAATTAGAACTCTTAGGATCTTCTCTCTAAGCAAGTTTGAAATATTCAGTTCAATATTTTTAACTCTAGTTATGACGCTATACATTGCATTCCCAGATTTATTTATTTTGTAGGTGAAGTCCATAACTTTTACCCACCTTCACCCATTTCCCCATTACTTTGTTCCTCCCCCAACCTCTTGAAAAGGCTTTTTAAAATTATTATTTCACATATACACAAGATCATACTGTATTTTTTTTTGATTGACTTATTTTATTTAGCTTAATGCCCTCAAAGCCCATTTATGTTATTGCAAATGGCAGGATTTCCTCTCTTTAATAGCTGAATAACCCATTATGTATGCATATATATCACATTTTTAACAATTCCTCCATTTATGAACACTTAAATTGTTTCCATGTCTAGGTTATTATAAATAATGATGCAAAAAATATGGGGGGGTGTAAATGTCTCTTTGAAATAGCAATTTCATTTTCCTCAGATGTATACCCTTAAGTGCAATTACTAAAATTGCATTAATTAATAAAAAATTAATATTAATAAAAATTAATTTTATTTTTTAAGGATTCTCCGTACTATTGTCCGTAGTGGCTGTACCATTGCATTCTCACCAACAGTGCACGTGTTCCTTTTTTTCCATATTCCCGCCATCCAGCACTTGCCTCTTGTCTCCATGATTCCACCAGCTCTGACAGTGAGAGACGTTAATGCGTCGTGGTTTAGATTTCCCTGATGATTAGTGATGTTCAGTACTTTTTCATGTTACTGTTGGCCATATTTTTGGCAAATATGTACTTAGATTCTTTGTTCACTTTAAATCATTTTTATTATTATAATTTTACTCTTTATGTTTTATAAGTTTTTTATATATTTTGGATATTAACTCATCAGATAAGTGGTTTGCAAATATTTTCTCCTATTCTGCAGGCTGTCTTCTTGTTGATTGTTCCTTTTGCTGTGCAGAAGCTGCAAAGTTTAATGTAGTTACACTAGTTGGTTTTTGCTTTTATTGTTTGTGCTTTAGGATCATACCCATAAAGTTATAGCCAAGACCAATGTCATGGAGATTTTACCCTATGTTTGCTTCCAGGAATTTTTCAGGTCTTACATTTAAATTTTAACCTATTTTGAGAAATAACTATATAGGAAAAATGTATACATATATATTTTATTGTAGTAAAGATAACACAGGAATGAGGGTGAATGCCTGAAAAGCATGCCTGGGAAAGCATCAGGGCAAGGTATTTGGACACTGGCTTCTCAAAGGTTGTGAGCTACCCTGAGTAGCAAGGTCAATGATACCTTACTTGGAGAAGCAGATTTGCTTCAATGCTGAGAACTGCTGCAGAAAATTCCCTCTCAATTATTTCACACTAGGATATCACAAAGGAAGTCGAGGTAACTAAAGAAATCCACCATCTTTAAGGCAACTGCCTTGCAGAGTAAAAAAAAAAAAACCTGTGGTTGGGGAGCAGTTTTCAACTACAGAACAATGTGTTCATGGGGGGAAGATGTATTATGTATATTTAGTAAATTAGCAAGAGGTATATGTGTGTTTAAAGCTATGAAGATAGCCTCTAGAGAATCCATGGGCTGCATAATTAACAGTATACTGTGCAGCAAAGGAGATTACAAAGATGGAAGGATCTATTTCAAAGTAGATCTATTGAAATTTCAACCTCACTTGCAGAGGGAAATCAATAGGCACTGCTAAGGAAATAGACTAATTCCACTAAATAAATTACAATTATAAAGGATCACAATAGCTTTAAAAGAGTATAAACTTTTAAAATTATCAGAATTAAACATACAGACTAATGGAAACATAGACCTCACTGAGAAAGAAAGTAAAGTATAAATGCTTAAAAAATAACAAATTAAGCTGGAAAAACTGAACCTAGAATTAATTTTATGGCCATAAATATAAACAATATTTTCTTACCTATTAAAAGAAAAAATGCCCATATTAAATAATCAAGCAAAACCCAACTACATGCTTTGTACAGGAGATATAAAATGAAGTTAACTCAAAAGTTTGAAAGTGAAAGACTAGACAAAGAGCAGCAGACTGAAGACTAAAGCTTGAGAGTACATTAATACTAGATAACACACAATTCCAGTAAATCCAAAAACTGAATCAAATAAAAAGACTATAAAGTAAAATTTAATCCACACTGAAAATGTTGTATTCATTATCTACATGCAAAATAATTGCATTAAAAATTATAAGGCAAAAAATTTTTAGTATGGATCTCTGTCAGCCTATAATAGATAAAATTATAAAAAATACATAAGACAATCTTATGGCTTATATTGATCTAAATGATATAGCTCAGCAGAGCATAAAGTTTACATTTTCCAAGTACCCATAAAACAGCCATGTTATTGACAAAACATGCTCAATAAATTCAAGACAATAAAATTATTAGAAATATTACACTTTGTTTATAATGTAAGAGAACCACAGATTAGTCAGAAAATCAGTAAGCTAAGCAAAAATGAATAATTCATATGCTTACGTTACTTTTCACCTTTCAATCTCTACTTCAAAACATTTGTATTTAATATTCAATGCTTTTCAGGAAAAATTGTTATGTGAAAAAGCAAGGCATAGCATAGTAGAGTGTTTCATTTTACATGTTTATTTTAAAAATAAACAATGCATTTTAAAAATATATATAGCATCCTTATATATGAGTAGCCATTTCTGAAATTATGTATCAGATTTCAAACTTCTGGACAATGAACTTATGGGAATGGAGAAATTGTAGAATGAGATTTACCCTTCTCATGAAATATTTGAGCATTTCTCTATGAAACTTGTTCTGTATTTAACAAGTTCTAAAAGAGTTTGTGAAGCTCTTTTATGGTATGTAGATAGTCTCTCTAAGCATCGACATGCATGGAAGACATAAGCAAAGTGCTGGCTGCTACTGGTCTCATTTTAGATATTTATTGCTCATGTATATTTTATAGTATTTTGTTTCTTAACCAAAAATATATATCACATACATGGTTATAAAGAGCAACTACAAATCTTTTTTTCATTTTGGAAAAAAATTCACAAAACTATACTGAGATGGTGTCCCATTGCCTCTGGGAAAAATTTTTAAACACCTTAATGTAGCATTCAAAGCCCTTCACAATGCCATTCCATCTTGTGCTTGACAGAATTAGTTCCTGTCCTGTCTGCCTTTACAACCACTATTTAGGCAAAGATTTGAGGCTCTCAATTCTGACAGTTCATCAATAACTTCATACCGTATCTCATGCCATTCCTTCTGCGTAGAATACTCACACATATCCTTTCCTTTATCACCAACCCCCCATTTTAAAATGTTCATTAAAATGTTGCTTTAGTGATATTTACAAGTAAAATTAATCACTACTTCCTCTTATTTCTTTTACAATACTAGAAATAAATCCATATACCGTACATGATACCATGTAGAGTGTGTGGCAGGGGAGAGGGGGAGAGAGAGAGTGAGAGAGAGAATATAAAATTTCATTGAGCTCTGTCTCCAATAAAAGAGGCTAGACATACTCAATTTTTAATTTTATCAACTTACGGACAATTTTGTTTACTCAAATAGATTGATGAGACAGGTGATAACTAGACCTTTTGACAGTCTATCACTGAGTTTCTGACTGTGATGATGAGTAGGTAGATTGGAAGTTTTCTTATGATAAGCAGGTGTGGAAATCTAGAGATTGTTTTTAACCAGGTCCTATATTTTCTGATGTAGAGAAATTCTACCAAAAGTCCAATAATATGTTTTCAAATAGGTCACAGTTAACTCTGAAAACTTTGATAATAATTAGCTTAAGAACTGGATGATAATGAGTCATCTTATAAATTTTTTCAATTTGACACCAACATTGTAAACATTAGAAATGACTTAAATTGAGGGCTACTTCAGACTAAATTTAGAAAAACAAAAACTTTATCTTGAATTTAGAAAAATAACTTATTTTTCATTATTTATTTTAATGACAAAAGTTATTTCATTTGGCTACCACAGTGTTCTAATAAACAAACAAAAAACTGTATTGCTTCTTTTTGTCAATAATAACTTTTTTGTTTGAAATTTACAAGGGATTTCAGATATAGTTATGTTAAAGTGAATGGAACTATATTTCTAAAAGAAAAATGTTTTTATTTTTTAGTAAAAGCTTTAACATGTTTAGATTATTCTAGAATTATGAATTAATCATTTTGGTAGAATCTATCAATATTGTAATCTTGGGCAAAATACCCAACTCCTGAGACTCAATTACTCTTCATTAAAATGATGATACTCACTTCACTTGGTTCTTGTTAATGATTCCAAAGTAGATGGTACAATAATAATTTCTATGTTGAGCTACTACTTTATTTTACTACTTTTTGGGTGTAAAAAATTAAAAACCTAATTATTTGCAATTCAAATGCTGAAAGTCTTGTGTAAAGTATTTACAGAATTAGTATTCATTCTCTCAAATTGAACAATTGAAAACAAATTTGACTAATTAATGACAAAGTAGTTCTACCTTTGAGAACAGTGTAGTGGCTTTTGTGAATAATATCTTCTTACAGATAGCAATTAAAAATTATGGGACAAAATTCTGAAAAAATACTATTGGCAGTTCTGGAAAAAATACTATTGGCAGTGGATTTAATACAGGCCTGCGAACCAGAGGATTGAGGTTCGATTCCCAGTCAGTCAGGGCACATCCCTGGGTTGCAGGCCAGTTCCCAGTAGGGGACGCACGAGAGGCAACCATACCTTGATATATTTCTCTCCCTCTCTCCTTTCCTTCCCCTCTAAAGATAAATAAATAAAATAATAAAAAATGAGAATGTTTGGACTTAAAGACAAATATTGTCATAAAGTAAATAAATGTCAGAGAAATAAAAACCATTAAATAGAAACCATTAAAAAACTAATGGAAATTCTAAAAATAAAAAGTAAAGTATATGTAAAATAAAATGAGGCCCTGGCTAGTGTGGCTCAGTGGACTGAGTGCCAGCCTGCAAAACAAAGGGTCACCGATTCAATTCCCACTCAAGGCACAGGCCTGGGTTGTAGGCCATTTGCTGTGAAATCAGAATTTAGCCATTCTGACAGGTGTTAAGTGGTATCTCATTGTGGTTTTAATTTGCATCTCTCTGATAGCTAGTGATATCGAGCATCTTTTCATGTGTCTCTGGATCCTCTGTATGTCCTCCTTAACGAAGTGTCTGTTCAAGTCCTTTGCCCATTTTTTAATTGGGTTGTTCATCTTCTTTGAGTGGAGTCCAGTGAGTTCTTTGCATATTTTGGAGATTAAACCTTTGTCTGAGGTGTCATTGGCAAATATGTTTTCCCAACCTGTTGCTTCTCTTTTTATCTTGATACTGTTTTCCTTGGCCATGCAGAGGCTTTTAATTTTGATGAGATCCCATTTGTTTATTCTTTCCTTTATGTCCCTTGCTCTGGGGGACGTATCAGTAAAAATCTTGCTGCGTGGAATATCTGAGATTTTTCTACCAATGCTCTCCTCTAGGGCTTTAATGGTTTCACGGCTTAGATTTAAGTCTTTTAAACACCTTGAATTAATTTTGGTGTATGGTGTAAGTTGGTGCTCGAGTTTCATTTTTTTGCATGTAGCTGTCCAGTTCTCCCAACACCATTTGTTGAAGAGGCTATTTTTACTCCATTTTATGTCACTGCTCCCTTTGCCAAATATTAATTGACTATAGAGAGTTGGGTTTATTTCTGGGCTCTCTGTTCTGTTCCATTGGTCTATGTGCCTGTTTTTATGCCAGTACCAGGCTGTTTTGATTACAGTGGCCTTGTAATACAGTTTGATATCAGGTATTGTGATCCCTCCTACTTTGTTCTTCTTTCTCAAAATTGCAGCTGCTATTTGGGGTCTTTTATGGTTCCATATAAATTTTTGAAGTCTTTGTTCTATGTCTGTGAAATATGCCATTGGAACTTTAATAGGTATTGCATTGAATCTATAAATTTCTTTGGGTAGTATGGACATTTTGATGATGTTAATTCTTCCAATCCATGAGCATGGTATATGTTTCCATTTGTTCATGTCTTCCTTGATTTCTTTCTTCAGTGTTGTGTAGTTTTCTGCATATAGGTCTTTAATCTACTTGGTTAGGTTTATTCCCAGATATTTTATTTTTCTTTTTGCTATATTGAATGGGATTTTTTTCCTGATTTCTGTTTCTTCTGTTTCATTGTTGGTATACAAAAATTCTTTTGATTTCTGGATATTGACTTTGTATCCCGCTGTTTGGCCAAATTCATTTATTAGGTCGAGCAGTTTTTGGGTAGAGTCTATGGGATTTTCTATGTTCAGTATCATGTTATCTGCAAACAATGCCAATTTTGTTTCCTCCTTTCTGATTTGGATGCCTTTTATTTCCTTTTCTTGTCTGATCACTATGGCTAAAACTTCCAATACTATATTGAATAGAAGTAGTAAAAATGGACAACCTTGTCTTGTTCCTGATCTTAGTGGAAAAGATTTTAGTTTTTGCCCATTGAGTATGATGTTAGCTGTAGGTCTCTCATACATGGCCTTTATTATATTAAGGAATGCTCCCTCTTTTCCCAGTTTTCTGAGTGTTTTTATCATAAATGGGTGTTGTAGCTTATCAAAAGCTTTTTCTGCGTCTATTGATATCATCATGTGATTTTTGTCTTTGCTTTTGTTTATGTGATGTATTACATTTACTGATTTGTGAATATTGAACCATCCTTGCATCCCTTGGACGAATCCCACTTGGTCATGGTGTATGATCTTTCTAATGTCTTGTTGGATGCTATTTGCCAATATTTTGTTGAGGATTTTAGCATCTATGTTCATCAGTGATATTGACCTGATGTTTTCATTCTTTGTTGTGTCTCCATCTGGTTTTGGAATTAGGGTGATGCTGGCTTCATAAAAAGAGTTTGGGAGTTTTCCCTCATTTTGGATTTTTTGGAATAGTCTGTGAAGAATAGGGGTTAGCTCTTCCTTCAAAGCTTTGTAGAATTCTCCTGTGAAACCATCTGGTCCAGGGCTTTTGTGTGACAGTAGTTTTTTGATTACTGCTTCAATTTCATCTGCTGTTATTGGTCTGTTCAGGCTTGAATATGCCTTTTGACCCAGCTATCCCACTTCTGGGCCTATATCCAAAGGAACCAAAAATACTAATTTAAAAGAATATAAGCACTTCTATGTTCATTGCAGTGTTATCTACAATCACCAAGATATGGAAACATCCCAAGTGTCTATCAATAAATGAGCTTTGTGCAGTGGCAGTATCGTAGCCAATGAGGTTTATCCAAGGAACAATTATTGCTAATTAAATAAATGAGTAGATAAAACAACTATGGTATATTTACACAATAGAATACTATTCAGCCATAAAGAAGAAAAAATTTTACCATGTGCAACAGCATGGATGGACTTAAAGAACATTATGTCAAGTGAAATAAGCCATTCAGAGGACAAATACCATATGATTTCATTTATGTGTATAATCTAATGAACTTAACTAACAAGGAAAAGAGGGACAGACTCATAGATAAACAGCTAGTGAGGAGGGGGAGTACAGGGGTGGAGGGGGAGGTTAGGGGGTGGCAAAAAGAAGAAAAGACTCATGTACATGGAAAACAGAGTGGTGATTTCTGGGGGGAGAGAGGCATAAAGGGACAGAATGGTAGTGGAGAATACAACAAAAATTAAGTTTTGATGATGCTAATTCTTTCAATCCATGAACACAGTTTATGCTTCTATTAATTTTGGTCTTCCTTAATTTCTTTCTACAGCATTGTTCAGTTTTCTGAGCACAGGTCTTTTACTTCCTTGGGAAAAAAAGATTAAGTGGAAAAAACAATGCTTTTAAATAGTAGATAGTAAAATCTGTCAGGCTACATCAAACAGGCAAACGTGTGTTCAACTATAGTTCCAAAAAACGAGAGAGAGGTGAGAGGAGGAGGGGGGAGGAGAAGGAGAAGGAGAAGGAAAGAGAGAGAGAGAAAGAGAGAGAGAGTGAGTGTGAGAGAAAGAGAGAGAGTGTGAGAGAAAGAGAGTGAGTGAGAGAGAGAGAGAAAGAGAGAGAGAGAGAGAAAGAAAGAAAGAAAGAAAGAAACAAGAAAGAAAGAAAGAAAGAAAGAAAGAAAGAAAGAAAGAAAGAAAGAAAGAAAGAAAGAAAGAAAGAAAGAAAGAAAAGAAAGAAGAAAGCAGAGGAAGAAGAGGGAGAAGAAGAAAAGAACAGGAAAGAAAAGGGGAGAAGAAGGAAGAGGTGGGGAAAACAGGGGAGGAGAGGGCAAAGGAGACAGGAGGTGAGAAGCAAGAAGAGGGATAGGAGAAAAGGAGGAAACAATATCAAGTAAGACAAAATGTAAATAATTGGTCAGTTGGAGTACAGGTTATTTAGGATTTTCTGATTATTTTCTTACAATATTTTCATAAGTTTGAAATTATATAAAGAAAAAGCAAACTACAGCAAAAATCATTCTGTTTTTATTTCCTTTTTAAAAATAAAGTGTGCTGTGAACATTTGATTTTCTTCTGTAAGTCAACATCTTTGGACTATTTAATAAGACACTTTAGAACAAATTAAGTTAGAGTATTTACAGTAATGGTTAAAAATTCAATTAAGGAAAAGTCTAACATGTATATAATGCATGATGGCAGAGCTAATTATTCACATTCATAATAATCTTAGAGAGAGACTAATCTTTTCATAATTTTATTTCCAGAGACAGAGTAATATTGAAAACAAAGACTTAATTAAGTCTTAAAATAGATTTAAAATTAACTGCATTTGCTAATTAATTTGTAATGCAGAAAGCTGTTCTATTGAGTGATATTAAATAAATACACATTCAGTGTGTCCATGGCCTAAAGCTTTTGTTTTTCCAGATTTCGACCAATCTGCTCCTTAAAATTTGGCTAATTTTACAAAGAATTGAGAGTCTGAATTTAGGTCAGATTGCTCAAGGATATTGCAAAGTAGGGTCTTTGGCTTTTCTCTAATTTATGAACAGAATCATACCCTCACATACACATTCACACACACACAACTTCAGAGCAAATAGTTAGAAAGGTTGTTCTGATAAAGAAAAATGTTTTTTTGAAGTTAGAAGATTTATTTTCTCTGAGAACATATAAAAAAATAAAGACCTGTAAAGTGTTAAAATAATAATTTCCTCCAATTTAACCAGGCACATTTTAAAAAATATAATATACAAATATTTCCAATATATAAAGTATGTTTACAACTGCAAATAATTTATATATTAAAATAGTGTATAAAATTATAGTGATAATATTATACAGAGTTCATGTTAATTGATTTATTATTTCAAATTTATTGTATGTTATTATCTATAAGGCAAAGCAACTGCCAAAACAAGAGTAAGTATGGACAATGCAGAAAAGAACTCATCATTTAATAATATGTGGTTTATCTCATTCTTCTATTTTTAATATGCTTTGAATTATACAAATTACAGCTAAATGTGCATTTGTTTAAAATGTCAATTTGTACAGGAGATACAGAACATACAGTCTGCTTTCATGGTTACCCTGCATCTACTTAATCTTCTTCTCCACATGTAAATATTGTTAATTTTTAATGTGTTTTTATACTTTTGAAATTGTAAACTTATATACATGAGTATATGTATATATATTTTCATATTTTATTTTAATGAAAACTTCTAAATATCATTGTAAAGCTTGCTTTTTAACTTAATACCCAACATTATTGTGGAGCAGAAAGAAATTTTCTTCTACTGTTCTAGGTTCTTTTCACTTGTGAAAAAAATGAGACTCTCACCATTCTGTTTTCAACAAACTCTGCAGTTAGAGATCCAGGAGTCTGATTTGGTAAGAATTCTTATTATTTTTTATTTTTACTTATTTTGGGGCTGGCTTGGTAAGATTCTTTCTACGGTAGCAGCTTGTGGGTGAGAAGTGCTCAGAAGGCAGTATGGTATCTTACTGACTAAGCCAATTGTGTGGGAAGGAGAAATTTTCTGCTATCCTTCTGGATTCTTTTGACTGGTCTAATTAATAAGTTTATGTGAGACAGATTAACAAGAGAAAAATAACCAAATTTAATTACATATATGTATATGGGAACCTCACATACATGAGAGTCTGAGACGCCATGTGTATGAGAGGTACAGGAGGGTAATTCTCAAGATAACAATGGTTATTAATTAGAAATTGCTCTGCTCTTTAGATAAGTCATAAAAAATTATTTCTGATGATGATTCTTATTATGGGAAAAGCCCCAACTTTAAGTTCTTTAAGGGAAAGGTAAATTTGTCTTGAGCCCATAGGCTCTCAATTGCCTTTAGCTTAAATTAATCTACATGCCAAAGTGTCACATCTTGGATAGGCCTGTTCTGACTCCTTCAATATCTTAATATCCATGGAATAATCCTATGTCTAAATACCTTTATTTAAAACTATTGCTTGCTGCCCTGTCTAGTGTGGCTCTGTGGATTGTGCCAGTTTACAAAGCAAGTGGTCTTTTGTTGGATTCCCAGTCAGGGCACAGGCTTGGGTTGCAGGCCAGGTACCTGGTAGGGGGTGTGTGAGAGGTGACCACACATTGATGTTTCTCTCCCTCTCTCCCTCCCTTCCCCTCTAAAAATGAATAAATAAAATCTTAAAAAATTGCCTACTATTTCATTGGATCATTCCCTATTTATAAAAGGAAACAAGTTATACACAACTTTTACTATTACAGACTTGGATGCAATGAATCTGCTTGTTCATATATCTTTCAGCACAGATGAATTGTGGGTCAAAAGTCTGGTGGATATTGAAAACATAAAAAATTACAAAAATTACTGATTCATAATTTCATCATGAGCATTGAAAGTATCATTTGCTATTCCCTTAACAACACTAACTTATAGAACTATTCAGTTCTAGAAGGCAAAAAATAATATTATGTTGTATTCATTTGCATTTTCTGTGCCACAGTATTTTTATCAGCCACTTTTTTCTTTTCTAAACATTTTGGGGTGTTTTTAGGATATTTTTCTACAATGTTGTAGAACTTTGTTCTTACCAGTTTTTAACAATTGTCTTTATTACATTCCATAATGAATGAAAAATAAAAACTTAATATTTACTTATTTTCAGACATTAATAATAATGATAAACTCTGGAAAATTATACCACGAGTTTACTTCTATATCCCTGAAAGCTAGACACTTTTCTAGAAATATGATAGGCACTATAATGGACCAACAGATGATCTCTAGGAGGGCAATAAACTCTCTCAGTGTGTATTAAAATATTTGTGTTTGGCCCTGGCAGGCGTAGCTCAGTGGATTGAGTGCGGGCCTGCGAACCAGACGATCGCGGTTCGATTCTCAGTCAGGGCACATGCCTGGGTTGCAGGCTGGTTCCTTGCAGGCTAACTACCAGCAGGGGACGCACAAAAGGCAACCATACATTGATGTTTCTCTCCCTCTCTCCTTCTCCTCTAAAAATAAATAAATAAATAAAATCTTTAAAAAAATAAAATAAAATATTTGTGCTTGTTCGTGCACTTGTTTTATCACTGGAGAGAGCATATATTTCTTTCTACCTTTTTCTTTTCTTTTCCTTCCTTTTCTACTAGATTACCAGTTTGTTATAAAAAGATAGAACTCAAGACCAGCAAGATGGAAGACATAAAGAAGGCAATGTAAGCTCATATGTGGGAAGGGGCCAAAAATTCCCACACTCTGCCTGGGTGTGCCACCCTCCCAGTACCTACCCAGATTCACCATTATGGAAACTTTACATAGATCTCATCAGATTCTCAAAGTGGTTTTAGACCACAGGAACTTATCACTGTTTAGAGCCCATATGTAAGTACTTTAACAATTCATTGTATGCCACATATTTGACCTTGATTCCAACCCAGACAAAATGATATCCAAAAAAACTTGCAGAAAAATACTACTGATGTACATAAATAAAAATTCTTTAAATATTCATACATAAAGCCCACCTATGTCTTAGAGAGATAGTATATTATGATAAATAAAGTTCAGTTAACCCAGGAATTACTAGTTTAGTTGTAGAAATATTAGGAAATATCATTCCCACACTAATTATGTCATTCTCATATGATAACTTGAATATACTTAAAACCTTTGGAAATATAATCAATAAAATATCAAAGTTTACTATTGCTACTTTTATTCCATAGAGGAAGTCTTAGCCAGTATAAAAAACAAATTAAAAAAACTGAAATGCAAGACTATCACTATTTGAAAATGTTTTGCTTATTTGCTTATAAAATATGAATCAATCTGTAAATATATTATTGGAATCAATACATTAGCAATTAGTAGTTGAATTCAAGTTTGTTAGAGAAAAAAACGAGTGTACAAAGTGAGTTATGTTTTATGAACCAGCTCAGACAGAAAATATAATTGTAATAGGATTTCACTTATAACATAGCATCTGAGAATAAGTCTATATTCTGTATAAGCACAATTCACTTCTTATATTTTAAAAGTGTGAAAAGAGACTATTTCAAAAAATATCCTCAAAGAAAGTACATGTTATTCATCATTAATGTGAATTATTTAAAATACTTAAATGTATATGATTATGTGCATATCTATATAAAATCATGGGGATTGAACAAGTAAATGGCAATTTTTACTGGTAACTAAGATTTTAGGTGATTTTGCTTTTGTTTTTGTTTACTTTGTTTTATATATTACTATGTATTTGATTTTCTCATAAATTTACTTTTACTATTTGTATAATTAAAAACATGAATATAAGTATAATATTGCTACTAAAAAGCAAAACTCAAAAATGCATACAGTATTATGAAATGTATTTATTATGACTGTATACTAATTATTTTAATGGAAAACAATGTGATTAAATAGTTGTTTATGATAAGCACTACAGTCTACTTTTTCATTCTGAAAATAAATTTGTTCCTATGAAAATGAGCTAATGCAAGTGATTTTACTTTAAAGTTGATCTGTTTCCAAAAATCACAGCAGAGGATGATATACATAAGAGAAATATAGCAAAGTCATTTATAAGCTGAGAACCGTAAGTTCACTTATGAGAGGAGAGTGAATATCAGAACTCTCGGTCAAGAAGTGGCATTTAAGCTGGTTCCTAAATTAGCCCTCAATCAATAGCTGTTGTATAAATACCCCAATTCTCTTACCTCTTGGGTGAATCATTCTAAGACCTGTGTTCTACACTACCTCCCAGTGTTGTTTCCCCATGTTTTTGAGTTCTTGTTAACACAACCATTAGCTAGCATAAAGATGTACTCTTTCCTGTCCGTCCACTCTTTCCTATCCCAGTTTCTCATTCTTCTACCAGTTCTTCCTTTACTTCTCATATAAATACTTGCACTTGAATTATTGTCTCAAGGTCTACTTCTGGGGGAACCAAAGCAAAACAGCAGAAAGTTTCAAACCAAACAGTAAGGACTTAGCAAAGTGTAAAAGTTAACATTTTGCAGGCCATTATTGGCCAGAGGATAGATTTTCTAGATGTCAAATTTTAAATCAAGTGTTGAACTGTAAAGTAGTCAAATGAATACGTGTGGAGAAAATGTTTAAAAAAACAATAGGGGAAAATTTTTTTTCCAATTTTTTTATTTAATTATTTTCAAGTACAGTTTTCTGTCTATTACTCCCATCCCATCCCACACCCCCCCAGGCTCCCCCGCCTCCCTCCCATTTCAACCCTTCTCAGTTGTTGTCCATGTATCCTTTATATATGTTCCTTTAAATCCCTCCCCTATTTCCCCTGAAATTCCCTCCCCTCTCCCATCTGGTCCCTGTCAGCCTGTTCTCTATTTCAGTGTCTTTGGTTATATTTTGCTTGCTTATTTGTTTTGTTGTTTAGCTTCCTGCTAAAGGTGAGATCATATGATATTTGTCCTTCAACACCTGGCTTATTTCACTCAGCATAATGCTTTCCAGTTCCATCCATGTTGTTGCAAAGGGTAGGAGCTCCTTCTTTCTTTCTGCAGCATAGAATTCCATTGTGTAAATGTGCCATAGTTTTTTGATCCATTCATTTACTGATGGGCACCTAGTTTGCTTCTAACTCTTGGCTATTATAAATTGTGCTGCAATGAACATTGGGGTGCATAGGTCCTTTGGGATTGGTGTTTTAGGGTTCTTAGGATAAATCCTAGCAGTGGGATTGCTGGGTCAAAAGGCAAGTCCAATTTTAGTTTTCTGAGAAAATTCCAATAGGGGATATTTTTATTTGTTTTTGAAAAGCCTAAAAGTCAAAGAGAAAAAATATTAGAAAAAAAATACTTGTGACTGTGTTGAAAGTCACAGAACTTGCTGACCTTCACAAATCAGACCACCTTTCCATCCTTTGAACCGTATGCAGATAAAACATATCTCACTTCCAACTGATTTTACAGTTGGTGACTTGAAGACTTGAATTCAGACACTTACACCATAAGCCAGTGAAATGAGATGAGTGGGACAGAGAGAGTATCGATGGAAAGTGCTGGGAAAACATAGACTCACTCTCAAAGCTTCAAATTAGAGTGTTGGTGTTAGAATGTTGGTTAACATTGAAGTGTTATATTAACAGAGATGTTCATGACAGAAATTTAAAAAAATATTGTTGTTCAATTATAGTTATCCTCACTTTTCCCCTATTATTCTCCCCTGCCATGTCCCCTCTCCCTCTCCCACATTCAGTACCCCCTCCAATGTTCTTGTCCATGGCTCCTTTATACATGTTCCTTGACTTGCCCTTTTCCCCCCTATTCTCCTCCTCCTCCCTCATCTCTGGTTACTGTCAGTTTGTTCATTCCCATGTTTCTGGTCCTATTTTACTCATTTGTTTGTTTTGCTGATTAGGTTCCACTTACAGATGAGGTCATATGGTATTTGTCTTTCATCACCTGCCTTATTTCACTTAGCATAATGCTTTTCAGTTCCATCCTTGCTGTTGCAAAGGGTGGGAGCTCCTTTCTTTCTGCTGCATAGTATTCCATTGTGTAAATGTACTGCAGTTTTTTGATCCATTCATTTACTGAGAACTTAGGCTATTTCTAGGACTTGGCTATTTTAAATAATGCTGCTATGAACATTGGTGTGCATAGGTTCTTTTGAATTGGTGTTTCAATTTTTAGGTTATAACCCCAGCAGTGAAATTGCTGGGTCAAAAGGCAGTTCCATTTTGTTTTTTAAGGAAATTCCACACTGTTTTCCATAGTGGCTGCACCAGTTTGCATTCCTACCAACAGTGAACTAGGGTTCCCTTTTCTCGACATCCTCACCAGCACATGTTTGTTGAGTTGTTTATGATAGCCATTCTGACCACTGTTAAAGTGATATCTTATTGTGATTTTAATTTGCATCTCTCTAATGGCTAATGGCTAGTGATACTAAACATCCTTTCATACGTCTATGACCTCCTTGGAGAAGTGTCTTTTTATTCGGATTGTTTGTCCTCTTTGGGTGGAGTTATGTGAGTACTTTATATATTTGGGAGATCAAACCCTTGTCCGGGGTATCAAGTATTTCTTGCTGTTTCCTTCTGGCTTGTAGTATTTCTGTTGACTAGTTAGCTGATAGCCTTATTAGAGCTTCCTTGTACGTTATTTCCTGTTTCTCCCTTGCTGCCTTTAAGATTCTTTCTTTGTCTTTGAATTTGCCATTTTAATTATGATGTGTCGTGAGGTAGGTCTCTTTGGGTTCACCATGTTTGGGACCCTCTGTGCTTCCTGGATTTGTGTGACTCATGACAGAGATTATTTTTAAAGCAAGAGATGCTGAAGATAAATTACATTAAAATATGGTTAAAATTTTAGCTAAAGAAAATCTGAAGAAAAGCAGTTTATCTGTGTTGACATAAACCAGTTTATTAGTGATTCTGTGATAGAGAGGATTTGCTCCTGAAAATTAAAATAGCTTTAAAAAAGATACACTTATGTCTTATATTCTTAGGCTAGCAAAATAAAAATATATATGAATTGGTTCACTGTATTCTTAAATGAATAAAGTAGCTAGATTCTGACAAATTATTTATCTTTCTATTTATTTTAATAATTTATACAAATATCTTCACCTGCTTTATAAACATTATTGTCTTATTTATAGGGCATTTATTTTACAGAAGCCTAATAAATTAAGATTCTATGCTTTCTTAATTTTGGAGAAAATAATTATTCCCACACAGAAACCTTTGGCATTGGAGCACAAAGTACATGTTTGCTTTAATAAAGATGTGTGTTTAGGACTTAATGTTACTACTGAATTTTGAGACTAGTACTCAGAGTGACATTTATTAAATAGTGGTCAGTGCTTATTTCTTTAATTCAATAATGGACTGATGTTGAGATATAATATTTGCATTCAATTTTTAAGAGTCATGGTTGGATTATTACTTTAACTGCCATTATGATGAAGAATCAGGCATGTTTTCTTTATGATTAAGCCCAAAACCTTAGCTTATTTTGATACGAAGTTAATGATTAGAAATGGAATATAACAGCTGGCTTTATAGTTGCCAATAAACTATGATTTTTACTAGGATTAGATTTAGATAATTATGCTTTCAACTCCTATTACCAAAGCAGAA
Source organism: Sturnira hondurensis (assembly GCF_014824575.4). Classification (NCBI taxonomy): domain Eukaryota; kingdom Metazoa; phylum Chordata; class Mammalia; order Chiroptera; family Phyllostomidae; genus Sturnira; species Sturnira hondurensis. The sequence goes on from NW_028081539.1 coordinate 1,696,912, forward strand.
ACAGAGCATTCCCTGCTGCTTGTCTGAATGGACCTCCTGGCTATATTCCCTCTATGCTCTATCAGTTTTGTGATACCCCTTAGGAAGTTTCCAACAATCTGCACTACCTCAGTAAGATGAAGGATTGCACTCTTCATCACAAAATAAGCAAATGAAATGATTAAGCCATTAAAATTTTTTTTTGTAAAATAAGAGTTATATGATGTTGAAATCTCCAGTGTGACTTGAAGAATAGCATAGGTGTCTGTCTGTCTTAAGGCGTCAATGCACTTGTTGAAAGAAATTACCTGGAATAGCATAATCTACAATCTGCATAATGTGATGAGTGCATTGAAGTTATGGCTCATTGCTAATTCCTCTTCTGTATCACTTTTAGAATTGTGCTTCTGGTGACCCTATTACCTTTTTAGTGACTGATATTTATCCTGGGCAGTCGGCTGCTATGAAATCCAGTTGGCTTAACCTTATCCTATCAGCAGTAAATTGAACTGAATGTGTGGGAAATGAGGCCACACTTACAGGGCCCTCAGAGCTAAAGAGTCTGCTTTAAAGTATGGTGGAAATAATGTGATGAAATAAGCCTTTCAAGATACAGTTTAAGAAACTCCATCCTTTGAAATCTCCACGAAGGACTTACACTCCCGAAAATTGTCTGAAACAAACCAGTGCAGCCTCTTACCACTATCCTTCTGAGGCGCCTAAATGCTGACTGTTGCCCCTATGTATCACTAAGACTCTCAAGAAGAAAATAAACATTCTATAATCATGCAGCATGACTGAACGAGGTAGAATTTTTTTTTACCTTTATGAAAGTGAGATACTATTTTCAGGGGCATCAGACTCTCTCTGTATAAGATAATATTACATCAGAGATGATAGAGGGTGACTCTCCAGGAATTTCTGAACAACGTGGCTAAAAACAAACATCAGGATAATTTAAAGCCAGTTGCAGTCCTGGCTTCTTGTTTGCTTTGATGTTGGAACTAAGTTTCAAATGCTTTTAAAGCAGACTTTGGTGTATGCCTTAAGGCGACAGCAAGGATGAAACTGAAAACAGCTAGAGAAAATGAAGAGATTCCAAAGGAAATGAAATATTCTTGTCAGTCTTAAATGTCACTTATTGAAGAGATCCTATATACTATCATTTAACTACATAGAAAAGAGTATGCCTTATTAAAATATTACCAGTTTAAGCAGAAGTCTTGAGAATCGACATGGGATCATACTTAAAAGTATAGCCTAAAGTGCAGTGCGTTTTACATTCTAGTTGATGCCCTCTCTTGGCTATAACAGTCAATCCTAGATTGCTTTAGGAAGAACTATAAAAATGCAAATTACTGAGACCTGATTTGGTCTTATTGCCTTAGCTAAGTTCTAACACTTAAACTTAAAATATATGGCTTCTGGAGCTAATTAATACTGGTTAATTTGCATATTCAAGAGTCTTCCCATAGTACTCCTTCTCTCTCTTAACTAATACGAGATGACTCTTTCAAAGCTCATGAGGCCATTTAAATAGCGAACTGGATTGAAATGTGTGTCTCCATTTAAAAATGTTTTATATTTTTCTTGAGCACCACATTCCAGTTTCAATCCTGCCTTTTATTCCTTGCTAGTTTCCCTCCAAAATAAACAGAAGACAAGGACTATTTTGGTATCAAATTACACAATTTAAATAGAAAGTAATGTCTTAAATTAGCATAGTAACACATTTTGGAAGTGATTGTATACTTATAAAACAATTTCATCATGCATTTAAATACAGAAGAAAGCCTAGTTATATATTTGCAAATAGGTCATAAGAAAATGTCTACCACAACAGATTCATAACATAGCAGAAATAAAATTAAAATAGTTATATAATTGTAATAAAAAGAGAATCACGTGCTTGATATAAATAATTTTTCTAAACTTCAACAAACTCTGTTTTTTGAGATTGCTAGCTTTTACAAATAAATAAGAATTAAGGATAGTTAATACTGAAAGAATGAATGAATAATTGATCAATTATAAAATGATACTAGCTGGACATATAATTATATGCACAACATTTAAGGCACATGTAGATATACATGCCATCTACACAGAAATGGAAAGAGAAAAACATAAGGGTAAATGTCAAATGAAAGATCTGGTAACCCAAATTTAATCTCCTGTAATATTTAACTTTTTCCCATAAAATTCATCAGTATTAAGTTTCTTGTTTTTTCTTTTGAAAACTTGAAAATTTGCCTCAGAATATGTTATTTAACACAGTTAACATTAACATTTACCACAGAACACTACACCGCTTCCTAGTAACAACCCGAAAATATAGGAGAGAAATTTGAGGACAATGTCATTATTGAAATAAATGGAGGGCCAGACATGGTGACTAATTTGCAAGGAAGAATGCAATATTTATGAAAGCTTATAGTTCTGCATGATCTATAAATGGCTGCATTAGAGATATGTAGATCAATTTACCTTGACACAGGTAATATGTCAAGCTTCATTGGATCCAATAGTTTTAGTACCCAAATCAGCTGAATGCTCTTTAGATAAATTCCAGAACTAACGAGAGAAATGGGAAACGTGAGACAATTACTGACTCCCTACCTCCAATACCTTTTTATGATTTTAGCTGAAGGTGGTATTTAAGGTGATTGCTTCTGTCATTTTGCAAGTTATTCAGTGTTCCTGAGTTTCTCCCATGTATGTAAGTGGGATATGTGTTTTAAACTTTAATTTTTTTCATCTGCTAAACTGTCTCATGTAAGTTTGATCATTAGAAGAGCCAAAAGAACTTATAAGGGTAGAGGCAAATGCTCTACCCCAATTTGAAATAAGCACACTACACCTTTTAAAAGCCGGATATCATGGTGAGGGTATTGCTTGATGTCATCACATAAAATAGTCTATTTGCATAAACACATTTTTAATGACAACTGTAGAATACTGACTGTTCATACATTCATTTATAATTTTCAAAATAAGGTTTATGTTATCTTAGTTGTACTTGATAGCATGTTAGTAAATTAGCTAGGAGCAAACTGAACCCAGTAAATTTAGATAATATGTTCAATTCACAGACTTAGGAATGATCAGAAGTAGGTGTGATCCCAGGACTCAGCAGAGCTGGCAGGAGGGTCCCTGCCAGCTTCCACCATAGCAGTGTTGCTTTAGGCCTTGAAGGTACCTTCCAGGTGCCTCCATTGCCAGGGTGTGTTGCAGCCTGTCAAGTCCTGGCAGGTCCACTCTAGCTTTGAGGAGAAGGAAGAAAATGTGTGGAGCCATGGGGATGCTTGGCATGCCTTTATTCATGGATGGGTGAGCCACACAGGCTGCAAGCTGCATGTCCCTAGTGAGAAGCTTCTACTGCCTTAAGTACTAGAAGTGAACGAAGCTGGCTTCCATCCAAAAAATTATATAACATAGCATAATTCTGCTCATACAAGTCTACTTCATGTTATGGGAACAATTTATTGGACCCAGTCTCAAGGCTATGAGAACACTGCTTCCCTTAGTTACCCAGACACCTGGGTGAGGAAGCCAGACTGCCTCCAGTTACCCTACATAGAGAGAGAGAGCAGGGAGCACTGAGAAGTGCAGCCAAGAAAAAAAAGCACCTGAACAATATAAGAGTCTTTCTGTCGTGGTTACCAGACTAAAGGGGTTTATTTGTCTGCATGCATAAAAGTACAATAAAATGTGAAAAGGAGTTTAAAGCAAAGAAAGTAGAGGTTTATTTAAGGGAATGGCACTAAGTCCAGAGATACCTGTGAGCCAATGTCCTAAAACCTGTCTCTCCATTACCCTGCATAGGGACAGATTTTATATATGGGAAAAATTGTTAACCATGGTGACTCATGGAGCTGGAGTCTTGGTCTCTAGTGACTGGTTAGGGCTAAGGTAGGGAGTAGTTGATCACGTGTCAGGTCCTGGTATCAACCAAGGAGTTCTTTTGTCTGGTTTCATGAGGGTGGGGTCAGTAGGGTCACTCCACTTTTATGGACCCAGGATGGAAACACAACTGGAGTCAAGATGTTATCTTTAGTTTGATTGAAACTGTTCGCTTGATCCACAGACCAGAGGCTTTTTCTTAAGGGCTTAATGATAAAGAAAGAAAGTGGACATTCAGTATGTGTAAAGGCAAAAGGACCTGGTTGAAAGGAGGCAAGTGAGTCATGGTGCCATTAGATTGAACAAGGCCAATTTGTATCAAGAAAACAGAAAGGAGAAAGGGTCATGTTAAAGAAATGGAGTTTCTGTGCAATCACATCACATTGTGTTCTTCCTCCTGATGCAGTAACACTTGTAGGAACAAAGATTTCTTTTGTTTGAGAAGCAAACAATCCCATTGTTGGAAAGTCTAATTATTAGAAAATTCTTTCTTTTGTTGAGCAGAAATGTTGTCCAAATGAGTGAATCTTTTATTGGTGATTATTAAAGAATAAAGGATAAAGCATTAAATCTGAATACAAAAATAACTTTCTTTTCTCTTTGGAAACATAAAATATCAACTAAATGTAGAAATTCAGTTCAATGAAATAAACACTAACTCTGTCTATAAAAAGTGCTGTGAAATATACAATAATAGTTGATCTTAGAAAGACTGTTAAGGAAAGAAACAAGCAGAGTTTCCTCTGAATTATTGTTTAGCCTAAACAAACCTTGTAGGTATTTAGAATGACAGTAAAAATTTGTGAGGGAAATTTTAACAAATGCCCATATATGTTATTGGTGAATTTTAGATACGCAACCTAAAAATACCAAAGTAGTCACCCTCTTGTCAAAGAATGAGAGTACCATTACCTATGGCCCAATACTTCAGTCTGGTGCCATTTGGAGAAATACTGGGATTATAAAACGTGGGATTGCTGTGCTTGAGGCTAAAGAAAATCTCTCTACATCTCATTCATCCTCTTTTTAAAGAATCTCTGTTCTATTGATTATCTCTTCATTCACCTGAATCTATAAACTCTAGTCATTCCTTCCTGACTGTCAAAGTAAAAAATGCACACATAAAGGTAAACTAGTAGATAAAACTGTATTCAGCTATTGCAATAGAGGAAGGAGACAAGAATACACTGTAAACTCTGCTAAAACAAAGGACATGATAGCTTTTAGGAACCTGAGTGGGAAGGATTGTATGGCATTTGTATTTGCTAATTGATCTTACCCGTAGAAAAAGTAAATTTTGTTTTTTTAATTTTAATTATTTTATTGTTGTTCAATTACAGTTGACTGCATTTACCCCCCATGATTCCCCTGCACCCCAGACAAACCCTCCTCTCTCCCTTGCTCCCACCCTCCTCCTTGGTTTTAACCATTTGTCCTTTATAGATGTTCCTGAAAACGCTTTCCCCAATTGTCCCCTCCCACCTTCTCTCTGGTTATTGTCAGATTGTTCTTAATTTCAAAGTCTCTGGTTATATTATGTTTGCTTTTTTCTTTTGTTGATTATATTCCAGTTAAAGCTGAGATCATATGGTATTTGTCTCTTACCACCTGGCTTATTTCACTTAGCACAATGCTCTCCAGTTTCATTCATGCTGTCGCAAAGGGTAGGAGCTCCTTCTTTCTCTCTGCTGCATAGAATTCCATTGTGTAAATGTACCATAGTTTTTTGATCCACTCATTTACTGATGGGCACTTAAGTTGCTTCCAGCACTTGGCTATTGTAAATTGTGCTGCTATGAACATTGGTGTGCATAGGTTCTTTTGGATTGGTGTTCCAGGGTTCTTAGAATAGAATCCCAGCAGTGTAATTGCTGGGTAAAAAGGCAATTCCATTTTTAGTTTTTTGAGGAAATTCTATACTATTTTCTATAATAACTGCACCAGTTTTCATTACCTCCAACAATGCACTAGGGTTCCCTTTTCTCCACATCCTATCCAACACTTGTTTGTTGATTTGTTTATGATGGCCATTCTGACTTGTGTGAAGTGGTATCTCATTGTGGTTTCAATTTGCATCTCTCTGATGTCTAGCTATGCTTTTCAGAAATTTATGTGGAACCAAAAACAACCCCAAATAGCTGAAGCAATTTTGAAAAAGGAGGACAAAGTAGGAGGGATCACGATACCTGATATCAAATTGTGTTACAAGGTCACTGTAATCAAAACAGCCTGGTACTGGCATAAGAACAGACACATAGACCAATGGAACATAACAGAGAGCCCAGAAATAAATCCAAGTTTCTATGGTCAGTTAATATTTGACAAAGGATGAAGAAGCATAAAATTGGGTGAAAATAGCCTTTTCAACAAATGGTGTTGGAAGATCTGGACAGCTACATGCAAAAAAAAAAGACACTTAATCATCAACTTACACCATACACAAAAATAAGTTCAAGGTGGTTAAAAAACTTAAATATAAGTTGTGACATCATAAAAGTCCTAGAGGAAAACATCAGCAGGAAAATTTCATACATTTAATGCAGCAATATCTTTACTGATATGTCTCCTAAAGCAAGGGACATAAAGGAAAAAAATAAACAATGAGATGTCATAAAATTAAAAAGTGTCTGCATGGCTAAAGAAAACATTAAAATGAAAAGAGAACCAACTATATGGGAAAAGATATTTGCCAATGATACCTCCAAAATATGTAAAGAATTCACATGACTCCACTCCAGGAAGACAAACAACCCAATTAAAAAAATGGGCAAAAGACCTGAACAGGCATTTCTCCAAGGAGAACATACAGAGGGTCCAGAGACATAGAAAAAGGAAACTTCTGATGTATTCTCTATGAGGTAGGAGATGGGTGTATAACTTAAATCACTTAGCTTCCTACCCTCCAACAGAGATTGGGTGCTATTTTCCTTAAAAATCACATTTCAAAGAGATGGTTCTCAGGTCCTTGGGAAAAATAGTCCTGGGTTAGAAGACTAGCAAGAGTCTGTTAAAATAATTTACATCAGTGGCAAAGGCCAAAGGTGGGGTACAGGCCTGGGTAGCCTCTGTAATAGTATCTATAATAAGAACAAAGGAGAAATAAAGAACTTACATCTCAAAGGGGCATAGAAAGAATTTGTAATAAATAACTTCTGAAATAAATACTCAAAGTAAAGGGAGTCCTAGAGGCAGAAAGAAACCTGTCAAAAGTTTAGTGAAGCTGAGGGAATGCTCTGGCTTGTCTACATATGTGGAAGTGTTTGCCTTCTCATAGCAAGAGACAAATAAAACAGATCACAAAGATTTCTTGGATTTCTTACCCTTTTTTCTATGCACTGGTCTTAGGAAGAAATGGTAGGAATATGTGGTCTTTCTATGCATGACAGACATTTAGTCTGCTTTAATATAGTTTTACAGTTCTCTACAGATTAGGCAAAGTCTTATTGCCTGCATGTTGCACAGAAAACACCCACCTTCTTCACTCACTAGCCCTGAACATTATGGACTCTATCTACACCCAATTTTTGGCTTTCCCTTCCCAATCAAATTATATTCTAGGCTTAAAATTATTTTCTGCACTTCTTCATGGAAATTACATTATCACACTGGATTTGCTTTATTCAGTCACCAGTAATTGAATTAATTGTAAATCCAATTGGTATTTCATAGTCTTTATCTTGTATATTCACTCAGTTGCATTTGACAGAGTCTGTGATGTCATATGTCTCTGGTTCTTCTGTTACTTCTGTCTACTTCTTATCCTTGTATGTGGTCTCTTTTTCTACTGCTAGGTCCTTAAATGCCCATGTTTCTCTTTCAGATCCTATTGTCTTTCCATTTGAAATATCCTCTGGGCAATCTTAGCCTTTCCCATAGATTTGTGCACATTCACATTCTGATGATGACAAACTACAATTATTCCAGCCCGTGTTTCTTTTAGAAGGTTTAGGCTTATACTTCCAACTCCATTCTAACTATCTTCATTAGCTACCTCAAGAAAATCTTAAAGTCAACAAAAGAAAAACATCAACTTGCTTCCAGTTCTACTCTTTTCTCGAGTTGAAAACTCAGGAACTAACCTTGATTTTTCTTTCTCTCCCTCACATGCCATATATTGTTAACCAGAATCTTTTATATTGTTACCAAATCATACATCTCTTGAATCTTTCCACTTCTCTTCCACAATTCAGGGCACCACGTATCTCACATGAATCATCACAACCTTTGTGTGGTGGACTCTGGCCAGCAGAGTCTGCCTGTTGTGGCTGATGACAAGAATAAATGCACAGGCGACAACAATACTGTGGAGAACAAGGGAACGACATGACTACTCTCTCAAGGGGAGAGTGCCTATGGATGCCTCAGCCACTCCCTCAAGAGGAGAGCGTGCCAACACTTACCTAGACAGGCTTTTATTGTTTTCCTTGGGTCTTATATCAGAGAAAGATTTATTATCTTTTACATAGAATATTATTGTTTACATTTTAGGGACAATCAAGGAAATGAAAATAACATGCAGAGGGGAATGGTAATGAGCCAATTATCTCTGTCCTTGGGAAAATTCACACAAGCTTTGGATATTACCCTGAAGATAGACAATACACATTTGTTATTTTAGACCAGGGTGATGGAGTTTTAGCAAGAGCAAGGCATAACAATCTGTATGCATTTTCTAGGCCTGACTCCCACAGGAAAACTTAGTTTGAAGGTCTGGCTCCTGGCCACCACCTTACTTCTGTAGGTTATCCATACAGAGCTGAGTCATACTTGCCAGACCAAAACAAACCAGTCCCCCAGACCTTTAAAGAAAGCAGCTCTTTGTAGTTCATAAAACTGTCCTTGTTATTCAAGGTTGTATTCTACTCTTAGCAAACTGCCCATAACAAACTGAAAATTTCATAGATGTTTTATTGTTTTTATCAAAAGGAAACATAGATTTTGAATCTTTTCAATAGTATCTGAATATTATATGCAATTTGGTATGAAATAGATAACTAACTTCTCTATCAACTGCACATGTTTTACATTTTATCAGAACACCAGAACAAGGAATAAATTAGAAACTCCCTCACTCTCCCCCATCAGCAAGTAGGTCTGAGTTATAGAATGCTCCATATTTTTATAATCTGTGTGCCACACTACTCTTAAACCTAATAAACTAAAGCAATGACCATTTTGTTATGTTTCATGAATTTATGAATTGACTGAGTCCAGTTGGAAAGTTCTTCTGCTCCACAAGTTATCAACTAGGGTTGCAGTTAGGGTTGCAGTTACCTGGAAGCTCCACTGGGCCTGAATGACCAAAGTAGCTCACTCACATAGCTAATGTTTGATGTTGGCTATTGGCTGGGAGCTCAGTTGGGGCTGCTATGTTCTTTCTATTCTTACCTGAAATCATGGCAGTGGGTTCCAAGAGCACAAAAGTAGAACCTTCCAGACCTTGTTAACCTTTGGCCCAGAACTGACTGAGCATTATTTACTCCCTATATCACATTGATTAAAGCAAATCACATGGCCAACCCTGATTTGAGAGAAGCAGACTATACAATTTTGTGTATACTGGGAGGCTTAGTTTAGTGGGTGTGACCAGAATAGCAGGCCAGCACCACTGATGGACTTGGGGTCAGTCCAGTTTTTATGACGGGCTAAAAACCCACAACTTTGCAGCTGCACATTTGACCACTATAAGCTATTGATTTTGTTTTTATTACTGTTTAACACTATAGGGTTTTAAAAAAATAATAGCTAGTATTCAGATAACTGGGATACCAACAGCTTTCAGAATCTCACCAGATTTTTCTTATCAGGGACAATAATTTGCTCTATCACCATTTTTAAACATTTATTGAGATCTAATTCACATACCATAGTGAAAGTACACAATTTCATAATTTTGTTTTATCCTTGAGTTGTATAATTATCACCACAATATAAATTTAAGACATTTTTATTATATCCCACAATACACCATGACTAAATAGCCATCATTTTTCATTCATTTTTAACCTAGGCCTAGACAACCATTAATATGTATTCTATCTCTATAGATTTCCCTAGTTAATTCATTTCATACATGTGGAATCTTAAAATATATCATCTTATTANATTGAGATCTAATTCACATACCATAGTGAAAGTACACAATTTCATAATTCTGTTTTATCCTTCAGTTGTATAATTATCACCACAATATAAATTTAAGACATTTTTATTATATCCCACAATACACCATGACTAAATAGCCATCATTTTTCATTCATTTTTAACCTAGGCCTAGACAACCATTAATATGTATTCTATCTCTATAGATTTCCCTAGTTAATTCATTTCATACATGTGGAATCTTAAAATATATCATCTTATTAAACTGGTTTCTTTAAATTAAAATAACATTTTAAGGTTGATTCATGTTGTAGTATGATTATAACTTTATTCATTTTTATAGCCAAATAATACTTCTCCATATATTATTGTTTATTCATAAGTTAATGGTCACTTAAGTTGTTTTTACATGTTGATTATTATGAATGATGCTGCTATAAAAATTCATGTACAATATTGGCGTGAATGTGTGTTTTTATTTCTTTTGGATAAATACCTAGGAGTGGAATTAATTGGTCATATGATAAACTTATATACAAAATTTGAGGAACTGCTAAATATTTTTTTTCCAAAATGACTGTAGTCTTTTACATTTCCACCACCAATTAGTGAGAGTTCTAGTTTCTACGCAAGGTGTGTCACTGTTCATCTTTTTTATTGTGGCCATTTTAATGGGTATAGAGCTGTATCTCACTGTGGTTTTGATTTGCATTTCCCTAATGACTAAAAACATTGAGCATCTTTTCACGTGCTTAATGGCCATTTGTATATATATATTTTTGTAGTAATATCCACTTAAATCTTTTGTCCATATTTAATTGGATGATTTGTATTTTTATTACTGAGATGTAAGAGTTTTTTGATATATTCTGGATACAGTCTGTTATCAGATAATGAGTTACAAATATCTTCTTGCATTTCATGGAATATCTTTTCATTAGTCCTAACCACATATTTTATTTTATTTATTTTTAAAATATTTATTAAATATATTAGAGTGACATTCATCAGTAAAAATATATAGGTCTCAAGTGCACAATTCTATAATACATCATCTGTATTTTGTATTGTGTATTCACCATCTTAAGTCATGTTTTTCTATCCTCCCTTTACTCTCATTTATCTCCTCCCACCTCCCTTTCGTTCTGGTAGCCATTCCTGTTGTCTGCGTCTGTCTTTTTTTTTTTGCTTAATCTCTTCACCTTTTTCAGCACAGTCCCTAAGTTCCCTTCCCTCTGACAGCTGTCTGTCTGTTCTCTGTATCTATGAGTCTGTTTCTATTTTGTTTGTGACTTTATTTTATCAGGGTGAAATCATATGGTATTTGTCTTTCTCTGATTGACTTATTTCACTTAACATAATACTCTCTAGGTCCATCCATACTGTCCCAAAAAGGTAGGAGTTCCTTCTTTTTCACCATTAAGTAGTGGTCCATTGTGTAAATATACTACAGCTTTTTTATCTACTCATCTACTGATGGGTTTCTCCCAATTCTTGGCTATTGTAAATAATGCAATTAAGATAGGCATGCATATATTCTTTTGCTTCTGTGAATATATCTGAAGAAACCCAAACCACAGATTTTATTTTATTTTTTGTTTTATTGAGTTATAATCAATATACAAAAATGGCACACATTTCATTTGTATACCTATAGATGAGTTTGGACATATGCATATATTTATGATCCTGTCACCACAACCAAGACACTACATGAATATACATCAAGTTAATATACATCATCTTAAAAAAATATCCTTGTGTTCTCTTGTGTGTTCCTTCTTTCTCACATGAGATCTACTCCATCAACATATTTAAAGTGAAAAACATTACACTGTTAACTATAGGTACTATGTTGTATAGCAGATTTCTAGAACTTACTCATATTACATAATAGAAACTTCATATCCATTAAAAATAATTTCCTATTTTCCTTCTCTCCAGCCTCTGGCAACTGCCATTCTATTCTATGCTTCTATAAGTTTGACTACTTTAGATATATCTAAAGTATATATATATATATCATGTAAAGTGGAATCATGCAGTATTTGTTCTCCTGCGATTGGCTCATTTCATTTAGCAACATTTCTTTTAGGTTATTGATGTCACAAAGGGCAAAATTTCTTTTTTTTAAAGGCTGAATAATGTTCCATTGGATGTATGTAACACATATTTCTTTATCTATTCCTCTGTTGAAGGGCTTTTGGGTTATTTCCATTTCTCTGCTTTTGTGAATAATGATGCAGTGAACATAAAGGTGCAGATATCTCTTCTGCATCTTTATGTTCACAGCATAAAGTGATTATATATATATATATATATATATATATATATATATATATATAATCACTATGCTTTTGATATCATTTCTAAGAAAAAATTGCCTACCCATGGCCTTGGTATACTCCCAGGTGTTCTTCTGAGGCTTTTAAGGTTCTAGTTCTTATAAGTCCATGATCCAATTTGAATTAATATGTTATACAATAAAATAAGGGTCCAACTTTATCTAGTTTTTCAGTATCATTTGGTGAAAAGACTATTTTTCCCCATTAAATGATCTTGACACCCTTTTCAAAAACCAATTAAACATAAATATCTAAGCTTATTTTTAAATTCTTAATTCAATTCCATTGACTAGAGATCTATCCTTATGCCAGTAACACACTGTACTAATTGCTGTAGCTTCATAGTAAGTTAGAAATTGGGAAGTGTTAGCACTCCAACTTTGTTTTTCTTTATCACAGTTGTTTTGTCTAGTCTGATGCCCTTGGATTTCCACATAAATTTTTGAATTAGCTGGTAGTTTTCTGGGAAAAATGACAACTAGAATTTTGATAGGGCTTATGTTGAATTAGTAGATAAATTTGGGAAATATTATCATCCTCGTGAGTTTTTGATCCATGAATTTATATGTGGGGTGACTTTTCCCAAAAGTCCCCCTGTCCACCATGGATGAAAGTAAATGCTACTTAGACATGATCTGCTTGGGGAGGAGAGGTGGCTGATCCCTCAAAAGGGAAGGGCCTTGGGCCCCTTCCTCCAAGGGCTTTTATTGGGTTGTAATACACAGGAACACAGGCTGCAAGGATCAAACAGTAGATAACATTTCAAAGAAGTCTGAGGGCTTAGTCTGAGTCAGTGTCTGTCAGGAAGGGAGTTTTGCAGAAAATTTTAGGGTTTCCTGCTCGGATCCTTAACATATGAGTGAAAGTACTCTTAGCAAAGCCGGTTTCACAGGTTTTCAGGAATTCTTTGTGATGCCAGATTCCCCCCACCCTCACCAGGATCCACTCTGGCAAGGCAAGGAGCTGCACCCCTCCCCATCAGGTATTCAGGCTTAAGTGGATTAGAGCCAGGAAGTGCTTCTCCCATAGGACATGGGGACTCCAGCTATGTCATCTAGCCAGGGGGTAAGGGTCCATTGTTCCCTCTTTGTCACAGCCCCCCGAATCCTTCCATCATCGCCTCCCAAGTGGTCAAGTCTGGCTTAGGTTGCTCTTCACTATGAGGAGACTTACTTGTCATGGACTTCCAACCATGCTTTGGGGGTAGGGAGAGGAAACTGAGGCAGCATTCACTACCAGAGACAAGATTTTGTCCCCTATGGCTCTAATTCTGGAGATTACTCACTCATCCTTAGCCACGGAGGGTAGAGTTACAATTCCTGAAGCCAGGCAGAGCAGTCTCCAACACTTATATTATATAAACATTATCATTCTGTATATTATCATTTCATATATTTAGATCTTCAGTTTCTTTCCACAATGTTTATAACTTTTAGTAGGCAAATTTTGCATTTATTTTGTTAAATTTATTTGTACTTTATACTATTCTTAAATGAATTGTTTTTGTTAATGTCATAGTGTTAAGTTAATTTCTAGTGCAGTTGAATGCAGTTGATTTTTGTTACATTGACACTTTATCCTTATAACTTGCTAGACTCATTTAAGGGTGAATAATTTTTTAGAAGATACCTTAAGATTTTGTATGTATTAGATCATATGAACTCCATGCAGAAATAATTTTATATATTTTTTTACAATCTAAATATTCTTTCCCAATGCTAATTGCCCTCTAGTGAAAGTTGAATGGAAGGGTGAAAGCATTCAGTCTTTTGTCATTTAGTTTGATATTAGCTGTGGAATATCACAGATGCCTTTTTTCAGAATGAGAAAGTTTCTTCCATCTCCAGTTTAAAGTGTTTTCATTAAGAATGGACTATATATTTTGTCATTTTTCTTTTCTTAGTTTGTTTCAAAGATCAGGTAGATTTTTTCTTTTTTTCTTTAATATGATATATTTTTTAAAATTTATTTAATTATTTTTCAAGTACAGTTTTCTGTCTATTACTGCCATCCCATCCCACCCCCCATGTTCCCCCCCTCCCTCCCATTTCCACCCTTCTCAGTTGTTGTCCATGTATCTTTTATATTTGTTCCTCTAAATCCCTCCCCTATTTCCCCTGAAATTCCCTCCCTTCTGGTCACTGTCAGCCTGTTCTCTATTTCAGTGTCTTTGGTTATATTTTGCTTGCTTGTTCGTTTTGTTGTTTAGCTTCCTGTTAAAGGTGAGATCATATGATATTTGTCCTTCAACACCTGGCTTATTTCACTCAGCATAATGCTTTCCAGTTCCATCCATGATGTTGCAAAAGGTAGGAGCTCCTTCTTTCTTTCTGCAGCATAAAATTCCATTGTGTATATGTACCATAGTTTTTTGATCCATTCATTTACTGACGGGCACCTAGGTTGCTTCCAACTCTTGGCTATTGTAAATTGTGCTGCTATGAACATTGGGGTGCATAGGTTCTTTGGGATTGGTGTTTTAGGGTTCTTAGGATACAATCCCAGCAGTGGAATTGCTGGGTCAAAAGGCAAGTCCAATTTTAGTTTTCTGAGAAAATTCCATACTGTTTTCCATAATGGTTGTACCAGTCTGCAATCCCACCAACAGTGGACCAGAGTCCCCTTTTCCCCACACCCTCTCCAACATTTGTTGTTTATTGCTTTGTTTATGATAGCCATTCTCACCGGTGTAAAGTGGTATCTCATTGTAGTTTTAATTTGCATCTCTCTGATAGCTAGTGATATTGAGCATCTTTTCATGTGTCTCTGGATCCTCTGTATGTCCTCCTTGCAGAAGTGTCTGTTCAAGTCCTTTCCCCATTTTTTAATTGGGTTAGTTGTCTTCTTAGAGTGAAGTCGTGTGAGTTCTTTGTATATTTTGGAGATTAAACCTTTGTCTGAGGTATCATTGGCAAATATGTTTTCCCATACAGTTGGTTGTCTTTTTATTTTAATGCTGTTTTCTTTAGCTGCGCAGAAGCTTTTTATTTTGATGAGATCCCATTTGTTTATTCTTTCCTTTATAGTCCTTGCTCTAGGGGACATATCAGTAAAAATGTTGCTGCGTGAAATATCTGAGATTTTCCTGCCAATGTTCTCCTCTAGGACTTTAATGGTGTCACAGCTTATATTTAAGTCTTTCATCCACCTTGAATTTATTTTGGTGTATGGTGTAAGTTGGTGTTCGAGTTTCATTTTTTGATATTGATATGATGTATTATATAGGTTGATTTCCAGACGTTAAATCAACCTTGAAACCCTCAGATAAATTCCACTCATAAAAACCACTCATATTGATTTATTCCATTGTTTTTGTACATTTTAATTACAATGTAGTGTAATTTCCTTTCTTAAAAATACTTTGTTCCAACCCATTGTTTTTTGTGCTAATTTTTGCCA
Organism: Sturnira hondurensis; assembly: GCF_014824575.4. Classification (NCBI taxonomy): domain Eukaryota; kingdom Metazoa; phylum Chordata; class Mammalia; order Chiroptera; family Phyllostomidae; genus Sturnira; species Sturnira hondurensis. Next base: position 1,712,640 of record NW_028081539.1, read on the forward strand.
ATATATCACATTTCTATATCTTCTATGATTATTCATACAGTTATTTACATATTTTCATTCAATACATTTTCAATAAGTCAAAATAGAAAAACAAGGAGATATGAAACTAAACTATTCTCTTCAATTAGTTACAAAATTTCCATTGCCAACACTCTTTTTTTTATGTAGATTTCAATTGCTGTTTGCTGTCAAATGTTTTCAACTAAAAATAACTTCCTTTAGTATTTCTTTTTCTTTTTTTTTACACTAGATCATGTTCCTTTTATTTATTTATTTTTAAAAAATATTTTATTGATTATGCCATTACAGTTGTCCCATTTCCCCCCTTCATTCCCGTCCACCCTGCACACTCCCACCATTCCCCCCCTTTAGTTCATGTCCAGGTGTCACAAGTTCTTTAGCGTCTACATTTCCCCTACTATTCTTGTCCTCCCTCTATCTATTTTCTCCCCACTGTCTACGCAGCTTGTTCCTGGTACTTTCTCCCCCCTTCTCTTCCTCCTACTCCCCTGTGATCTCCATTTCTATGGCTCTACTCCTGATCTAGCTGTCTGCTTAGTTTGCTTTTGTGATTGTTAATAATTTTGAGTTTGCTGTCCTTTCACTGTTCACATTTTTATCTTCTTTTTCTTAGATAAGTCCATTTAACATTTCATATAAAAAGGGCTTGGTGATGAACTCCTTTTTCTTTTTAATTTTCTTTTTATTTTAATTATTGTTCAAGTACAGTTTTCTGTCTTTTACTCCCATTCCAGCCGATTCACCCAGCCCTTCCCCCTCCCATTTTCACCCCGCCCCCCAAGTTTCTGTCCATGTGTCTTTTATATTTTTTTCCTGTAAACCTTTTCCCTTTTCCCCTGAAATTCCCTCCACTCTCCCCTCTGGACACTGTCAGCCTGTTCTCTATTTCAGTGTCTTTGGTTATATTTTGCTTGTTTGTTTTGTTGTTTAGGTTCCTGTTAAAGTTAAGATCATATGGTATTTGTCTTTCACCATCTGGCTTATTTCACTTAGCATAATACTTTAGTATTCAGGCCTATTAGCAAAAAATTATCTTTGCTTTTGCTTTCCTGGGAACTATATTTTCCCTTCACATATGAAAGATAACTTTGTTAGATATAAGATAGCTTGACATCTTTTTTACTTCCTGAACTTTGAATGCCATCCTACTACATTGAAGTCTTCACTGCTTTACTACAAAGTCATTTGGTGATCTTACTGACATTTCTTTCACCTCAGTAAGATTGCTAAGATTACTCAGTGGTGTGTCATTTCTCTTCTGCTGAGTGACACTCCCACTCTCCAAGTGGGAATTGGGGGTAGGTAGCAGTCCCTAGTCTTCTGGCCCTACCCCTCTTGGTGAGGAGACTTTACTATACAATGTGAGGCAGAGGCGATCAGTCCAGCATATTTGTACTATGGATGGAGTGGGTCATGGCTCCAAATCTACAGACTCGTAGTTGTCACCAAGGTTTAATAGATTTTCTTGAATGAATGCTTCTCAATACACTGCATTCCCTTAAAACTATTTCCAGATGATTTAAATGGTTTATTCTTGCTTTATAATAAATGATTTATTCTTGTTTTATCATTTTCTCTAGTAAAATTTTTTTTGATTAGGGAACAAGTTCACTGCACTCCTCACAGTACCATTCCAGAAGTCAGTTTCTGCTCAGTCGCTCTGGGGTGCATCTGGGTTCTCCCTGAAACCGGGCAGATTGCTAAGTTTCAATTAGCATTCTGGCTGGGAATAGATGGTGCATTCTAAAGTATTACAGAAGATGTTAACCAAGGAGAGTTTAGTGAAAGTGTGATATGTTTTAGGAAACAACTCGTTTTAGTGAAGAACCCTAGGCATGGGAATATTAAGAAGTCATTACTATGTGAAACTTAAAGGAGCAAGAGAAGAAATTATTTGAATGGAAGATGTAAGGAGTGAAAAGTCTTGGAAATGGGGCTTTTCAATGGTCTATATCTCCAGATACTATTTTTTTAAATTATTTCTTCTTTCTCTCTTTTGAGTCCTTAACTATTGAAACTCTACTGGTCCTGTCCTATCAGCCAACATAATTCAAATGCAGGATAGGAGTGAGAAATATCAAAGAAACTCCAAACTATCTTTCCTTCCATGATTTCCTCTTCTGTTGGTGCTTTCTATTGGGCAATATTTATGAGAAGAGAGACAGGAAGGAAACCCGAGTGATGCAATTTGTGGAAGACACCTGTTGTGCTAGAGATACACAGATAGGGAGAGAATAGACTTGAAAGGGCTTGTAGAGACTAACCAGCCAATCACAAACCCAATCACTCTGCAGTTTGTTTGATGATAAATGTCACCACAGCCTGGGACCCTATGTCTACCACTGCATCAGACTCCTTTAGATATCTTTGCTACTATGCATTCTGATTAAGATTGTTATTTAGCTTCACATACTACTATTTAAACGTTTTACCTCTTGTGCTTAGTCAAAGTCATTGCCCTAGTTTTGACTTTTACCACCTTGACTTTACCACCTAGGGTGACCTTTACCACCCTACCAGCCTACTACAAAGGTCTTACACTTTGCTTTTTCTTCATTGGCATGACCTGTGCCTTGTGAAGTATCTATTTCTATTATATCTATGGATGAGCTAGCTGCAAAATGTGTTCCTTGGCAGAAGATAAAGTCCTGACATTATTTGTATGTTAGAGAAAACCTTGCCATCAACAAAGCAGTAATTTAATTTTGACATAGTTAAGGAAAATTTTCTCATTTTAACATAATAATCCAATAGAGCCAAATGTTTTAAACCAATTTTCATCTCATGCTATAAAATATTATATAAGGAATAACCTAAATTTCAGAATTACCTTCTGGAGGGTGGGCCCCTTGGTGCAGGATGCCCCCACTAGGTGAGTGTTCTAGAAACACATCTGCATCAGCATAGCAGCTGACTTTATTTTAAGAAGCTGCACTGGACTTCAGTGAATTTTTCTGAAGACTCTTTCAAGTGTTTCCCCATTTCATGAGGGATGATTTGCAAATTCACCTGCCCACACTGTGCTTAGTGTTCAGCAGTTTTTGACCAAAAATGGTGTAACTCCTCCCTAACACCCCATGCTCAACCCTCCCTATTGACTGGAGTTTTCACCAAGTGACTTTTTATTTTCTTTCCCTGATGAAAAAGTCCTCAAAGGTTTTGCTGATGAGGAAGAGGTAAAACAACAACAAAAAAGCAGGTGTACTAAAAGGCATCAAAATTCATGAATTCAAAACTGTTTTGAGCGGTGGAAAAAATGTCTTGTAGGTGTATTGCACCAAATGGAGAGTGCATGGAAGGTTACTGAACTTTAAACATGTAAGAATAAATACACAATTTTTTATAAGTAAATTCTGGGTTTTTTTGGACCCCCCTCATATGTGACATAGAATAAAATCTTTTTTTTTGTTTTTTATACAAACAAGAAATTTATCTAGCTTATTGAGTACTTGAAAAAAATTCTAAAATTAAAAGGAATATGATTTAAGTTACTTTTATAAATATTAGATTGGAATCTGACATAAAATTATACTCACTCTGAAACCTAAGATATTATAAAAACAGAAAACATTTTCCTCTTCCCTTCAAGTTTCTTTGGCTAGTCTAATAATAATTAAATGGACATAAGACAAATTAATGAGATAAACAAATTTAAATTTATGCATTTGGTAGCTCCATAAAAAATACGAGTGTCTAAGACATGAATAAAGCAAGAGGCTTTTATACCATTTAGACAAATAATACATTTGTGAATAACTAAAAGACAAAGAAGTTTGGGCTTGTGGTAGTAAATTAGTCAGGAATTAACAAGGTTTTTTATACAGCTTTCTTGGCCCTAAAGTTTCTATTTCTGATAAAGATGCCTTTTACCCTCATGGTACAGGAAGGACATCTTTCACACGAGATGTATTACCTGCTTTCAAGGAGACAAAGGAGGGTCACTGTGTCCTTCTTACACTGGCTGTTACTTAGATAGCTTTAATTCAAAATAATTCATGTGCCTTTTGACCCAGCAATTCCACTCTTGGGAGTATATCCTAAGAACCCTGAAACACCAATCCAAAAGAACCTATGCATCCCGATGTTCATAGCAGCACAATTTACAATAGCCAAGAGTTGGAAGCAACCTAGATGCCCATCGGTAAATGACTGGATCAAAAAACTATGGTACGTTTACACAATGGAATTCTATGCTGCAGAAAGGAAGAAGGAACTACTACCCTTTGCAACATCATGGATGGAACTGGAAAGCATTATGCTGAGCGAAATAAGCCAGGCGGTGAAAGACAAATATCATATGATCTCACCATTAACAGGAATCTAAACAAACCAAACAAGCAAGCAAAATACAACCAATGACACTCAAATATGGAACAGGCTGTCAGGGCCCAGAGGGGAGAGGGGAGAGAATCATAGGGGAAAAGGGAATGGACTCACATGAACAAGTATAAAGGACACAGGGACAATAACTAAGGGTGGGGGGTGGAAAGGGGAGGGAGGCGGGGAGCATGGGGTGGGGGGCGGGCAGGGTTGGGAATATAAGACAGAAACCTGTACTTTAACAAGAATTAAATAAAAATTATATTTAAAACAAAAAAAAAACAAAAAAACCCAAAATAATTCATGTGGCAAAATGCCATATTTTGGGATGGCATAATCTCATCTCCTTCAATATATATCAAGAATATATACATTGGTCCAGAGATGCTTTCTATTAAGTCAAAGATTAGTGTATACTGTCTTTAATTTTTCTCAATTATTTTTTCATGATGAAGAAATAGAAAAAAATTAAATTTAATCTATTTATGTAAAATACTAGTTTGAAAACTAGGCCTAAGGATATCAATTTTTTAATTGATATTATTTTAGAAACAATTCAATATCCTACTATATAATTGATAAAAAGTTCTCTAAATGTCTATTTTTATTATAATTTATGTTCTGTACAAAAGAAGGCTATCTTATTTATTTTCATGTAGATAGTGGAGAACAAATAGGATTTGAAATGTTTACAACAAGAGCTGACCTGAATGTCTTCCAAATCATGTGCAAAAGTAATTTAATGATGATTTTAAATAATTATGTGATATTACCAATAATGTGCTGTAAAGCTGAAAGTAACTCTGAACTATCAATAGTAAGAAACAAATTTTAATCAATTATGCTAGAGAAAAATTGTTTTTATTCTCTCAATTAGTTACCTTACTAATAAGTTCTCAGGGTTTGCAGCCAATAATATGTAGAAATATAATGGGTTAGGCAGTTAAATAATAAAAATATTGTGCTGCCTTTCTAGATTCTGTGATTTTAATGCTTGTCAGCTTTAAATTTTGTAATTTATGTTAAATAATTTTTTATTTTAAAGATTCTATTTTGTACTTGATCTTGTATTCTTTTGCTTAAGTAGGATAATGGAAATTATAGGGCTTCATGATCTGCAAAGCCTAAACTTGCTGTTTACTGACAATCCTCCATGGTCTCTTTTCCTCTAACTCTTTTCTGACCACTCTCCTCACCCTGCTGCCAACCAACACTCCCAAATGGAAGCCCTGGAATAGAGTGAGGATAATCTCAAATCTTTACCCATTAACTCTAAGTAGTCCCTAAAGTAGAATGCTCAGGGTATAAGGTTTTTTCTTTCTTTCCCACACCCCCACCTCTCTGGATATTTATTGTCAACTTTGATTTCCACTATTAAATCCTACCTACCAGAACACTAGTATTTCCATTATAAACTTCTGGAATTAAGGTACAATTTTTCCAAGAGAGAAATTTTTTATTAACCTCTCCCTCCCTTATCTTAGTTCTTAATAACTCTGTTTTATTTAGTAGTAACTAACAGTAGATATTCAACATTCCTCTTCTTTAACAAAGAGAATTTAAAGCTATATTCTTGCATTTACTTAATATCAAATTTTCTCAAAAAAAGCAAGTAGAAGACACATTCTCAGTTTCTTTTTTGGTAAACCTTATCTTTCCTCCTTTTCATATGGTGACCTACTTTTAGAAAAAAGTAGGAAATGACACATCAACAAACCCTAAGGGGGGTTGAATTGAGTGGGGGAGAGGGGGAAGGGGGCAGTGGTTGGAGGAAATGGAGATAACTGTATTTGAACAACAATAAATGATATAAATAAATAAATGTAAATTTTTCACACACACACACACACACACACACACACACAAAGACTGATGGAGTTAGGGCTTGTAGAAATTACACATGTACTTCTCATACTATGTTTGGCTTTCTATCTTGAATTTTATTTATAAATCAAATTGACTAATTTGTCTAATTAGTGTGTAAACTAATTGAGGGCCAAGGGCATATCTAAATTCTTCACAAGTTATACGAGCTCAGAAATATTAAAAATGTGAGTATAATTTGATTGTTCCCAATGTTTGTGTGGTCAGAATTAGGGTAATAAGATAATAATGAGTTTTGGTCACTTGGTGTTGATTACATAGTTACATTTGATGTGAGAAAATGTTAGTTTCTTTCTTTAACTAAATTATTCTTTTTTTACCCTTGGTATATTCTAGTTTTGATTTTAGAATTTTTATTTATTTATTTTTTAGAGAGAGGGGAGGGGAAGGAGAAAGAGAGGGAGAGAAACATCAATGTGTGGTTGCCTCTTGTACACCCTCTACTGGGCACCTGGCCTGCAACCCAGGCATGTGCCCTGACTGGGAATCGAACTGGTGACCCTTTGGTTCATAGACCCATGCTCAATCCAATGAGCTACACCTGCCAGGGCATATTCTACTTTTGAATTTGTCTTTTAATTTTAAAGATTTATTGTCTTTTTAAAAAATAATTTGACATAAATTTATACTCATATAAATACTCATTTGATGATGAGTTTATTATTGAGCACAAAATTATAGCACTGACAGTGAAATTTAGTCCCTAAGAAACTCAGGAATATCTTATGTCTTAACTTGATAATTCTGTTGTTTATTTTATAGATTAAATAGAGTAAAGGTTAAAGGGCAGATTAAAAATATTTGAGCAGACTTTATTATATATTTTATTATTCAATGTAAATGTTTTTAACTTAGCACTGCTTAAGCAACAAGGACAAAATTCTTTGTCCTGGAAATCAAATTCTTAAATTCTCTCTTTAATAATGCCTCCTGTTTAATTTTCTCATATTTGTCTTTCAGAATTTTCTTTGCTTTAACAAAAATTTCCTCTACACCTGCAAATGTGCTCTGTCACCACTCTCTCTTGTAATTCTGTGGAAAAACAGAAGGGAAGAGATATAGATTCTCATGGTTAGTTCTTCCTTGCTCCCTCCCTGCCCCCTTCCTCCCTTCCTTCCTTCCTTCCTTCCTCCCTCCCTCCCTCTCCCTCTCTCTCTCCCTCCCCTCCCCCTCCCCTCCCCTTCCCCTCCCTCTCCCTCCCTCTCTCCCTCTTCCTCTCTTCTTTTTTTCCTTAGTTTTAAATCCCTCCAGTTCAGGTTTCTCTTTCTCCACTAAGACTTCTAAGTTCGATTGAACTTCTAAAATCTCTCTTCACCTTCTGAACACTTATTTAACCACTGAAACCACTTATTTAGAAATTAATAGTGCACTACTTCTTTAATATTTCTTGTGACTTCACTCTTCCCTGTGTCTGAAAGAATAAGAGATTCTACATTCTTAGCACTATTTCCTTTATTTTTAGCTATCCTACACCATCACTAGCTCTGTCTCTGACATTTAACATCATCTAGTCTTACAGAACCTATTTATGTTCCCCTAGCTTATCCCCTTTGCCTTTCTCACTTCCTACTTCATTGCCTGGAGTACTTTTCCAACTCTCATTCCTTAAAATCTGCCTACCTTACACATTTATCTTGCTGCACACACTTGAAAAATATGCCTGGATTAACATTATAATCTGTCTTTAATATATGCAATACCTAGAAGACTGAGAAACTGTTGGAAAGAAAAATTGCATAGCCATGTAGATAACTGCTATTGCAAATCTAGGATTCTACCTCAGCAGAATCCTCACTGAGTGTTCTTTGAAAATCCTCTGTGCCTCAGCCACCTCACTGTGTCATTCTTTCTCCCCAGGCACCTCCCCAAACTTTGCCTTTTCTGAAGCCTCTTTCACAACATCCCTCATATTCATTTTCAGTAGATCTTCTGACTTTTTCTCTGATTGTGAATGAATGGGTTAAATTGAATTTATTAGCCATGAACTCTCTCAAATTCAAAATCATACATAAAGTTAGTAAATATGCTATGATATTCCTTTGTTTTGTTTAGTCTCTGAGAAGAAGACACTGCTTCTCCTCTTTAATTTGATCAGTTCATTTTCACACAACAGCTTCCTGATTATCACTCTAATCCCTGTCATCTGCCCCATCTTCTCTTCTACTGCTTTAGTTCATCATTTCTAAATTTCTCAGTGCTCTTATGTACCTAATGTGTCACTCACAGCCATCAACCAGTTCATTCTCTACATCGCTTCCAAAGTGATATTTCCAAGATCCATGATTAGATATATGTCATTGTTTGCTCAAAACTCTCAATGTCTTTTCTTCAACTTTGTTCACATTGCAAGTGTCTTAGCCTCACTAATAAGACCTGTCATGAGTCTGGTTTATCCCTCAACTACCCTTCAGCCACACTGAACTTGCATTTTCTACATCTTATATTCTTTTGTGTTTGTGTTTGTGTTTGTGTTTTGTTTTGTTTCATTTTTGCCTTTGTATATGTTGCTTCCTCTGACTGGAATGCTCTTTCCATGGAAAAAATTTTTATATGTAATTCAGAGCTTGCCTGATCTAAACATTTGCCTGGACAATACCCTCTTCCTACTCACTTGTTTACTGTACTGGGCCTTTTTGTGCTCTGTAGCATTGTGCTTACCTTGTGTCCTTTGAAATTTTCTGTGTAGTTGGGATACAGATAGCCTCATTTATCTAAAGTCTCACTAAAATTAAACACACAGTTTTCTCCAAAATTAGTTTATCAATAACCATGAAATGACACTTTTTATTTTTTATATTTTTGTTCTACATCTCATATAAAATAATATTACAATTGTCTAATTTATGGATTTAATACATTTTGCAAAATGATCAAGAGCATTTAGAAAACCCATGTTATAATGTCACATTTACTTTGCATGACTTGTGCTTTATTAAGGACTAGGCATAATACTAGTACTAGTAATGCAGTCCTAGGCCTAAAGGACTAGACTGAAGTGTCTATAATCTGCTAGCATGAGTTTGGCAGTGAGAGAACCTGACTAACGGATGGTTTGAAAAGTTTCTTTCTATATTTTATTATAGACACAGAAAAATCTTCACCATTTGTCTTGTTCTTGTTCACTCATTTATTTCTTCAATATATGTTTATTAAACATCCAACAGGTGTTAGACAATGTGTTCATTGATGGTTATCGATGGCTACATTGAATAGTTATGATTCTGGCTTTGTTACACTTTCAGTCCTTAATTTTGCTATTCTAGCTACAAATATAGTGGCAACCAGAAAAGGAGAAGGTAAACACTTCCGATCCAATATAACCATTTACTAGTACATGATAAACAGAGATATATAAACTCCTAATAATACTTGATTGAAGCTAGAAGTAAAATTTCCACTAGATTTCTCCATAAGCTTCCATTTAAGAATGGTTAACTGATAAGGGTTTTTATTAGGAAGTATTTATCTGCCTCATAGTAGAAAACTTTCCAGTTATTAGTAATATACTAGGTCATAAAATATGTAGCCATCTCCTATTTAGAAATAAAGGATGAAAATAATCATCCATTTTCAAACACTGTTATGTGTCATTGTGCTGGCCATTTTTTATGCTATTCCATTTCAAATAACAAATTTATTTATAACCATTCTTACATCATTTTACAGACAGGATTTTAAATATTCCAAAAAATATTTCTTTCTAAAAGGCACTCATCCAATACATATCAAACCAAAATTCTAATTCAAGACAGTATTCATTATATTAACTACATGATATATGATTAACAACACTAAGTTTGAACAGGTTTTTATCTGATGAAGGATGCAACACCATCGAACAATTTCTTGCTGATGAAGTATCTTTGGAGTTCTAAACTGGTGCATCAAAGAATAGGGTATGAAAGTTTATTTACTTTCAAAAGAAATATTCTATATTTAGCAAAAAATAAAAGGTGAGCAAATCAGTATGAATATCTCAGCCTTCAGTAGATAGGATAACTGAGAAGAAATTACACTTTGAACAGAATGAATAATACTACTTAATGAAGATGTCAACAAGAAAGATTTAGTCCACCTGATAGATTCTCATGACAAGTTTCCTGGGAGGGTTATTTCAGAAAAATAATACTGTACTGGATGAATTAGTGTCAACATCTAATCTCATGCCTTAGAATTATTTTGTAGGAATTCAAGTCCTCAAATCCACCCATGAAGTTTTCTTTTTCTGCTTTAGAGCTTGGATAAGCTAGAACAAGATCAACTTACATGATGTTTTATAAGAGTCCTAAATTGAACTTAATTCAAAAGTGATGGAACTATTTTCATTTTAAGCAGCAGAATTGGTTTTCTTGGAGTATGTATAAGTGTATAAATACTTCTTAAAATGGTTTCAGCCTTAAATTACTTGCTTATAATTCTCATAATAGAAAGAGATTAGAAAGGTCTCTATTTAGTTAGAAACCCCTATAGTCCTTCTCCGGTTTATTACCCAATAATTTTTGAGTGTCTATTTTGTAGCAGACTCTAGCATGTGCTAGGAATACAGCAATGTAATAACAGACATAGGCCCTGCCTTCATGGAGCAAAAGGAAGGTTAATGGAAGATTAATTAATTTGCTGTTTGTTATTCAAAGGAGAGACTGACATTAAAGGAAATTTAGTAATTTCTTTACACATCATCTGGTATTGCTATTGCCAAGAACTTTTTGGAAGTATAGAACAATTTGTTTATTCACTATATTGAACATCTCCCTATTTTGCTTTCATTGTATCCATCCATATCATGGTCCGGTAATAAATAGCACATGGATTTTCTGTGGGGAATTTCTACTTTTGCAGTCCACCCAGCATCAGTGGGTGGTTGTCAATCAAGGTGACCTGTGTTCTTTTTGCCAAGAAGTTAATCGGAGACCAGACTAGAAAAATTTGAATCTCTTTTCTGAATATTTTAATCTTGAATCAAAAGATAAAAAAAACACAGCCCTGGATGGTGTAGCTGAGTGGATTGACCATGGGCTGTGAACCAAAGAGTCGCCAGTTTGACTCCCGGTTAAGGCACATGCCTGGGTTGCAGGCCAGGTTCCCTGTTGGGGGCATGCAAGAGGCAACCACACATTGATGTTTCTCTCCCTCTCTTTCTCCTTCTCTTCCCCTCTCTCTAAAAATATATAAATAAAAAATAAAAAGACATAAAAACACAGATTAGTTAGAGTTGATTTGTCCCCTGAAACAGCACCCTAAAGACCCATCCCATCAATCTTGCAGCCGTCATTTCTCGGTTACATTTCTGGTCTCTGTGTTTCCTTCAGCCAAGCCCTACTTCAGAAGTTGAGAATAGAATGGTGAAAAAAAAGCTGATGTGGTCTTTGCTCTTGTCGTGTTTCAGTACAGAGGCAAAGGCAAATATTTATCACGACAAAAATGAATTAACTGCAAACTTAGATAAATAAGAATAAGGAAAGATTAGACTGAGCAGAACAGTTAGGTGCTTATTTTAGTTAACATTGCAGAAAGCCTGAGTCTCTCCACACCTTTCTTGCTAGGTGAGATTTTTGAGATGTGTTGAGATTTGTAGTTCAATTGGGTTTAGAGAGATAGATACATGAACTCACATTGAAAGCACCAAGAAAATAAAAAGAGCTAACAGATTGCATTAGCAGTTTTTGTTTTTTCCGGAAGAACCTGTTGTATACACAAAATGAGTTTTTTTATTTGTTAGAAACCTAACATCATCACAACAAAAATGATAGGAATTAAAAAAGGTAAAGCAATTATAACACCATTAAGCCTACATAAAAGGAACACAAAGCACTCAACACTTCAACATTACATATTTAGAACATAGGTATAACTAAGAGATAATTGAAGATTATATGATAATAAAACACCTGCCTTTATTATTGTAATAGATATTGCTTTACATTTGTAGCCTTTCTATTTAAGCGTGATGTTTCCATTGGAAGAAAGTCAGGCATTTTTTTATGTCTTAAAAACAAAAATAAAACAAATAAACCAGAATGTCATTATCAAGGGAAATTTGCTAGAAGACTGAAAACATAAATTTAAGTGGAGAAAGGTGAAATTCTAGGTTAAATATTTATTCATTTAAAAGATTAATTTTTCACCCTAATAAAATAGGCATATAACAGCAAATAGCAACTGTGAGAGCTAGTGCATATTCTTATAAGTTTTCAAACTCCTTATTTGGCTAAAAATATTTATAGGTGTGTTACTTGCCTAACTATGGATTAATAATATTTTTATTAATCATTAAAATGGAATTCTACTATAGTATTATAGATATTAACAATAATATTAATTAGTCATTAATAGTAGTTAGCTCAGACTAAGGGGGGGCCATTCAAATAATAATTTGCAATATGAAAACAAGATAGATTGTATACATTTGGTTTCTGACTCCAGCTATATATACCTGCACCTATATTTCTCATCATTACCTTTTTAATTCCTCTGGGGAAAACAGTATGTTTAACCTCTTCAAGAAAATGTTAACAATTTAATAATCATCCCTGGTTTATCCATCAAAGTACAGTTATGAACTCTGTAAAGTGTGTCAGTCATTCAAATATGAGATACCGTAATTTCTTCCTGATTCTATCTTTAAATACATGCAAATGAGGATCTCTTTATGGCTCTTAGTTTCCAATTGTTTTCTCTTAATTCTATAAATATAGTTCCCTTTAAAAAAATAAAAAGAGTTGAAATCAATAGGTAATGGCATATTAACTACCTAAGTATTCCAATATATTTAAATCCAACCTAATCCATTTTAACCAAACATACTTCCAGCACATTAAAATTTCTAAAACAATTTGTTTCTGAAAAATATTTATTAACTTTTCTAATTAAAGTGTGGCATATTATAAAATTAATTGAAATAATTATTGCACACATGCTCTTGTAAATTGCCTTTGTCATTTAACACATATTATGCATATATTTACATTTTATTAAGTATTTTGATAAAAAAGTTTTTACTGGATGATTAGACTTTCAGTTTTAGATATATTACAATTTATTTAACCAATATTATATAATGGAATTTTTTCTTTTATATTGTGATAAATTTGCAATAATTACTTTTGCAGAAATGCTCTTGTGCATACATCTGGTTGTTTTCTTAGGATTAATAATAATAATAAATATCATTGGATTTGTATTTGTGTAATTTGGTATTTTAGAACTGATTTCTTTCTTTCATAATTCTTTTTATTTTTATTGTGTATTTGTTACTTTCAAACAGAACTAATTTCACCTAACATGTAATCATATTTTCAAAAATTATTTAGATAATGGGCCCTGGCTGGTGTAGCTCAGTGGATTGAGCAAGAGCCTGCGAACCACATGATCGCGGTTCGATTCCCAGTCAGGGCACATGCCTGGGTTGCAAGCCAGTTCCCAGCAGGGGACACATGAGAAGCAACCATACATTGATATCTCTCTCCCTCTCTCCTTCCCTTCCCCTCTAAAGATAAATAAATAAAATCTTTAAAAATGTATTTAGATAATGATTATATTCCCCATTCTTTTAAATCACAAATTTGTATTCTATTTTTCTTTTTACTCATACTTTTCAATTGAATGGGCTAAATGGATACTACACATCTAAAGCCCATGAAGATGAAAAGAATGTCTTCTCTTTGGCATTACAAGGTGGTTAGAGGGGAGTGAATTTGGCTGTTTTTCCACTAATCCCTCCATTGTCTTCTATTGTTCAGTAAGGAGGAAAGAAAAACTGAGGTAATATTTTCCATTAATGAAAATTCTGTCTGCATGCTTACACATATCTTTACTTTTATCACTGAATCATTTCACCAAGATTTACTTAGGAGTTATTTATTTTTCCCCTCAATTTTGTAGTACTTGAAGAACTTCAGATGTATAGAATTAGGATTTTAGCACAGAAAATTATTTTTCTTGCTATTTTTTAAATTTTATTTCCATTCCATTTGTCTCATAGCTTTCTTAAAAATACCTGTGAACACTGCTAGATCTTTTTTCCTTCTTGCTATCATCTTTAACTGTTTTTATCTCTCTGTCATTTATTTCAATCCTTTGTTCAATTTATTCCCTTAATATATTTGATTTTTTACAGTGTCAATTTGCCTTTATTAGTACAAAAGTTTTTGCATTTTACCATTATAATTTGTGTTCCTTATAATAATTTTTATTTCACTCACATTTCTTATATTTAATTTTTGTTCAAATACAGTTGTCTCCATTTTCCTTCCACCACTTTCCCCTGCCCACCCACTGCCACCTCCTACCCCCCTTTGAATTTGTCCACAGGTCCTTTATACATGTTTGTTGATGACTATTTCCCTTTCCCCTTATTATCCTTCTCCACTATCTCCTCTGGTCACTCTCAGTTTATTTTTTATTTCAATGTCTCTGGTTATATTTTGCTTGCTTATTTGTTTTGTTGATTAGATTTTTTGTGCTGATATGAACATTGGGGTGCATATGTTCTTTTGAATTGGTATTTCAGGGTTCTCAGGGTATAATCCCAGCAGTGGAATTGCTGGATCAAAAGGCAGTTCCATTTTTAGATTTTTGAGGAAATCCCATACTGTTTTCCACAGTAGTTATACAGGTCTGCATTCCCACTAATAAAGTCCAGTGTTTCCTTTTCTCCACAACCTCGCCAGTGCTTATTGTTTGTTGATTTGTTTATGATGGCCATTCTGACTATGAAGTGGTATCTCATTGTGGTTTTAATTTGCATCTTTCTAATGGCTAGTGATGCTGAGCATCCTTTCACATGACTCTGGGCCTTCTGTATGTCCTCCTTGAAGAAGTGTCTGTTTAGGTCCTTTGCCTGTTTTTCAATAGGGTTATTTGTCTTCCAGGAGTGGAGTTGTGTGAGTTTTTTATATATATTAGAGATCAAACCCTTGTCCAAGGTATCATTGGCAAATACAGTTTCCCATATGGTTGGTTCCCTTTGCATTTTCCTGATGTTTTCTTTAGCTATGCAGAAGCTCTTAAATTTGATGAAGTCCACATTTGTTTATTCTTTTCTTTATGTCCCTTCCTATAGGGGACATATTGGTGAATATATTGCTCTATGGGACATCTGAGATTTTCCTGCCCATGTTCTCCTCTAGGACTTCTATGGTGTTGTGACTTATATTTAAGTCTTTTATCCACCTTGAGTTTATTTTTGTATATGGTGGAAGTTGGCGGTCAAGGTTCATTTTTTTTTTTTTGCATGTAGCTGTCCAGATCTCCCAATACTATTTGTTGAAGAGGCTATTTTTACTCCATTTTATGCTTCTGCCTCCTTTGTAAAATAGTAATTGACAATAGAAATGTGTGTTTATTCATGTCTCTCTATCCTGTTCCATTGACCTGTTTGTCTGTTCTTATGCCAGTACCAGACAGTTCTGATTACCGTGGCCTTGTAATATAGTTTGATGTCAGGTATTATGAGCCCTCCTACTATGTTCTTCTTTCTCAAAATTCTTATAGCTACTTGGGGCTATTTATGGTTCCATATAAATTCTTGATAAGAAAAAAACAAAAAGTTTCTGGAAACCAATGAAAATGAGCACACAGCAGTCCAAAATCTATAGCACACAGAGAAGGCAGTCCTGAGAGGGAAGTTCATAGTGATGGAGGCTTACCTAAAAAAGATAGAAACATTCCAAATAAACAACCTAACCCTACATCTACCAGAAGTGGAGAAACAACAACAAACAAATCCATAACAAATAGAAGGAAGGAAATTATCGAGATCAGAGCAGAATTAAGTGACATAGAGAATGAAAGAACAATTCAAAAGATCAATGAATCCAGAAGCTAGTTCTCTGAGAAGATAAACAAAATTGATACGACTTTAACCAGATTCATCAAGAAAAATAGGGAGAGGACCCACATAAATAAAATAAGAGATGAAAGAGGAGAAATTACAACTGATACCATGGAAATACAAAGGATTGGAAGAAGATAATATGAATAACCATATGCTAAGAAATTTGAAACCCTGGATGAAATGAACAAATTTCTAGAAAAGTATAATCTTTCAAAACTGAATGAAGAAGAAGCAGAAAACTTGAATAGACCAACAACAGCTGAGAAAATTGAAGGAGTAATCAAAAAACTCCCAACCCACAAAAGCCTTGACAACCCTTCCTCCTTTCCTCCATTGTCCCTATTTCTACTCCCCTCTGGTGTCTGTCAGTTTGTTCTTTATTTCAGTGTCTCTGGCTATATTTTGCTTGCTTGTTTGTTTTGTAGATTAGGTTCCACATATAGGTGAGACCATAAGGTATTTGTCCTTCACCCAGGGTTTATTTCACTTAGCATAATGCTCTCTAGATCCATCCATGCTATATCATGTTAGATTTATTTGTACATATTTAATCTGAATTCAGTAATGTGTAGCAAATAAAGTATGATCCACTGAGACTAACTAATTCTTTATATATGAGTACAAAACCAAATTGAAAAATTATTTATTTTTAAACATATATCTTAATTAGTTTTCTATTTATCTGATTATATACGGACAGAGCTTATAAAGATGTCAAAAGTAATAAAAGTTATTACTGAGCTTAAATATAGTTATGCTTTTTTCAACCTTTTATGCCATTAACCATTCGTTCATATAATGACCACTGTGTTGAATATTTTAACATCATGTAGTTTTCTCTTTGTATAAAATAGACATCTCAGACACTGTTTAGGTATGAGATTATATCATATTATCTCATCTGAATTGTGTTTTCACATGTCAGAAAAAAACCCTTTGATTCAATCACTTGAATGCTTTGACATTAGAATTAATTTTCAAATGTTTGACTTCTGCATGTGCCCACATGTACACAATAAAATGATGAAAATTCTTAAATTAAAATACCTTATTTAAACTTTAAATAATTGACTCAATGAATTGACAACAAAGCTATTTAAAATAAAATACTATCTTTCATTTTTCTTGACATACATAAAGCTCTTTTTCAGCTAAGTGATTTAAAAAAGATGTGTACATCATTCATGAGACAATTTTATGCATATATTTATTCTAAAGAACGGATAAGTTTATCCAAACATTATTTCATTTGCCCAATTGTCAGCTTACATTTTACTACAAATATTTATCAAATGGCAAGAGTGATATTTTAATACTCAGTTAATGAATGATTTAAAACATATTTTTACAGCCCTGGCTGGCATAGCTCAGTGGATTGAGCACGGGCCTGTGAACCAAACAACTGCAGTTCGATTCCCAGTCAGGGCACATCCCTGAATTGCAGGCCAGTTCCCAGCAGGGGATGCACAAGAGGCAACCATACACTGATATTTCTCCCCCTCTCTCCTACCCTTCCTCTCTCAAGATAAACAAATAAAATCTTTAAAAAACCCATATTTTTACAGAATTAGTGTCTTTCAGAAATTTTTAAGTCAAATGAAATAAAAAATAATAATTACAAGTTTACCAAAATTATCCTTCTAATAAATATATAATTTGATAAATATATATCATTTTTATAAGCAGTTTATTTTATAACTGAAGCTTCAGTCACATGTCCCTTAAGCCTGAATTTTTTGTTTACTTTCATGAATGTTTACTATTATTTCTCTCTAGTCAACTCTTTGTACAATTTATAATAATCCCTAAAACCCCCACTTGTTCATCCCCATTCTTATATTGCCCATATATTGTGTCAAATAAAGACTTTGGTAGCTTTCCCCCTCCTACAATACTTCTCACTCTTTCTTTTGGATGGGTCTTGTATAATGGCTCTCACAAAGAAGTAGTGACAAGAATACACCAGCAATAATCCATGAGGTAGTATCCAGACAATACACCATCACCATTCATAAGCATATCCATGGAGTGAGTTTCCAGAAGCACACCACTCTGTCACTCAAAGAGATCCAGAAATTTGCAGTGGAGAGGGGAGCTCCAGATGTGCGCTTTGACACCAAGCTCAAATGCTGCTAGAGCCAAAAGAATAAGGAATGTCCTGTACGATATCCGAGTGCTGTTTCCCAGAAAAGACAATGAGGATGAAGATTTACCAAACTTGCTCTATACATTGGTTACGTATGTATTGGGTTGGCCAAAAGATCTGTTGAATTTTTCCGTGTAAAATAAAAGACACTTTTTTCATTTTAACTAATAACTTTATTGACTTGGGTATTTTGAGTATGTTGGTTATGTCTTGCATGGTATAACATTGATTGTTCTTAATTAATGTCTCAATTTGATCACCATCCACTTCAACTGGTCTACGAACTGTAGAGCATCATCCAGTGAGAAACCTCCAGCACAAAACTTTGCAAACCACTTTTTTTTAAATATAATTTTTATTTAATTCTTGTTCAAGTACAGCTTTCTGTCTTATATTCGCAACCCTGCCCACCCCCCGCCCCATGCTCCCCGCCTCCCTCCCCTTTCCACCCCCCACCCTTAGTTATTGTCCCTGTGTCCTTTATACTTGTTCATGTGAGTCCATTCCCTTTTCCCCTATGATTCTCTCCCCTCTCCCCTCTGGACCCTGTCAGCCTGTTCCATATTTGAGTGTCATTGGTCGTATTTTGCTTGCTTGTTTGGTTTGTTTAGAATCCTGTTAACGGTGAGATCATATGATATTTGTCTTTCACCGCCTGGTTTATTTCACTTTTGACACATTCAAACAGTCACAGCACCTTCTCCATATACCACACACATCTTTTTTTTTTTTTGCATTTCAGTTGCATTTTTATGTTTCTTGAAATAATAAAGCATAACGTTCCAAAAATGTTGCATATGTTCTTCCACCTTCAATATTAAAATGGCTACATAAAAATTAACATATTTTGCTTTTTTAAATGCACACTGATATGACAACTGTCACAATACAATCTAAATTGTTTCCAATGAAGTTAATGACAGCTACGCACTGCTAGCCATCTTTCAGAAAGAAACACATGAACTTTTGGCCAACCCATTATCTGTCACAACTTTGAAAAATCTACAAGCAGTTAATGTGGATGAGAACTGCTGAGTGTCAAATAAAGTTATAAAACTGCAAAAAAGAAGAAAAAAACAACCTTTGGTAAAGAATTTGAGATGATTCAGAGATACTCCCATCAATTTACTTTTTTTCTTATAAGTTTGTGGACCCTACCTCAGGCAAACAAAATTATTTGTTATAGGCACAAAATCAATTATACTCTAGAAATATGATTATTAATCTACCTTTATTTATGACCCTAATTAATAATAATTTCAAGTCTTTTTAATCTAGCCCCTCTGGAGAGGCAAACATAGGCTTACAGTTGCTCATATGGAAAGTAATACAAAAATAAGTAAATAACACAAGCATAAACTCTGTGTTTAACATACTCACAATTGTAAACCTGCTTTTACCCAACCTGGTATTTCCTCATCTTCTTAATCACTTTGCACCATGTGTTGTCCTCCAAAATATGCTGTGTTGAGAAAAGAGACAAATTAAGAGGACAAATACACTATTGTAAATTGCATTACACACACTGTAAAAATAACACATTTAATTTCAATGCTGGTTTATGAGTATAGACTGACTTTTCAAGAGCACCTGTGTCATCATTCACTGTGACTTATTTTACTACAAAGTATCTTTGCACTTATGAAGAATGGCCACTAGAGTGCTGCAAGAATCCATTCAAGTTAGAATTCCTGTTCTTTGTGGATATTGTAATAGTTATTTTTTAAAAAGTGTTTATCTTTGGAACTCAAGGGCTACAGTCAGTAAAGAAATACTTAGATCAATTAAACCATGTGTTGTTTTATGTGTTGTACATCGATGCTTATGACTCTCTTTCTATTTTTGCATTAGACTCAGAAGGTACAGAAATAATTGAAATAAAGTCAATGTCAGTTGATAAAAATTAGTTTCCATTTTACCATCTTGCAAACATCACCTTTTAACTTAGTTACTTTTTATATATACTTTTAAGTAGTTACTATATACATATGCACATATGTATATACATGCACATATATACATACATATATATCCTTTTTATAGCATATCTTAATTTCTATTGATTAAGAATGTAGGTCATGCTAGAGATGAACTTTGATTAATTTTCTTCTTTAAAATATGCTCTTTAGGTTATATGTCCATTCAATGTATAAAGGAATAAATTTTTGAAAACAAATTAGTTTTAATTTTAAAGTTCTAGTTATTACCTACACACATTTTAAATACTTAGTGGTAAGTTCTTTGAGGATAAGGAACTATTTTATTCATCTTAATAACTATAATATCTACTATCTATTTTTAAAAATATGAATACTGATCATTCAAAAACAGAAGAATAAAATGTATTTCTCAGCCAACATCACAAAAGCAATTGCCCTCGCATCTATGTGATTTGTTATCTATACTTTCTACCGATACTTAGAGTTAAATAATATTTTGTATGAAGTACCTTGTGATATTATGATTTAAAACAAGATGTGTATATTTGATCTTTTTCCTAGTTTCTAGCACAGAGCTCCTCTAAACTTTGGATTTTCTTAAGTGATAACGGTGATAAAGGTATCTTCTGTTATGTTAATGAGATGACTTTGGGCAGCACCTAGGGATGGGACTAATATGTTTTGATTATGTAAAGAAGGCTCCATAAAACCCAAAAGGACTGGATTTGAAGAACTTCTGGGTCGATGCACATGCAGTGACTGGGGAGAATGGTGCACCTGGAGGGAGGGTTTGAAAGCTCCTCGCCCTTTTCTTCTTTCATTGCCCCATGTTTCTCTTATCTGGATGTTCCTGAATTATATTCTTTTTTTTTTAAATATTTTATTTATTTATCTTTTTAGAGGGGAAGGGAAGGAGAGAGGAAAGAAACATCAATGTATGGTTGCTTCTTGTGCATCCCCTGCAGGGAACTGGCCCCTGCTGGAAACTGGCCTGCAACCCAGCCATGTGCCCTGACTGGGAATCGAACCACGATCATCTGGTTCACAGGCCCGCGCTCAATCTCCTGAGCTACACCAGCCAGGGCTCTGAATTATATTCTTTTAAAATAAACTGGTAACCTAGGGAGGGGAGGAAACAGGTCCCTGAGTTCTGTGACCCGCTCTAGTGGTCCTTGAGAACCTCTGATTTATAACTAGTCAGTCAGAAGTACAGGTAATAACTTGGACTTGTGACTGGCTTCTGAAGTGGGAGAGGGAAGGCTTTGTGAGACTAAGCCCTGTACTAGTGGAATCTGATGCTATTTCCAAATAGATAGCATCTGAGTTGAGCAGCATATCTGGACACCCTGCTGGTATATCAGAACTGCTTGGTGGAACCATCCTCTCCCACATTGGAATTGATCCAAGACCAGTCTAAAGATACCTCATTATCTTAGTTAAGATGAGCAGTATTGGATTGTGATAAATTAATTTTAAATGTAAAGGAACTCAAGGCACAGTTTTTACTTATATATTACATGATTGATAGATCACTGGAATTGATATTTCCTAACTGAGCGGATAACTATTTCAATGGTTTTCTTCCTTGTGGACTAGTCTTGAGCTTGCCAAAATCTTTGTTCAATCAGTTCATATCTCACCTTATGTCATATACTTTAATTGCAAGTATGTAACTACCCACCAACTAAATAGACTCAGTGAGCTTCAAATTAATCAAACATTTCATATAAAACCAGAAACTAGTATTTAAACTCAAATCAAATAAAAAAGATATCACAGTCATTAAGATTCTATTTTTGTTCATTTGTCTTTGAGATGAACAGATTGCTCATCTGTTCATGATCCGAGTTGCCTGATCCAAGCAGTTGGTGAGGTAGGCATTCACGTCCCCAATAAAATGACCTGGTTCTCTGCTGCTTGCTGGTGTCCAGTCAGTTTTCCATGAAACTCAAAGCAAACCTGGAATTCCAGTCTCTTCTTCCATAAGAATCCTTTATAAACTCTTCCCCTGGAATTCATGTCTGTTTACCTCTGTTTCATCGTGCCCTTTTGTTCTGAAATACCACCTTTCCAAGACAGGTTAAATTCCAGCTTATTTGAGATGTCTTCCATAACTTCCAAACTGGAAATAATTGCTTCCTTATTAGGAATCCACAGGGTTTTATTTACAGAATTAATGATAATATCATGGTAGGTATTTCTCTCTGTTTTACTTTAGGCATTTTTCCTTAAATGTATTCTCAGACCATTGATTAACTGAGTTATTTATTCATCTATTTCACAAGTATTTCATGAGTACTTACTATGACCTTAGAGTTGCACTAGGCCCTGAGAATAAAACAGTGAACAGACAAAATCTCTGCCTTCATAGAATTTACTAAAATGTAATTTAAGCAGATAATAAATAAAACATATGATGATATAATGTAAGCCATACATGATGTGAAAATATAAAGCAGAATAAAAGAATAAAGAGGGGTGGTGAGCTATATAAATAGCCTCTGTCAAGGAAACAGAAGTGACAAGAGGTCTCAGTGCCCAGAAGAAAGGACTAAACCATGCCACTCCCTTAGGACAGAATGATCCAAAAAGAGAAGATAGCAGCTACAAAGCCTAGGGGCAGAAATGAATTTGTCAAGGTAAGAACAACAAGAGAATAGCAATTGGGCTTGAAACAAGGCAAGTTTAGAGAAGGGAAAATGGTATCTTATCACCATGCTTATCTTCCCCCCATTTCTTGTGTGTCATACTGCATTTAGTGTACAGGTTTCACACAGAGTGTTACTCAATGATAATGCAATGTGCTGATTATGGGATAAGCAAAATTTGGGCTTGAATTGAATTTCATTTCCTATTTATTTAATGACCTTGAGCAGATTGCATAGCTTGAGGCTTAGTGCTTGTTTGATCAATGTTTTCATTTTCTAGTTGAAAACCTTATATTAAGATCATCTATTAGGAAAGAGATCAGTTTAAAAAGGTAAATTCTCATAGAAAAATTATGTATTTAGTATAATTAGTTGAACAGAATTTTTTTCTAAAATAAACATTCTAAAAGTACATTTATCCTCAAAAATTACATGTAATTATTGGCTCATTTAACTGATAAAACTCCTTAGAAAACTGTGGGAGAGGAAGAAATTATTCTTCATCATTCTAGGTTCTTTTGGTTGGTCTAATTATTAAATCTACACGGGACAATTAACAGGAGAAAATAACCAAATTTAATTACATATACAGAGATGGGAGTCCCACATACATGCAAGAATCGGAGACCCAGCCACACAAGAGTTTCAGAGACAGACCTGGCCCAGAGGTTCGGTGAGGTGTATGTGACATTCTCAGCCAAAGAATGAAATAACACACTTGGGACTTCAAAGAGGAGGAGAGCAATTCCTAGGATGTTCAGTAATTAGACGGTTGCCCTGCCCTATAGATAGATCATAAAAACTTATTTCTGGTAACAACTCTTACTATGAGAAAGGCCCTAATAAAATTTTAATATTTTTTAGGGAGAAGTAAATGTTTCCCTCGAGCCTGCAGAGTTATGATTGCCTTCAGCTCAAAATAATTCACATTCCAAAATGGCACATATTCATGGGGTCCATTCTGAACCCTTCAAAACCTAACATCTTTTTTTACTGAAAATTGGCACCAACAGAGGCTTTCTTTGCTCTGAGAAACAAAGCTCTTGCCCTTCATTAAGAAAAAACTGGGCTTATTTCATTTAGAATAATATTTTCTAGGTCCATTCACCTTGTCACAAAAGGTAAGATTTCCTTCTTATTTTATAGCCGAATAGTCTTCCCTTGTGTGAATGTATCACAACTTTTTTATCCACTCATCGACTGATGGGCATTTGGGCTGCTTCCAAGTGAAATAAGCTAGTTGAGAAAGATAAGTACCCCATAATTTCACTTACACGTGGAATCTAATAAATAAAGTAAAATAACAAAATTTAAAAATGCATAGATACAGAGAACAGACTGACAACTGCCATAGGGGAGGGAGTTGGAGGGCTCAGTGCAAAAATAAAAGGGATTAAGCAAACCACAAACAAAAATGAAAAAGTCACAGACACAGACAACAGCATGGTGATTACTGGAGGGAAAGAAGGGTGGTGGCGGGGTAGAAGGGGGTGAAGGGCTGATAAACGATGATGGAAGGAAACTTGAGGTGGTGAACACACAATGTAATATACAGATGGTTTATTATAGAATTCCTGAAACCTGTATAAAATTTTATTACCAATGTCACCTCAATAAATTCAAAGAAATAAAAAAAGGAAAAAACTGGGCTTGTTCATCAGCACTCCATCTTTTTTTCATCTTATCTACATTAAATTCTGAGCTTTACTCTTTCCAGTTTAATTCCAAAAACAATGAGAAAAGATTAATTCAAATGATGTAAACTACCAGTTGACAAACATCGTATTTTTCTGTTATTTATCTATGATTAAAAATACTTCAAAATAAAAAAATATCATAGTCATACTCTTCTGTTTTTAATGGGTGGCAAACATCAGGATCATTGAGGAGAATGGTTTACCTCAGATCATCAAGGAAACACAATTTATATCAGTCTAGTCAGAACTGGCCTATTGTTCTCTCTGAGGTAGCAGAACCGTATAATAATATCTCCTGTCCTGAATTTACAAGATCTCCCACCTTTCTTCTTAAATATGTGAATAGAAAATATCGATCCTCTTCAATGTGAACTTCTGAAATGTCCTCCTTTAATTCTCTGATGCCATCTTCAGATCTTGTACCACAATTAACATGCTTGAGGTGCCTGGGACAGCTTTACCAGGAAACAATAAGATAAATTAAAAATTTGTCTTTTAAAATATGTATTGGCATTATAGGAGCTGAAAAATTAATATTGCATAATTATTTATTAACTTGGGAATGTTATAATTTCACCTCTTATCAACATCCTCTTTGCTTCTTTTCCTTTGCATCTTTATACCCTGGAAAACATAACTTGTTTCTTTATATCTTTGTGAGTTTGCATATTGTCCTTTGATACCCTATTCTCCCACCTATCTTTGAAAATTTCTAGTGTCATTAATTTCAGAAAAAACATGACATCCTCTGTGAAGTCCTTTCTCACATTTTCACATTCCCATTAGAATGAATCAGTATCTCCTATGTTCCTCTACCATTTTATAGACATTATGTTCTACTGCTCCTTGGGCTGTGTTGTAATTGTTGGTTTGTAGTTCATAACCCTCCATTAGACTACAAAACGCTCAAAGACAGAAACCACCCTAGAACTGAACCCAGTGACAGGCACATAGTAGATACCAAATTATTATTGGATTAGCTATAAAGAAAACAGTGTATCTTTTAGAACTAGACAATTGCCCTTCTGTAAATGACTCAATTTGACTATATTCTCCAAAATTAATAATTACCTATCTATAACATATTGGCTGATAGTTTTGCTTTTTTTCATCTACAATTTATTTTTTTTACCATCTGGTTGTAAATATACTGCTATCCACTGAGTCTTAACACATCATGGAAATATTTGCCATGATTTCAGCGATCACAACCTGTCTAGAACTCCTACAGAAATTATGTATGTGTCAAGTCTGACATTGATCCCAGGTGACCTTGTGTTATTATATGTGTGGAGTAGATCACTTAACCTTCTAATAGATTTAAGCCTCGTAGTAACTGCTATACTCTTCATATCATTCGTTACATCCAGTACATACTTTACATAAGGAAATAATTAATGTCTTGAAGGACTGAATTAGTGTATGTAGGCATTTACTACTATCTAATTATATCTTTCTTATATACTAACTCTATATTTGTAGTGACTTCACCTTACAGAAAAGACAAAAAAAAATAGTATTAGGCAGGGTTAGGCAAAATATTTTCTGGAATCCAAATCCAATTTACTGGGGGTGCCTGTTTGTTTTGTTTTTTTTTTGCCTTGGCAACAAGCCAAAAATGGATATTACATTTTTAAAAAGTTGAAAAGTCATCAAAAGAATATTTTATGCCACATACAATTAAAATTTCCATATCCATAATTAAAATTCCATCGGAAAACAGCTATACCCATTTGTTTAGATATTCTCTATGGCTTTCATATTACAATGAAATTGAGTGGCAACATGTACGTCCCATAAAGCCAAATACGTTTACTATTTGGCCACTCATAAAAAAATAGTTTGGTGACTCTTTATAAAAGAACAATAGCAATGTAAACACTGAATAAACAAAATTAAATATACTAATATTTGCAAACATCATTCACAGCAGACTTGTCTAGTCATTATTGAACCTTTCAATAATGCAATCTTATGTTTACAAGATTGTAGTTTTTAAATTCCATGTATAGCAGTGATATGTACACTTTATCAGCAAGATTAAATAGTGCATGTATATTAAAATACATCCAAACACACATATACAAAATCAATGCAGTGTAGGAATTGAAGCATCAAGGAAGAATTTTTATGTTGAGAACTATTGACATGGAATAGTGTGTAAACCAAGCACAGATTTAAGAATTTTGATGATCTGATACAGGTAAGAATTAATATTGAGTCTTGTTGATTTTAATAAAAAAATAAAATTACTAACTAAATTATTCATGATCCTCCTCAATATCACATAAGATGTGATGAATTTTGAGTAAGAATGTGTCTAACTTAATTTGCATTTGATCATTTTAACTAAGGAATCCACAAAGAATTTACTGTTTCTTAAAATCCAAAGTACCCTATTTCTCTAAAATATTTAATTTTGATGCTATCTTTATTTCTTTGAGGACAGAGTCAGATGAAAATATTTCTATTGGTATGTAAAGGAAATCTTACAATAAAATAGACTACTAGTCCTTTTAAACCAATATAAAATTAAATAAATGACTCATTTCACTACATTTCTTTTCCACCTCAGGGGCATCTCTTGATAATTTCTTTGCTCAGCAGTCTATCAGACTCTAAGCATCAAAATTTACGAAATGAAAGAAAACACTTAAGCCACAGGGTTGAGTGGTTAATTTTCCTCTTTTAGCAACTGCATTGCCAATGGAGTCTCTACATACCATGATGAACTGTATAACTTTTGCCAAATCAAAGATTGCATATATCTCAAATTGCACAGCTGATATGTTAATAAGAGTATACTACTGTTCCATTTGGTACTTGTGTATTAAATAGAGAAGTTTATTTATATATTTACCTTAACATTTTTGCATTACAATAGACATCAATTAACAGTGATTATTCCAAATCTAGCACAACATACCAACAATACCAAATACATGTTGACATTCAGACTCAGCATAACTTTAATGCAAGCCACATTGTCTATAACTCAATGAGTCTTAAAGTTTTTATGCCTAGTTCAGGGTTTTTGGTTTGCTTAGATCCCAATTGCATTTCTTATTTGTAGTTCACTATACATTTCTTTTCCAAAACTCTACCTCAATTTTTCTTCTATCATTTCTATCTCTAAGTGATTCTCAACCTATTACTTTTCTCATTGTATTATTAATCTCCTGGGGACCTTAGCCGAATCACTTTGATCTTCTTTAGGGGGTGATTGTATAGTTTCATGTTAACTTGACTATAATGCCAAACTTTTTTTTAACTTTCCTTACTTCACATTCTTATGCTTTAAAAATATGAGAGAATTCTTTGTCCCCAATTCTTTATGTTCTTAGTTTTTCTCCCAATTGTTTCTTGAATTTTTGAAAAATAATCACATTATTTCAACTAATTAGTATATAACATATTAATATGTACAAAATATCATGAACAAAATCAATACTAAAAAGATTATTAAATATAACAACCCAGTAATTATACCATTTTCAAAACCTCTAACCAATTGTTCCAACACCAATTTTTTAAACATTCATATAGTCAACCGATAAAATGCTAACCTAATTCTATGGTAAATTCCAAAATTGCCTTGGTTTTTATACCTTCCCATTCAGTTCCACTGATCAATCTAGCCCTGTGAGTAAGAAATTTCTTTAATTATTGTATTTTAAAATCTATTTCAACACCTTCTACAGCTTAATTGTCCCACTTGATTGTTCTTTTTTTTCTGTCACTGAAATGAGCCTTAGGAATATGTTAATTTTTTCAGATAAATTTGTATTTTTCAAGTTCCATGATTAACTTTTTGGTGCTTTCAATTTTATAGAATGCAGGGGGGCAAATTTATAGATACTAGAAATGACATTTGACATCATTTAATACCCATTTATGTTAGAACACACACAAAATAAGAATTTATGGATACTCCAGTAACAAAATAAAGCTTATAATTCAGTGCAGTTGCTAGTATGTTTCTTGGTGAGGAAGTAACACAGAGTTTCTTACAAAAGAGAAGAAAAATCCCTGGCTGGTGTAGCTCAGTCGATTGAGCTCAGACAGCAAACCAAAGGGTCACAGGTTCTATTCCCAGTCAGGTCACATGCCTGGGTTGCAGGCCAGTTCCCAGCAGGGGACACACGAGAGGCAACCACACACTGATGTTTCTCTATTTCTCTCTCTTTTTCCCTTCCTTCCCCTCTCTAAAAAATAAATAATTTTTTTAAGTGAAGAAAAAATAGAGTCCCATTAGCAATTCTCTGTCCTACTTTTTGACATTTAGTTGAAGATCTTAGTCAATGCAATTTAACAACAGAAAGCAATTATATATTATAGATTTTATCATTATGGATAAAATTATAGATTAAAACATCTTAAGAGGTATATTAACTTATTCAATCACCACACTTTATAGACATTTGTAGATACTTGCTTAAAAAACTCTGAAAAATCATGACACAGTTGAGGAAATATGAATATAGGTGATATTTAGAAAGTATTTTAATATTTCAATGTGCTAATAGCATTGTAAATCTCTCTAGAGAAGATTCTGAAATATTTTCATACAAAACGATGTACTATCTCAAATTTCCTTGAAAAAATATTCTGGGGTGGCAGAAGAGAAAGGGAGCATAGATAAAATATGCATTAATATTTGGCCATGCATTAATTGGCAGATTTGGGTAATGATACATTGAAGTTCATTATACTCTCCTCTCTAATTTTCCATGCATTCAAAGTCCATCATAAATCACAAGGATGTTATTCTTTTCCTTTTAACTTGGCCTTTCTTTGCTCATAAAGATGTTATTCTAGAAGAAAACAAGGTGCAGTCATCACTCTATCCCCTTCTTCTACACCATGAGTGGTTTTCTTGGAGTTTCGTTTTCTTGAGGCGTCTGGACTGACTGGCTGTGTAAAGAGGACAGGAAAGGAGGAAGGTTAGAAGAGTGTATACTAACAAGCTATGACAAGTTCACAGATCAGAGAGGATGAAAGAAGGTAATAAGTAAGTATCTGCACAAATTTGTTATCACAATCTCATAAAAGATTGTGATAACAAATCACAATGTCTTGTGACTTTTATGTCATAAGACATAAAAGCAAATGAGATTTTCTACCTTTTTCACGACTGGTCTCCGCTCGGAAGTTGAATTCTCAGGGCACCATGGTATGGAATCTCAAAGTAGAGATGCTTAAAATGGTGGTTTGTATAACCCACATATCAGTAATTGTCTTTTAGATCTGTTTAAACTGAGCCAAAAACCCAAATTCATGGTTTTAAAAAAGTATAAAGTTCTGCTCACATTTTTTATAGACTTATACAATTTTCTTAGTTAATTCCCCCCCCCAATTTCTCTGTTTCTGCATCTACATGAGATTTTCTTTTTTTTAATTTTTAATTTTTTAAAATATTTTTTTATTTAATTCTTGTTCAAGTACAGCTTTCTGTCTTATAATCCCAACCCTGCCCGCCCCCCACCCCATGCTCCCCACCTCCCTCCCATTTCCACCCCCCACCCTTAGTTATTGTCCATGTGTCCTTTATACTTGTTCATGTGAGTCCATCCCCTTTTCCCCTGTGATTCTCTCCCCTCTCCCCTCTGGACCCTGTCAGCCTGTTCCATAATTGAGTGTCATTGGTCATATTTTGCTTGCTTGTTTGTTTTGTTTAGATCCCTGTTAATGGTGATATCATATGGTATTTGTCTTACATGAGATTTTCTTGATTTTACTAATATTATTGTTTGGAACGTTACTTCCTATGTTAGTGTCCATCAAATGTGCTTTCTTTTTAAAAATATTTTATTTATTTATTTTTAGAGAGAGGGGAAGGGAAGGAGAAAGAGTGGGAGAGAAATGTCAATGTGTGGTTGCTTCTCATATGTCCTATTGGAGACCTGGCCCGCAACCCAGGCATGTGCCCTGACTGGGAATCAAACTGGCAACCCTCTGCTTCATAGGCCCGTGCTCAATCCACTGAGATACACCAGCCAGGGCAAATGTGTTTTCAATAAATTGACTCTTAGTAAAGTTCATGAAGGTTTTGAAATCATGAAATTCAAATTACTGAGCAAAATTATCTCTGCCATATTACTGACTTCACACTCTTTTTCACTCTACCCCTATTCCTTTAATCTCTCTTCAGAGAAACCAGAATATTTTTTCCTATTAGCAGAGCATTTTTTTCTTACATTCAGGTCCTGAGAACTTGTATTCTATTGAAGAGGTCTTGCAAATAATTATTTAAACCAATTATTCTACCCTATTATGTGCAAAAGATTAATTGTTGATCAACTGATCAACTTACCCATTGTTACATCAAAATGATTTGGGACAAATTCTGCTGATGCTAAGTAGAAATGGAGAAACAAACTGGTCCCAGCATAACCAAATGTGTGAATTCATAGAGCTAATGGGTTTGCAGATAGCATTTAGTTAATTTCTCATCATTCGTATGAAGAAAAACAGTCTTGTCTATGGCCACAGACTTAGTGACAAAGCCAGAGTTAGAATGTAGATCTTTAAATTCATGGTCTAAAATACTTTCTACTTTGTTGCCTGTAATACCAAAAGATATTTTTATACCCTTGTGAAAACACCAGAGTTTAAAGAAAAAAAGGAGAATATTTTCTGACTCAAGTACAAAGAGATAAACTTTCCTTGAAGTATGAATTGCATAGCTATTGAGAAACATGGTAACGTCCAGTTTTGATCTCAGAGATTAGAGCTCTTGTTCTTTTCAGACTTGATAGGTAATTGGATTGGTAAAGCCCATGGATAGTGAAATTCAGCAGATAGCAGAAGGAAAGACTTAAAAGATGTAATTGAAACTGCAGGTTTTTGGAGATGAAGTACAGAGATATTTTTGTGACAGAGCAGGGTAATTTCTTATTTCAAGGTAATTATCTATATTTGAGGATTTATCTAATATAATTCATGAAATGAAACTTATAGTAACAGGCATTTTAACTGTATTGTCAATTACTATACATAAATATATAAACAACAAATTGAAATATAATGTTATTTTAAAGTATATATAAGAATTGGAATTAAAAGATTACCTATTGTTATATTTTTAAAAGGGGTAATATAGGTAGTTTTCCATCAGCAAATGTGTATAATATCCTTAAGTTAATTGTTCTTATATTTCAATGCACATCTAAAGCATCTGGGTGGTTAGAGGTTTGTTTGTTTGGTTTTTTTTTAGATTTTATTTATTTACTTTTTAGAGAGAGGGAAGGGAGGGAAAAAAGAGGGAAAGAAACATTGATGTGTGAGAAAAACATCAATTTGCCTCCAACCAGGGATCTGACCTGCCACCTAGGCATGTGCCCTGACTGGGAATCGAACCAGCAACCTTTTGATTTGCAGGCTGGTGATCAAGCCCTGAGCCACATCTGCCAGGGCTGTGGAGGTTTTGAAAGCACATATGCTTACCTCCTACACTAGACTTACTTCCTCAAGGACTGTGTGTGGTAAAGTCCAAGACTGTTTCTTTGAAAATGTTCCCAGGTACCTGAAGTACAACAATTGTTGGTATGTGGTCCCTAAATTCAATGTTCATGATAAACTCTCTTTATCTATTGAGCAGAGGAGAGATTTCAAGCAACATTCGCTCACTGTCACTTGATGACTGGGGGTGCCTGATAGCCATCTTTCCAGGTGGTATGTGACACAGGGCATGTGTTTATTACTAAGCTAGAGAATTTGGGGGTTGAATGATTTTTTTCCTGATCTTCGTATTCTGCATTTCAGATAATGTAGTTACTCCTTTATGTTCATTCAGAGTAATCTGATCACTCAAAAAATTTAAATGAATTTATTGATTAGAGATGCTTAGAAAAGTACTGATATGAGTAAATAAAGTAAACTACAAAAGTCTATTAAACAAATATGATCTAGAAAAACAAAGCCTATAGAAATTAACTGAAAAGCAACTAATGACTTAATTTCATGGTGTTTCCTTTACTATCACTACCTAGCAGAATGCTATATTTAAAGTAGTCAAATGAGTAAATAAATTGTAGTGCAATTAACTTTTGCATTCCTTTGGATTTTCCTAAATTGAAAAACTATGAAGAATGAGTTTTTTCAATATTTTTATCATTTAAAATTACATAAGCACAAAAAATAATAAAATAATAGCCATCTAATTTCTATTATCTGACTTCAACAATGATCAAGAATCTGACATTCATACATTACTCATAGTTCTATCCATACTCCACCTTTCTACTGGAATATTATTGTATTTTATGCTACACTATTAGGTAAGATTGAGACACTGTATAAGTTTGGGAGTTCCCAAAACCACCCTACAGCTTAATAATTTACTAAAAGGAGTTCCAAAATTCACTGAGAGATTATATTTACAGTTCTGTTTTATTGCAGGGAATGTATCCATTAAAATAAACCAAGGGAAGAGTCTGAAAGGCTTCCAAATACAAAACTGCAATTGTTCTCAATGTGAGACAACATTGAGTATTGTCAACCTGGGAAGCTCACCTGAACCTCAGCGCCTAGAGGGTTTTTTAAAGATTTTATTTATTTATCTTTAGAGGGGAAGGGAAGGAGAGATGGAGAGAAATATCAATGTATGATTGCCTCTCGTGAGTTCCCTTCTGAGAACTGGCCTGCAACCCAGGCATGTGCCCTGACTGGGAATTGAACCACGATCATATGGTTCGCAGGCCCGAGCTCAATCCACTGAGCTACACCAGCCAGGGCCTAGAGGTTTTATTTGGACTTTGTTTTGTAGGCATGATTAATCTTTTTATTTAACATGGAGAGAAAATGAATTTTACAGCAACACTAATAAAAGTCAGGAAGATGGAGAAATGGGTTAAGATAAGGGAGGGTGCTGTGTGGGATTTGAAATAAAACTAGTATGATAAGAAATATATAATATGAATTTAAAAAATAAAGTAGTAAGAGACCAAGAGTAGTGTGTTATATGGAATATGAGTGATTAGGTGGATCAAAAAACTATGGTACATTTACACAGTGGAATACTATGCAGTAGAAAGAAAGAAGGAGCCCCTATCCCTCATGACAGCATGGATGGAACTGGAGAGCCTTATGCTAAGTGAAATAAGCCAGATAGTGAAAGACAAATACCATATGATCTCACTTATAAGTGGAACCTGATCAACAACAACAAAAAAAAAGCAAGCAAAATATAACCAAAGACATTGAAATAAAGAACAGACTGATGGTAACCAGAGGGGAGAGGAGAGAGGATAATGGGGAAAATAGAGTAAAGGTTGTCAAGGAACATGTATAAAGGAAAAACAGACAAAGCCAAAGATGGGGGTAGCAATTAGGGTGGAAGGTGGGAGTAGGTGGGGTGGGGGAGAGTGGTTGGGGGGAAACAGAGACAACTGTACTTGAACAACAAAATAAAAAAGAAAAAAACTAAAAAAAAATTGTATTGATTACTACTGACTTGCTTTTTGTAACCACCCTAAATTCTATGCCAGAGGCAAGTACCTCACTCGCTCTGGAAAGGGTTTTATCAATCCAGTCTTCCCTATCAATCATTAAGGGAAGGTCTCCAATATTAAAAATGGCTTACTGACCTCTTTTAAAAAATTCTGAGAGTTGACAAGCTAAGTACAATGCGCAAAGGTACTAATATCCTCACTTTTTAATTATTTGTAA
Source organism: Sturnira hondurensis (assembly GCF_014824575.4). Taxonomy (NCBI): domain Eukaryota; kingdom Metazoa; phylum Chordata; class Mammalia; order Chiroptera; family Phyllostomidae; genus Sturnira; species Sturnira hondurensis. Next base: position 1,746,800 of record NW_028081539.1, read on the forward strand.
TTTTATCAGAGTTGTACAGATACTTTCAAAATCAAATACTACTAAAATTTTATGTATAAATAATTTGCATACCAATATTTCTTATTCACCACTTTTAGCTAGTCTGATTTCTTTATTTAGTAATTATATGAAGTAGCAGCTACACTATATTTTCTATTATCCCTTACTACCCTACATTCTCTACTCAACTTCCCCATGCCCTCAATATAGTTATACTACTTTTTTGTTTAAATTATCAGTATTTATTTTATTTTTACTATATGAACATCTTTCACTGTTCAACTGAATAGTATAGCAAAATTTCTTCTTTTAATTTTTAACTATTTGTTTTACTTTATTTACTATTTATATATTGTCATTTTATCTGCTGGGAATAAATGGTAAATAAAAGAAATATTTTTGTGGTCCTTGGATCTGAACAATATCTAAATTTTGCAGGCATATTTGAAGAATGCTCTGACAAGGTATAGATTTCTAGATGGAAATTATTTTCTTCTAGAATTTTTAAGGCATTACCTACCAATTTTTTATCTCAAGTACCTGTTGGCAATGTAGATACCATTATTATTTTAATATTTTTTACATGAAACAAAATGTTTTCTGTTGAAAGCTTTTTGCCTTTTCTTTATTGCTAGTATTGTGAAATTTCATGATGATGTACATTTGATGTGGATTGTCTTTAATTAGGGTGTGTGAATTTCATGATTACTTTCAGTTCTGAAAATGTTCTTATATGATTTAAAGATTTTTTTGATATTTCCTCCCCACTTTTTCTTATTTGTCTTTTTTCATAACAATAATTTTAATGTAAAACTTCATTTTACTTATTCCTTATTTTGTTTCTTTTTATTTTTATACTCAATGTCTCTCTTTTTGGTACTTTTTGGGGAGACTTCCTAGAATTTGTTTTCAAACTCTCCCATTGAACATTTAATTTTTAGTATCTCAGAAATAACTTTCAAAATTATATCTTGACTTATCATTATTCTTATTTTATAGAATGTCTTTTTATTTTTGAAGAAATAATATTTTTCTAAAGATATGCATAATATTATTTCAGAAATTTTTTTTAGTTCTGTGAATTGAATTTTATTTCCAAGTTTATTTTGTCTTACTGTTTGCTATTTTTTATTCTGTGAATGAGGATTTTCCCAATCCTTCCAGTGATCCTTGATTCTCTGCTTTTATTGCAGGGAGATGTACTAAATATTTGAGTAGTGTTTCTATTTATAGGGTATGTATAAATATAGGAAGTGCTTTGTGACTGATAAACATCTCAGTGCATCTTTGCTATGGATTAATTAAAGCTCTTTCTTGAGGAAAATATTTTTTCCGGTAGAACTATTCTCCTCCAGAGAAAAAACTATTTTTTTTGGTAGGGTGAGTGTGAGTGAAATAGTGATATTTGCTAGTTGTTTATGTGATAGAAGACCAGTAAGACCCTTGTGAATCTCAAAGTTAATTACTTGTTTACTTTATCTGTTTTATTTCTGCTCTGTACTTCATCTTTTTGTTTGTCTATACTGAATGTCTCCAAGTAGAGAGCTCCTTAGATTTGTTTTGCAATAGAATGTATTTCTTGCAGGAACTTGCAATTTGTTGTAGAAATTTAAAAAAAAAAGACTATTTAACACAAGTTTACCGGATAAACCTCAAGTTGCCTAATCTTAAGTAGGAATGGACAACACGTGATTAGCAAACACTGAATGGAAATCTATGGTACATTCCATTACCTCTGCTGCTTACTTTTAAAATATGCTTGTATATTTAAAGTGAGATATAAATATAAACAGCAAATATTGGACTTTAATTACTTATTAAATATGATATTTCTGCCTTTCATTGTCTGTTTAGAGAGTTCATATTTAACAGAACTATCAAAATAGTGTCTTTAATTTTCTTTATACGTGTCCAAGTTTTTTTCTTTCCACATTTTCCCTTTATTCCTGTTTTTTAGTTGGCTGATTTTGAGGGATTCCAATTTATTTTCAAACATTAGTATTGGTAATACTATTTTGTAATTTTTAGTGGTTGATTTAGGGTTTATAACATATATCTATAATTTATTATAGCATTATACATTAATGTTAATGTATAAAATTTCCCTTTTTCAAGCAAATTTTTTCCACTTTATGTATAGTGCAAGGGGTTTAGAGCAGAATATTTACATTTCCTTTCTTTCTTTATGCTTATATTGTCAAATACTTTGTTTATGTATGTTATCATCTTTATAATAAATTATTTTCATTTTTATACTCAATTATCTTGCAAAGAGTTTAACATATAAAAATGTAATTTTTTGGTATTTTATACACATTCACCATATCATGTGGTAATTTCTTACTGTAGATTACAATTTCTATGTATTGACTGAAGAAATTTCCTTAACATTTCTTTTAGTACAGGTTTTATGGTAAAAACTCTTTAGTTTTTATTTCCCTGAAAATTTGTTTTTTAAGTACATTTTTCTTTTCCATAGTGTTTTTCACTTTGTTTCAACAATTCTTTTTTTAATTGTTGTTCAATTACAGTAGTCCTCATTTTTACCCCCACACTCTCCTCTGCCCTGCTGTGCCCCATCTTCCACATTCAGTCCCTCCCCCCACTCTCTGTTGCCCCCATTGTCTTTGTCCGTGGGTCCTTTATACAGGTTCCTTGACTCTTCCCCTTCTTTCCCCCATTGACCACACCCCACTCCCCTCTGGTCACTGTTAGTTTGTTCTTCATTTCCATGTTTCTGTTTCTATTTTGCTCCCATTTTTACCTGAAAATTCTTTATTACACCTTCATTTTGAAACATAGCTTTGCTGAATATATACGTTTGGGTCAAAAAGCTTACCCTCCCCATTATTTAAAAAACACATTGTCTCAATATCTATTTTCTTTAGAGTTTCTGATGAAAAATATAATACCATAATTATATTTGTTGCTATTTTTCTGTGGCTAACTTCAAGATTTTCTCTTTATCTCTAGACTTCATCAAATTAATAAACTTTCTTAGAGTATTTTTTTTGGTGGGGTATGTATCCTGCTTAGTTTTTTCCAAGTTTCTTGGAACTTTGGGTGCTATCATTCAATAATTTTAGGAATTCTTGGCTGTTATCTATTTAAATACTTTTTCTGTCTACTTTTACCCTCTTCTGGAACTTTAGTTGCACATACAGCAATTCCTCTAATAAGGTTGTTTCAGTTAACATTTTTTCCTTAAAATGTTGAAGGGGAAAAAAAATTTGACTTCCAGCTGGGGCCACTGACTGTGGAGTTTGCACTTTCTCCCCATGTCTTTGTGGGCTTCCTGAGGTTCTCTGCTTTCCTCCCACATCCCAAAGATGTGCATGTAAAGAGAAGTGGGTGTCTACACTGCCCCCCAGTCTAGGTGAGAGACCCTGGGATATCAAGGACATCCTCTCCAGAGTTGGTTCCCGCCTTGTGTACCAAGCTGCCAGGACAGGCTCCAGCCAACTACAACCCTGACCTGGAATAAGCAACTCAGAAAATATTGATCTTGTTTTTGTTGGATATTTTCTTAAATCTATAGCTCATGTTTATTTCAGTATTTAATTAGATGTGTTTTAGGTTTTTATTTAGAAATTTTTGTAATTAAAAACATGCCATAGGAACTTAACTCTTATTTATGTGACTTAATTAGATTATGTTAAAATTGTTTTTATTATAAGTTGTTTTCTTAAAGTCAGAGATTCCTAGAAACTATGGGCAGTGTTAAGTGAGAACTCACTGTATATTAGACTATTTAATACTATTTCTTAGCCTCCATTTTTCTGTTTGTTTGGTTTTTTTTTGTGTGTCACTTATATTCCTTTTTTTGTGCTTCATTTTAGGTAATTTCCAAAATAATTAGAAATGTAAAACACACCAGATATAAAGAATAAACTAGTGGTTCCATTCAATGACTATAGAATTCCATATGTTAATTTATACTGTCCACCTTTCCACCTTTTCACATGTAAATCTTGTAGCATACAGCTCTTATGAGACTTGCAAAAGAATAATTTTATTTGAAAAAACATGGAAACTGTAAATATGTTCATAAATATTTAAATGGTGAATAAATAAATGATGAAACATTGATTATAATATTTGAGGAAAGAAAGATAAGTGAAAAAATCAGTAAAATAATTTTGATTTTGGAACAGTAATAATGTCAAAAGTATAGAAGGTATCAAAGCTCACACAGAAAAAAAAAGATATAATTAACAAACCTTATATAAGTTCCTGAAATACACATGACAATTGTGTGTGTGTCTTTGATCCTTTTTCTTTATGGATATGAATGTTGTACCCTTTCATGAGCTAAAAGTAAATAATTTTACTGTGATATGCAAACTATGGTATTGATGGAAGCACATACTTTTGAAACAAGAGTCCATGCATTTCAAACAAAACTGGGTTAGAAAGCTAGCTCTGTTTCTACTAATTTTCTAAATGTAATAAAGTTATTTAAACTCTGTGATGCATCGTTTCCTCATTTGTAAAAAGAAGGGAATGTGGCTTTAGAGTTATGTTTGAAGTCATGGAGGTAACAGATGCAAAGAATTTGGCACAGAAGTTGCTCAGTAGATTGTACCAAGTTTTTTGAGGGCAGGTGGTGAAGAGAGCTGTTACGATTTAAAGGCACACTGACAATAATAAAATTTAAACTTATACTTTGAATTTATTTTAGATGCTAATTAATTTTGTGATTTTGAAATAACTTTAATGAGATGTGTATTTTAATTAAAAAAAACACACGTGCTTTATAGTGTTACTGTGACTATAGGAAAAATGTACATAAAATGGCAAAAGTGTACTGCTACCATATATGATATATACATATACACACATTTATGTACATGTAATAGTACGGCTGCTATTATTATGATATGCTTCTTATGAAAATAATCTGTTCATGTTAAAGAAACTTCTCCTAAACATTAAATCATGATTTACTTTTTTTATTCATAAGACATATCCATTTTTTAAATAAAATATGCTGTTTCTAATATGCTTTCTCCTGCTCTTTGCACTAAAATTTCAACAATTTATGTTCCATGTGGTTCATTTCACTCTTAGCTATTTTTCTCTAATGTCATCATTAATCTCAAGGCCTTAGCTTTAGAATATTCTACCTTCATCAGTTTCAGACCATCAAATATAGATCTATTCTAGATCATCAGATATAGTTCATCTAACTCAGCTTTCAGAAAGGTGTCCCTAATATTAGACTGTCTTGAATGCATACGAATATGAATCAATAATATTACTATACTTTCCATTTCTCATTCTTTGCCATTACTGCTTAAGGAGACAAAAATTCACATATCTCACTTACCCATGGGGATGTTGCTAGTTTCAGCTCCATGAGAATACCGGTATTCTAAGCTATAAAGTCTATTACACATGCTCTTAACTGCACAATTATTTGTTTTATACACTTCTCTTATTAAAAAAATATTATTGGGGAATATTTTCTTTTAAATTAAAAAAAGTGAATATCTGCCAGTATTAAAGAGAATAACACAAAGAGCACCATTTCAAATTTTAGGCTGATACTTACAGTTGCCAATCTGAAAAGAGTCTCAATCGATAATGAACTACTCTAAACAACGAAAATTATTACAAAAGTACTCCATAATTTGTATTTTGAACAAGATATAGAAAAAAAGTGCCTAACTTTTCTTGAGCTATAACTAGTTTTAAAAAGCAGAAGCTGACAGATTTAGTTTTGAAAAATAGTAGGCATTTTTATTGTAGAAAAGAGAAATATTATTAAAGGTGATAGGAAAAAACTGGGCAAAAAAACCCAATTTTGAAGTGTGTGATGCATTTATCAAATAATGAAATTTTTTAGGGGCTTAGGGAATTATGTGCCCAATTAAAATATCAGAGAAATTGAAGCATTCAGTGTTTACTGAGTAAAAAAAAAATGGATTAAGAGAGAAAGAAAGAAAGAAAGGAAGGGAGGGCCTTGCCCGCGAACAATATGTATTTCTTTATTTTGAAGGGAGGGAAGGAGGTACTGGCAGATACCACAATAGGTAAGCCTAGAAGTAACAGGAAGAAAGTATAGAGACAAAAGGCATTATTTTTTCTATGGCATATGTGATGGTTAAAATATAAATTTATAGGATGTTTATTTCAAAGTTTCAGTAAAATAGCCTAAAAACTAATAACTTGGAAGGATTTGAAGTAGCCTTATTGACTCAAATCAGAGAATGCTCATCCCAAAATACTAGATTGATAGAAGTGGAATTTAGAATCTGGTTTAAGTTTAATGAAGCCAAGTGGAAATATAAATTAAGATTATATTCCTCTTGATTCCTTCAACTCTCTGAGAGTAACTTTGTGTGTGTTTTCCAGAGAGTTGCTGACTTTTCTCTTTCTAGTAAAGCTAAAGGTATCACTTATTTTAGTTGCTTTCTAAGGGAAGTCTGTCACAGTCTGATGAAGATAAAGCTGTTTCTTAATATATACATTTGATATAAATTTCAGAACAAAATTTCTTCCACATTTTTATCCTTCATTGAGGACTAGACAATTTGTAAACCCACGCAAGCAATTAGTAGCAGAACTTGACTATTCTGTCTCCATCATACTAATGAAACAGGTGCAATTCACTTTCTAATAGTAAGGCGATGCTTAATGGGATGCAGTTCATGACAGGAAGGTAAGAAACTCTTTTGACCAGAAATGTATCATATGATGTATAATGATAAAAGCTATATACCTGAGTACAGTAAAGGGGAAGAGACCATTGCGTAGTAAATTTCTTCCTCAGTGACAGGAAGTTGAGCCGTTGAGACAAGGCACCAGGTAGACAAAATACACCCTATCTATGGTGAAGAAGACTTTTGGACAAATTCTTAAGTTCCCAGATATAAGGGTCTCTGACACTCACATATATGGGGTTTCCTAAGTACGTATATAAATAGATTTTGTTATTTTATTTTATGAATCTGCCTCATGTAAATTTGATTATTAGGACAGTTGAAAGAACATTGAGGGTAGAGGCAAGTTTCTTCCTCTCCCACATTGGACATATGCTGGGAAGCACCTGGAAGGGACAATCCCAATCTGTGACCTAAATCACTAATCAGAAGAGACAGGTGTAGTTTGTGACCTACATCTGTGACCTACTAATGGAAATACCGTGTCTGTGGCCTTCAAATTTACGGTGTCTATGCTCTTGCATTTATATTATGAAATTTACACATTAAGAACATATATATATAAAATGTACTAGGTTAGCAGTCTTTCAAGATGTGTTTCAGTGTAATTATATACACATGAAATTTTTATAATCAATTTCTCAAACATTAAGAGATTTTCTACTTTTTCTTCTTTGTTGTTTTTACTATTAATAGGTCATTAAAATAAACTAATAATCATTTGACAATAAATACATTTTTATAAAAAGAAAATTTTAAGAATGAATATTCCACTCCAGATTATATCTGTTTTACGTAAAGAATATCTTGATCTGATTATTAAGAAAATGCATACACAGGAGAAGCTCTGAAATCTGAATTGAAGTTACTGTTTTGTAAGAGACACTTACATTTATAAGGGAGAATTCCATTTGTAAGGGTGTCTCCCTGATTGTATCTGGAAGAGGAAGATGAGTAAATCTCTAGTAACTCCCATTAACAACCATACTTTTGTTACTTGTTATTATGCTTTTCGTAGTAAACCCCCTTATCTGGCCATCCTCCCTACCTCCTTTGGTCTTTAGCTAGAGATGGTAGTTAAGATAGTGGCTTCAGTAACTTCTGAGAGTTACTCGTTTTCCTGGGTCTCTGCCATGTATACAGGAGGTGTACATGCTATTAGAGTTGTGTTGCGTTTTATTTTTTTCTGTTAATCTGTATTTTATTATGGGGGTGGTGGGTGTCTCAGCCAAGAACTTGGAAAAATAGAAGAAAAATTATTTTCCCCTCCCTACATAGACATATGACACAAATTATGTTGTTAATCATGACAGTAAATATTTAGAATTCCTTTTTATTCATTTATTAATATAACATAAATCTTGTTCAGTTGTAAGCATTTTTGGCAGTTATAAAAAATTTGGATAATTACAAACTATATTAAGACAGGGAAAATAACCTCAGACCTCACCATATCACTATATCTATAACTGCTTATTAAATGAGGAGATAAAAACAATGTGCATAAGTTACTGCAATTATATATCTCCTTCCAGGGTTATAGTTTCACTACCGGAAAGAATGACTATTCAGTAAAATAGAATAGTCTTGAAAATATATATAATTGTCCTAATTCTACTTATAGAAAATGTTTCAAATCTCCTAAATTATATATTATTCATAATTATCTTGTGTTTTGCTTCACTTAAAATTTTGAGGTAAAACTTTTTATATTTCAAAATATATTACATATAGCTTAAGAAATGAATGAGTATTTAAACCACTTTGATTTCCTTGAGCTATCAAGGGTTTTTTTCTTCCTTTTTGGGGAAGTCTAAATTGTGTTGTATTAATTACTCATCACCAATACTTTTTTACCTGCTTATAAAAGATATATATAGCAGCAAATCAAAATTTCACATTCTGTCATGGTCTGATTGAAAGTGGGATCTGAATATTTAAAAATGAGAAAGAGCTAAGCAGAACTTTGATTTACTAAAAAATCCTTATCGAAACAATTACCTCATGGTTCTGTCTGGAATCATCACTTGACCTTTCCTAATATTAAATTCTCCATGTGAACAAAGAGAAGAAAATGAGCATGTGCTCCTACTGGCAAAGTTCATCTTACCAGCAGTCACTTAAAACCATGTTACTTAGAACCCAGAACTTCTATTAGGTCCCTTCACAATCATCCAACATTTCCTTCTTTGAATTTTCTTATAAGAGATATTGAAGACCCTTTAATTCACAGGAAACAAGGAGCCATTCACCATATATTTTTCATGAATAAGATATATACCTATTTACACATGTTAATACATATTCATTCACACATGTGAATATATATATACTCACTCTCAAAGTAAATTGTATCTTGCTATATTTAAACTTTGAAATGACCCTTATTAAGTGTTTGAGATTTATTTACTTCTAAAGAGACTTGAGGTTGCAAAACATTTTTTAAAGTCAAGATTACTTAATATCTCATTTTAATTAAATGGTAGTTATTCCAGAGTTATAGATTCCCAATAAATAATATATTTACTTAAATATAAATTATATTTATTTGAATTTCCATTAATTAATATGATCTTAAAATTTACCATTCGTTTGTACTTTACGTTAGCCTCATTAAGTGGCTAATGGTGATATCATCTAAAAGGATTTGGCAAGGGGAAAATGACATATGATTAAACAAATTTTTTTTTTTGCCATTACCCACTTCCAGGACTTGTTTAATTTGAAAAGCCAGAGGATTGAATGGTGCTTTTTTTCTTCTTTTAGTTTCCTTTATGATCTTGTTATATATCCAGCTTCATGGTCTAAACATCTTTTTTTTTATTATTTTTTTTTAAGATTTTATTTATTTATCTTTACAGGGGAAGGGGAGAGGGAGAGAAACATCAATGTATGGTTGCCTTTCGTGCGTCCCCTGCTGGGAGTTGGCCTGCAGGGAACTGGCCTGCAACCCAGGCATGTGCCCTGACTGGGAATCGAACCACGATCCTCTGATTCTCAGGCCCGCACTCAGTCCACTGAGCTACACCAGTCAGGGCAGTAAACATCTTAAAGTAAGTACATGCATACATGCGTGAGTGGGTTAGAAAAAGGGTAGGAGGAAGGGGGAATGGAAAGGGAAAGAAGGAAGCAAAGAAGACAGGAAGAAATGAGGGGAAAAAGAAAGAAAGGAAAGAGATACCAAAAGAGCATATAGATACATGAAATAGAGAAACAACAGAAATAGTAAGAAACACAAACAGACAGGATTGTGCACCTACCAAAATGACCCCAATAAAGAAAATAATAACCCCAAATAAAAAAATAATAGCCCCAAATAAAGAAAAATTGAATTTTTATATGTAGTTGTAGGCCATACACATAAATTTAGTTTTGAAGCATATATTTATTAGAAACACACATTTTGTTTTGGTATATTTGAAATACAGTATTTTGTATAAAAATAGATATCTGAAAAAAAAGTTGAGACTACTTTTGGTTTGTGATAGTGATTTTTTCCAGAACTTACAAAACTGGATTCCAATAATTGAACAGAATTTCACAAGAACTAGTAACATCAAACTATCTGACCCCTCACTCTTGCTATTCTAACTCCACATTTCTTTTTAAGTGCGGTGTGCATAAGATCACCAAGCTGAAGTCTGCATTAATTTCTGTATCTAGACCCGGAACCACACTTGTCCATATCTGTAGATTGAAAAGAGGCCAATCATCGATGCACAATCTTTGTTACTCTTCGAATAAGAATAAAGACTGAGGCAGAGATTTAAACAGAGATAGACTTGTTTAATGTTCACCTGTTTCCCTTGCATAATATTGTATTGGAAAGTCTGAACCTGCAATTTATTAACAGCATAAAATAAAAGTGACTAACTAAGCTGTACTCCAAAATAACACAACAAAAACACTGAATGGATCTTTAAAATGGAATTGCCCACATAGTTTGAGTTTTTCAGTTGAGATTGTACTTAGAGTTAATTTGATGAGGAGTTTGCAATAATCAAAATTAATACTTGGAAGAGATTTGGGCAATTTGGGGCACAAAAGTTTTTATCTTTTGCTTTGATTTGAAATTTTAAATGAATAAATGAGAAAATATTACTGGCTCTAAGCCAGTGAAAGAATTTAACATGTATGGATTTTAAATATTTTTATTTCCTGACTGAGTATTTGAGGATTAACATGAAAAGTATTTTTTTAGCTTGTTTCACTCATGACCTACATTTTATCTTAGTCTTAAAGTCTGCCCGCTGTCCCAATATGTTTTTAAACCTAGGTAGAATTTCTAGCATCTGTGTATATATATATATTTTTCTTTCCTTCATCTTTATCCCATTTCATGCTCAGAGTTTATGGACCCATATTCTCTTCCATCGCACATATTTAGGAAAATAGTTTTCTGTAAGAATGCACAGTAATTAATAACTTATGGAATTCTTTGTGGAGATGTTTTTTTAATGTATTTCCCTTTCACCAACAGAAATAGTCTGAGAAAAATTATCCTCTTTTATTTCACTATACATTTCTAAACTTTTAGCACTTTTTACATTTTGCTACAATAATTGATTTTCTTATCTACTTTTCTCCACCTATAAGTAAGTTCATTGAAAGAAGCTATTGTTACTTATTCATCTCAGGAGAGTCAGCACGTAGCCTTTGAGTAGTATTGTACTAAGAATTCAATCCACATTTTAAATAATGAATCAATGAATGAGTAAATGACATGAGCATAAAGGGAGAAAATAATGGAAAGTCACATTTCTCATAAAAAGTATTTAGGGAGAGAGTTTTTCAGCACTTCTTATGTCTATAATTTTTGCAGAGACAAAAATAGGCTAATTTATGGTTCACTTTTACCTCTTAAAATTTTTCCTGCCTTCACAAAATCTCTTGGAACATGCTATATATTATGGTTTAGTATAACGAAAGCGTTCCAATAATTGAATCAGTTAGAAAACTGGTGACTAAGTAAATTCCCCTATCAATAGTTCATGTTAAGGTAAATGCGTTGCTCTATTTTTTTGTTGTTTTAGTGTTTTCAGATTTCTTTCTCATCATCATACACAATATAGGACCTGCTTAATCAATGACATACTTTTAAGGTTCAAGTCAATGAAGAAGCATAAGAAAATCAATTTGTAAATTTGGAATTCATGACTCAGGCTTGACTACTCTTTTTTTCTACAGCTATTTCTTTATGATGATAACTAATTGGTACTATCAGGGGGCATGTAACAATTATTTTTGGTTTCTGTCTGTTGATTCCAATAAAATAGAAGTTGAGCACAGTGAAGTTGTACCATTTGGTAGTGAAACACAGCGTAATGTTAAGTAAGCTAAGGTTAATTATACCTTATTTTAAACCAAACACTCAGAGTGGCTAGAGATTAGATTGCAGACATAGCCATGAATATTGTTTGATATTAAAGCACTAAATCAGGTAAATTTCTGTTAAACTATGAAACAGGCCAAAATGAAGTCATTTTTGCTAAGGCATTCACCAAACCAAAACCAAATCACTAATCTGACTGCAGTCTCAGGCCCTCCCAGGAGTAGAATTTTAAACCAATAAGACGAATACCAGTGAGACAATTTGCCAGTAAGACCCCTTTCTTCCCCTAAGACACCTATTTCAAGGTGTCTTCACCTATTTCGAGCAAAGATGTCCTTGCGTGAAATAATCTACTCTTAACTACTCAGTCCCACCCTCTTTCTGCTTATAAAACTCTTCCATTTTGTACAACTCAACCTAATCATGAATCACTTAGTAAAGAGACTTAGCTCTTCAAATTTACTCCATTGAATTTTGTTCTTTAATATTTCTGGAGCTTTGCTTGCTGGAGTACTTTTAGGAAAGCAAAGGAAATATAAGAACAGTTATTTAGATGTTCAAAATAAAACAACTTTCAAACTCATCATGTGTTAATTTTTTTGAGGTTTCTTTTTTCTTTTTTTAATATATTTTACTGACTATGCCATTACAGTTGTTCTAATTCTCCCCCTTCATTCCCCTCGACCCTGCACACCCACTCCCCCACCATTCCCCCCTTCAGTTTATGTCCACGTGTCTCAAGTTCTTTAGATTCTATATTGTCCATACTATTCTTGCCCTCCCCCTATCTATTTTCTACCTACCGTCTATGCTACTTATTCTCTGTACCTTCTCCCCCTTCTCCTCCTCCCACTCCCCTGTTGCTAACCCTCTATGTGATCTCCATTTCTATGTTTCTGCTCTTGATCTAGCTGTCCTCTTAGTTTGCTTTTGTTTTAGGTGTGGTTGTTAATAACTGTGAGTTTGCTGTCCTTTCACTGTTCATATTTTTATCTTCTTTTTCTTAGATAAGTCCCTTTAACATGTTATATAATAAGGTCTTGGTGATGATGAACTCCTTGAATTTGATCTTATCTGAGAAGAACTTTATCTGTTCTTCCATTCTAAATGAAAGCTTGGCTAGATGGAGCAATCTTGGGTGTAGGTCTTTGGCTTTCATGACTTGGAATACTTCTTTCCAGCCCCTTCTTGCCTGTAAGGTCTCTTTTGAGAAATCTGCTGACAGTCTGATGGGAACTCCTTTGTAGGTGACTGTCCCCTTATCTCTTGCTGCTTTTAGGGTTCTCTCCTTTATTTTAATCTTGGCTAATGTAATAATGATATTACATGATGTGCCTTGTGATAATGTGATAATGTGCCTTGGTGTGTTCCTTCTTGGGTCCAACTTCTTTGGGACTCTGAGCTTCCCGCACTTCCTGGAAGTCTATTTCCTTTGCCAGATTGGGGGAGTTCTTTATTATTTGTTCAAGTAAGTTTTCCACTTGCTCTTCCTCTTCCCCTTTGGTACCCCTATAATTTGGATGTTGAGTGTTTAAAGATGTCCTGGAGGTTCCTAAGCCTCTCCTCATTTTTTTGAATTCTTTCTTCTTCATTCTTTTCTGTTTGGTCATTTTTTTCTTCCTTCTGGTCCACTCCCTTGATTGGAGTCCCAGTTTCCTTTCCATCACTATTAGTTTCCTGTGCATTTCCCTTCATTTCAATTAGTTTAGACTTCATTTGTTCCTCTAATTTGTGACTAAAATTGACCAGTTCTGTGAGCATCCTGATCACCAGTATTTTGAACTGTGCATCTGAAAGGCTGGCTATTTCTCGGTCACTTAGAATTACAGGCTCTGGGGCTTTGAGCTGTTCTTGAGTCATAATGTTTGGTCTGTTCGCACCTATTATGTATGAGGGGCAGAGCCCTAGGTGTTCACCAGGGCGGGTCAACTCAGTCGCCGGGTTTTGACGCTGTATGTGGGGGTGGGTTTAGAGAGGGGCCTTGGTGGTCCCCTCTGCTGCTTCCCGCCACTGGGGCCTGTGTGGTCTGTCTCACTACTCGCTCCTTTGCTGGTTTATCTGTGCACGAAAGTGTGACCTCGGTCAACCTGCCGCCTTACACCCTCACTGGGTTCGCCCATTGCTACCCCACACCTGGGATCCACCCACAGCTGTCTGCATGCCTGGGTTGGGAGATCTTTCCTGTCCAACCCCGCTTTACTGCTGGCTCCACCCCTCTTACCGGTCCAGTTGAACAGTTTGTTGTTATCGGACTTCCATATAGTTCAATTTTCTGTATTTTGGCTGCATTTTTGTTACTGAAACGTTGTTGACTTTAAACTTGGTTGTGAGAGGAGGCACAGTGTTTCCACCTATGCCTCCATCTTGGCAGAGGTCCAGTCAATTTAATTTTAAATTTATTTACCCATTAAGAGTTCAGTATGAAACTGTGATGCAGTGTTGAAATTAGCCTTACTAGGGAATATCTAATTCTGTAATTAGTTTAGTCATTTTGATAGGGGAACTCAAAAGAGTTAAAAGATTTTAGCTTCGGTCATAGTTGATAGGCTTAAATGATTAATGTATTTAAGCATTAAATGTGGAAAGCTGTTATTCCAGAAACTGGGATGCATGACTACAGTAACTCCAAAAGATTGACAAGAAATTCCAACTTTGTGCCCCATAGGGTTTGCAGGTGATGGACGTGGAGTCTGAGCCATTTTGTTATATAGGGAGGGAACTCCCTGATGCAGATAAAAATGTGTTGATGAACAGATAAAGAAGTACTAGGAAAATCGGCACCTCACTACAACTCCACCAATTAACCTTTATTCCAAATTCCTTACCAACCCTTTATTTTCCTTATAAAAAGGTAGGCTTGGGATGAGACATTAAAATACAGGACCCACCATCTTCTTAGATCACAGGTATTTGAATAAAGCACCCATAAAGATTCAATCCTTGTCTCTCTACTTATTGGTTCTGGTAGTGACAGGCAGCATAAACACCGACTTTTCTGGTTTGATTTTCACATTTGCTACATTGAAAACATTTTAAAAAACATATGTTTATCTTAGCATTTTTATATATCTTCAAGACCTTTTTTATAAGCTAACATCAAATATGATATATTTTCTTAGTTTATGATCACTGGGTTGAAAGGATTGCTGAAAGTAGAGTCTCCAAATGAAAAATAAGACATGTATTCAAATTTTATTTTCAGCTAAATCATGCATAGTTTTTAAGGTAAATGTAAAATACTTGGGATATACTTATAAAAACTACTGGTCATTTATCTGAAATTCAAATTTAAGTGCAAATCTTATATTTTTAATTGCTAAATCTGGTAACACCAACTATAAGGGTTCTCTTAGAGTGGACTATAAAAACTAGCTATCTACTAGATATTTAAATCCTTTTAGAGTGTACTACTTTCTTAAAACTATGAGCATAAAGCACCACAACACTCTTACTGATGCCTAAGATTCAGTATATGAGAAGCCAGTCCATGAGCTTCAGAATATTTGGAAATTATTGAGTCTTATAATTAGGCAAGAGGGGAAGTGAAAGAAAGGCATTCATGGTTAGAGTGTTATGCAGGTATGTATGGTCTGTTTTTTCTTAAGGCAGAAGTTTAGTGGAATATTGTTACCGAACAGCAAGTGGGGTCCCACCAACTCTCTAGGCAAAATTCTACAGGCCAAATTTTTCCGATAAAGGTGTCTTTGTTCAAAAGCTACACAATTTTGGAATAACAGCTTTCCATGTGCATTAGTCACTTGTAGTTTTAATCACTTCAGTCTGTCAATTAAGGCTAATATCTTTAACACCTGATTTCTCCGAGCATTGACCCTGTTAGTTTTTAATTATCTTATTTCTATAGGATTAGTTTACAAACTAACACAACATAAGATACAAAAGCTACACAATTTTGGAAGAATGGCACGCTTCTGCCTCAGAGCTCCTTCCCTCTAGAACACCCAAAGAATAATCCTGCCACCCTCTGCCAGACCAACCAAAACCTAGGTTGTGCTTGGAGTTCCTTCCCCTCCAAAATGCCATTCTTTGGGAAATGCAGGCAGCTACAGTACCATCATCCAGGCATCCTTGAGGAAGAGGCAGTAAGAGCCAGTTTCTGTCCTTTTATTTTACATCTTCTGCCCCCAAATTCCACATGCTCCAGAGGTGGTCCACTTCTCAGCCAGTCCTATCCTAGGCTGTTTACTGTTGTCTTAGGCAACCTCCTCCTATGGCTCCTCCCTCCTCTTCCCCAGTGATCTGATCAGACCTCTCTGTATCAATATGTTGGAAAATTCTGCTAAAATGCCAAAGATAGAGTGCCCTTTGTATAGTAAAGATTTTAATCTTGCCACCAAAGAGGTCTTACTTTTGTCCTTGGCTTTAGGAGATAATTTCTATACCCTTGGAAAGTTGTGCTTGATAGGAGTGTCTGTTTTTTCCTGGGGCTATGGGCCAGCCAGATAGTAACAATGTGATTTAGGTGGAGGCTTAGTACCACATCAATAATGTGATATAGGAGGGTGGTTTTTGGTCATGGGTATCAGTTTGAACTTGTAAGGGCTGATGACTGAGGAAAGGCACTTGGACAATCAGCCATACTTAGATGATAAAGCCCCAGAAAAAGTCCAGGTGTCAAATCTCAGGTAATCTTCCCTGGATGGAAGTACTCCAGGTCACAGAGTTTCCAAGAGGCATTAGCACTCTGACTTAATGGGGAAATAATATGTGGAAGCACCACGTTTGGAACTCTGGACTCTGGACTCTGCTCTATGCCTTTCTTCCCTTGGGTGTTGTTAATCCAATGTATCCTTACCCTATAATACCTGGTAACTGTGAGTTCTGTGACTCTTTCTAACAAATAATTCAAACTGAGGGTGAACCTTCCTAAACTTGAAGTTGAGGATAACTCTCAAATCTCTCAATTTTGTTTTACCTTTAAAGTAATGTCAATTACATTGGTAAAAAACTTTTTAAAATAAACACCAAAAAGAAGTGATCTAATTTTATATTTGTTATCTTTTACTACATAATAAACCAGCTCAAACTTTTGTGCCTGAAAGGAAAATTTTGCTGTCTCTCACAGTTTAAGGGCTGACTGAGCTCAGGTAGGAATCTCTGTCTCTCTGCATGAGACGAGGTTAGGTTTACCTAATGAGTGCTTTGGTCAAAAAATGAAATAATTCCAGATGGAAATACTGCAATATAAGGAAAAGAGGTGAACAAAAAGATTGACAAGTATTGCCAAATCAAGTAAGCATTGACTGAATAAATCAATGATAATAATGCACTATAAGTGAAATTCGAATAACAAAAAATAAAACAAGAGTATAATTTGAGTCAGGGCATTTAGAATTAAAATATTCTAAGATTATATTTTTCTAGGGATAAAGATAATAACATTGGATATTGATAGGTTTGTTTATCTGGGACATAATCATTAGAAGAATAGAGAAAGTATCATTTCCAAATAAGTGGAAGAAGATAAATAGAATGTGTATATCTACTCAACTGATCCCAAATATGCCAAGAAAAGGGAGATACAAATAAGAAGCATGAGCCAATAAGACTGACTTTATTAAGAGGACTAAGTATCCCAGCTGAAAGAAAGATTTTCAGATCAGCCATATGATGTTTTTAAAAGATACAATTAAGCATAAATATGCTAAAATGTTAATATTGAAATGATTCAAAATTCAAAAATGTAACAGGCAAATTAAATAATAAAAATGTATAAAACTATAATGATCCAAACATGACACACTTTATAAAAGTAGTTCATGATAGAAATAAAACAATCACCAAAATTTTTTTCAAAAGTTTTAATTTAGTCAAAAGTTATAACAAATTGAAATATGTATAACTCGTTAGCATAGCAGCATATTATATAGCATGTAGAATTATGGAGAGAAATAGCTAATTCACCAATATACTGTGGGACTCTAACATACTTTCTTATTGAGTAGCACATGAAATGGACAAAAATTAGTAAAAATTTAGAAAAATTATATAATATAATATAAACCTGATCAAATAGACATATGTAAAATTCTGCTCATGAAGTTGACATTGCAAAGCATTTTAGTAATATAAAAAACATCAATTTTAAAAATAAAAATATAATTATTTGAAATAAGTTTAAAGGGCAATATTTAGCCAGAATTGGAATGCACAAGCATGTAGAATGTATAGTATTATAATGTCAATTTTTATGACCTTAAAAAATGAGTACCTCTCATTGATTGTCTCTAGATCAAGTGAAAGAGGATGGCTTAAATTATATTCTGAGGCTATAAATCTTACTAAGAATAAACCAACTAGGAATTTTTAAAATTCTAAATAAATCTATAGCCATAAAACACATTTTAAAAAGTTCTTGAGGATTCATCTCCTAAAATGGCTCTGGAACAGACATTTTTAAGTAAAATTATTTTAAACTTTCTAGAAATAGAAAACTTAGATGTTTTGATACTTGTGGTAAAACATAAGAAGAGTGAATGTTATGCAACTTGGTGCTAAAGCTGACACTGAGAACATAAAATACAAAAGCACAGATAATGACAGCAGTTTTCCATTCCAAATCTGATTCACTAGTAGTAGCTGCTGACAAGTATTATGTAAATAATACATCATTAGCCTCATTTGCTCTCACCAATTATAATATCTGCCATGAACACATGTGTCTCTCCAGATGACAACACTTCCCATTGTTGCTATTAAAAACCTATTTTGAAATAATGTAGACATATATTCTTATATAACACCCTCAGAACCAATGTCAAGGCTATGGTAGAAAATGATCCACCACTATTTTTTCAAATGTGTTCATCCCAGGAATCAAAGAATGGTATTACCTTGAGAAATCTATTCATATATCACATCAAACAATACAAAAAATGTAAAATTACAAATGACGACATAAATTTAACTCTGTACTCTTAAAATTAGCAATGATGCTGAAAACTTGCTATCATAAACTAATAATAAACATCATAATTCATGGTGATGTTTATAATATGCATAAACATCATAATTCATGGTGAAACCTCTTCTGGTGTTGCCACTACCATTATAATATTTTAATTACAGGTGTTTTTGCTTTGGTTTATTCCATTTCAGAAATTCTATCCAATGCAATAGACACAAAATCAAATTAACTGGTTTAACTTTTAGAATTAAAGAAGTTATAAAATTATTATTCAATGCAAAGCATAATGCAAAAGTGATATTTTTCAAAGAAAAAATAAAGCATGAAATAATTAACAATAGTCCTAATTATAAACATTTACATTTCTTTCAATTAGGATGTAGAAAGATGTGAAAGACATGTCTCACTATAATAAGAAAAACATGGGCAAGTAATAACTATACTATTTTATGTGACTACTAAAAAGCAGTAGACATAAGAAAATCTTAAAGAACTTAATTCAAGAGAGAAAACAATCTTTTAGGTGAGGAACAAAGACTACAACTTCCATACCTGGTGTGGACATTGAGCTGGGGTACGTAAATTGGGCAGTGATCCTACCACATAGAATCTTTGCAGGCAAGAACAGAAATCAGCTTAGGGAATAGATGAGGCATAGGTGGGTAGGATAGAATAAAATCAGGAAAAGCCCAAATGCAAGAGCACCAAATAAAATAACCAAACAATTCTTCCCTTACACAAACAATCAGATTTTATCAAGAAAGTGCCATGGAGGAAGGGCTAGACAGCAGAGAGTAATAGGATAGTCCCACGCATTCTCACAGTGCTGGATTCCAAAGCTCTGATGGAATTGAAATGTAAGGTGAATGAAACATATCTCAAACAGCAGCCCAACAGTCCACCTCAACTACCAGTAAGAGCAATGCCAGATATTGACAAGGTGCTGGAAGTTTTGGCTTGAATACAGGTGAACTCATTCCAACTTCAGTTCAATTTGAATTAAAAAAGAACCAGAATGATCAGCTATCACCTTAACTACCTGATGGGGGGTGGCGGGGTGGGGGGTGGGGGGGTGGAAGGCTTGTACTTTGTGTGAAAAAAAACCCATAAAATACTATTCTAAAATATCACTGCATTACAAACTACCTGTAAACTTCATGGCTTAAACCACCAACAATTTTGTCGTATCTCATAATACACTGATACAAAGTTTTACATAAATGGACTCTCCAGAAATGTGTCATGAACAATAAATGTTTTTAAATTTTTCAAAAAAATTTTATGCATAAAAACACAATGATAATTTTGCCTTTGTAACATCTTTGAAAATGTCTAATTGAAATATTAAAAATTTATTATCAGTTTAAATTAGGAAACTCAACTTCAAAAAAAATCATTTTATTTTTTGCAAACTGCTATTGTTGAGTGCTCTATAACTGTCCTTTCCTTGTGTTTGGCATGTCCCTTAATGATATCTTAGCCTGAATTCATAAAATTTTAGTTATTTTAGTTTTCAAAGAGTCTCATTTCAGTGATTAAAACTTGGTCTTGCTCATGTAAATATTTCAATTTCACATTTGATTCAAAGTGAACTAAAAATCAGTACAAGTTAAAGCTTGTTGACTATGAAAGCATCCCTGGGGTTTACAGGTGAAGGGACAGGATGGCTGTGAAATCGCTTCTGTCTCCGTAAGGAACACACTATGGCCGAGAAGAAGGGACTGGAGTGCAAGGGAGCCTCACACAAACCAGGGAAATGTAACCGTGAGAGACTGAAAACCAAGGTACCTTAAAATTTAACAAATAAACACAGAGATTTGGGACATGTGTTACAATGTTCAGAAAATACACAGCAGATACAGAGGAAACAAATTGCTGAGTTCCACCTACAAAGAAGGGCTGGATATTATTGCACTGCCATGTTGGATTAGAACAGGTGATGTCTCTCTTGATTTGAAGTTATAAAGCTATTACACCAATAAATAAATTAGAAAATTTTACATTACAAAGCCTTCGGAATTATAAATTGTAAAACAATAAATAACTTAAATTGCATGGAGTAAAGGGAGTCAAAACACTCTTCGTCCTTTTTCCTAGTGATGTTAGGCTGAGAGCTCCAGCTGTGAGTTTGGAGAGGACAGGCATCTGCCTTTCAAACACAGTCTCCCCGGTACTCTTCCTCTTATCCAGGGGCAAGGAGGAGAAAATGCAAAGTCATTTCTTTAAGTGATACTTTTGCTGGACAGGAAAATATGAGTATCCCTATATCTCACACGTCACGGATGGGGACAGTGCTGAGATGTCATTGTTTCTTTGCCTAATACCAACTTGTTCTTTGTTCTTTCTGTATTTTGTGTATCTTTTTTTTTATTTTTTTTATTTTTTATTTTTTATTAAATCTACGATTTTTATTTATTTATCTTTAGAGGGGAAGGAGAGGGAGAGAAACATCAATGTATGGTTGCCTTTTGTGCGTCACCTGCTGGGAGTTGGCCTGCAGGGAACCTGCCTGCAACCCAGGCATGTGCCCTGACTGGGAATCGAACCACGATCATCTGGTTCGCAGGCCCGTGCTCAATCCACTGAGCTACACCAGCCAGGGCCTATTTTGTGTATCTTAATACCATCTCCTGGTGATGCATTTGCTGGTTCATCAAAGGACTGGATCCTACCCCGACATGACCTCCTGACATGGGAGAGCCACTTAAAGTGTAACCTTCTCCAACATTCCAAGCCTCGCAGCTGGCCACCTACCTCACAGCCTTGCGCAGTCAGGGTCTTCTCTCAGGAAGTGGTTCTCTTAGAGTCTGACAAAAATGCTAAAGATGATGTAGCCATCCAAAATGTCCATTAGACCCATGGAAAGGCCCTTACCTTTCCTGTATTAAGTGGAGGTGATCGAGGCTATAATTTCAGCTCTACCTTCTCTCTTATGTCGATCTGTCTGATGTAACAGAGGAAACTGAGCTTTCTCAGTGACTCAGCAATCTCCTGATAAGAAGGCATCATTTATTGGAGCTTTAAAAAAGCATGATTGATGCACTTTCTAGTGAAGGAGTTGAAAGGAAAATAGAATGGTTGTTGCTGAAAAACTAAGTTCTTATCTAGACCCTGTTTTCTCACTCTGGTCTCCTTAAAGTAGTTCTTGATAGTGCACCAAAAGAGTTTAACCTTCCCTCCTATACAAGGGAGCATATGAATTCTGCATGAAGATCCCAGGATTCTTCTGACTCTGGAGAATTTAGCAACTTTTCCGTATGCCCATTTTAATCATGCGTTATTTAAGTTAGCCACCCTCCGTAACACTGCAAACACGGATCTCGATTGATACCTCTCAACCACATTTTAAGTGCACCTCTGTGTTGGAGACTTAGGAAAATAGGGAGAAGTTATCTGTGGCATTTTTGATTCTCTGAAATGATCTATAAAGGCAAAATGTATGCAAACCTCTATTTTAAAGTATTTTATATTGTCAGGAATAAAATGGGGACATTGTACCCAAAGAGACAAAGGCAAATGTTCCTTTTGGGCCATTTTTAGCTGCATAGTTGACATTTCAGCATAAATAAAATATTCAAAGTATCATGAAAGGTGCAAATTAGGATTAGTAATAGCTCTGGCATCAGACACATTAATATCATTTTCTGAAGTTATTATCTCATACAAAATTCTCATGAGAAACACAAAGAATGAGCTATATAATTACACAAAATATAGGCATCTTACAATTGCTTCCTGTGGTGGTTCTTAAAATGATTGCTCTCCATGTGAATATTTTAGTAGTTGTAACTATCTAATTAGAAATACTTAGGTACAGTAAATTAAAAAGTTTATTCCATCTACTGCAACTCTTGAATAAATCACACTAGTGGTTAAGCAAAGGAAAAGTATTCAGAAGTTTAAATCAAAGTGAAAGAAAACATATCATTTTCAGTTTTGCTGTACTTCCTGATTTTTTCAGATAGACAAGATTGTCGGTTCAACACCTCTGCCTTTAAGGAACATGGCTGGTTTTCTCCTTGTCACAGAGCAGAAAAATGGTTTTATGGTAGCAACACTAGCATTTGTGCTATTTCTTAACAGCAAATTTGACACAAATGGAACACAAAATCCTATAATTTTTCCAAAAAGTGACACCAGAGATGTGACACCATCTTAAATTATTGTCAGCTCCATCTCCTGAACTGATGGCTTACTGCTGAGAGACACAAAGCTGGAGATGAAATTCTCTCTCAATGACTGCATGGGATCTTGGTCAACATTGAGTATGCCAAGTGTTTTCTAGGCCCTGATTACCTCCGTATATTTTTAAAATCTCAAAAACTAACAAGTAAGTAAAACATAGAGATACTTGACTATTAGTTAAGGGTTTGTTTCAGAAAGAAAAATCTGTAATCATAATATATTGTATATTATTAGGCACATTCCTATGGTTATAAGGAGCAGGTAGATAAAATTCCATTGCAATGAGAAAATTGTATTTATAATTTGAATTCTGTTATAGGAAATCTTATCTTTGTCTAATAACTAATTACAGAACACATAATCTCATACCATTTTATTCTTCAAATAACCTTGTGAAGCATATGGTTTTCCTATTCCATAAAGAAGGAATCAAGACACACAAATTATTATTCACCTTATTTCAAACCTCATAGCTAGTCACTGTTTGGCGTGAAACGTGAAATAGGTCCACTTCAAGATTAGAACCTTTTTTTTAACCTATCATTGTTATCTTTATAGCATGGAAAGTGGAAAGAGGACATATCTCTCAAGGTCAACCAAACACAGATAATGGACTTGGATTTTGGAAAACACATAATATACTGGCTTTTGAACAAATGTTTTGAAAAAAATCATCATTGATTTCATTATGAAAACACCTCTATGAACTACACACCTTCAAAAACAAAGGCAGATAGGTGGATGCTGGGTACACTTTTATTATTCATTGTATAGAGTAGGAATTGAGACTGAAATACAATCTAAAGTCAGGTTTCATATGTGTGGATGTCCTTTTAGGGCAATTCTTTATTTCTGTTTTGTCATTTCTGTTTATGACCTGTAGTATCTGATTTTAATGAAGAGAAAATACATTCTTCTTATAGAGACTTAACGTTTTTCCCTTTAATTTAATAAGTAATTTGTTATGTATAGGACTCCAGAAACCAGGCTTTTAGAAATAGCAAACAGTTTAAATTGGCAAATCAGAAA
Source organism: Sturnira hondurensis (assembly GCF_014824575.4). Taxonomy (NCBI): domain Eukaryota; kingdom Metazoa; phylum Chordata; class Mammalia; order Chiroptera; family Phyllostomidae; genus Sturnira; species Sturnira hondurensis. The sequence continues at coordinate 1,770,936 of NW_028081539.1, forward strand.
AGGGATGTTTACATTTAGTTTACCATCTTATTAAAATTTACAACACTGCACTGATTAATGAGGAAGTAAAAATAGGAATCAAGAAACTCCAGACAGAGAAAGATGAGTCTGAAACAGAGTCCTCTTCCTAAACATGAAACCAAGAGAAGGCAGCTTTTGTGTTTCAGGGAGCACAGGCTATCCACTGTCCAAGGAAATGGAATCCCAACTTTGTGATCTGAAGAGCCACAATTACTCCTTAATTTTCTGTCTCTTTTGTTATACTGCATGGTAAGAAGACAGTTTTTTTTTAAAATCAATAAAATACAAGCAATAGTGTCAGAGAGGAAATTAGCAACTGCTTGGTTAGCTATTTTCTTTCAGCCCTGCAATATTTCAAGGATACCTTCCAATTATGATATGCAGCCTTACTTTAACAATAAAACATTAAGGTCCTTCTGAAAATAATTTGCTGTTGGCGCTGGTATTATAATCAGCACCAAATGCTATAGAAATCCTGAAATCGTGAAGTGTTGGGAGGTAGTCAATATCCCAATACAAAACAAATGCTCAGATGCACTTGGCTTGTCTTTACTGGAGCTAGTCATGAGCCTGGCAGGCAAAAGCAAAAGCAAATGGCCAAAGGAAGTACATTTTGAGAAAATGATAACTAAGAAATAACAACAGGAGGGAGCCAGGACTATTTTGTGTAGCAACTGGAGATGGGAAAGCTCAATTTGAGCTAAATTATCAGCCATCCATGAGTCATATAATGAATGAGCCTTTGAAGTTTAAACCATGTTAGTCAGTTCCATCATTAGGCAGAATCTCTGTGCACAAGTACACCTATGAGCAGATACAGGAAATGTAAGGCTTATAAAATACTCAGAAGTAGTGATGGTTGTTAGATTTTTACATGTTCCGGTCAGTAAGCAGCTATTTGAATGTGGTCCTGTACTTTTGAATTTACAAATGGACTACCATTACTGCACTTGAAGTTAAGGTCATTTTTAAGGGCCAGTGCTTTGTGTGAATACTGAATTTAAAAAAAGCAATAACACTCTGTCCTAATGGGAAATTGGGACTAAAATCCATATTGTAAACAGTGATGATAGCATAAGCTAAATGTATCCTTTTTTGTATGAAGTATTGTTTGACCTGTGTGATAGCCACATTAATTTAATGATGGTCCCTATTTTATTTGTACACTGCTGTGTGTTTTACAAAGTTATATAACTTAACAATTATCATAGTTAATATAAAAGAAATTGTCATCATATAGTAAAGTCCCCTACGCCTATTTTCAGGCAACCTCCCCCTTTCAGAGTCTACTAATGCTTTTATTTATAATACCAGAGCTTAGTTTTTCTATCCTATAACTTTATGTAAATGCAATTAAACAGTATATAATCAGTTATGCCTGGATTTTTTTTCTTTTTGCTCTGCATGATTTCTCATTATCACCAACACAATGTGGGAGGCAAGCTGACATATTCACTTTTGAAATTCCAGAGTTACAAACCACCCAGGTGGTACCCTGGATTATGGTAGAATCTCATTGCATTTGCTTTTCTTTTTTGTAAAATCTCTGACCTGTGGCTTGGTCAACTCTCCATGGTGATCTTGGGGTCAAAATAACTGGCTTTTGCAGTTTAATGGCTAAATGATATTGGGCAATGATTTACAGTCTCTAGAGCCCAGTGTCCTTATGTATATTCAGTACAATGGAGACGATAACACATAGGATTCAGTGTTTTAGTAAAGATAAACAACAATGTATATCAAAATGCAAGATCTATAGCTTTTGCTTAGCATATAGAAAATAGGTAATCTCCAAAATCATAGCTCTTCTTCAAACTGTCAGAGAGGTCAGATCATAAGGGAACTAACCAGTCTGTAACCCAGGGACAGGCAAGCACTTTTAAGTAGAAGTGGAGTGTGAGTGCTGAGTTATGAAGGGCAGACCTTAGGAGGAAAATGAAGCTTTCAATACAGGTGGGCAGAATAATTTAGCTAAAACTTTTAGTGAATGCTAAAAGTTCTGTGTGGACTAATATGAGTGTTTAGAAGCCCAGGAAACTGCAGACACAAGGTAAATTTGCATTCCTTCAGTGGCTGTTCCATGCAGATCTTTACTGAATGAATGCTCATGAATGAAGTGAGAATAAGGTAGTTGCCACAAGAAACAACTTCAAATTTGTGGGTTTAGTCAGGAAGAGTGCTTAGTGCTTGCCACCTTGAGGAAGTCAAGAAACCTTACTTAGAAGATCATCCAGGTATTCGAACCACTCACAGAAAATTTGCAATAACCATGATTAATGTATTAAAGTCTCCAGAAGAAAAGGTATAGGACACGCCAAAGAAGATAGGGAAGTCAGGAGAGGCAAGCTACAAAGGAGTGTCAATTGGAAATGCTAGGAAAAAAAATACAAAAGTATAAAAGTATGAATGCCTTCAAAAAAGCTCATTAGTATATATGATACAGACTTGGATGAACACGGTGAACTTACAGAAAGGTCGGTAGGAATTACCTAAACTGAAACACAAAGAGAAGAGAGAGGAAAAGAGAGAGAACAGAGTATACAAACGTTGTCATGCAAAGTCAAGTATCTAACATATGTATAATTAGACTCCCAGAAGAAAAAGGAAAAGTAGAAAAGAAATAGTTGAAGGGAAGATGGTCAAAAGTTGAAGTAACAATGGCCAAGAATTATACAAAAACAATGAAGGACACCGAACTGCATATCTAAACTCAGAGAACTCCAGACAGGATCACACACAACACGCACACTATATTCAAACAACAGAATATCAAAAATAAAGACATTTTGAAGACACCCAGGGAAAAAAGACACATTTCATACAAACGAAGATAAAAGATATAACAAACTTTATGTCAAAAACTGTGCAAGTAGGAAGACAATGGAATGACATCTTTTAAAATACAGAAATAAATATAATTTTCAATACAAAATAATAATCATCAATACAGAATTCTATTTCAGGGACAATATCTTTCAAAAGTATAGGAGAAAAAAGACTTTTCCCAAATACTGACAAATGATAATAGCATTCATTATCAAGAGACCTACATTATAAGAACTGTTAAAGGAAGTTCTGTAGGCAGAAGAAATATGATGAGGGAGAAATCTGAGTATGCATAAATCAGTGGCTATAGAGACAATCCAGAATATATAAAGACTTCTTCCATCAATAATATTTAAGAAAAGCCCTAATTTAAAATACAGACAAAATGCTTGAGCAGACATTTAGATGTATAGATAGAAAATAAGTACATGAAAACTTGTTCAAGATTCATTACTATTAGGGTAGTAGAATTTAATTAAAGTCACAATGAGATATTGCTACATGTTCATTCAAATCACAAATTAAAATGATTAGAAGTGTTAAGTGTTGGTGAGGAGGTAGGGCAATTGGTGCTCTCAGATGTAGCTGATGAAAAACTGTAAAAACACTTCAAAAACTCTAAAAACACATGGGCATCCCTAATAAAGTTGTAATCATGAATTCCATGTGTTTCCAAAATTTACTTTAGGAAAATAAAAATACATGCTCACATAAATATGGGTATTTGAATATTCATTACAGTTTTATTCATAAAAGCCCCAAACTGGAAACAACCCAAATGTTCACCAATAAATAAATGGCTAAACAACATTCTGGTGTATCTGTAAAATGCAATGCTACCCAAAACAAAACAAAAAGTGATACATGCAATAGCCTTCATGAAATTCAAAATTTTTATGCAGAATGTAAGAAGCAAAACACATAGTATTTCATACTGTTCATGCCTATATACATGAAACTGTAGGAGAGAATAATCTAGTGAAACAAAGCAATAGTTGTTTGGTGCTAGGAGTGGGGTGGTGGTTGTTCTGAAAGTAGTGATGGTGGCAATGAGAAAGAAGGAATAAAATTAAAATAATATTTTTCCTTTTGGAATATAGTCATAGATTCTAATTTACTATGCTGTAGTTAATTGACTTATTTTTATATGCCTTTAATTTCATATTAGATTTTATGTCCTTTGATTCCTGGAAAGTTTTTTTAACTCCCAAATGTTCAAGCAGTTCTATTTATGTAGTGGTTATTCAATATTTATTGCCTGACCAAAAAATGAATGACTGAAGTAATTGTCACTATGTATAGCCCAGAACACTGGAAAGGAAGCATTATTCATGTTTAACAGCAAGTTAATTAGAACAACTAGCTATTTTTGATTAAGTACCTTTCTCAGTTATTTAAATCCTTTGGAAGTATTGCACTTGGCTGTGATATAGAAGGACTACTTCTGTTGGGACATGAATTAAGGCCCATTTGTTTGTGTTTAATTAGAATAGGACTCTCCCAATAGTAATTTCACTGAATTCAAGTTACAGCCCTACTCAGAAAGTGATGAGCTTCCTTCCTACAAAGCCATTAAAGAGTGATCATTTCACTGCATCGCTAAGGTGAAAGACACCTTTTTTAGCAGTAGGGTTTCTTATTTTGCTCTAGTTCAATAAGGCAAATAGAATAAATTCAATACATTTCCAAAAAGAGCTTTAAAACATTTTGTTAAAACTTTCCCTAAATGATAAGAGATATTCATTTTCTTCTTTTTCTAGTGAGATAAAATAGGTACCTTTCCAATTTTTATTTGGTAATTTATGCTCAAAGTTCACGGAAGAGATATTTCCATAAAATATTTTACATTAGTGGAAGATAGTAACTAGTTGATTCATATATTAATTCATAGAAAGCTACTCATCATATAAAATTAATTTTCCACAGTGAAGATTCATCCTGGAATTGTTACGTACATGGAATCATAATGTGCCTTTTCTCTGTATTCTTGCTTGGGTAGTAAGAGTATATTCATATTGATTTGCAACAGTCAATACTATGGTAACATATGAGTGTTCATTCTTTCGTATAAAACAATTACACTTTGAAATAATCTTTTGAGAAAACTGCAAGACATTGAGGTGAATGTATCTTTGAGTGTAATGTTCTGTGCTAATGAAAAAAGTAAGTGACCGAAGCTTATAGTCTCAAAAATATTCTATGTAGTAAAATTAGAGACATCTTCAATATTCTGGTACTTGCTTACTGATGGGGAAAAAAAGGAAGCACATATTTCCTACGCAGACACTTGAGAGTGTCTGGAAATGACTGCTGTAAAGATCAAGAAGGGGTAGATTGTGACAGATGAGAATTTATTATTTGAAAGTACAAAGCAAACGTGCATGTATAAAAGAGAAGCTTGAGAGAGTTCTCTGAAAAACTCAAAACTATAAAAATAAAAATAAAGTCACTGATACATGTAAACAGAATGAACAGAAAATTAACAAGCTAATTTAAAAAATGTTTCAGTTAAAGCCTATTAGTCATGGACATTGAGGTACTTTTTAAAAATTTTATGAGGATATGAAAAATACCTTGGTAAAAAATGTTTTTATAGGAAAATTATACCTGTAAATCACTGTCATATTTTACTATGTTTTATTCATTAGAAAAAGCAATGAAAGAGCAATCATTAATGAAATTATTAGTAGAATAATAAGCTAAAAATCTAAAATACTCTTATTTTTCCAAACTATTAGCTTCTGGCTAATTTAAGATAATATCCTCATATATGTAGTGTATTTTGCATATATACATATATGGAGACATACACATATGTATATATAAAGATAATATATACACACTCACATGCATGTTATATGTATATATGTATGTGTGTATGTATGTATTACTTTTTTGAACAATGTGATTCTCTGTAAGCTATAAAGTATAATTTAATATTATTGATATATTCATTCTAAACAATTCAGTAGAGTTGGATATCAAATCTAGCTATATCTATACCTATGGGTGTTAGAATTGTTCTATTTCTAATGTCTCCAATTTTAAACTTCTCCAAAATAACAATCTCCATAGCTCCATACCTTAACATTGCATAGCTAGTTTTTTACTGGCTACAGGTAGTCTTTACCCATCCCTGTTCTAGTCCCTGAGCCTCTTCTAGGCCTTCCTGGCTTCTCTGTCCCTGAACCTGGATTTCCTTCACTGCAATGTTTCCTCCCTCCCTCTTTGATGTTGGGCTCCCAGGCTCTCTTGAGATCACCACGAAACTATCTTTTCTGACTGGAGAAACACCTGCTATTTTCTTCACAATCTTCAAATTGGTCTCCACATGAATTTTTATTGCATAGTTCACAATGTCTTTGCAATCTTCTTAATAATAATAGTAACAACAATAGTAAACAATTCCAAACTGCCCACAATGTGGGAGAGATAGTTCTAAGGACTTTACATATATTAACTCATTTAACTCTCATAGAAACGTGAAGTTTTTCAGGTGGGAGAATTTTTAGGGAAAAATTATCTTACAAATGAAAATAGTAAGTATTTATGATGTTTAATGTGACTTTCTAACCTATTCATTCAAAAAGTATAATTTTTATAGAATTTTTCTATAAAATAAATTATCATCTCTCAACTCAACTCAGCTAGAAAGTTGTAGAACATATAATTCCTGAGCATCCTGCAAAATATAATATTTGATCAGATTCCTTCTGACATTCTTCCCTTTCTTGCTTCTCTAATATTGCTTTGATTTAGTTAATTTCTCATCTTCATACTATTTAAGCTATTTTAATTTTCTGATTTTCCTTTTCCTGTACTCTACACAAATGCATTCTGAAGTTTATGCTTTGACCTACAGGGTTGAAGCAGATGTCTCTCATGAATGCATCCCATGTCCCCAGCCCTCCTCTGACTCAGGCGTGAATTCTGGTAGAGAAGTGAAAGCAACCTCAGACTCATCTTGGCTATCAGTGTCCCACTTCAAGTTTAAGTGCACAAGGTCTTTCAGCATTCTGCCTCAGGGTATTTTCTGAACTGGGTAGTTCACCTGGGAGCAGTCTAAATATTCAGCAAGACTTAATCTCTGGGACAATTCTTTACCAATGGGTTATGGGAACTGGTGGCTAAGTGCTGTAGCCTTTAGCTTTTAGGTGGACAAATCTAGGAGATAATTTTTATTCTTTATAAGTCCTGGTGGAACAAACCCTATTGTTTAGAGCAACTATCCAATTCTCCATCTCTTAAATTTTGGTCCTATCTATATATAAATAACATGGTGGCTCCTTTGTTATTATTACCCATTGTGACTCAAGCCAGTGCTTGTGAATAATAGTGTTGGGCTGGTATGGAGGAAGGTCATTAGAAACAACCACAGCTTTAGTTCAGTACTGTTGTCTGGAGAACTTAATCTCTCATGTCCATTATCCCTTATGATAGCAGTCCCCAACCTTTTTGGTGACAGGGACTGGTTTTGCCAGGGACCGAGGGGTGGCGGGGGGGTGGGGAGTGGAGGAGGGGCAGTGTTGCTGACAGGAGGCAGAGCTCAGGTGAGCTTCCCTCACTGACTGCTTCCTAACAGGCCAGGGGCTGCTACCGGTCCATGGCAGGTTTGGGGACCCCTGGCTTAAGACATGACATCCCTAGGTTGTTTGCATTCAGTTGGTTGATATAACACATGATAAAGTCCCTTAATGCATGGGGACTTTATGTTATAATAACTGTTTTTCTTTCCTCCTCTGTTATAATTCATTTTGTCAATCTCCTTTGATAAGAGCCATTCCAAATTGAAAAAACTGGTGATTACTATCGTCTCTCCTTCCGTTTTAATTTCCCATGCATTTGTAGTGTGCCAAACTGAGGCAACACTCATCGTTCTACAGCCTCCCAGCTCCATATTTTCAGGAATCACTGGACATATCTTTTAGGAACCAGATTCATACTTTTTAGGGACACATTAACTCTCCCTTGCTCCTTGTGTCTGAGTTGCATGTAAGTAGTTGCTCCTTTGTATCCCTGTGTATTTATCATTTCAGAGTACTTCAGCTTTTGATATAACATGCATTGAAGTCATGATCTCTTTTTTGCTTTATTAAAGACAGGTTTCTTTGTATATATTTTGTTCCTTTTATTTATTTGATAGGAATCAGTGAAAGTAAAGAAAGTTAAAATATCCTCATGTTGTCCAGTTTAGACCCGTGTGTATAAGTACTCATGGGTATCAGTTATTAAGAATCACATTTATACTACTGATACTCTTAAACTAATAAAATTATAACCATATACAATATTTAGCCTTTTAAAAATGTCTTTTATCCTTTTGGAAACAATAATGGACCTAACTGCTTTCATCTCAATTAATAAAAATACTCATCTTAATGAATTTTTTTGTCTTACAATAGCACAGCAAAGTGTCTCAAATAAAATACTATCCTGAAAGTTGTACTTCAGATTTGGTTTCCAAATCCCATTTTCTCCTTCATTAAAGTTCTTTTCTTGAAGATGTATTTACTTTGCTAAGATATAACTTGAGATTTACAGCTAATTCATACAGGAAAATGTGTAGTCTGGCTTATAAATATTCAAGAGAGTAATAATAGAAAGAAATATACAGAATGTCTTATATCATTAGTAGGCAGTGGTTCTTTTTACATTTTACTATTAATTAAATACCTTATAATAGATATGAAAAAGAAGAAAGCATTTTTCTTTTCTGAAATGTAAAATGAATCCCAGTGTTTCCATCTCTACAAATTTACATGTTCCTTGTGTTCTCAGGATTTATGTTGAGAAAATGATATGTTCCATTTTTGACATGTGGAATTCATTTAAATATTTTGAATCTCCATATTCCATCTGAAAAAGCTGTTATGTACAGCATTTCCTTTTCATCCTCAGTTTCTAAATGTCAATTACCAAATAAAATTCTTTGTTATTTAACTTAGAAGGAAAAAATTAAAACTTTGTTCTAGTGTCCTTCATTATTGTTTTTGGTAGAAGTAAATTTTCCCAAATAACATTCAACAAGGAGAAATTATGAATTACCAAAATTATTTTATTGTAAGATAAGTCTGACACATGGACTCTGAAAGAATAGGAGGCTCCAGTGTGATTCTCTTTCAATAATAGTGCTATTGTTGCTGACTTCTATTAGAATACTGTAACTAGCACAGTTTCATTCCTTCCTGCAAGAGAGAAAGTATGCTTGTTTTATGTTTACAGACTCCATCCTGCTCACAGCTCAGCTTCCTCCTCTTATGAGAACCATCCCATCTCAGATTACTGACATGCCAGCTTGGTCTGCCTGTTGCTATGGTTTTCCAGCAGTCATTGGCCATGTCCTGTTGCTTGACATTATGCCTAGGCATGTCCTCATACAATTTCATTTTTTAATTGTAATTTTGGTTGTTCTCAGTTTTGCATAGAGCAGTAATTCATTTGGGGGTATCTGTTTTTTCAGAGTCCATTTGACTGCATCAGTATTAAATGTCTCAAAGATGCGGTTGGCTCCGGATTTACAGGGGTTTCTCTTGTTAATGGTAGACCTAGACTTGTAATATCCCTAATTGCTCATGGATTGAACAAATGGCATGATCCCTTAATTCTTTGTAATGGCCTCATGAACTATATACATGAGTTTCAATGATGACACAGTTGTTGGTTTCACCTAAGGACTTACCTTTTGTTCATTGTGACATTGTGGAAGTATGACATTTAGTGAAAGTCTCGACTTCACAGTCCAAGTACAAATTGCATGCTACCATCGTTCTGTGGGCTATTAGTTTGGCTAGGAACATTTGGCTCTGTTGGTGTCATATTTGGTCAGCTAGTCTTTCTGGGAACATACTGTCTTTCTTTATTTTATTTTCTATTTCACAAATGGAATGCTGTTTAATGATGTTGTTAAAATAGTAAAATTCAATAATTAATTTTTATTTTTTCTTTTAATTTTTTATTGTATTGCATTTTTCCATTACTATGTATCCCCTAATACCCTCTTTCCCCCCTCCCCATCTCCTCCCCCACATTGATTTTTATTTTTCAATTTCCAGTGAAGATCTAATGCTCATGGACTTCAGGTGCATTACCCTTACTGGAATTATTGAATAATAATTACTAAACACTTATTAAAGTAAGATCCCTTTAAAGACAAGTACAGAATCAAGAGGAGAATCTTGATTTTTTTTTTCTGAATCACATTGTTAAATTTTTTAAATTATTTTTTCTACTCAAACTTAATTTTTACATAATAGTCTTGGCAATGGTAAAGAATAAAGAGGAAAAAGTAGGGAGAACACAGGGGAAGTAAGTTAAGGCTGAACAATGGTATCACTAGTGTGGATAGGATAATTATATACTATTTGAAATCATTCACTCATATACTTTTCACATGTACATTTATATTAAAGCCTTAAAAATGATCTGCTAAAACGTTTTTCTTACCTTTAAATAGACCCAACTCCAATTTGTGATCAGCCACTCCACAGAAGTATCTCAGATTTAAATTTACAAGACCAATTTCGGATGTAGAGAGACAAGCTTACAACCCCTATGTTCTTTGATTTGGTCATGACTAGGAGGTATAACTTCATTATGGGCTTATAAAAACCTTGAAAGAATGGTGACTATTTGATACAGATAAGTAGTTACAGAGGGTGACCCACAAGCTGGGTAGGTCATGCTGTTCAAAAACAGGTGAGAAAACAACAAATATGTACATATTCCCTTAAAATGTATGTTAAATATAAATGTATTCTATATCATGGCATCATAGATTTGAGATTCCATCTAAGTTCATTTTTTGTTTGTTTTTCTTAATTTTATTTAATTCTGGTTCAAGAACAGTTTTCTCTCTTACATTCCCAGCCCTGCCCCCCCAGTGCTCCCCACCTCCCTCCCATTTCCACCCCCCCTTAGTTATTGTCCATGTGTCCTTTATACTTGTTCATGTGAGTCCATCCCCATTTCCCCTGTGATTCTCTCCCCTCTCCCCTCTGGTCCCTGTCAGCCTGTTCCGTATTTCAGTGTCTTTGGTCATATTTTGCTTGCTCGTTTGTTTTGTTGTTTAGATTCCTGTTAACGGTGATATCATATGGCATTTGTCTTTCACCGCCTGGCTTTTTTCACTCAGCATAATGCTTTCCAGTTCCATCCATGATGTTGCAAAGGGTAGGAGCTCCTTCTTCCTTTCTGCTGCATAGAATTCCATTGTGTAAATGTACCATAGCTTTTTGATCCAGTCATTTACCGATGGGCACCTAGGTTGCTTCCAACTCTTGGCTATTGTAAATTGTGCTGCTATGAACATCGGGGTGCATAGGTTCTTTTGGATTGGTGTTTCAGGGTTCTTAGGATATACTCCTAAGAGTGGAATTGGGTCAAAAGGCACGTTCATTTTTAGTTTTCTTAGAAAATTCCATACTGTTTTCCATAGTGGTTGTACCAGTCTGCAATCCCACCAAGAGTGAACCAGGGTCCCCTTTTCCCCACAACCTCTCCAACACTTGTTTGTTTCTTTGTTTATGATAGCCATTCTAACTGGTGTAAAGTGATATCTCACTTTGGTTTTAATTTGCATCTCTCTGATAGCTAGCAATATCGAGCATCTTTTCATGTGTCTCTGGATCCTCTGTATGTCCTCCTTGGAGAAGTCTGTTCAAGCCCCTTGCCCATTTTTTAATTGGGTTGCTTGTCTTCTTTGAGTGGAGTCGAGTGACTTCTTTGTATATTTTGGAGATTAAACTTTTGTCTGAGGTATCAGTGGCAAATATGTTTTCCCATGCAGTTGGTTCTATTTTTATTTTAATACTGTTTTCTTTAGCTGTGCAAAAGCTTTTAATTTTGATGAGATCCTATTTGTTTATTCTTTCCTTTATGTCCTTTGCTCCAGAGGACGTATCAGTAAAAATATTGCTGAGTGGAATATCTGAGATTTTCCTGCCAATGTTCTTCTCTAGGGCTTTAATGGTTTCATGGCTTATATTTAAGTCTTTTATCCACCTTGAATTTATTTTGGTGTATGGTGTAAGTTGGTGCTCAAGTTTCATTTTTTTGCATGTAGCTGTCCAGTTCTCCCAACACCATTTGTTGAAGAGGCTATCTTTCCTCCATTTTATGCTATTGCCCCCTTTGTTGAATATTAATTGACTGTAGAGCTTTGGGTTTATTTCTGGGCTCTCTGTTCTGTTCCATTGGTCTATGTGCCTGTTTTTATGCCAGTACCAAGCTGTTTTGATTACAGTGGCCTTGTAGTTCAGTTTGATATCAGGTATTGTGATCCCTCCTACTTTGTTCTTCTTTCTCAAAATTGTAGCTGCTATTCGGGGTCTTTTATGGTTCCATATAAATTTTTGAAGTGTTTGTTCTATGTCTGTGAAATATACCATTGGTACTTTAATAGGTATTGCATTGAATCTATAAATTGCTTTGGGTAGTATGGACATTTTGATGATGTTAATTCTTACAATCTATGAACACGGTATATGTTTCCATTCGTTTGTGTCTTCCTTGATTTCTTTCTTCAGTGTTGTGTAGTTTTCTGCATACAGGTCTTTTACCTCCTTGGTTAGGTTTATTCTCAGATATTTTATTCTTGTTTTTGCTATATCAAATGAAATTTTTTTCTCGATTTCTGCTTCTGCTGTTTCATTATTGGTATACAAAAATGCCTTTGATTTCTGGATATTGACTCTGTATCCCGCTGTTTTGCCAAATTCATTTATTAGTTCGAGCAGTTTTTGGGTAGAGTCTATAGGATTTTCCATGTATAATATCATGTCATCTGCAAACAAAGACAGTTTTGTTTCCTCCTTTCTGATTTGGATGCCTTTTATTTTATTTTCTTGTCTGATCACTGTGGCTAGAACTTCCAATACTATATGGAATAGAAGTGGTGAAAGTGGGCAACCTTGTCTTGTTCCTGATATTCATGGAAAGGATTTTAGTTTTTGTCCATTGATGTTGGCTGTAGGTCTTTCATATATGGCCTTTATTATATTGAGGAATGCTCCCTCAATTCCCACTTTGCTGAGTACCTTTATCATAAATGGGTATTGTATCTTATCAAAAGCTTTTTCCACATCTATTGATATGACCATGTGGTTTTTGTCTTTGCTTTTGTTTATGTGGTGTATTATATTTACTGATTTGCGGATATTGAACCATCCTTGCATCCCTGGGATGAATCCCACTTGGTCGTGGTGTATGATCTTTTTGATGTGTTGTTGGATGCAATTTGCCAATATTTTATTGAGGATTTTAGCATCTATGTTCATCAGTGATATTGGCCTGTAATTTTCTTTCTTTGTTGTGTCTCTATCTGGCTTTGGAATTAGGGTGATGCTGGCTTCATAAAAAGAGTTGGGGAGTTTGCTCTCCTTTTGGATTTTTTGGAATAGTCTGTGAAGAATAGGCATTAGCTCTTCCTTAAATGCTTTGTAGAATTCTCCTGTGAAACCATCTGGTCCAGGGCTTTTGTGTGATGGGAGTTTTTTGATTACTTCTTCAATTTCATCTGCTGTTATCAGCCTGTTCAAGTTTTCCTCTTCTTTTTCATTGAGTTTTAGAAGATCATATTTTTATAGAAATTTGTCCATTTCACCTAAGTTTTCAAATTTCTTGGTATACAGTTTTGCATAGTAATTTCTTACAATCCCTTCTATTTCTGTGGTATCAGTTGTAATCTCTCCTCTTTCTTTTCTGATTGCGTTTATTTGGGTCCTCTCTCTTCTTTCCTTTCCTATNGAGTTTTAGACGATCATATTTTTATAGAAATTTGTCCATTTCACCTAAGTTTTCAAATTTCTTGGTATACAGTTTTGCATAGTAATTTCTTACAATCCCTTCTATTTCTGTGGTATCAGTTGTAATCTCTCCTCTTTCATTTCTGATTGTGTTTATTTGGGTCCTCTCTCTTCTTTTCTTGATGAGCCTACTTAAAGGTTTGTCTATTTTGTTTATCTTTTCAAAAAAACAACTCCTGGATTCATTGATCCTTAGAATTGTGCTTTTAGTCTATATGCCATTTAATTTTGCTCTGATTTTGCTTATTTCCTTCCTTCTACTTGCTCTGGGCTGTCTTTGTTGTTCTTTGAGTTCTTGCAGGTGTCAGGTTAGGTTGTTTGTTTGAGATGTTTCTATTTTCTTTAGGTAAGCCTGTATTGCTATGAACTTCCCTCTCAGGACTGCCTTCACTCTGTCCCATAAGTTCTGGGTTGTTGTGAGTTCATTTTCATTTGTTTCCAGAAACTTTTTGATTTCTTCCCTAATTTCAAACTTGACCCATTTGTTGTTTAATAGCATACCATTCAGTCTCCATGATTTGGGGTGTTTTAGGTTTTTTCCTGTGGGGTTGGTTTCCAATTTCAGTCCCTTGTGATCAGAGAAAATGCTTGGTATGATTTCTATTTTCCTGAATTTGTTGAGACTCATTTTGTGTCCTATCATTTGGTCTATTTTTGAATATGTTCCATGTGCATTTGAAAGGAATGTGTATTTAGCTTCTTCCCTTTTAGGGATGAAGGGCTCTATATATATCAATTAGGTCCATTTCATCTAGGGTGTTGTTTAATGCTACAATATCTTTGTTGATATTTTGTTTGGAAGATCTGTCCATTTTTGACAGTGGGTTGTTAAAATCCCCTACTATAATTGTGTTGCTGTCAATATCTTTCTTGAGGTCCTCTAGAATTTTCTTTATATATTTGGGTGCTCCTGTGTTGGGTGCATATATATTTATGATGTTAATGTCTTCTTGGTGGATTCTTCCCTTAAGTATTATGAAGTGACCTTCTGGGTCTCTCTTTATGGCCCTGTTTTTGAAGTCTATTTCGTCTGATATGAAAATTGCTACCCTAGCTTTGTTTTCTTGTGTATTTGCTTGGAAAATTTGTTTCCATCCTTTCACTTTTAGTCTGTGATGGTCTTTTGACCTGAGGTGGGTCTCTTGTAGGCAGCATATTTCTTAATCATTCATCTATTCTATGTCTTTTAATTGGTGTGTTTAATCCATTTATGTTTAAGTTTATTATTGAAAGGTACTTATTCATTGCCATTTATGTACCTGTGTTCCTCTCCGTGTCTCTCTTTTCCTTCCTTTCCTTAAAGCAGGGCTTTTAGTAATTCTTGTGGAGCTGGTTTGGTGGAGGCGTATTCTTTTAGACTTCTTTTGTCTTGGAAGCTCTTTATTTGGCTGTCTATCTTGATTGAGAGCCTTGCTGGGTACAGTAGCCTTGGTTGTAGGCCTCCGTTTCTCATTGCTTGGAATATTTCTTGCCATTCTCTTCTTCCTTGGAATGTTTCCATTGAGAAGTCAGTAGCCTACCTTATTGGGACTCCCTTGTATGTTACTTCCTTTTTCTCCCTTGCTGCCTTTAGGATTCTCTCTTTGTCTCGGAGTTTTGCCATTTTAATGATGATGTGTCTTGCAGTAGACCTCTTTGGGTTCCACCTGCCTGGGACTCTGCAATTCCTGGATTCATGTGACTTTCTCTCTCCTCAACTTAGGAAAGTTTTCTGTTATTACTCTTTCAAGTAGGTTTTCTATCCCTTGTTCTTCTTCTTCTCCTTCTGGTATTCCTATTATTCAGATATTATTACGTTTCATATTGTCTTGCATTTCTCTTAAACTCTCCTCATTTTTTCTGATTCTCTTTTCTATTACTTGGTCCATCTGGGAGATTCTTTCTACCCTGTCTTCGAGTTCGCTTATGCGGTCTTCCACATCATCAATCCTACTCTTCATACCTTCTACTGTGTTCTTCAGTTCAGAAATTGTATTCTTCATTTCCTCTTGGTCTTTGCTGATGGTTTCTATTTCCTTTTTCATGTATAGTTTGCAGAGAGTTCATTGTAGCTCCCCTATAATTTCTGGTAGCTCGTTGTAAGCTCTTTGAATTTCCTGATAACCAGTGCTTTGAATTCTATATCTGATAGTTGACTTGCCTCTATTTCATCTAACATTCTTTCTGAGACTTCCTCCTTTTCTTCATTTGGGGATTGTTTCTTTGTCTTCCCATTGTTTGTGATGCTCTTCTTGTTGGCCTCAGCTTCTTAAATTGATCTTTTCTGGTTCTCTGGGTTTATGGTGTAAACTTCTGTGGTAGGCTACCTGTGAAATTCAGTGGTGCAGTCTCCTGCAGGTATCTTGGTGTTCTTTGCTTCCACCTACTCCTCTTGGTGGTTTCCAGCTGGTCAAACCTTTTTTTCTGGTCTCACTAGCTGCAGCAGTCTGAGGGGCTATTAGTGTGGCTCTCGGGTCTCGGTGAACCCAACTGATCTCGCCAGTACCTTCCCAAGATTCAGAATGGTGCCGCTCTCCTGTGCCCCACTGAGAGCAGATTTTTCCCCAGGATTCCCAGTCCTGGCCTGCATGAGGGTGCATGCTCCCAGCCAGGCTTTTCTGGTCTCACAGGCTTGGGCGTGCAGACCTTTCCCAGTGCTATGGCAAAACAGACAGGGCATCTCACAGTTCTCTCAAGTCGGCAACCATGGCCTGTCTCCCAGCGTTTTCCAGTCTGTGCAGGCTGGGTCGGGAGGGAGCTGATGACTGGCTCTCTTCCAGGGGCCTTGCTAGCAGCCCAAGGCTCCCCGAGACTGTGGCAGAGCCTGCTCAGACCCCGTGCTACAGGGAATGCATGGGCAACTCTCAATACTCCCAAGCTGGCAACCGCAGCCTGACTCCACGGGTTATCAGAGCTCTCTGGTTTGCTTCCCAATGCCCACTCTCTGCCACTACAGGCAAACCAATCTCTCCTGGTGTTTTCCAACCTGTGCCCTGCCAGATAGGGAGGGTGCTGATGACTGGTTCTCTCCCAGGGTTGTAGTTGACCGCGTTCTGGTCTCAGAGACCAAGGCGGCCAGCCAGGGCCCTCGCAAGGCCAGGCGGAGGGCCTGCAGCCTCTGTACTGTTCCCTCGTACCTTGTTGATCTGCGTCGTCTCCTCTCCTCAACCTCTTGGTCATTCAGTGTCCGCTACACTTTCTGGAGTCCTGCCTTCCTATATGCTGGGTCCCTGTTGGGTATTCGCTGCGCTCCTCTGCAAATCAGCCCGTTTTTTCTCCGGTTCGTAGACGGAAGCGAAATCCTTTGTCCTCCTTCTGCCGCCATCGCCTGCTTCTACCTAAGTTCATTTGTTAATCAGGGCAAAGAGTTTCCCTGGAATATTAAAAAAGTGATATTAATATTATTAATGATTATTGATTTGTAACCTCCAGATGTAACCTCCTGAGAATGTTAGTTATAGAAATTATACTTATTGTGATATTTGTTATGTCAAACCATAATTACTCAGTTAAAGTTTTAAGCCATGTTTCCATAAGGGGTTCATTTTCATCAGAAACTTAGTGATAAATTAGTTCAATTTAGCTGTTACAAAACCAATCTATATAAAAAAAGTACATAATTCCTTTCACTTAGAAACATGGCTAATGATCTATTTCTCTCACCAGAATATATTACTAGTAAAAAAGGATAAGTATGAAATAAGGATGGCCTTGAAAATGACATAGATTCTCAATTTATGATCATGTAAGATTTTGAGACTATTCAACTGCACGAGGGCACTGACAGTGGACGATCTTCCAGATTCAAAATCTCAGCACCAACACTTTGCTGTCGATGAATTTCTGTCAGTGATGCTGCTTTTATGATATATGGCATTTTGTGTTATTTTATGTGCACTTCCCTGCCTTTGCTATTTTGAGCCTATGCAGGATGCAACACAGAATTTGAAGTCAGAAGCACTGAACACTCACTCCACCACGTGCTTCCTCTATGCCATCACATATGTCACTTTAAATTTCTGATGATCTGATTTCTTACCTGTAAAACAAAGAAGGCTTTTGTGACAATAAAATGGGGGAAATTTTCATAAAAATTTTAAGCTGTAAAATAATAACAGAGGTGTTCACTGCTAATTGAACAGTTTTGGAGGCTTACCCCATGGATTTCTGAGGTTGGCATGTATTCTAAAGTTGAAACTGTTTTCTAAAAGAGCCAAAGAGCATATTTATTTTACTGTAGATATTGAAGATATTTTCTTAGTCACTATAGAAAATGTATGGAATTAATATAATTAATATAACAAGTCTATGAAAGAAATCAATTTTTCCTCTAAAAATGTTTTTCGTTACCCATTTGCAAGCCATTTTCTGCTTCTACTTCCTGGCTCTCAACCTAACTCAATACTTTCAGAATTTTTATTATTTTAGCTTACAAAACTTTCTCTTTCTCGTAGTAATTCATAGTCATTACAACAACCTAAAATATTAAAAAAGTGTAAGTTAGCTGGAAAAAACAACCTATTACATTGTAAACAATATGGACTAGAGAGTCCAAAAGATTGGGGCACAAATTTCAATGCCTCTATTTTCTCACTCTGATCTCTGGAAAGA
Organism: Sturnira hondurensis; assembly: GCF_014824575.4. Classification (NCBI taxonomy): domain Eukaryota; kingdom Metazoa; phylum Chordata; class Mammalia; order Chiroptera; family Phyllostomidae; genus Sturnira; species Sturnira hondurensis. The sequence goes on from NW_028081539.1 coordinate 1,789,175, forward strand.
ATTATTAAATAATCAGTGCCGAGCCCTGGCTGGTGTAGCTCAGTGGATTGAGCGTGGGCCTGCGAACCAGAGGATCGCGGTTCGATTCCCAGTCAGGGCAAATGCCTGGGTTGCAGGCAGGTTCCCTGCAGGCCAACTCCCTACAGGGAATGCACAAAAGGCAACCATACATTGATGTTTCTCTCCCTCTCTCCTTCCCCTCTAAAGATAAATAAATAAAAAAAATATTTTTTATTAAAAAAAATAAATAATCAGTGCCTCTATTTGTTGATGATATGATAAGAGTAATAATATCCATTTTTCCAAGATATTCTGCGAGCGATATTGTGACAGGATAATAAAAAGCTAGGAAAATTCCTGGACAAGTGGTATGGAAAAACTGAGAGAAAAAAAATGAAACGAGGTCAAATATTCTGAACAACTGACAGCAACCTGGTGAACTGCAAGACATTATTTCCCCTAACCAAAAACAAATGGTTTATACATCCCCTCCCCAACCAAAGAATATATAGTTTAAATCCCCCTGGCCTGAAAAATAAAGAATAGAGACCCAATTAAATGTCACTTATGCTAACTAAACCCAAGGATAGATAAAGTCAGGGAAGCAAATTTAAAAAAAGCCAGATGGTCCCAAAATAAAAATTAAACAATATAACAGACCACAAAATATTCCCAAATCTCCCTATACATTCATTTTGACACATCAATATACTAAAAATACACCTGGGAAGCTAATAAATATTCTACTAAAACCCTTCTCTAAGGTTCTTGCCCCCCCCCCACCACACAGACACAAAGGTAGGGAAGTCCTCAGGGCGAAGACTCTGAAGGCTGGCTCTAGAGCACCCCCATGCCCCTTCTGCGCATGAACCTTTTATTTTCTCCCACTGAGGGTCCAAATGAGACTGGCAACCACCTGAGCAGTAAGCAGTGGCAGCTGGAGCGGGCTTACCCCTTGATCCTGTTTCCAGGGTCCCCTTTTCTTCTGACTTCCCAGTGAGCTAAAAGCAGCCCTGCCCTGGGTCACTCATTTCCTATAGCTTTTCTAGGGAGCCAAAGCAAAACACTGCCTAGTCTCCCTCCCATTCCTTCTTCTACTCTAAGTCCTTCATTTTTCTCACTGTCCGCATTCTTAATAGATGTACTCTCAAAATCACCTGGACTCGTATTGTAAAATCTTTCCTACAATAAGTCAAGAACCCACACAGTACCAAGCTGGCCTAAGGCAGACCTGCTCTGGGCCAGTACCCAGTGGGTAACAGTATAAGATAATGCACGCAAATGATCTTCCATAGTGAATGGCGCATAGTCCTTAACAAATGACAGCTTTGATCATTACAAGACTTCCATTTCCATAGAATCATTGTTGATTTTTTAAATTTCTTTGCTTAACAGTTTAAAACCAGTTTTTAACTAGAATAAAATAAAAAAATTTACTTTTGAAAACCAACTTTAAGCTTATTAATTCCCCAAACTTTCTTTTCCTATTACTAGCCTGCTCAGTTTTCTAGTTTACAGTTACAAATACCTTTTGCTTACATAACAGTTTCCAGGCATTTTTACCTTCTAGACAAGCCTTTGTTTTTTAATGTCATATTCAAAATATATACCCCAAGTGGTTGGACTCATAAATACTGAAATGGACCAATCTCTCTTTTGTGTGGATCATGTTTCTATTAATGGAACTTCTTTTCCAACTTCCATTTTTATCCTTACAAACACAAGAGGGTGGTTAAGCTTGAAATCCACTAAAATACATACCTGCTACCCCTCAAAGAGCTGTCAGTCTTCTCTCACCAAATACGTGTTTTTAAATTGCAAATACAAATAAAAGTTTTAATATTTATTGTTAATAAACCTTATTTGACTTGTTTTGAGCTCATTGTCCTAGCCTAATTTTATATACTTTTATTTTGATCCTATCTTAACAATTCTCTTGCTTTGTAACATTAACTGAATTCATTATATGCTTTTAGAAATATTTTGACTTTAAAAATATAATACCAAAAGATAATCATATTATATACCCCTAGAATAATTCCTACAGGTTGATGACATTTAATTAATAAATACTCATTTTTTAGAGAGTCACCCAAATAGCCATTAGTCTACATGCTTATAATATAATCTGGTATCTATTTTCCCATCTTAATTATAATACTATGAAAATAGTTTACCAAGTATAAGCTAAAATAAAACATGCTATTTATAGAGCAGTCACTTCATCTGTTGATTGAAAGGCCCAATCAGGATTATAGTAAGTCAATTTATTTTTTACATATTTTTTAGTAAGTATGATAGTTATCAGTATTACTTTTATATTCCCTAACAAATTCCTTTTTTCCTAAATTACTTTTATATTCTCTATTCAATAATTTATTGTGGAATTTTTATCTGAATGTTAAACATATTGATAAGATAGATTTTGGAATCCATTTTTTATATTAAAGAGTCAATTTCCATGTATTGTATTACATCAAATGCCATATTATATTTAATTTTACAGAATAACAAATATGTAAGGAGCACCAAATGTGCGAAGTCCAGTGATGAAGCAAGGTTGAACTAGATAAAGTTGCTTTTACCCTTGAAATTTATGTTACAAGGAGTTAGGCAATAAAACACATCACCTAATGCATAAATAAAGGAAATCTTGAAGAAAGTAGAAATTGAAAGAAAAAGAAAAAATTGCTATGATAAACAATGAAGCAGGTTTTCAAAGAAAATGGTAAGACAATCATTATTTAAGGGAGTAACATTATAGATTAAAAGAAGTCAGCTGAATAAAGAAGCAGGAAAAGGAACTTTTAGGCAGAGAGAACAATACAAACACCCTAGGCAGAAACTATTTAATCTATTCTGTAGAGGGATAGGATCCAGGTGACTGATTAACATGTGGTAAACAGGAAAAGAGTGGCTTGGGGTGAAGTTGGAGATGTAATAAGGAGTCATCAGATCACCAGTTGAACTGAAGTTCTTCTGACAAGATTCAATTTTACTGTGTAAATTGGGACTCCATTAATCGACTATAAATAAACAGTAATATGATCATCATAGCATTTCAAAGTGATTATTTTGGCTGCTGCAAAAGAGTATTAGAGGAATTGCACAAGAACAAAAGAAAGAAGACTAGTTAGAGATATTTCTAATATTCAATAAAGATAAAATGAATGATATTAGCTCAATTTGCACAAGAGAAAACATAATCAATTGTAGAATGACTGAATCTTTTAAAATAATTCATAAATATGCTGTATGGTCAATATGCTGAATGGGCAAATGGCCAAATTTACAAATTTATTGGAAATGATTATTTATTCACAAAGTTTAGAGATATTTTGATTGAAATGGATAGTTTTAATTAACTTTGGAAATTTCTGAGATATCCTAGTCAAGCAATTTAAATTTCAATTTGTCGTTCTTATATTCAGTTTATTTTTTATTTGTTATAAGCTATTTCATTCTGGCAAGGCTAAATCTAGTGTACTTATGATTTTTTTTAACTATTCCCTGGTTTGGGAATGAGTGTGTCTTCTGTATTTTCCCTGGCAAGATGTACTTGGATGTATATATCCAATAGTAAGACTTTAGAATAAAAAAGTAAGTTTCTACCTTTCGGTAAATTTATAGGCACAAGTTCATCAATAAGTTCATCAAAGTTAATATTGGAGAATTGCTTAAGGGCATCCTTAAATAGTTAAATCAATTTCATCAACAAATTCACTACAAAATATCTAAAGATTTAGCCACATTAAAACTACCTGAATCAGCCCTGGCTGGTATAGCTCAGTGGACTGAGTGCTGGCTTGTGAACCAAAGGGTCACTGGTTCATTTCCCAAACAGGACACATGCCTGGGTTTTGGGCCAGGTCTCCAGTAGGAGGCAGTTGAGAGGCAGCCACACATTGATGTTTCCCTGTCTCCCTCCCTTCCCCTCTCTCTTAAAATAAAGAAATTAAATCTTAAAAAAAAAGAAAAACCTACCTGAATCAACTTATGTTACAGATAATTAAAAAATCCTCAAACTCTATTGAAATCACAATATGCTGGAAACTACAAATATTTAATGAATTTGCATTTTTGGCCATTGGATTTTTTTTCAATCCTCACTGGAAGACATTTTTAGAGAGAGAGGAAGAGGCAGAGAGATGCAGAGAGAAGGGACAATGAGAGAGACAAGCATCAGTTCGTTGCCTCCCACAGTGCCCGTGCTTTACTGGGGTTGCACCTGACAGGGAATGAACCCATGACTTCTCAGTTACAGCACGATGAACCACCAGAGCCGCGCTGGCCAGCACAGCCATTGGGTCTTTATGAATTGGCTTTCAGATCATTGATGTTACACTAATTTTTTAAACAAGATTTTGGTAAATTGATCATCTGGCATAAACTCATAATGGCAAAGTAAATAGAAAGTAAATATGACACTGTTTGGAGGGACAACGAGATTTGATCCTGGGTTCACTTTGAAGGGTGGGAAGACAAAATAGGTCGGTGATTACTTCTACAGTTTTGGGTTGAAGACATGGTAAGTGTTGGCACTATTTATTAAGATAGAGAAATTTAGAGCACAGTCGTGTTTGCTGTTGAGGGGAAGGAATATTTCCAAACTAATATTTTAATATACTTGGGATGCTAATATAATCACCATTCAAAGATGTCGAGCAGAGTAGAATTTACCCATGTAGATCTAACAAGGGGGACTAATGTGAATATAAAAACTCAGGAGTCATCAAAATGTGGATGGCAATGAAGACCAAGGGTGAGAGGTGAAGAAAGAGGCACTAGGACCCCCCGCCCCCCAGAGCTTCTCAGCATATAGACTATATATGGAAGAATATCGATGGGAAAGAAGTCTAAAAGGAGTAGGTAGTGAGATGTGCTGCAGTTAAAAATAAGAAAAGAGAGTTTGTCAGGAAGGGTGGGGGTGTCAAGTGTATCCTATAAATTATCAAGGTTCTATCTATATTATCACATTTGACTCAATTCCCCCCACACCTTTTTTAAGGTTTCCACATTACTTTACTCGTAATTTCTGTGCTTTATTTTATACGTATATACATACATACTTGCATGCATACATAGACAATCATAGTGTTTGTGTGTGATTATGTGTATATTCTATTTAATTCTTAACCATGAACTTTAATGGCATTGTCTTTATATGTCCAGCATAGTGTCTGAAAAATACTAAGTGCTCAGAAATATTTGTTGAACTGCATAAACTATTTCTAATAAGAATGTCGTCTCAGTTATCACTAAGATACAAATATAAATATTGATGAAACTTGTAAGAGCATTTTGCATATTCAAGCTAAAATCAAGAATGTATTTTAGTCTTTACTGGGCATTTTATCTCCACACTTAAAAACCAATACTACCTTTTTTTGGTGGGACACATATTATTTATTTTCATTTATCTATAAAGTTCTTGCTTTGACATTTTGTGAAAATCCTTTGACATAGTTAATTCACAAACACTGAAGTCAGAGCAAAAAATTCACAAAAATGTCTACTTATTACACCAGCTACTGATCTGAAACAAATTACACATGTAGTGCTAAAATGGACTTTACTCATCTTTGTGTATGTCATCAAGATCAGCATGCATTTTGAACCATTACTTAAGATTTTGTTATAAAATAATGAAGTTTGCAGTTTGTGAGAGGGACTGGTTTTCTGAAAAGCTTCTCTGCTCATTTGCACATAGACAAAGGCCACATGTAACCTCCTCAACGAAGCTACTGATTTGGCATTTTGCCATTATATGAGCAAAATCCTAGAGATTTGTTTATTACTGCAACTGAAATACTCATTGAAACAATTGTTAAAGAGAAACCACAGGCCCCAAAATGGTGTCATTTGTGCTAAAGCCCATGATACCAAACCTAGAGTTAATATCTAATCTAATTGCTATTGCAACCCTTCCCAGAAATATAATCTTAATCAACCAGTCAGGATTTTTCTGGTCAACACTAATGTGGTAATCTGTCACTTGTACCCTCTCCATTTCCATATAAAGAGGATGAAATATGCCCTGGCTGGTGTATCTCAGTGGATTGAGCACACGCCTGTGAATTTAGGGATCGTGGTTCAATTCCCAGTCAGGGCACATGCCTGGGTTGCAGGCCAGTTTTCAGCAGGGGACCCACGAGAGGCAATCATACATTGATATTTCTTTCCCTCAATCCTTCCTTTCCCATCTAAAGATAAATGAATAAAATCATTTTAAAAAATAAAATAAATCGCTCTGGCTGTTGTAGCTCAGTGGATTGAGCATGGGCCTGCAAACCACACGATTGCAGTTCGATTCCCAGTCAGGGCACATGCCTGGGTGGCAGGCCAGTTCCAAGCAGGGAACTCACGAGAGGCAACCATACATTGATATTTCTCTCCTTCTCTCCTTCCCTTCCCCTCTAAAGATAAATAAATAAAATCTTTAAAAAATAAATAAAACACATAAAAAATAAAATAAATAAACACTGTTTTTTTTTAAAAAAGAAGAGGAAATCTGCATGACAAAAATCTTCATAGTGACCCCCCCCACCTCCACAAGATGTTCTGGTCTAAAATAATCTTTTATTTTCTTTGGTTAATAGCTCCCTTTCCCCACTCTTCTTCTTATACAAACCTTCCATTTTGTACATCCCCCTCTGAGCATCCTTCTAGTAGCAAGATGAGATGCTGCCTCATTCATGAATCACTTAATAAGGCCAATTAGAGCTTTAAATTTACTAGGTTGAATTTTGTTTTTAACTCAGTGAAATGGTAATGAGTTCTATTCTGAGAGCTAACATAATAAAATAATAGAAGAATGTAACAGTACATGAGAGAAAAAATTAAAGTAAAATTGAATGAGAATAAGTCTTCAAAATCAGTAAGCATAGTCTAAAGGATATGTATTTAAACTGTCCTGAATGTAAATATAAGTATAATAGATTTTCTCATATTTCAACCTCATTTTTCAGGGTTACAGAATCACAAAACCACAGAATATTAGCATTAAGGTGAATCTTAGAGGTCACATGACTCAAAGCAGAAAGGCCATAGGATGGGAGGTGATGTATTGGGAAGGGAACAGAGAAAGCTGCACTTACCTGTCAACTTACATTATTTTTCTTCCAAACAACATGTTTCTCAAAGAAGACAATCTGTCTGAGTTTGTGTATTCAGACCCTTGACATTTCCAATTAAGTTAAATTTAAATCTACCATGTTTTTATTCATCAGGTATATTATTTGATCCACTTTTCCTCTTTATCTGCCTTGTTTGGAAAAAATATATCATCTAATTATTCCAGAAAAAAAGAGAAGAGATGAAAGCTTTTATAACTAATGTACTCTAGTACCTTAAATTTTTCCAATAAATAATAATGATTGCTAGACAATAATCGGCTTCCAATTATACTTGAAAATAAGGTAACAACAACAAAATACCATCTTTTATATGGCTTTGTCGTGTATTATATTACTATAAGAGCAGCATATCAATCTCATGTTAAAACGGGTCTTCCCTGGCTAATTAGCACACTGAGAGAAATGAGAAAAGAGCGCTGGGGGCACATTGTTGAGAATTCAAAAATACGGATTTGAAATTGATCAACCATAAACACACCATTTCACCTACCGTTATATTATGAAATATTTAAATTGTTAATGTCCATTCTTCATCTTTTCCTATGAATTTTGCAAGATAAAAAGAGAGTCATTCAAAGTGGACAAAATAGAAACCAAAATTTAGTTAATTATCTTTAAAGTATGAATCACCTATAATAACTCCCATTAGCACTAATGGAAATTTGCATGTAATAAATCCTTTTGGTGCCTGGAGAATATACCACTGCCCTTTTAAACTGTCTGGTGCTTTTACCCCTGGGCCCTCCAGAAGTGATGAGCCATCAAATACAGTGTTCCTGGAAAGGAATAGGAAGATAAGTCAAGTATCTCCAATTTTCTGTCTTTGCATATGACAGTCATTTTCCCCCCCACAAGTACACGCATACATATCTTAATACTCCCCCATGACTATACTTCAGAGGAGCTCAGGTGAAAATATATTGGATCACGTGAAGGGAACCGTGTTATTACTTATGGGAATCTTATAATTTTCTATAAGTATAATTACAGTTGGTTATAAAAAAGTTTATTTTTATTCCCAAGCACATAATATCCTTAAAGTACCTGCGTGGTACTACAACAGCTGAGACGGGGCTGGACTTTTAAGGAACACATGGCAAGCACGCATGATCTGGGACTACATGCAGATTCAATGCAACCTTGGGAGCTTTAGGAAACGGTTGTGAGCTGTTGTTGTGTTATCAGCACAGAGCAGACTGAAACTCTCAGATCATCCACAGTCTTTGCCACATTATCTGGGGCAACAATGACTTAGAGTGGATGTATTTCAGACTCTATTCATTGCCCAACTTGTACACTCTAGTTTGTGTCTTAAGAAATAGTTAATTAGGTGACTTTGGATATAATTGATTGAAAGGTGAGGATTTACTATTTCTCAGAAGATAATAAACTTTTGCAGATCCAACATATTTATTTAAAAACTTTCATAGAAGTCCTAGAGCCAAAGATAAAGTTGTAAATAATGTGCTTATATTTTAAGTAACAGTGTACATGACTAACTAACTATAAAACAAAAAATTGTAGAATTGTTTAAGTCTGTGCAGGCTGCCATGACAAAGTACCACATACTGATTGACTTAGACAACAGATACTTATATTCTCACAACCGTGAATACCTTGAAGTTTAAGATTAAGGTGCCAGCATGGGTGGTTTCTGGTGAGACTTCTCTTCCTAGTTTGCAGGCAGCTGCCTTCTCACTGTGTCCTCACATGGCCTTTTCTTCCTTTGCTCAGAGAGAGAGATCTCCTGTGTCTCTTTTTCTTATCAGTATACAAGTCCTGTTGTATTATAGTCCTGTCCTTTGACCTTAATTAATCTACGTTACTTCCATTAAAACCCTATCTTCAATGACAGTCACATTGGGGTTAGGGTTTCTACATATGAATTTTGCAGAACATAATTCAGTCCGTAACAGATGGGATTCATCTGATACAGAACCTCTTTCTGAGAATGAGAAGTTTCAAAGATCAGTGAAGTCTCTTCTATATGCTTTGTTAAGTAAAACTCTAGATTTAAAAAGGCTAACTACCAATCAAAATATATTTATACAAATATTCTATTGCCTTGGACTGTTAATTCTGCCCTAAATTATTTTTAATCAAAGCATACATTATTGACTTGAACCGATTCTGATGCACATGGGACTAGATAACAGCAACGAGAGACAAACATTTCAATAGAAATTGTTTGTTAAGTAGGGTAGTGGTGTTAACTTCCAAGTATTTATAATTGAGTTTCTGGCTAACCATGCATTCTGATAAGAGAAGTTTATGATATGAACATATTTCTCAATCATGAATAATGCTTTCTCCTCATATTAGAGAATGGTGTTTATCCCTATTAAAAACATCATGCATAGGAAAATTCCTCTATATGAGTATGTCATTTCAAATCAATCTGTAATATTTACTTTTTAATAGTTATTTTTCCTAGCAAATCAGAAAATTAGATAACTAAAGAGCTTAAATGTAAACAACCTAGAAAATATTTATGCTAAAGGTAAATCCATTTATATGTATATTCCTTGAATATATTTAATAACAATAAAATGATAATAAAGGTTGTTAACAAATCTTTTTGGTAGAAAAGTCAGTATTCAAAGTGAATGTTTTACAGAACAACTGGTTTGTAATTCCAGTGGTTGGGTCAGTTTTCTAGTAAGAAAATTTATTTAAAAAATAATATTAAACCCTCCTCTTCCTGGCATGGGTCGGGCGTGCAGTCCCGATGCCCGTAATGTACAGACGGAGAGAGAAAGGGCTCCAACCCCCTCGGCATCATGTCTTCGGTGCTGATGGTTTCCAGTCTGTCGGTTCTATCCTCAAGCACCAGAACACAGGGAAAAAATAATATTAAAACCTATATACCTAAAATCCTAAAAGAAAAAACAGAATTATCCATAAATTCATCTTTTAATTTTAATTTTAATCATCTATGCAATCCATATTGATTTGTTGGAAAAAAGTAAAAAATCTATATAATTAGGATATTTAACAAATAAATCACAAGTGAAATCCTTTCTATCTCAAACCTAGATTCATTTTATCTTCCAAATAATCACTTTAAGAATTTCTTGTGTTATCTTAACATTTTGTTACACATAGGAGTATATCAACTTGGACTGAACAAAATTACTAATTGTTGATCACCAATTTTATGTTACTCAAACTAACACATAATCCTATATTTTTAATCCAATAACATATTTTAGTTCTTTCCATATTAGAAAATATAGGACTATATTTAGATAAAAATTAGTATGTAGGTATAATAGATTTATTATGACTGAGGCGTTTTGATGAAAATTTAGAGTTTTATTTTCTATTTCAACCTTTGTAGATTATCTTTATATGTGTATACATACATATTTATAGTTAAACACCTAAAATTAGAACCGTTGCATCAAAAGGTGTACATTTAAAATTTATATAGAAACAGTTAAATTACTCCCCCAAATTGCTAGTGGTCTACACTTCAATGAACCCACCAAAATGTTCCACCATTGCACACGCACTTTTGCTAGAACAAGGTAATACTTATGACAGATAAAACTAAGTATATAGTTTCTTTAATTAGAAGTGAGATTGAAAAATTTTTCATTTGTATATACATTTATTTGTGTTTCTATTTCTCTTTCAGTATATTACCCACTTATATACTTTGTGCCTTTTATTTACTTCATTTGTGTAACATTGGTTTTTGTAACTCCTTGCAAAGCAATTACTACTTTGTCATGTATCTTATAGTTTTTCTGATTTTGATTTACATCACTCAAGTCACAAATAAATGTATACAGATTTGCCTTTAGAAAACTTGGATTCAATTTTATATCCAAATCTTTGATCAATATGGAATTTCTTTGCTACAGAGGTGAGGTTGACATTTGGCTTTATATTTCTCACTAAAAGTCTGTTGTTGCCACTGAAATGACACGTCATTCTTGTTAGCTTCACCTCACTGAATTCTCTCATTGTTATGAATAAATTTGTTTCAACTTGATACTCTCAGGTTTTCCAAATAACAAGTACATCCCAAATAATTTAATTTAACAGAGGAAACATTGACAGTGTAGAAATAGTTAAAAGTTGTATAAAAACATGATAGAGATTGAATTCTTTAGGGGAGATAATTTATAAAAAGGCATAGCTCAAATGATAAACTTTTGAAAAATGCATAATACCAGTTTTTATTTAATATTGCAGAAACAAACATGGTAGAAGTTTCTCTTATAAGGGTAGGAAGAGAACCATGAGTGTATATTATTTCATATGTCATGGAACAAACTTAAGAAAGTGAAAACTGAGACAAAAACATCAAAACTGAAAAGAAAAACAATTTGAATTTATTTACATACATAAAATTATCATTAAAAAAGATTGACAAGGAGCCCTGACTGGTGTAGCTCAGTGGGTTGAGCATGAGCCTGGGGACCAAAGGGTCACCAATTCTATGCTTAGTCAGGACACATGCCTGGGTTATGGGCCAGGTCCCCAGTAGGGGGCGATGAGAAGCAACCATACATTGACATCTTTCTCCCTCTCCCTCTCTCTAAAAAATTTAAGCAAAATCTTTTACAAACATTTTAGAAAAAATATCAGCAGGGAAATGTTATGAGTAAAGGTTGCCTGAGTTTATAGATTATTCTATATAGAAGTTTCAGATTTTGAAAAAAAGAGATACAATGTAAACTGTCTTTGGGTCAAATAAAGATTTTTATTTCCTGTATGAGAAGGTTCTATAGAATTTGGTTTTAATTTTTTCCCTTTTTAAAAAATTGTTTTTTAAGTACAGTTATCTCCATTTTCTCCCTACCACTCCCTGCCCACTCCACTCCACCCATCCCCTGCTCCCACCCTGGATCCTACCCCATTTGGTTTTGTCCATGTGTCCTTTATACATGTTCCTTGATGACCCTCCCCCTATTTTCCCGATTATCTTGTCCCTCCTCTCCTCTGGTTACCATCAGTCTATTCTTTATTTCAATATCACTGTTTATATTTCGCTGTTTTGTTTATCAGTTTCCACTTACAGGTGAGATCGCATGGTATTTGTCTTTCATTACTATAGGGAATTTGTGGAATGGCAAATGTAGCTCAGCCCTATTGGAAAGCCGATAGGCACTTACAGGAAGCCAAACCCATGGATCAGTTTTCCTGTGGGAAACCAAGCCGGCATTGTACCTAGGCTGCTTTGAGGCTTGCTCTTGCTAACACTTCCTTACCCTGAGTTGAAGCAGAAAATGCTTACTGCATATCTTTAAAGTAACTTCCTGAAGTCTGTGCTAATTCTCCCAAGGACAGATAACCAGACCAATTACTCTTATGTTCCCTTGCATTTGCAACATTTTTTCCTTGTTAATCCGTAAGAAGTAATCAGTAACATCCTTTTCTTTGTTATCTGTAAAAATAATCACTTAAAGCAAATCTGAACATAATGAATGAGAACCTTCTTTGATGCATGCTATTAGAAAGCCAATAGAAGCTTGTCAAGCAAGGGTTGGGGCACTCTCCCCTTGAAACAGTGGCTAAGGTGCTCTCCTCTTAGAGAGTGGCTGTGCCGTCCTTTTCTCTTCACTGGACTTTGGTTTACCATGCGAATTTGTTTCATTTCATCCACAACACCATGGATACTGCTGGTCAGAGTCCACATCACATTTCCTGGCTTATTTCACTTAGCATAATGTTCTCTAGATCTATCTATGCTGTTGCAAAGAGTAGGATCTCCTTTTTTCTTTATGCCACGTAGTGCTCCATCGTGTAATGTACCACATTTTTTGATTCATTCATTTACAGTTGGGCATTTAGATTGCTTCCTATACTGGGCTATTGTAAATTGCTCTACTATGAACATTGGGGTGCATAGGTTCTTTTGAATTGGTGTTTCAGGGTTCTTAGGGTATAATCCCAGCAGTGGAATTGCTGGGTCAAAAGGCAGTTCCATTTTTAGTTTTCTGAGAAAATTCCATACTGTTTTCCACAGTGGCTGCAGCAGTCTGCATGCCCACCACCAGTGTACTAGGGATCCCTTTTCTCCACAACCACATCAGCACTTGTTTGTTGATTTGGTTATAACAAACATTTCAAAAATTTATATGGAACCATAAATAACCCTGAATAGCTGCAGCAATTTTGAGAAAGAAGAACAAAGTAGGAGGGATCACAATACCTGATATCAAACTGTATTACAAGGCCACTGTAATCAAAACAGCCTGGTACTGGCATAAAAACAGGCACATAGACCAATGGAACAGAACAGAGAGCCCAGAAATAAACCCAAATCTCTACGGCCAATTAATATTCGACAAAGAGGGAAGCAACATAAAATGGACTAATAATAGCCTCTTCAACAAATGGTGTTGGGAGAACTCGACAGCTACATGCAAAAAAATGAAACTCGAACACCAACTTACACTATACACCAAAATAAATTCAAGGTGGATAAAAGACTTAAATATAAGTCATGAAACCATTAAAGCCCTAGAGGAGAACATTGGCAGGAAAATCTCAGATATTTTACGCAGCAACATTTTTATTGATATGTCCCCTAGAGCAAGGGACATAAAGGAAAGAATAAACAAATGGGATCTCATCAAAATTAAAAGCTTTTGCACAGCTAAAGAGAACAGTATTAAAATAAAAATAGAACCAACTGCATGGGAAAACATATTTGCCAATGATACCTCAGACAAAAGTTTAATCTCCAAAATATATAAAGAACTCACACACTCCACTCTAAGAAGACAAGCAACCCAATTAAAAAGTGGGCAAAGGACTTGAACAGACACTTCTCCAAGGAGGACATACAGAATCTCCAGAGACAAGTGAAAAGACACTCAATATCACTAGCTATCAGAGAGATGCAAATTAAAACCATAATGAGATACCACTTTATACCAGTCAGAATGGCCATCATACACAAAGCAACAAACAAGTGTTGGAGAGGTTGTGGGGAAAAGGGGACCCTAATCCATTGTTGGTGGGATTGGAGACTAGTACAACTACTGTGGAAAACAGTATGGAATTTTCTCAGAAAACTAAAATTGGACCTGCTTTTTGACCCAGCAATTCCACTGCTAAGATTGTATCCTAAGAACTCTAAAACACCAATCCCAAAGAACACATGCACCCCAATGTTCATAGCAGCACAATTTATAATAGCCAAGAGCTGGAAGCAACCTAGGTGCCCATCAGTAAATGAATGGATCAAAAAATCATGGTACATATACACAATGGAATTCTATGCAGCAGAAAGAAAGAAGCTCCTACCCTTTGCAATAACATGGATGGAACTGGAAAGCATTATGCTGAGCGAAATAAGCCAGGTGTTGAAAGACAAATACCATATGATCTCACCTTTAACGGGAAGCTAAACAAGAAAACAAACAAGCAAGCAAAATATAACCAAAGACACTGAAATAGAGAAAAGGGGACAGTGACCAGAAGGGAGAGGGAGGGGAATTTCAGGGGGGAAAGGGGAAGGATTTACAGGAACTAGTATAAAGAACACATGGAAAAACTAAGGGGGGTGGAAACGGGAGCAAGGTGGGGAGCACTGGGTGGGGTGGTCTGGGATGGGAGTAAAAAACAGAAAACTGTACTTGAACAATAATTAAATTAAAAAAAAACATACAGATGCTGTGGTAACATGAAGAATGCCTTTTAACCTAAACCTATATATTAAAAATTCTTTCTCAGAAATAAAAATTTTAAAACAATAAATTATAAGAATTAAAGGCTTGAGTTTATTATATATTAGGTACCTGCCATATATTGATTGGCTGATAAACACCTGACTTTGATAAAATTCCTTTTATCAGTAAGTACATTCAGGTACCTACAGCTATAATTGTTGTTTGTGTGTGTGTGGTCAGTGATAGTCTTTATTTTTTTCTAATGTGTATATGTGTGTATGTCAGCAAATAAAAATTCAGAATGAATATATCCTAAAATGGAGTTTTGGAAAATTCATTTCCAAAATAATACAGCATTTATCTTTTACCTAGAGTAAACTTAAACATCAATGGTGACTTTCAAATAATTGTGGCAAAGCAATATTTAATTTTTTATCATTTCTGAATAAGTAATTTAAATTTTCTTGTATTTTACATTAGACAATATTTATTTTACTTTAGATTAAATATTTTTGCTATTTCTGAGCATTTCAAAGTAATTGAACAAACATATCTCATTAGCTTTTCCCTAAATTATGAGTATAGTAATTTAAAATTTTTTATTTGTATTTAAATACAAAGGACTTCAGTATAACAGAAATATGTAGCAAGAGAAAGGGCATTGTATTTTAAGAATTATTTTTTCCCCAAATCTCACTAACTTTTAGTGAGATAAAGAAGAAAACCAGACAATGAGGAACTTGTAGCATTATCCCTTATATTTGACAATATTCGACATAAATTTAAGCTTTTCTCCTAAATTCTTTATAGATTAATATAAATCCTTCATTGTGGAGAACACATTACAGTATATGAAGTTTCATCGTATTACATTTTCTAATTGAAAATAAAATATACTACATTTATTCTTGAGTGTGTATTTACATCGAGTTCTTTAATGTAAAATAATTCTACTTTGGTCTTCTATAATACTCATCATGTTAGAATTTTATAATATAACAGAATGTGCAGCCCCTCTCTCTTGAGGCTGCGGCTTTCCTGACAACAGACAAGTATGTTTCAGATATCCTAGCACCAGCCCTACCTTCTGGAATTCTTAATAACTCTTCAATGGAGAAACTATATTACTCAAAATAATGCAGCATACCTTTTTCCCAAAGAAAATAATAACTCTTCAATGGAGAAACTATATTACTCAAAATAATGCAGCATACCTTTTTCCCAAAGAAAATTTAGATATTAATTGCAGCTTTTTTGGAAATGATAACAAAGCAATTGGAATTTATGTTTTGAAGGAACAGTTCAGCTTAAAGAGAGTTCTGTTTATGTTGGAAGAAATGTTGAAAACACATTGCGTTGATTGATAATCTCCTTGGGTCTTCTAGGAATTTAATATGCAAGTCCAGTTTTTCATTGATGAGGGATTTCCCACTTTTCATTTTAAATGTATTCATTANAAATGTAGATATTAATTGTAGCTTTTTTGGAAATGATAACAAAGCAATTGGAATTTATGTTTTGAAGGAACAGTTCAGCTTAAAGAGAGTTCTGTTTATGTTGGAAGAAATGTTGAAAACACATTGCGTTGATTGATAATCTCCTTGGGTCTTCTAGGAATTTAATATGCAAGTCCAGTTTTTCATTGATGAGGGATTTCCCACTTTTCATTTTAAATGTATTCATTATTTTTATGTATGTGATGTTACTATTACAACACTTTGCATTCCCTACTGAGGAGAGAGAGCTCAGTGTTGACTTTTTCATATTTGCCTCTGATCTTTATCTTAAAGAGCTCCTTGGGTCAGAAGCTTAATAATTTAGAGCCATAACCTTGACAAAAGTTAGGAGGAAAAATAAAATTAGAAGAGCAGACAAAAGGGTGAAAATTAACAAATGTAGAAGTATATACATTTCTTAATAAGAGATTATGCTGGGAGTATTAGGGGAATTGTAGATGATATTCCTGCAGTTTATAAACTTCACAGGAAGCAAAGACAGCCTCCCTCAGAATTGGGCCACAAACGCCATGAGTGGATTGGAGGAACGCTGGTCAAGACTAGGAAGAGGGGAAAATAACTACAGTACAGTTCAGTGCTGAACTGTTCACATTCTTCCTGACAGCTCCTATTTGTTGGTATCCAAACTAAAATCCAGGTTGCCTTTATCTCCAATGGACAAATGGGAGGTATTGGCAGTGAAAACAAAGGAAATCCGTGATATGAGGTCAGGTTGGCTGCTCCCAGGTAGATTTTGAAATTCCATAGAATAACCTTTCAACTCAAACTTCTAACAACAAGAATAACTCAGCCTTGAGAATGGAGTTCAAAATAAGTACTTGGATTATGTGGACTACAAAATATGTCTATTTAATAATGGGTAAAATAGAAAAAATAGACAAAAATGGAATTGGAAAAGAAAGTAGAATTATGTGATATACTCAGAAAAATTATTTGTAATTATTCAGTAATATAACTGTTTTATATATTTATATATTTGTATTTAATTAGATTTTATGTTTATCATTGAATGAAGCTAATAATCTTCATTTCTTAAAATATTTTATATTATTGGCATTATCCCCTGAGGTTGTTTGTCTTTATAAAAATCTGTCAACTAGAGAAAATTACTTTTCAATGCTACTTTCTTCAGCTTTTTGAGTTAACCTTCTAAATTTTGTATTCAAATTTATGCTGGCAAACCACATTATTTCAATAATGTACACAAGTTAATTATATTTCCCAGAAATCAATCCTTATTCTTAAAAATATGAAGATATTAAAAGTTAAGTTATAAAATCACAAAGTAATTCCTGTCATACACTGAAATGTGAAGAAAACATTGGGACAAGATGAAATTTCTTAAAATCATATTTTTCTATCAACAAGTACTCTTGAAGTGCTGATTTTATGCAAGGCAATTTTTTAGGTTCTGTGAACTATTTTTTAAAAATTGCAGTTCCTACTCTTAAAGGATATTGCCAATGACCTAGTTCTGATTCTCGTTTTTTCTTTCCTTGACTGTTAAAATAATTTTCTAACTTTTCCTTCTCTATCCAGTTCTTTCTCTTTGAAAGCTACCTGAGTTCTCACGTCACACCCTGCTCAACATTTTTCTGTTTCCCCTTGCCCTAAATTGAGTAACATGTAATCTAAGATTTTCTAATATGCAATTGCAGTGGGTCTTTCAGGCTTTCTCTTTACCAGTATCCCTCCCATATATACTGTACACCTGAGTCACCAAAATCCTCATTCTACAAGAATCTTGTGATTTTATAGCTATTCTCTTGACCCAATATGCTTATATCCATTTATAAATATCTTCTTGTCTATAAAATGTAAGTTCAAATCCAATCTCTTCCAAGAAAGGCTTTCTTCATCTCTTCCAATCTTGAAAAAAAGATTTGATTTTCTGTTCTGTGTTCCAACAGTATGTATTGTGGTATATTATGATATTATTTTATTCTCCTCTTGCATCATATTTAATTGCTTGTTTGTATCCCCCTTGCCTTGAAATTATTTCAATTGTTATTATTTCTTTTACCAGTACAAATGTCCTTCTTTGAGGGAGACCACTTCAAATCCTTTTCTTCAGGGATAAAAATAGTATGTCAATGAATAAATCCTTTTGTTCTAGGTTAAATATTATATAAAGACAGGAATACATCACCGTTATCTTTGTCATAATCAATAAGTATTTAATGACTGGATTGTAGGTAATATAATTAAATTGTTTTCAATGACAATTCAATAGAAAATACAGAAAGAATTTTTATAAAGGAGGAAACCAGAGGTTTGCAATGCAAAACTGGTACTAAAAGTAAGAAAACTTTATAAGTCACTTCATAAATTTCATGTTGTTGGATTTAATTTATATTTCAAATTATGAAGGGACTGAAAGTCATAAAAGCAAGAATAATTTTTATACCATAAAGCATTATCAAAGCAAATGCTTATTTTATAAACAATTGTGGTTACTTAATCCAAGACAATTTTTTATTTACATACTATGGCTCTGGCTAATGAAAGACAAATTAGTAGGGAGAAAATAAAGGAGCACAAGTGTACATCACACAGGAAATATCAAAATGAGAATGACAAAGGTCGTTAAATGCTCTAAACACACTTGACGGCAAGAATGTTGCCTGGAGGGCAATTTCTCTGTGAAATTAATATTGAAAAATAGATGCATTATTTATTCATTTTTATAGTAATTTTGTTATTTATCTATATATTTTTAAAAACACACCTTAAACCTAGTAATATTTTAACAGATTTGCCATACTGATGCAAGCCCATCAAATCCAGTAACATTTACCACATGCCTATGATAAACCAGGCTCTAAACAAAGAGATATTATACAAAGACACAATAGCAGCCTCTGTTTTAAGAAAGGTGAGCCCTGGCTGGTGTAGCTCAGTGGATTGAGCGCGGGCCTGAGAACCACACAATCGCGGTTCGATTCCCAGTCAGGGCACATGCCTGGGTTGTGGGCCTGTTCCCAGCAGGGGACCCACAAGAGGCAACCATACATTGATAATAAATAAAATCTTAAAAAAAAAGAAAGTTGACTAACATAAACACTGTTATAAAACAACAGATGAAACAGTGGTAATTTTACACACAAAAAATATTATAGGAGCCCTAAAAAGAAGCACGTAACCTGTGCTAATGTGACTAGAGGTGCTTTCAGGCTGAACTGAAAACTCCTAAGTATTTTAAGTAAACTTAGGCAGTAAGAAAAGAGGAAAGGTGGAGAAATTGGAAATTACAAGCAGAGGAAAAAGTGTGATTCAAAGCAGAGCGAAGCATGAATCAGCAGAACTGGAAAATACTGGCAGTTCAGGACTGGGGAGAGAGAAACTGCTCTCACATTGGTGTCTATGGAATGACCAGTATTCCCAATGTCTCAGAATTTGGTGAATAAACTATGGCTGCTCTTTCTTTTGAGTTAGGCATCTTTAAAGAAATTTAACCTTTCAGAGCACAGTCATAATAAGGGTAATGATAATGACATATATAAGCTAATAGACAGCAAAATGCATAAATTGTATTATATATAACTTATAATTTTGTATAAAATATATAGTACATAATAACATTTGTTGAAGGCTTATGTGCCAGACATTGCACCAGCACCAGCAGAGTGGATGACAATTCATCATCCAACGTTACTCTCACAAAATTATTTGAAATATTGTTACCAATTCCATTGTGCAGGATAAAGTAAAAAAAAGAAATAAAGAAATAAACTTACTTGGTCCAAGTTCTTATTGTTCCCAGACAATGGAATGAAGATAGTTTTATTCTTTTATTTTTTAATTCTGCTTTATCGATTATGCCATTACAGTTGCCCTGATTTTTCCTCTTGACCCCACCTCCACCCAGAACCCCCCATTTCCTCAGGCAATCCCCCACCATTGTTCATGTCCATAGGTCAGGTGTACAAGGCTACTCCATTACTCTACTTTATATCCCCATGGCTATTCTGTAACTACCTATTTGTACTCCTTAATCCCCTCATCTTTTCACTCATTCTCCCCTACCCCCTCCTATCTTGCAACCGTCAAAACATTCTCTGTATCCATGATTCTGCCTCTGTTATTTTTGTTTGCTATTTTTTTTTAGATTGTTACAATCTAAAAAAATATCTATCATTCAATTGATGATAGATATGTATTTTTTCTATATTATTATTCATAATTTTGATCTTTTTCTTAAATAAGGTCCTGTAACATTTCATATAATAATGATTTGGTGATAATGAACCCCTTTAGTTTTTCCTTACCTGGGAAGCTCTTTATCTGCCCTTTGATCTACATGACAGCTTTGCTGGGTAGAGCAATCTTGGCTGTAGGTCCCTGTTTTTCATGACTTTGAGTATTTCTTGCCAGTCCCTTCTAGCCTGAAAAGTTTCTTTTGAGAAAGCAACTGACAGTGACTTACATTGACTCCCCTGTAGGTAACTAACTCATTTTCTCTTGATGTTTTTAAGATTTTTCTCTTTAGCTTTAACCTGTGGCATTTTAATTATGACGTGTATTGGGAGTGGGCTTCTTTGCATTCATCTTGTTTGGTACTTTCTGTGTTACTGGACTGACATGTCTATTTCTTTCACCATATTAGGGAGATTTTCTTTCACTATTTTTTCAAATTTCTTTTCCAATTTCTTGCTCTTTCGCTTCACCTTCTGGCACCCCTATGATGAGAATGTTGGGCCTCTAGAAGTTGTCCCAGAGGCTGTTTATACCATCCTCATTTTTTTGGGGGGGGATTCTTTTTTCTTGTTCTGATTGGTTGGTTTTTTGTTCCTTATGTTTCAAATCATTAATTTGATTCTTGGTTTTATCCACTCCTCTGTTGTTTCCCTGTAAATTGTTCTTTATTTTAATTGTGTATTGTTTCTGACTGGATCTTTTTTATGCTGCTGAGGTCCCCACTAAGTTCCTTGAGCATCCTTATAACCAGAGTTTTGAACATTGCATCTGGTAGATTACTTATCTCCTTTTCATTTAGCTATCTTTGTGGAGTTTTGATCTGTTCTTTTATTTGGGCCATGATTCTTTGTCTCTTAGTTTTGGCAGCCTCCTTGTGTTTGTTTCTATGTATTAGGTAGAGCTTCTTTGACTCTCTATTTTGGTAGTGTGATATAGTAGGGTCCAGTGGCACAACTATTTTGAGAGTCCAGTGACTCTCTATTTTGGTAGTGTGATATAGTAGGGTCCAGTGGCACAACTCCCCTATCACTCAAGTTGGGTACTCAAGGTACACCCTTCCTGTGGGCTGAGCACACCCTCCTCTTGTAGTTGAGCCTTGGTCATTGTTGGCAGATCAATGAGAGGAATTCACCCAGGCCAGTCAGTTGCAAGGATTGGCTGTGACCACTGACCACCAACCTCTTCCCTTTGTGGAGGATCAGCTGTGCAGGAGCAGGCTGGTGGCTTACCAAAGTTGTCTTTAGTTATCCATTGGTGTGCTGGCCCTGGGATTTCCCAGGTGGTATAGGCCAAAGTCAGCCCCTACCTGTGTTTTGCCCTAGGGCACACTGTCTGAGCTCTAAAGCAATCTCAGATGGCTGCTGCTTCTGCTGGGCTTGGAGAGTCCCAAAGTCAAGCTGTGAATCTAAGCTGGCTGTTGCTAGTGCCAGGCCTGGGGCTTAGCGAAGTCAGCTGTTACTTATGTGATAAGATTTAGGAAGTTGGGAAGCATGAGCCAAGACCAGCCATTCATATGGAAAAGCAGCTTGGTGGGCTGCTAAATTGGGTGGGGCAGAGTCTCCGAGATCTCTGAGGCAGGTGAGTCAAACAGTGGTATCCAGGTTGATGGTCTCAGATAAGCACCAGATTACCAACTCTGTGGGGGGGGCGGGATTTAGCAAAGGGACTACAGCCTCTGCTCACCTTGATGCCAGACACTTCAATTTCTCCTTGTATACCACTGGTGCTTTTCAAGCTGCTACTTCAGTGCTGGAGCTGAGAGGGAGTAAGTCTGGGTCAGTGAGTCTGCGCATAGGTAAAGAGGAACTCTGTGATTTCTTTAATTCTGTTGTTGTCAGACTTCCATTCAACTTGATTTCTGATGGTTCTGAGTGATGGTTATTTTATAATTTAGTTGTAATTTTAAGGTGGTTTGCAAAGAGGTGAGCCATGTTTGCCTGTGCCACCATCTGGAATCCAGACCAGTTTAGATGACTTCACTGAGAACTTGAAGTTTTTCTGTATCAACTTGAGGTGATAATTAACCTTTCACTAATTGCATTTCCTAGCAAAGAACTCTTTAAATGACAAATTTTCATTTCTAAGGAATTTCTTGCCATTTGTTCTGTTCTCTAAAGTGATGTATATTTTTCTATGGCAAAAAATAGCAACCCCGATTGTCACTGATTTTTGAGAAATGTTTATTTTTAGCCCCAAAGCTCCTTAAAACTCTCCATCTCACTTTTTATCACTTCATAAACTGCCATCATCCATTCAGTCATTCAGGGTTAGATCATGGTTATTATATTTTAAAATCATTATTTTTCTTCTTCAAACTGGCAAGTGTTTCTCAAAAGTGGACAGTTTTTCTGCTTTTCAAAGAAGACATATTTCGTATTAAGATGACATCAATACTGTGACTTGCTAACCTTGATTAAATTAACTTTCTATTCTGAAACTACCCCATATTATATTTCTCCCTTGAGCTTAGACAAAATTAGTATTAATTTGTATTGTCCTTAAGTTGTTTTTCCACCTTTAGAAACTTCAAATATATTTCTGACACTTAAAGAGAGAACTATGTCAACAACTTCAGCAAATTTCCTTCTGTGTGTTATAAATAAATCCCATACAGACCTATTCAAAATTTCTTTCTTTCATTTCTCAGTCTTTCTTTATTAAATCAAAAGTATCTATTATATAAGTGGCTTTTACCTCATGCTGCAGATTTGGATTATTTCATAAAGCATTTTGGTTTTGAAACTTGAAAGAAATTCATTTTTATTATTATGAACAAATTTATAATTTTCTTAGATATTTGATTCAAATCATGGCATCATGCTGTAATGAAATCCTGGTTGAGCTTAAAAATAGCCAACTTTTATTTTCTCCCTAACCCAAATCCTTAAAGTACTATATCATTAACCTGAATTACTTATCTCAACCTTGACTAAGGTTGAGAGCTCCAAGTATAAAAATAATCACTGGAAGACCATTAAAGTGAAAATTATCTGGCTGCAACCTTAGATGACTATGAACATCTGCAACAAACTTCATTATATAATACTAGGGAAGAGGGGTCCTTGGGCACACTTAAGAATCACTGAATGAGCCTGGTACAAAACACATTCACAGAGCTATACTTTTGCTACGGCAGCTCCTTAACATATCTTTAGTTTTATTGGGGTGAAAATCTGATAAATGTATTAAATTATGTAATCATTATCACAATCCAACTTTAGGATATATCCTTTAGCTACAAAAATTTTCTTATGTTCTCTTACAGGTTGGTATTTGCTTAGATAGTTTCTATGTCTGCCTTTCCTGCACATTTCATACAAATGGAAACAACCACAATATGGTCGTTTCGATCTAGCTTCTTTCACTTTGCGTAATGATTTGTGATCTATCCATGCTATAGTGTGTATCAGTGTTTTTTTCTTTTTCATTGATGAATAGTATTTCTTTATGCAGATTTAACATATTTTAAAAACATGTATTCTCCTGGAGACAGACAACTGAATGATTTTAAATTTTGGGCCATTAAGAATAATACTGTGACCAGCCATGAAGGATTCCAGCAGCAGAAGAAACTGTTCCATTTTGTGGAGATAGTCCTCAGAATATTAGCATATTTATGGCTTCATTTCTCTTTTGTTACTGTATTACATTAACACTTTTTTTGTTGTTTTTTTAAATAGCCACAGTTTTATTCTTGGTATGTTGGTCAGACTGTGTAATTTGTTGTCTAAAGCCTTTGATGCCAGGTAAACAGGAGCAAGTTTTTATATTCGTTTATTGTGGTAGCTTAAAAATTTCTAGATCATTCCTAACTTTGGAATAATCCTTGTAAGAACAAGCAATTATGATATAAAATGTAAATGGAATTAATTATATCAGAAAGAGGGCTAAACAGGATTAGACTAGCCACTTTGCTGTGGATTTCACTCCAGATACCTTTGGGAATGTTTGAGTGTTAATAGTCACTGCAGTGTCTGGTCTCCACTCAAATTCCAGAAGTGAGATGCTATATCCCATATGTAAATTTTCTCTTTGCTGCTTATTAATAACATGCCTGTCAACCAATGAAACCAATGAAGATTTAAGGACTGAGTTTCAAAAGATTTTGTCTTCTGTGCTGATGGCTTGCCATGCCGTTGATTAAAATATATTTTTCTCCCAGGGATAAGAAAGGTATTCTAGCAATACATTATCATCAGTCCTTAAATGACAGTAATCATCTTGGCACTTACCTTAAAATTACCCATCACTTGTAATTTAAAATCTTCCCATTAGAGTACCCTTCACATAGAATTTTATGTACTGTCCTGTTAAGTACAGTTGTTGCCCACTATTTTTACTTGCTGATCTGCATCTTCTCCCTTGCACCATTGGTATAGATGATAATGTTAAGAAAATTTAACTGAATCTTTAAAATGTTATAAAAGGTATCCTGCTTTTTAATCTATGCATCTTTGGGATTTTAGAAATGATTTTACTCTTTGATATAAAAAGGAACTGGTTTAAGAGTTGGAAACTCTGAACCTGTGTGTGTGTGTGTTTGTGTGTGTGTATATGCAATAAAACGGCATGGGCTGAGGAAAAATAAAGAGTAATGCTGTGAACATTTATGTGTGGGTTTATGTGAACATCATTGTTTTTATTTTTCTTGGATTATTTTTAAGTAATAGATTTTAAAGACCACCTATTTCACACTCAAATATTTATTTCCATAATCAAAATTATGTTAAAATAATTTTAGTCCCCAAAGAAGTTATTTACATATGTTGATTATGTTACATTTAGTATACAGTTTATGACTCATGTGCCAGAAATCTGTAGTTGTCTAATCTAAGCATCATGTTGCCTTCTCCTTAGGTAACAGAATTTGTTTTACTGGGTACATTGTCACTGAATCAAGATTTCCTGAGTTACGTACGTTGCAGTTAAATGTGGCCATGCCAAAATTTAGCCCAAATATCTCAAAATATTAGGTTTGTTTACAGATTACTTTTGTATTGTTATGAATAACAAAATTTACATGATCACCCATAAACTTTCAATTTAGAACTTATTTTCCAGAGTGAATTGAGATAAAACAAGAGGGAAAAAGTCATAATACATACTATGTGGTGTTCTCCCTGATTTTAATGCCTTTATAAATTTTCTCCTAAAATTAAGAAATTATGTCTTAGATAATATCAATCTAAAATATCAAAGCTTTTTTGTGAAGGTTTTAACTTTCATGATTATGAAATTACTAGTATTTTTCTTAATAAAAATATTATAACCACTAAACTGTTTTCAAAACCTTTATGTTAGCAAAGGTTCTCAAATTTATTATATATTTTCACTACTTTGTAAATAGTGAATATAAGTAAAAATTTTCACTTTTTATTTCTTAATTTAAAAAATTATTGATTTTCAGAAAGAGAGAGAGAAAACATCAATTTGTTGTTGCCCTTATTGTTATAGCCATTGGTTGATTCTTGTATGTGCCTCGGCCAGGAATCAAACCTGCATGCAACCTTGGTGTATCAGGATGATGCTCTAACCAACCAAGGTACTCAGGCAAGGCCAAATTATTTTCTTATTTTATTTTATTTTTTATTATATTTTATTTTTTAAATTTACACCTGAGGATATGCTTATTGATTTTAGAGAGAGAGAGGAGAGAGAGAAAGAAAGAGAAACATTGATGTGAGAGAGAAACATCTATTGGTTGTCCCCCATATGTGCCCTGACCTAGGATTGGACATGCAACCTAAGTCCTGACTGAAAATCAGACCTGCAACCTTTTGGTGTACTGGACGACACTCCAGCCAACTGAGCCACCTGGCCAGGGAGGGCTATTTTCACTTTTTAAAACAAAATTTTTTATTTTGGGATAATATTAGACTTACAGAACATTTGCAAAGAAAAGAAAATAGTTTCCATATATCTAACTTCAAGTATCCCTCATTTTAACATCTTATATTGCTACGGTACATTTATCAGAACTAAGAAACAACATTGGTACATTACCATTAAATAAATTCTGGGCTTCATTTAGATTTCACCAGTTTTTCCATTTGCATCTTTTTTTGTTTTCCAGGATTCAATTCAAGGTAACACACTGCATTAAATTCTTATGTCCTCTCATTGTTCTCTGGCCTGTGATGTTTTCTAAGTCTTACCTTGTTTTTTGAAGGCTTTGGTAATTTTGAGGAGCCCTGTCCATGTGTCCTGTAGAATATACCCCAATTTGGGTCTGTCTGATGTTTTCTCTTTTGCCTATTCTGGGGTTATAGGCTTTCAGGGAAGAAAACCACAGAGGTGAAGTGCCTTTCCTGCCACATCACATGGGGAGTACATCCTATCCACATAATATCAATGACGATGCTCAGCTCTGTCAGTTAGTTAAGGTAGTGTTTGCTAGGAGTCTCTCCTCTAACACAATCGTTTTCCCTATTTAACTCTTTGAAAGAGTCATTAAGCCCAGCTCACCCTCCTTGAGGAGGAATATTTATAAATACAATTTAGAATTCTCCTGTAAGAAGATTTGTTTTTTTCTTCCTCATTTACTGATTCATTATAAATAGTTTCCTGTTGACAATTTTTTTCTTCATTATATGTATTATGTAATCTAATAACTTCAGAATATTTTATGATTAGTCAGGGTTCCCAAGGGGGGAAAAACATTAGGATATACATTTGTATACACACACATGCACATATACACATCATATGTATACATATACATATACATATACAAATACTTATACAATGAGAAAGAGAAAGTGTTAGTTCAAGGAACTGTGACCCGGCAAGTCTGAAATAGGACAGGACAGCAGGCTGGAAGGACTTGGACAGGAGTTGATGCCACAATCTTGAGGCAGAATTTCATCTTTGAGAAAACTTGGTTGTTGTTTTTAAAGCCTTTCAATTAATTGGAAGACTCACCCACATGAGCAAAGGGAACCTTTACCTGAGGTCAGCTGATTGCAGGTGTTAACCACTTTGCAAAATACCTTCACAGCAACACCTAGACTGGCGTGTGGTTGCATAACTGAGTCAGGATGACACATAAAACCAACTGTCATGCATAGACAATATTTGTGTTCATACAAAAGAATACATCAGTACTAGTTTTCATTTTTGTCCTTCTAAAGTAAACTCAAATCAACTTTATTTTTTACCATTTGCCTATTTATCTCCAAATAACTCAATAAAATAAAATATGTAGAGCTGCATGATCACTTGGGCAATCGAACTTTGATAATTTTCTGAAAAAGAAAAGGAATAAAGAAGAAAATTTTACCCCACAGGAAGAAACAGCTGCTCTGTCTAAGCCTAGATTCCCCCCAAACAGAGCCTGAGATAATAGCTTGCATGCAGTTTATTAGGGAATGTTACCTTAGGATGCAAGAGGGAGGGACAGATGTATCTACTGAGGTGGCCTATGTTGTAAGTGATGGGTATGTAATCTCATTAGACTTTCTGAGGAATCTTATAAAGTGTGTCTCTGAGTTGACTTCCATGCCTATTAGTCTGTGGGAACCACCCTGGTAA
Organism: Sturnira hondurensis; assembly: GCF_014824575.4. Classification (NCBI taxonomy): domain Eukaryota; kingdom Metazoa; phylum Chordata; class Mammalia; order Chiroptera; family Phyllostomidae; genus Sturnira; species Sturnira hondurensis. The sequence goes on from NW_028081539.1 coordinate 1,817,186, forward strand.
AAATAAGAAATAAATAAAAATAAAAGTATGAGGTCCAAATGGCCTTCTAAGGGACTGAGGCAGAAAGCATGCGGACCTTTGCAAGCTCAGGTGAGGTGCCATTCGGTTGAGCCTACAAGAAGACAGTTAAGCCTTTGGGAAGCTGGAACAGTGGCTGGAGTGACACATGAGGGAAACAGGTTATGCAGAGATTTGCAAGAAGTGGATGAGTATGTTCCTAGGTTGTGTGATCATTTTCAACAAAATTACTTACTTCACTGTCAATAGAAAATCTGATATTTTATAAAATAATTAGCATATTATTTAAGCCCTGGCTGATATAGCCCAGTGGATTCAGCATGGGCCTACAAAGCAAAGGGTCATGGATTTGATTCCCAGTCAGGGCATATGTCTGGGTTGTGGGCCAGGTGCCCAGTAGGGGGCGTGCAAGAGGCAACAATACATTGATATTTCTCACCCTCTTTCCTTCCCTTTCTCTCTCTCTAAAAATAAAATAAATAAAATATAAAATCTTAAAAGATATATTATTTAATTCCTCACAAGCAAACACATCCATTTTCTCACTGGCTTGGGTGGAGTGTTTGGTCTACAACGGAAACAAAATGGCTGAAGATATATTTTTTTTAATGTGAAAAATAATTTTCTCTTAGACATTTGAAAATTCACTATTTAAACCTATAGTATAGCTTCCTGACTGAGCCTCCTGACTGCTTTATCTCTCCCACCCAACACGTATGGCGTTCTTCTGTCAGGTGTATCTGTTTATTCCATTCCTTTTGAACAAACGAATGTATCCTACTGCACATTTTGATAACATGAGATCTAATTTTGAGCCTTAGCATACTGCTTTCATCATTTGAATAACTCCCAGGACTTGGTTATCAATTTGTAGTGCTCTTGACTCTGAGACAGAAACTGTTTTATACCCCTGATACCCTTGTTGTTAATGCCCATAGTCTGTCAAATCACAGTACCTCAATATGACAATACTTCAGAACCATTTGCTTTAAAACTTTACTTCTTTTTCTTGGCTTGACATTTTGTACATGAACTATTTGGTCACAAATATATCCTGCATATATTTTTAATTCAAAAAATTTAGACTATTGACAAATCTTTCAACAAACATTTTCCCTGAATTTCAATAAATATTTTCTCTGCAACTAATACTATAAGTGAAAAGATCCTATAATTATAATTTCCAGGTAAAAAAAGTATAAACTGTAGCATGTAGCCTTCCTCTTAGTCCATCTCTTGTCAGAATTTTTTTCTTGATATGTTTTTAATTGTTTCTTGAATTTTCGTGATCTCATCCAAATCACTGCAAATGTTTCAGAGAAGTGCCAGAATTTTACATAATTTCCTGATTAATAAAGACAGCAAAATCCATTGTGTACCCACCAAGTCCCAAATACCATGCTAAGTATTGCACATACAGTATCTCACTCAGTCCACATGAAGCAGATCAACGGAAGACACCGATGCTTGTACAGTGGCTGAGCTTGTCTATGACTGCAGAGCCATTATGAGAGTAAAGTACATGGTTTGTCTCTCTCCACAAGCAATGTGACAAACCTAAATTTGGAGACCTTTCAAAAGCTGGTACCACTCTAACAATATTTTGTATTTTGGCCTGTCACACGTCACTCTCTCCACTCTAACTCTTTGTGCACTTCTCACATCAGGGCTTCTGAGCTTTACCATTTTGGCATGAATTTCTGTAACTTTCTCAGAGCCTCAATGTCTGCCCTAGTTTAAATACACTGTGTTCTTTCTTTTTACCACCGAGGAAAAATGTACCTTACCGCCCTACCGCTGTTAAATACTACCACCACTCTCATCCCACCGTTTCTTTATTGCTTCTGGCTCCACTAATATACTTTGTTTTGAATTCTTTTCTTTCTCACCTGTAACTTAATTACTTTCTTTCTAGTTCCTCTCTTCTCCATGAAAACATGCTTAAATGTCTCCTGTTTTTTATACTAGTTTGAAACTGATGATATTCCTCTAAAAACTTTTTGACTCTTTTTTAAGATTGGAATGGTGATGAGAAGGAAACTGAGCCTTTACATTAAGCTACCCATGGGCCCAAGGTGTGCAGAACTGATAAGGGTGGAGACTGGGGAGGCCACATCTGGCCAAAGCCATAAAAACAAGTGGGATTTAGACTAATAGAGAAAAGGAGAGGGGTATTCTAAATTAAGGAGGTAGAATGGGCAAAGAGGGACTGGTTTTTGCACATGCAACAGATAGTAAAGTCATTAACCTTTATCAGCAGAAAGAAAAATTGAGCATAGTTTACCAGAGAGCCTCAAATTCCATCCAAGGGGTTGGAAATAAATTCAAACATCTGGAATTCAGAAGATAAAACTGATTCTGAAAATACTGTGGTGGAAACATCAGAAAAATATAACACCTAATTGATGCTGGATGGAGAGGTGTACAGGCAGGATACAATAAAATATAATGAAAAATAATTCCCTAACTTCAAGAATGATAAACCTGGAGACTGATAGTCCTTATGGAGTGGTTTAATTTGTGGGAGAACATCAAAGAAAAGTACTCATATTGACATTCCTGAAAGCTAGGAAATTTCTAACGTTCTCAGAAAAAAAAGATTTGGTATTCAAAGGTCAGTTTCATAATAGTTTATTTTAAAAATTAAAATTCTACAGGCATACACACTAAAATGTGGAAGTTATTTCAAGTTGCGATGCATTTAAATGTACTAATTTGTGTAAATCACTTGTGTATTCAAATAGTTGACCTTTTGTGACTAGATCAATAGTCTCAAGGTGATCTTTAAATATCAGCCTCATTTTCTGGATATCAAATTAGCTTTCTAATCAACTAATTTTTTTTAACTCTTAGAAAGTTAATCTAAGAAAATGAAGACCTGTTACTTCTCGATTCCCTGCTACTTCTTTTTTCTTAAACTTGTGTTTAGGTTTGGATCCCAATGTTTTACCTTGACATGTGAATAGAGAAAGAATCCAATACTCAAATATCCAATTAAGAGATGAATATATCAACACCTGTGATGGACTTACCTACTCATCATTCGACTCATCAGAAATTTTCTCCTGTCTTTGATCTAAAACCATGTAGGAATTTTCCTTTCTTTCACTTACCATTTATTACTGTATTATTTATTGAGCACCTAAAAAGTACTAGAACTATTAACTCGGCAGTAACATAGCACTTTGGGAGACTATATTCTAGTGTGTAGAAACTGAAAGTAAGTGACTGAATAAGCAACTACATAAATGAATACAAAAAAGAAGGAAGGAAGGAAGGAAGGAAGGAAAGAAAGGAAGAAAGAAATAAAGTTTAATTTCTAATTATAGAAGCTGCTTTAATTAAGGCATTGTGACAGAAAAATGTGTGAAGAGGAAAGTCAACATTAAATTGAATGGTCAGTAAAGTCCTTTCTGAAAACAACTTTTCTGAGACAAGGCCTGAAGAATAAAAGAGATAACCAGTCTAAGACCCAAGTGAAGAATATTCCAGAAAGAGAAATTAAGAATTAAAAGCAAAAACTATAAAAATCTTAGAAATAAATATACAAATAAGTCTGCATGACCTTGTATTTGCCACCCAGAATGGGGGAAAATATTTGCAAATCATATTTCTGATGAAGAACTTATATACAGAATATATAAAGAACCCTAACAACTCAATAATGAAAAGAGAAATAATACTTAAAAATGGATAAAGGATCTAAATAGGCGTTTCTACAAACATAATATACAAATAATAAATACGCATAGGCAAAGATGCTTGACATTATTAGTCAAGGAAACAGAAATATCAAAACCACAGCAAGATGCTACTTTACACCAAGTAATAATACTATAATAACAAATACCTTTTGACTATAATAACAAAATTCTATTGTAATAAAATAAGAATTTGCAAAGTATGAAGTGACTGAAACTCTTATATACTGCTTTGGGAATGCAAAATGGTGAGGCCACTTCAGAAAAGAGATTGACAGTAGTAACCCAGTTAAACGTACAGTTACCACAGGACTGAGGAATTCCACATCTCAGTGTTATTCATAATAGCCAAAAGGTAGAAACAGACAAGTGTGTGTGTTAGAGGAAGCCAGAGGAGCAGGGGCGGGGTGGTGGGGGGAGAGGGAGAGAGAGAAAGAAAGGAGTACCAACTGGCTAGATCACTTAGGGTGGAAGGGAAAGCATTATTTGTGGCAAACACCTCTGCCTGGTAGAAGAAAGGAAAAAAGAATGTGAGATGACCCTTCTCTTTCCTATGTTGGGGCAGAGAAAGGTAATTGAAAGGGTTTGGAAAAACTGAAATTTAGATAATTTAAGTAATATATCATAAACTAGACTCGGACAAAATTATCTTGCAATTTTAACTCCTCAGACCCTAATTCCAAAACAGAGATAATGCAAAGGCATTCCTGGAGTAAATTGCTTCTGCCATGGTTTTGTGGACTGATAATTGACTAGAAGGAATGAGAAGGCAAACCACTGCCTTTGTTCCCACAGTAGGCAGCCTGGGGGAGGGGATGTGGTGTTGAAACGAGGTGGGACTTTATAAAGGTACATTTCTTAACTCCCTACCTCAGCCATGAGAGTTTGGCATATATTTTAGACACAGAGTATGGCTCAGCTTATAGATGAACAGATTTTATTGCATCGCCAGGTTCCTACTATCAATACATATGATGCATAGTGTCAGGAGTGGAAATAAATATAATGTAAACTTTTGTTAGTAGAAGATCTGCATTAATTTCTGTGGGACATGTATGAGACTATGGACGATGTAATATTAAATCAACATTAGCTACAAAGAGATGATGAAGTCTCCATGAGAAAATCAATCATAATAATGCCTTGCATTTGTATTACACTTGAATGATTACCACAAGTAATCACAGAGCTGAGCTCATTTCATTTTCACAACAGCCTTGTAATCTAGGCAAAATAGCAATTACACTATTTTAACAAGTCAAGATAATTCATGTGTCAAAGTTTTCTAAGTAAATAAGCGAGAACTTACTGAGTACACATCTAGTGCTCTCTCATACCACAGCTGTTTCCTGTAGCAGGAAAACCAGGAATTGAGGGAGATGTGTGCTGAATCCCTTACTTGGCTAGCAAGAACCCCACACCTTCATTACAACTGGCATTATCTGCTTTCCTGTCTTAGGATTTTAAGGCCATCACCTGAAGAAGAATGCCCTAGGGCAACTCTCAGAGGTGCCTAATAAATAGGCAGAATCTTATCAAGTCAATGGAATTTTTAATTTTTTGTTTTAGTTTTTTAAAGTCCACAAATACAGTCACCTTTAAACTGCAGAACATAATTCTGATGCCAAAATTCAGCATTAATATTAGGCTTTCTATGACTTAAAGCTAATTACTGAGATTATGAAACTGTCAATGATATGATGAAGTTTAGGAATAGCTTCTAAGGTAGTCCTCAAGTAATTAGTTAATTAGTGTGTATGTATGTTTAATCTTTGTTTCTTTTCCACATTTGAATAAAAATAAATGAAAATACAAGCACTAAACTGTAAGGTTCATTAATAAGTAGCTTATAATCAATAAGTAAATGACTATAGGTACTATACTTACTATAATAATTTCTAAATCTATTATTGAAATAATTATATTAAATTAACTAAATTTTATAATTTACCACTGTAGGTCTTACTCTTGGCCTAAAAAACGAATTGTAGCAAACAGTATGAATTGACTACTTTCACTGGATCATTAGATAATTATAAATTATAATTTTATTTTAGTGTTACATTTTAGGATTGGCTAAACATTTATTACTGAAACCAAGAACTTTCGGAGACACTTAGAAGGATATGGTCATATGAAATTGTTAATTCTTTAAAACTGGAATGCTTGTCTTTTTTTTTAATTATTATTTTTTTATTTAACTCTTGTTCAAGTACAGTTTTCTTTCTTGTATTTCCAGCCCTGCCCACCCCCAGTGCTCCCCACCTCCCTGCCATCTCTGCCCCCCACCTTAGTTATTGTCCATGTGTCCATTATACTTCTTCATGTGAGTCCTTCCCCTTTTTTCCTGTGATTCTCTCCCCGCTCCCCTCTGGACCCTGTCAGCACGTTCCGTATTTCAGTGTCTTTGGTTACATTTTGCTTGTTTGTTTATTTTGCTGTTTAGATTCCTGTTAAAGGTGATATCATATGGTATTTGTCTTTTACTGCCTGGCTTATTTCACTCAGCATAATGCTTTCCAGTTCCATCCATGATGTTGCAAAGGGTAGGAGCTCCTTCTTCCTTTCTGCTGCATAGAATTCCATTGTGTAAATGTACCATTGTTTTTTTTTCCCAATTTTTTATTTAATTATTTTTCAAGTACAGTTTTCTGTCTATTACTCCCATCCCATCCCACCCCCCATCCTCCCCCCTCCCTCCCATTTCCACCCTTCTCAGTTGTTGTTCATGTATCCTTTATATAGGTTCCTCTAAATCCCTCCCTTATTTCCCCTGAAATTCCCTCCCCTCTCTCCTCTGGTCACTGTAAGCCAGGTGTTGAAGGACAAATACCATATGATCTCACCTCTAACAGGAAGCTAAACAACAAAACAAACAAGCAAGCAAAATATAACCAAAGACACTGAAATAGAGAACAGGCTGACAGTGTACCATTGTTTTTTGATCTAGTCATTGACCGATGGGCATTTAGGTTGCTTCCAACTCTTGGCTATCGTAAATTGTGCTGCTATGAACATCGGGGTGCATAGGTTCTTTTGGATTGGTGTTTCAGGGTTCTTAGGATATACTCCTAGCAGTGGAATTGCTGGGTCAAAAGGCACATTCATTTTTAGTTTTCTTAGAAAATTCCACACTGCTTTCCATAGTGGTTGTACCAGTCTGCAATCCCACCAACAGTGAACTAGAGTCCTCTTTTCCCCACAACCTCTCCAACACTTGTTGTTTGTTTCTTTGTTCATGGTAGCCATTCTGACTGGTGTTAAGTGGTATCTCATTGTGGTTTTGATTTGCATCTCTCTGATAGCTAGTGATATCGAGCATCTTTTCATGTGTCTCTGGATCCTCTGTATGTCCTCCTTGGAGAAGTGTCTGTTCAAGTCCTTTGCCCATTTTTTAATTGGGTTGCTCATCTTCTTTGAGTAGAGTCATGTGAGTTCTTTGTATATTTTGGAGATTAAACCTTTGTCTGAGGTGTCATTGGCAAATATGTTTTCCCAAACTGTTGCTTCTCTTTTTATCTTGATACTGTTTTCCTTGGCCATGCAGAAGCTTTTAAGTTTGATGAGATCCCATTCATTTATTCTTTCCGTTATGTCCCTTGTTCTAGGGGACATATCAGTAAAAATATTGCTGCGTGGAATATCTGAGATTTTCTTGCCAATGCTCTCCTCTAGGGCTTTAATGGTTTCCCGGCTTATATTTAAGTCTTTTATCCACCTTGAATTTATTTTGGTGTATGGTGTAAGTTGGTGCTTGAGTTTCATTTTTTTGCATGTGGCTGTCCAGTTCTCCCAACACCATTTGTTGAAGAGGCTTTCTTTACTCCATTTTTTGTTTGTCTTTGATATACTACAGGAAATATTTTGCAAATGTATACAAAAATAAATTGAGATAAAGCGCAGATGCTCACTGACATAGTTCAAAGCTTCAGTGGCTTGATGCTGAGATGCTGAGTGTAGTTCCAAGAAAGGAGCTTGGCAGGGCTGCTCTTGCTGTGGGGTGGTGAGGCGGGGGGAGGGAACTAGGGGTAGGGGGGTGGCAGGGGTGGAATCCTGCCTCTATAATGGTTCCTGCAAAAAACAAACAAATACGCCAAAAGAAAACACTGAATGCTATTGTCACTTTTCATCTTTTTTGTAAAAGTGGAAATCTTCTGGATTTTTTCAGTTAGCATAAGCAGGTGCTAATTAGGTATTTCTTCAAAATGAATTGGCCTAAAGAGAACGTTAAAAAGCAGGAAGAGACCTGATTTCTTCTCTCAGTAGTGAACACATACCTGGCATAGGAGCATTGAATAAATATTTAATGAATCAAATTGAGAGCAATGAATTACCACATTCAAGAGACTTGAGGTTTGATTTTACATGATGGATATTACAGTATTCCAGCTAAATAAATTCCAATAGGTTCAGAAGTAAAATTAGAAAATAAGTAAACATTAATGGTTAGCAATGTATAGCTATATATTTGTACAAATCTTTTCCTATCCTTTAAAGCCATAATTTGCAAATCACCTTGTAAATGCTAAAATCCTATTGAAAAGTTAGGTTTTTACTATTTATTCCTTTCCCCAGTGGACAGTGTGATTCTTCACACAGAGAACTGTGACAGATCTGTGGGTTCAGATTAGGTTTCTTTGAGTTAAGAGCCTTTAGCAAAATCTATTTTTTCCACAGATCACCCTAGAGAATAAATGCACATATGAATTGCACATTAGACTACAATTGTAATGTTATGTCAGGCATTGATATTTGTTTCACCACACTTGTATACCCAAGGCCTTGTCTATATGTGGCATATACAAATATATAACTCAACAAATATTTTTAGAATACCAAATTTGTAAAAATATTAATATAATCTTCCAGTTTATATCATCTTCTATAATAGTATGTATCAAAAGTAAATTACTGCATTATAAAATTTATTGAGCATCATTCTGTGTAGAAAATTGAATCATATACTTGGAGACAGAACAAAAGGAATATTTTCCAATGATGTTAAAATAAAGCATATGGAATTACTTAAAAGACTCTGAACAGATGTGTTGGCATTTGCGAAACATTATGCAAATAAATTGTTTTTCTTTTCTTTAATTGATGTATAATTATTATACAATATCCTATTAGTTTCAGGTGTACAACACAGTGATTCAATATTTATATACATTAAAAAATGAACACCACAATGTCTAGTTACCACCTGTCACCATACAAAGTTAGTACAGTGTTATTCCCATGCTGTACATTAAAACCCCATGACTGAAAGTTTGTACTTCTTAACCCCCTTCACCCACTTCAGCTCAACTCCTAGCCTCTCTGGTAAACACCAATATATTTTCTGTGTCTATGAGTCTGTTTCTGTTTAGGTGTTTGGTGTTTTTTAACTTGTTTTGCTTTTTAGATTCCACATGTCAGTGAAATTATATGCTATTTGTTTTTCTCTTTCTGACATATTCCACTTAGCATAATACCCTCTAGGTGTCAAATGGCAAGATTCAATTCTCTTTCACTTCTGAGTAGTATTGCATTGTATGCTACACTTTATCCATTCATTTACTGACAGACACTTAAGCTCCTTCCATATCTTAGCGATTGTAAATATTGTTGCAATGAACACAGAGATGTATTTATCTCTTCAAGTTAGTGTTTTTGTTTTCTTAAGACAAATACCCAGAAGTGGAATTGCTGTGTCATATGGTAGTTCTATTTTTAATTTTTTGAAAACTTCCATACTGTTTTCAATAGTGGCTAAACCAATTTAGATTCCCACCAACAGTGCACAAATCTTATCAAGTCAATGGAATTTTTAATTTTTTGTTTTAATTTTTTAAAGTGATTAAAACAAAAAGTGATTTTCTCCCCATTCTAGCCAACACTTGTTATTTCTCATGGCTTTGATAATGGCCATTCTGACAAGTGTGAAGTGCCATCTCATTGTGGCTTTAATTTGTATTTCCCTGCTGATTAAGGATGTTGAGCATCTTTTCACATGCCTATTAATAAATTAATTTTCTTTTACCCACTTGCAACAGAGCTGGCTAGGAAAACAATAAAAGAAGACCCAAGTCAATTATTTTTGGATTTCAGGGCTGTATCCGTCCTTGCACTCAGTTGCACGCTGTGACTCATTCAGTTACTCTTAGGGCATTCTTTTGTCAAAATCTGGAAACATTTCTCCCTTGTTCATTACATTCCCTTTTCTTCCTTCCCCTCTAATCCTAAGACAAACACACAGTATAAATAAGGAAAAACATATTGGGGCCCAGAGTTTTGTTTCATACAAGTGAACTAATCAGAATGTTAGCAATGGTTAGTCTGGTCTCCCCTTTTGTGTTTTCATTCTGTGGCTGGAGCTTCAGGCTCTTTGTAACCCTATGGGGAGTCTTTATGTTGGACATGACCCTTAGCTCAGGCATTTCGACAATATCCAGTGCATTACTTACACCTACTCTACCCTTTGATTAATACCTCACTTAAGGGCTAAGAAAAAAAAATAAGTTGGTATTTAGAAATAGAAAACAAAATTTATAATTGTCAATATACCATCTTCACATCACACAAATGCTCTCTGGAACTGTACAGAATACAAGTAACACATTTATTAAATGTGAAGAAAATTCTTAATATCTCAAGCAGACAGCAATAGGACTCGAAAAATCTCTGATTTTGGTCAATTTGATTTAAAACCATTTAAGTAAATTTCTTGGGAACACAAGGTTTCAAAATATTCTTAATTGTCTGTATCTTTTTAAAATGTTAATATTTTTAGCCTCATATTACTGCTTTTGCTTTTCACCCTAGTTACTAAGATAGTTCACAGCTGGTCTCCATGTTGCAATTTCTCCATTACAAAGTGTCCCCAATACAGCTTGCAGAATAATTTCCCTTAATATTCAATTTAAGAAACCACATTTATTCCAGAGGCCACTTCCAAGAGAATAGATTAGATAAACAGGTGGAATGAGGTGCACTGCTGGACAGCCTAAAGTCTTGAGGAATCAATTTTGGGAAAGAAAAAGAATAATCCTTAGACCTGAGCAGCTAAAATGTAGAAATACATCATTTTTCAGAAAGAGCGTAGAGGTGATCTGGGAGCTCATTCCTAGAAGGAAGAGTGAAAAATAGGAAACAGAAAAAAACCTGGGGAAACTCCACTGGGTACAGGGGGTCTGTTTGAACTGATATATTAAAAATTGTAATATGGTCTACACAGTCCCCTAGGAAACCATCCACCATAGGAGAAGAAGTCTGATTACAGCACAGTGACTTCCACGTGAATTACTCCCTACTCTCACTCCTCAGGTTTTGTTCTGAGTGTCAGAGTGAGGGCGAGCAAATCCTGAGAGTTGTTTCATTGGCCTAGCATCATCAGGCAGAAAGAAGAAAGGTGTCTTTGGTTCCTTCAATTACTTTGTGCAAACAGAGTCTCACAGATGCAGGTGGCTGGGGTTTTTTGACAGTTAAGAAAAATGAGTTATGAGTGAACATACTAAAGCAGATGGGGCAGACAATAGTGGCACCACTACGGGGAAACCAAGAGGATTAACTTAAGAAACTTTGGTGAGAAGCCCAGTTCAGGAGAAAGCCTTAGGGGCTGTTGAGGTGTGGTGAAGCCTGCCTTCCTAGAAGCAATCATTTATTCTGCTAGGGATTTTCTTCCCTCTCGGGATTTCAGCCTGTCTGTGCACTTCTAGTATTTATATTTCTACCCCTGATTTGTAAAATGAATTTCAACTGCATAATAACTCCTCTACCTGTATGACCTACTTGCACCTTGAAACCGGCATGAGAAAACCTAAAGTTATTACTTTGGCTCCAAATGCAGCAACTCCTGGTGACTTGCATGTTTTGATTAATGGCACACACACTCTTCAACTTACACACAATAAAACCTCTGAGACACCTTTGACTCTTTCCAACATCTCCTTGATAAGCTGAAAAATCCGTTGCCTCCAGAATGCTTTTCACTTCCATATTCTGCTATTTTCATTTCCATTACTATCTTTAAGTTAATATTCTTGATGGATGGCAATAGCTCTGATTATTTGGTGAGTGCTTACTTACTGAGGTGTCAGCAGTCAACCAAGGGCCTTTCATAACTTACCTAAGGCAATCCCCAGGAAATCTATAATGAAGGTACTATTGTTTCTGTTTTCCAGATGAGGAAAATGATCCTCAAAGAATTTAATTATTTGCTTGAAGTCACCAAACTAACAAACAACACAGTCAGGAGTTGAGCAAGAACAGCCCAGCTCTGGTGCCCAAAATCTGACACATTGTTATCAGAAAATTCTGTGATATGCAAAACTCCAATTGTGCGTACCTCACAGAAAACCTCCAGTGGCTGTCCTACACAATTCGGTTAAACTCCCCCTCCACAATTCTAGAATTTGCATGTTTTAGTCATAATCTATAGTTTTCACCTTATTACTTTTTCCTCCTGCATAACAACTCTTTTTTAAAAATATTTTATTTATTTATCTTTAGAGGGTAAAGGAAGGAAAGAAGTAGAGAAATATCAATGTATGGTTGCCTCTCGTGAGTCCCCTGCTGGGAACTGGCCTGCAACCCAGGCATGTGGCCTGACTGGGAATCGAACTGCGATCCTGTAATTCGCAGGCCCGTGCTCAATCCATTGAGCTATACCAGTCAGGGCTGCATAACAACTCTTAAATAATCTCTCTAATTTTTCTAATACCATAGCTCAGCATCTATAGTTTCTTCTACCATGATTGCCACCATGTTTATTTCATACTGTCTTTAAAGATACTTTGAAATAAAGTCTTAATGATTAAGATGAAGATTTTCCTGAGAAAATTTTGTAAGGAGGGCATTTTGTCTCTTGGCCCCATATCACACTTGGTCTGTATCACTTAAGACCCTTAGCTTACTTTCACGGTAAACACTTGTGCGTGGGCACTATTCAATTTATCAGAGAGCAATTCTCCTAAAATTGGAAGTTGGCCTCCTCATGAGTCATTTCCACTTCTGTTTTGTACATTGATGAATTAATTAACTAATTAATTGCAGAGTGAATTAAACTGAGCTGACAGAAGGGTAAAAGAAAAGTGTTTGATATGGGAAATACCTGGACAGAGGCAAAGAGCAGCAGGGCCGAGGGAAACAGCAACATTTAAAAGAGGACGGAATCATAACTGGCACATAGGCGCCCAAGCAGGAAGGGAGAGATCAGGCTTGCAGCCCTGTCCTGGTGGAGTTGTGGGCGATGTCGTTTGTAGGCTGGAGGGAAACTGCGAGCAGTGCGTGAAGCTTCCAGTGTGTTTTCTGACAGTACAAAGAATGTTAGGACAGAGATGTTTTGAGGGAAATACAGAATATGTGTGACTCATACTGCATGTTTCAATTTTATAAATAAATTGTTAACAGAGTCATCTTCGGGGGCTAAAGAAGAAACAACAAGATTACGACTTAAAGAGGAGGAAACACATATCTAGTATCTCCTATGGGAAAGGACATTAGAACCCAACAGAGATGGAGAAAAGTGCTGATCTGCAGCAAGGAGACTCCGCTGAAGGCAGGTCTAGTAAATTCTAGTGAAGCCAGTGAGCATGATTTTCTTATATCCACAATGCTTAGGTGTTAGAACAGTTATGAGACATTGTTATCATATAACACTATGAAATTACACAGAAATGGTTAATACTGAATATAGTTTTTAAGTAAATTGTGTTGAATGTGTGTATATACAGAATCAATTTTGACACTTTGTAGCATTTAATTCTATGATATAGTGTATTTTAGAGGTAAGGTATATATGTTTAGATATACTAATTGAATATAAGTAAGTTATATATCAATTAAACATAACATATGCACATATTATTCAAATGCCAGATTACATATGAGAGGAGAGCATAAATGGTGATACTTTTTCTAAGAAAATATCATGTTAATATTCAAATGCAGGTGCCTATAGTAATAAGTATATTTGATTGGGACAATAATGATCCAAACAGCTCAATATGTTATAATTTTTCTAGAATAAAAAGCTACCTTTTTAATGATAACAACTTCTGCTTGAATATGGATCCCTTTTTCATTTTCTATCTTCTAAAGTCTTCCCTTTTTCATTTTAACATATGATATTTACATATACTTTGCTTTTTATAAAACTAGTTTTCTTTATTATACAGTCACATCTTTTTTTCTAAATAATATACACTTATGCATATAACAAGCACTGATCAGAAGGTGCTACTGAGCACTCCTGTTCACCATTGAACAAACAAAATCTCTGTATGGTAACATTTATAAAAGGTCATTTACATTTGTGATTAAGTTCAGTTCTCAGCCTGCAGGTTTCTTATGCAAAACCTTTGCCCTCTTCTTCATCATAGCTCTAATTGGCTACAGTACTGCCTGTCTTATCCTATTTTTAAGTAGGCAAATTAAGAAATATTCTACTTTTGTTGCACAGTCACTCGGCCAAAAATCAATCATATATCAATCTTATTTTGACTCTGGACTCAAATTTTATGAGCTATCTCTCCTATTGCTTGTGAACAATTCTTTGCTTTCTATTCATTTGTGTAATTCTTCATTCATATTTATTGGTACATACCCTATGGCAGCCACTGAACTAAACCATCATGAAACAAAGATATATGGGATCCTCTATCCGGAGGAGCAAATACAAGAATCTACCTTCTAGTTTTTCAGGGACCATAACTTGCCTTCAAGTTACAAACTTGCTTGCCCTATTTTCTCCTCAACCTCATGATGAGATTTTGTCAGTTCTCAAGTTAACAGTTGAGGTTTCACAACCCACCCATCACACAATCCTTCCACTGGTCTGCATAGTATGCATTGATATCACTCATCGGAATCTTCATCCTAGAAGTGCACCCTTGACCTCCAACTCATGTCATTTTCTTGTCTTTTCTATTCACACAGAGTCAGAGCCCCAGAACTTTCCAAAAATCCTCCAAAAAGAAAACATCCAATAACCCCAGCAGTTTTTTCAGACCCATTTCTCCAGGATTGATTTTCTGGCATACTTTTTCATCCTTTTACTTTTAACCTATTCATTTCTTTGATTGGAAAGTGTGTTATTTGCAGAGAGTATAGAGTTGGATCAATTTATTTTTTTCATCCAATCTGACACTCTCTGCCTTTTGAAGAGAATGCTTAATCGTTTTATACTTAGTACTATCATAGGTTGTTTGGATTTACATCTGACATTTTACATTATATTTATTGTCTCTCATGGCTTTTGTTCCTCTGACCCTCCTTTTTTGCTTTCTTTTGTATCCAGTGGTTATTTTAGTGGAAAATTTTAATTTCTTTGCTGACTTTTAGTTATATTTTTCAGTTGTTTTTTAGTGATTGTTCTAAGGCTTAGAATATACATTTTATCAAAATGTTCTTCAGATTTGCCCTGGCTGGTGTAGCTCAGTGGACTGAGCATGGGCCTGTGAAGCAAAGGGTGGCAGGTTCGATTCCCAGTCAGGGCACATGCCTGGGTTGCAGGCCAGGTCTCCAGTAGGGGACACATAAGAGGCAACCACACATTGATGTTTCTCTCCCACTCTTTCTCCTTCCCTTCCCCTCTCTCTAAAAATAAATAAATAAAATATTTTAAAAAAATGTTCTTCAGATTTATGCTTAGTTATAGTAAAATGTGAGAACTTTACTCCTACATCACTCGATTTCTTACCCACCATTTTGTGTTATTACTTTACGCCAATGGTCTATATATGTACAAATCCAACCATATATGTTTTCAATGATTGCTTTAAGCAATCTTAATATCTCTTTAAAAAGTTAAAAAGAAAGTGTATATTTTAAAAGTTTGTTATATTAAACTTATTTAGCAGATCTCATTAATTTTTTTCAAATACAGAAAAATTATTTACAAAATTTTTAATTAAGGTTAACAATAAGCATATACAAATAAGCATATTCATAAACTTATTAGAAGAGGAAATAAAGTGCTTCTCTTGGGTTCCTGAAATATTGCTTCATTGTTGCTCACCTATATCTTGTTATTCCTTATCAGGCTCTGCAGACTTTTTAGTATCCAAGAAGAAATTATTATAGAAATAATAACTTTCTTATTACTTCTTTAAAGAAACTGTCTATCTAAACCATCATATTCTTGTTTTAGAAGATTCTGTAAAGTATTTATTAGCTGGTTTTGTCCAAATATTTTGCCAACAAATTAAACTCTATTATAACATTTATTCTTGATTTTATATAGTGAAAATTACTTAAAAGCTGTTATGATGTTTTTATTGACTTTCTATCTTACCTACAATTATCTACAATCTTAGGTCAGTTAGTGATAAAATGTTTAACAGTGACTGCAGCAATCTACATTCCCAACAAAGGAGTATAAGGTTTCCCTTCTCCACATCCTCACCAGCACTTGTTGTGTGTTGACTTACTGAAGATATACCCATTCTGATACATGTGAGATGACATCTCACTGTGGTTTTAATTTTCATTTCTCTGATCATTAGTGATGTTGATTATTTTTTCATATGTGTATTAGCCATCTGTATGTCCTCTTTGCAGAATTGTCTATTCAGGTCCCTTGCCCATTTTTTAATTGGTTTTTGTGTGTGTGTGTGTTGAGTTTTGTAAGTTCTTTACAGATTTTGAATATTATTAACCCCTTATCAGCTGTATCAGTGAATATGTTCTTCCATTGTGTGGGTTGTCTTTTTATTTTCCTGATGATTTCTTTTCTTATGCAAAACCTTTTCAGTTTGATGCAGTCCCATTTATTTATTTATTTTTGTTTCCCTTGCCTGGGGATATATATCTGATAAAATATTGCTATGAACAATTTCCACTTAAAATAGACCCATCTTTCAACCCACCCAGTTATTCTACTTCTGGGAATATATCCAAAGGAACTCAAAACACTAATTCAGAAGAACAGAAGCATCCCTATGTTCATTGCAATGTTATGCACAATCACCAAGATATGGAAGCAACCATAGTGTCCATCAGTAGATGAGTGGATAAAACAACTATGGGACATTTGCACAATGGAATACTACTCAACTTCAAAAAAAGAGAGAAAATTTTACCCTTTGTGACAGTATGGATGGACCTGGATAAATTATGCTAAGTGAAATAAGCCAGTCAGAGAAAGACAGATACCATTTGATTTCATTCGTAGGTGAAATCTAATGAACAAACTGAACTAACAAGGAAAATGGGGACAGATGCAGAGATGGAGAGCAGAATGGCAAAAAGATGCTCAGGGGGAGATGTGGGGAGGAGATGGAGGGATTGAGCAAAAAGGAAGAAAGACTCATGGACATAGGCAACAGTGTAGTGATTATTGGAGGGAGGGGGTATAAGGGGATGAAATGGTAATGGAAAAATACAATAAAATAGAAAAGAAATTTAGTTCAATATAAATCTATTTAAATCTTTTTTGTTTGTGTGCTTGTTTGCTTCTTGGTTTGCTCTGAAAATATCTAGATATTACCTTCATTTATGCTTATTATTTTTGCTAACTAATATAACACTGGACTCAAAGGGTTTCTTTCTCTCCTATCATTTAAGGATGCCATACTATGAAGCTCAGCATCTATAATTTATTTTGTTGCTTATTTGAAATAATGAACCTTTCTTCTAACTGCTTTTAAGATTGTGCTGTATCTTTGATTTTCAGCAATGTGAACACAATGTATGTGCAATTGTGTATTTTTAACCTGATATAGATTCATAAAGTTCATATATCTCTGAGTTACTACTTTTCTTTAAATTTGAACCCTGTTGCCATTTCCTCAAAATGGTTCCATGTCATTTTTCTTTGCTTTTCCTTTTATGATTCCAATGACATAAACCATAGATCTTTTGAGCATATCTCACATATCTCTAATAATCATGTCCTAGGTCTCTCTTATACTTGTTCTATTCTTTTCCATGTCCTTCTCCTCTGTGGTTCATTCCAGGATTTTCTGTGTCCTGTCATCATGTTCATTTGTCCTGTCTTCTACTGTATCAAGTCTGCAGCTTATCTCACTCTACGATTTCTTGATTTCTGACGTATTTTCTATTCTAGAATTTCTATTTTACTCTTATTATTAAATTCTGTTGAACTTTTCTATCTCATGTATTTTGGGCACATTTTACTTAATTGTTCCTTTATTTCCTCCATGCAACACTGGATCATCTTTGAGTGTTTTTTTGAAATAATTGAACTTTCCCTACTGCTTTTTCATATATCTAGCAATTTTATTATATGCTAGATATTATGGAATATACCTTGAAGAGTTTTGGATTATTTTAATATATTCAAAATAGTATTAAGTTTTTTTGTGGGATATACTTATGTTGCAATCAGATCACACTAATTCAGCCTAGGGTTGTTTTTAAACTTTTTTTTGGAGAGGAACAGCTTTGTTTTGTACATAATCCTAAAGCATAACACCTACTTTTATAGCATAGTATTTGATTGTACAGTTTAGCCTTATTTCAGTTTCAGCCCAAAGCCTGGTGTGTTTATTAAGGTCTGCTCATTCCAAAAGGGCTTAAATTTCAATCAATACCTAATGGTTTCACCATTGTGCAGCCTTAAAATTTCTTCTTTTCTTTCTAATCTTTCATAGATGTTTTCTGGTAGTTTTTCCAGCAAACCACCTGTGTACTCACAATTTAGGTATCATTCAAAAGCAAAAGTTCTGAGTTAATTTTACAGAGATTTTTAGAGCTAACATTCTGAGGCTTCTGACACCTGCCTCTAACTCTTTTGGCATCCCTGTGACACAATCTTTGTTTTAATTCAGAGAATATTGCTAGAGGGTTTTTTTGAAGAGGGGGGTTATTTTAACTATAGTGTATAAAAATCCTCACAAAGTAATCTGAGAGGTATTCACTGTTAAACCTGTACTCTTCTTTGTTCTAGGGATCACAAACTTTCATTGGTTACTGATTACTCTTTTAAACAGTTGTAAATATGTAGCTTGAGTAATTATTTAGCATGGAAATGTTTCAATAACATCTAACCTTTTATGAGTATAAATGAAAGTGGTTCCCCATTTTTCTGGGGTTGTGTCTTGCTCATTTATTCCATTCTTTCCATGGATTTTTGCTCCTAAACTTTATACCAAGTGTTATGGAAGCCTCTTCCTAATACGAACAGTCTGAATAATTTTTTGTTGTTTCCAATCTACAGAAGCTGTATGTTATCTACAATTTTTTCCAGTAAGTGCACAAGTACTGTCTTTATCTCTACTTTTCCCATTGTTTTCTTTAACTCACATATCATTCCCTATCCAATCCAGGGTACCAGTCTAAGCTTCAGGTCCTATTTGCTCTGCATCTCTAAAATACATTATTAAATACTTTCTATGATATCTACTTTACACTAAAAACTTTTTGATATTTTAGAACTTAATTAAGTTCTAAAGGATGCACTTGACATACTTAAAATTGAAGCTAATAGCAAAATCTATAACTAGTGTTTCCATGACATGTTAGATACAATGCATTCTTTAATTTAATTCATAAGAGTCTCCTAAGTGAAATGGTTGAAGTATAAGATGTCTTGCTGGGCATGAGAAATGAGTGGTAAATTAAAATAATTCAGTACAGGTAATTCTTTATAGATGTTGGTCTATGAGGTATTCACAAGAAATAAGTCAATAAGAGTGGTCAAAAGAAATTTATGAAAAACAACCATCTTTACATTATTTTGCATTTTACCATGACTTCCTCTGGCCTAAGATGGTGATAATGGTAGAAACCAGGAAATGGATCATCTTGAAATCCACAATGAACAATCAGAAAATACAAAGGTGGGAAATGGTGTGATGAGATTTGAATTAAAAAGATGCTCAATGTCACTAATCATCAGAGAGATGCAAAGTAAAACCACAATGAAATATTGCCTCACATGGGTCAGAATGGCTATCATCAATGAATCAACAAACAACAAGTGCCGGCGAGGACTTGGAGAAAGGGGGACCTTAGTGCACCTCTGGTGGGAATGCTGGTGCAGCCACTGTGGAAAACTGTATGGAGTTTCCTAAAAAAAAACAAAACAAAAATCAAACTGTCATTTGATCCAGTGATACTATTGCTGGGAATATAGCCTAAGATTCTTGAAACACCAATCAAGAAGAATATATGTGCCCTTATGTTCATAACAGCATTATTTACAGTAGCCAAGATCTGGAAACAGCCCAAGTCCCATCAGTAAATGGGTGAATAAAAAAGCTGTGGTGCATTTACACTGTGGAATACTTTGCAGCTGTAAAGAAAAGGAAGTCTTCCCATTTGCTATAGCATGGATGGATCTAGAGAATATTATGCCAAGTGAAATAAACCCGTCATAGGAAAATGCTGTGTGATCTTACTCATATGTGGAATCTAATGAACAAAATAAACTGACAGACAAAATAATATAAGAATCATGGATACATAGAACAGACTGACAGATCTCAGAGGCGTGGAGGACTGGAAGAAATTAACCAAAGAACATAGATGCATATATGCAAAGCCCATGGATATGGACAACAATGTAGTGAAGGCCAGTCTGGGGCTGCGTAGAGTGGGGACAAAGGGAAAGAGGAAATGGGAACATCTTTAATAGTGTTAACAATAAAATAATAATAATCCCATTATTTACAAAAGAGAGAGAGAGAACAAAAGAATGAACTGAAGAGAAGAAACTAAAGCTGGGAATCCAGGGAAGTATTTAAGAGGTTATGGCAACCTGCCAGGAAACCTGTGACAACATTGATTAAAGCAGTGGCAGTAGTAAGTTGTAGAGGAAGTAATAAATATGTAACATATTAAAAAGCAGAATCTACAGAATCTGTGGCCAACAGGAATGGAGAGGTGAGACACATGAGAGAATCAAACAGGATTACTGGGGATTATACAATTGTGAATGTGGAGAAATGCCCAAAAAAGTATCTTAAGCTGGATATTTTCCATTCCCTTTGCAAAGCCCTCCTGCTCTGTGCTCAAAGAAGCTGTCTGAAGCTAATTGTTTCATACTCTTCCTTGCCCTTCAGCTTCAGGTTTAGACTTAGCCCACAAGCAAAATGAAGGAGGAATAGAAGTGAGTACAGTCTAACTTCTTAGTTCCTCCTCAGAGTGCCCTCAGGTCATGTGGTTTCTCAAGGACACCGTCTCAACTTGAACCTCTCCTTAGTTTCAGTAAACACTTTCATCCTAGGCCAAAAGCTATTAAGGTTTTTAATAGCTCTGCCACTATTAGCCCAGGATTGTTAAACTGTTTGTTGTGGGCTCCCTATATGCCACCAAACCTCTGAAAATAACTCATTTGAATATAAATATTCCTTAATTTTTTTCCAATTTGTTTGCTACCCACTTCTGTTTGGACCCTGACTGAAATGGTAGAATTCTGCTCTCCACCAAGGTGGAGAAACAGGAACTAGATTAATCCTCCTGAAACAGTAAAAAACACGGGACAACCCATAAAAATGCACAGTGATCCCTCAGAGATAAGAAACAAAAAAGGTGAGTTCTATGATTACTCCTCACTTTGCTGTGAGGGAGCATCTGACCCAAGGGACCAGGACAGTGCCCAGCTAGAGATGGAGGTGACAGTGCAGAGATCAAGGGAACTAGAATTCACAAGAGAAAGTACAAAGAGGAGAGAGCAGCACACAGAGAGAACTCCAGAAATTTGCAGAGAATTCCCCTCAAGTATTCGACAAAGAACTGATTGCTTTATGGGCATAGAAAATTACCCACGGCCTGGGGAAGGAACATCCGGAAGTTTTCAAGGTAACAGTGCCCAGCACCCAGGAGGGTCAGAAATAGGTGTTCTAACCAACCTCACTGGAAAAAAACAACAACCCATAATTTACAAGATATTGGGAGAGTACCAGCTAATCTTGCCCTAGTAATGCAAAATACACAGTTCTAGATTTCACACTTCAGAACTACCTAACAAATAACAGAAAAATAAGTAAACAAGGAACGGGGATGAGAGGAAAACAATATGGAAAAGCAGAAATAACTAGAGTATATATATGATTATATTAAATATAAATGGTGTAAATTATTCTAATCCAAAGAGTTTGTCAGAGAGAATAAACTCATAAAACCACACTTTATTCTGTCTGCAAGTAACCCAACTTATAATTTTTTTTGAATGCTAAAAATAAAAAGTTGGAAAACAATAAATCATGAAAGCCTTAATCATAATAACCTATAGTGTCATATTGTTTAAGATGAAAAAATGTTAAGGGGCAAAAAGAAAGATTTCATTATAATAAGTGGAATTTTCAACTGACTATAAAAATCCTCAATATGTATGTACTTAAGAACTAAGTATTGAAATACCTGAAGAAAAATTAATAGAACTTAAAAAATAATAGAAAAATCCAGATTTCAACTATCTTCTACTGACAACTGACAGAATACATGGAAAGAATACTAGGTATATTAGAAATATATATATATCTCACACTTCACAATTTTCTATTTATTCATCATATATATTTTTCACATTTATATACTATACATCCATTTATCCTATGTAGCTCCAATACCTCTAATACTCAATATAGATATAAATGATATATAAATATAAACATATCTCCACTGTCTCTAATATTCAATATATAGTATCTAACAACACATTAGTGGATAACCAATTTGTGGTATAATGGAATAAGATTTTAAAAAGTGATATACTGATATACCAACCGTGTGAAAACCTCAAAAATTTTATGATGATTGGGAGAAATTCTATGATGATTGGGAGAATTACCTAAGGTATAATTAAATGAATACAAAATTATAAAAAGGCAACAAAATCATCAAACAGTACACTCAAAATCAGTGAATTTTCTTGTATGTAAATTTTACTTCAATAATGTTGATCTAAAACAAAAACAAAACATTAAAATGACATATTTGAAATGCTGGGGGAAAATAAATCCTGCCACATTCATTGAAACATATTTTAAGAATAAGTACAATAAAAGGTTTCAAATACACACAGATTTACATTAAAAAATACCAATGGAGTTTTTCAGCTAGAAAAAAAACCTGTTGTATAGTGGAAACAGTGTAGTGTGTGAGAATATTAAACAATCATGAAGATACAATATCCTAAATGTATATTTATATGATACATTTAATAAGATTCAAAACACATAAAGGAAAAATAAAACTAGAAGTATAAATGTAGGTGTCCTCACTCTTACTATGCATTTTAACATAACTCTCTTAGGAGCTGATAGAACACACTAATAAGAAAACTAGTAAAAACACAAATGATCAGAACAAATTTGACATAAGTAACACCTACAGAACACTGAAACCAGCAACCAGATTTCACAAATTTTGGAATCATGCCAAAACACCATAACCTAAGTGATAGAGAAAGCCTACTCAAATTTCATGACATTGGATTAATTCAGAATGTGCTTTTATTTTTGTTTGTTTTTATTTTCCCAGATTTACTGAGATATAAATGAAATATGGCATTGTGTAAGTTTAAGGTATACAATGTGATGATTTGTTATATATAGGAAAATAATTACTACAATAGTGTTAGTTAACATACCCATCAATTCACATAATTGAAATTTTTTTGTGGTGAGAACTTTTAAGATTGTTCTCTTAGCCACTTTCAAGTATATAATCCAGTACCGTTAACTATAGGCACATGCTGTATGTTAGATTCCCAGAATTTATTCATCCTGTAACTGGAATTGTCTCTCTGACCACCATCTCCCCATTTCCCCCCCACTCCCACCAGCCCTTGGCAACCAGCAAGGGCTATTCTCCTTTTCTATGAATTTAGAACTTTTTAGATACCGCATATAATATAATATTTGTCTTTTCCTGTCTGTCTTATTTCACTTAGTATAGTGCTTTTGATGTCCCTCCTTATTTTCCCAAACAGCAGGACTTCCATTTTTTTTTTAAATTTTTTCCCTAGATTTTATTTATTTATCTTTAGAGGGAAAAGGAAGGAGAGAGAGAGATAGAGAGAGAGAGATCAATGTATGGTTGCCTCTGGTGTGTCCCCTGCCGGGAACTGGCCTGCAACCCAGGCATGTGCCCTGACTGGGAATCGAACTGCGATCATGTGGTTCACAGGCCCGCACTCAATCCACTGAGCTACGCCAGCCAGGGCCAGGACTTCCATTTTTATGGTTGAAAAATACTCTATTATATACATATATAGATAGATATAGGTATAGATATAGGTACAGATATAGATATATAGTCTATGGACTCTCCAGAAGGTACCCAGCTATGTATTATGAAAAAATAGAGATATTTATTGAAGAAGATATAAGAAACATTGTACATGGGAAAATGATCCCTCAGTCCTCTTCAAAGTAGGCACCTTGGGACCTCACACAGTTCTCCTGATGGCCATCAGTTGCCCTGTCGTACTTTCCTGAATTTCACTGATGGTCTGAAGCGTCTTCCCTTTCAAAGGTGATTTTAGTTTTGGGAAAAGCCAGAAGTCACCGAGTACCAAATATGGGCTCTAGGTGGGCTGAGTCACCTGGGTGGTTTGATGTTTCACCAAAAAGCTCTGCATAAGATGTCATGCATGAGTGGGCGTGTTGTCATGATGAGGTTGCCAATCACCAATTGATCATAGCTGCAGGATTCTGAATGATCCAAACAGACTCTGTAGAGGAAAGTTCAAGGTTAATGCAAAATTGGATGCAGATTTATTGCTCTACCTACTCAGTCATTTTGAATGCCACAGCCGTACAGTGCACATGCTCACTCAATAGCGTCTTCTACTCCCACTGACTAGTACAGTGAAGTCATCATTATTCATTGTTCATGATGGGCATTCCAGTCTACTCTCTTTGGCTGCCAGGTTACATCTATCTTGCACAAACCATTTGGGTTATACTAACAGCGGCTGGACTTTTTCTGGACCACACACATAAACACACATATATAACACATATATTACACTTGATCTTAGCCAAAAGGCGAAAGAGTGAAATGCATATATATTTAATATATTTTCAAAATATTTTGGGGGGGATTATGCCATGATAGAATTGGACTTGAGAGGCAGCATGAAATGCTCTGGATAGGGTCCAGTTTTGCCAGGTACTACCTGGCTGAACTTCAGAAAGTGGGTAACCTTTCTGCTTCCCATCCCTCATCTTTATTTTTTTTAATTAAAGTTCACAAACAATGTTATATCGATTTCAGGTGTACACATAGTGATTGGACATATATACATCTTACAAAATGATCACTCCAATAAATATTGTACTTATGCGACACTATTCACAGTTATTATTATTCAGTTATTCACTATTATTGATTATATTTCATATGCTATACATTTCATTCCCATGACTATTTTTATACCTGGCAATTTGTACTTAATTCCTTTCTTTTTTTCCATCCACCCACCCAACTCATCGCCCACCTGGTGAATACCAATTTGTTCTCTTTATGAGTTTCATTTGTTTTGTTTGTTCCTTTATTTTGTTTTTTAGATTTCACATATAAGTGAAATCATATAGTATTTATAAATTATACATCAATAAAACATTAAAATATAAAACACCAATTAGCAACTGGAGCCCTGGCTGGTGTGGCTCAGTGGATTGAGTGCTGGCCTGCAAACCAACGATCACCAGTTTGATTCCTAGTCAGGGCACACGAAAGGCAACCGCACAGGGATGTTTCTCTCCCTTTCTCCTTCCCCTTCCCTGTCTCTAACAACAAATATATAATTTTTAAAAAACTGGAAAAGTATTTAAATTTCCTAACATTGGGTATTTTTCTTAATATATAAAGTGTGCCTATGAATACATAAAATAATGTCACCTTAATATATAAAGTGTGCCTATGAATACATAAAATAATGTCAGCTTAAGTTTATTGATTTTATTTTTACTTTTAAAAGATTGTATTTATTTTTAGAGAGAAGGAAGGAAGGGAGAAAGAAAGGGAGAGAGATATCCATGTGCAAGAGAAAGACATTGTGATTGGTTGTCTCTCTGACACCCCCAACCCGAGACCTGGACCACAACCAGATATATGCCCTGGCTGGGAATTGAACTGGTGACCTTTTGCCCCAACCACTAAGCCATACCAGCTAGGGCCAACTTCTTTTTAGCATCATCAGTTGACATGAACAGAGTTCATAGAGAGGCTTATGAAAATGTCTCAAGTACTGAGATGTTCAATCTCTTTCATAGTAAACACAAATTCAGATAACACTGATATAATGTTTTATCTATGATCAAATAAACAAATAATCTTTACAGAAAATATATAAAGAAACAGGAATTTGATACATTATTGGTGGGAGCATAAGTCCATAAAAAAGGAATACACGGCACTTACAAGAGTGGCCCAAATCCAGAGCACTGACAACACCAAGTGCTGACAGGATACAGAGTACCATCATTGCTGGTGGGAATGCAAAATGATACAGCCACTTTGAAGACAATTTGCTGATTTCTTACAAAACTAAAAGTATACTTTCACCATATGATCCAGCAGTAAGGCCCCTTGGTACTTATCCAAAATATTTGGAAGCTTACATTCACTCGAAAGCCTGGACAGATATTTATAGCAGCTTTATTCATAAATGCCAAAACTTGGAAGCAATGAAGATGTCTGTTGGTGGGTAAGAGCATAAATAAATGGCAGTACATCTAGACGATGGAATATTATTCAGCACACAAAGATATGAAGTATCAAGCTATGAAAGGCATGGAGGAAACTTAAATACATATTACTAAGTGATAGAAGCCAATCTGGAAGGCTTTATACTGTATTACACCAACCAAATGACATTCTGGAAGAGGCAATCTGTGGAGACAGAAAAAGGATCAGTAGTTGCAAAGATTTGGAAGGGGAGTAATAAACAGGCAGAGCACAGAGATTTTTAGGGCAGTGAAAACCCTCAGCATACCATCACAATGGAGACATATTATTAAACATTTGTCCAAAATTATAAAATGTTGAACGGCAAGAGTGAACAGAAATGTAAACTATGAACTTTGGGTGATTACAGCGTGTCGCTGTAGGCTTATGCACTGTAACAAATGTACCACTCTGGTGGGGGCTGGTGATAATGGTAGAGGTTCAGCATGCGTGGGAGCACAGAAGACATGGCAAATGTCTGTCTGTTCCTGTCAGTTTTGCTGTGAACTCCAAACTTCTCCTAAAGAGGTAACAACTTTATTAAAGAAAAAAAGGAATGGAGGTTCATTTGAATTTCTCTCTCAAATATTCTAAATATCTATCTTTGGCTTATAGCAAATTATCTTAGAGATTGGTTTATATACATGAAAAATGGCATCACTCTGTTTATAGTAATAAAATGTTGAAAACATCATAAAAGCATCAGTATGTATTTGGCAGAGATATTCGTATGTACTCACCAATATTATTTATTTGTTTCTTATTTTTCTTCCTGTAATTAGGTGGCTAAGTTCTGTGGATCAAAGGAATGTGAACAGAAGTGATGTACTTGATTTCTAAACCTGCCATCAAAATCATGCACTCCGGCCCTGGCTGGCGTAGCTCAGTGGATTGAGCACAGGCCTGCGAACCAGAGGATCGCAGTTCAATTCCCAGTCAGGGCACATGCCTTGGTTGCAGGCCAGTTCCCTGTAGGCCAACTCCCAGCAAGGGATGCATGAAAGGCAACCATACATTGATGTCTCTCTCCCTCTCTCCTTCCCCCCTAAAGATTAATTAATTAATTTTAAAAAATCATGCACTCCTCTCTATACAGATATTTAAAACATAGAGTCCTATTGGTGGGCAGGTTGAGTGAATGAATGAATTAGAATCAATAAGAATGACTATATATACCAATAATATTATATGTATTATTAGTTTAAGCTTCATATTCTCTCAATTTAAGTAAATTAATATAGCTCCCTGTTTTATTTAAAGTTGTCAATAATAGATATTGTATTGTGCATAATGTCTTCCAAGCTTATATTTATGTTTATTTTTTCCAGTGATGTATTATGTTGAATTGTTATTAATATTTTTTCTAATATAGATAACTGCAATAATAACCACTACAATATTGAAGTGTTATAATTTTCAGACACAGTGTCTTAAGTGTTTAACAGTATTAATCAACCTAAATCTTCACAATAATTGTCTAAGATAACATAATAACAGCCCTATACTACAGATAAGGAAAGTTAAGCATGACAACTTTCATTAACTTGACAGAGTTAAATATCCAGCATATAAACGCTGAGCTAGTCTTCACACCCTTTCTTAAACACACATCTATAGTCTCTCCTATTAAACTACTGTGCTTGTGCCCTGGCTGGTGTAGCTCAATGGATTGAGCTTCGGCCTGCGAACCAGAGAATCGCAGTTGGATTCCCAGTCAGGGCATATGCCTGGGTTGCAGGCCAGTTCCTAGCAGGGGATGCACAAGAGGCAACCATACATTGATATTTCTTTCCCTCTCTCCTTCCCTTCCCCTCTAAAGATAAATAAAGTCTTAAAAAAACCTACTGTGCTTGTGAGAAAATCTCACTTGACTACTAGAAAGGACTTCAATATATTAACGAGTATATTTGCTTATATTAATTTATGGTCCATATTTTTGCCTATAATTGGAAGTGAGATGTTAAAAACAAAGTTTTAATTCACTTATACTAACTCCTTAAAATGATGACAATATTTCTTTGTCTTAAATATGTGGTATAGGATATGAATTAGGCTGATTTAAGAAAGTGGGATTAAACTCACCTATATAACGCTCAGACTGGAGATTTTAGGAAATAATTTTTTCATTCATTTTCATTCTCTTAGCTGATTATTATCTCTTCAGACTGTGAAAATTTCCTGTACCATACTTGGTAAAATGTATTTTTTTATAGAATTATTCTGGACCCATATTCTTAAAATTAAAAAAAATAGATTTTGTTTTGCCAAAGCTTTTCTGTGAAATGTTTTTATTTGACCCAAACTTTGACCTTTATTTCTTTGAAAGGGTATCCAGTGTAAGACTAGAATATTCTGCCTTAAGAAAGCTTTCATCTGCCTTCATAGAGTAAAACTCTTAGTTTATGTACTTAAGCCTTTCAGAATATTTGCTTCTTGTGTTCTATATTAACATGTACTAAAATATTACTGTCAGTCCACTGTATTAAAATTTTAACTTTAAAACTACATGTTTATGCAAAACATGATTTAATTTTTTCCCACATCTTTGCCAGTTTTTATTTGTTGGTTATTTTATTTTCAGTTACAGTTGACATACAATATTATATTAGTTTCAGGTATATGACATAGTGATTATGCATTTATATAAATGTCTATATAAACTTATGCAGTCATATCCATGACAAATCTTGTACCCATTGCCTTTTTAATAGTTTTTAACTTTCAATTATAGTTGATGTACAGTATTATATTAGTTTCAAGTAGAGAAATATATTAGTATACTTACTAATAAACTTCTACTATATTAGTATATAAGAAGTATATTAGTTTCCAACTCAGTGATTAGACATTTATAGAACTTACAAAATGATCACCCCAATAAATCTAGTACCCATCTGGCACCATACATCATTATTACAATATCATTGACTATATTCCTTATGCTGTGTCCCATGACTATTCTGTAACAACCAATTTGTACTTTTATTTTATTTTTTAAATTTATTTAATTATTTTTCAAGTACAGTTTTCTGTCTATTACTCCCATCCCATCCCTCTCCTCCCCGTGCTCCCCCCTCCCTCCCATTTCCACCCTTCTCAGTTGTTGTCCATGTATCCTTTATATATGTTCCTCTAAATCCTTCCTTTATTTCCCCTGAAATTGCCTCCCCTCTCCCCTCTGGTCCCTGTCAGCCTGTTCTCTATTTCAGTGTCTTTGGTTATATTTTGCTTGCTTGTTTGTTTTGTTGTTTAGCTTCCTGTTAAATGTGAGATCATATGGTATTTGTCCTTCAACACCTGGCTTATTTCACTCAGCATAATGCTTTCCAGTTCCATCCATGCTGTTTGGGATTGGTGTTTTAGGGTTCTTAGGGTATAATCCTAGCAGTGGAATTGCTGGGTCAAAAGGCAGGTCCAATTTTAGTTTTCTGAGAAAATTCCATACTGTTTTCCATAATGGTTGTACCAGTCTGCAATCCCACCAACAGTGGACTAGAGTCCCCTTTTCCCCACACCCTCTCCAACATTTGTTGCTTACTGCTTTGTTTATGATAGCCATTCTCACTGGTGTGAAGTGGTATCTCATTGTGGTTTTAATTTGCATCTCTCTGATTGCAAGCGATATTGAGCATCTCTTCATGTGTCTCTGGATCCTCTGTATGTCCTCCTTGGAGAAGTGTCTGTTCAATAAAATTACTTTTCATTGAGTTTTAAAGTATATTCTATATTTTCAATTAGGCATATTTAGTACAATTTGAATTTTTTAAAATAGCCTTCATACTTAAAAGGAATGCTTATGTATGTACATTAATTTCATTTTTACAGATGTCTTTCAGAGTTTGTTTCTTTTCCCAATGCATTAAAATATACTAAAAGATAGCAGTGACCTCTGTTCACTTAAAAACATTGTAATTTCTGTTTCAAACAAAGTAAGTTCCTCACCAGACACCCGATCTGCTGGCACCTTGATCTTAGACAGCTAGCCTACCAGAATAGTGAGAAACAAACGTTTGCTTAAAAAAATAGCTTTGCTAAGATAAATTAATAGACAAACTAGAAACATGGAGAAAGTCTATACTAAGAAATTGATACTATGAAAATTATACTTTTTAAATGTTAAATTACCATCAAAGAGCAGGTAACTTCAAATATATAAAACTAAAAAAGTTTGGGGTTAAAGTTGGACAAACCAGGGGCTAACCAGTGAGAGGCCAAGGGATGTTAACCTTAGTTCAAGTAGGAAGTGTGGTGCTTCCAGGTGTTGTGACGCTGGCCGGCTTCAGGTGCTCCCCGCAGTGGCAGAGGAAGCCACACCAGGAACTCGCCTTCAAGCGATTCAGACACAGCAAGGAAGGCTGCAGATGAAAAATGTGTCTGTCTGTCTCCAAAGTCTGTAGTTTTCTAATTCAAAAGAGAGGTTAAATAGGAGGAGGGTGGTCAGACAGAAGCTCAAAATCAGTCACATCATGGAGAAGAAAAAATTACATAATGTGGAGAAAGTATTGCTCTATCGTTCAGTAGTCAGCTTAAAATTCTTCATTTAGAGTAAAAAGTGACTGGGTTGTCAGTATGAAATGTTCAAATATGCCAACTGAGTACAAGCTGAAGACCATTTACAAAGATATGTAATTTATTTGTATGTTAAATTACTGTTTATCCCTCTTACACAACCATTAGCAATGAACTTAATACCAAGCAAGTTCATGAGCACTGCAGCTTGTTTTTGTTAACTTAGAAATATGACATACACATAATGACAGTCTTCACTTGAATACAATTATTTGTATATACTTATATACAGTTATTTGTGTATATAATTTGTACATATATATGAACTATATTTTATTTTGAATAAAAGAATATATTAGTGTTTCTGTTACATGTGTATGTATGTGTATATATACACATAAAATTTTCACTAGGATATGAACTTCTTAAAAAAAAGATTTTAGTGATTTTTTTTTAGAGAAAAAAGAATGGAGGGAGAAAGACAGGGAGAGAAACATTGATCAGTTGTCTCTCAAATACCCCCAACCAGGAACCTGGCCCGCAATCCTGGCATTTGTCTTGACTGGGAATTGAACTGGCAATCTTTTGGTTTGTGGGATGACAACCAACCCACTGAGCCACACCTGTTAGGGTGGATATGAACCTCTTGAGGTAAGAAATGATTAATTTCTCTTTTGTATCCACTTATCTCTTTGTGCAAATCTTTTCATATAATGAACTCTCAGTGAAACACAATATGTCTCTTTGTATTTGAATCTAATAGTTAAGACAAACAATTTGCTTGATGGTTACACTGTATAGGTAGTGAAATAATTGAAGGCTAGGATATTGAACAATTGATATACTAAAGAAAAGCAGAGCATTTTTAAAAGAAGGAATCTAGGGAGAGAACTTTTGGTACTACTAAATTATTATTTCTTTCTATCAAAGTGACAGGGACCAGAAGGGAGAGGGGAGGGAATTTCAGGGGAAAAGGGGAAGGATTCACAGGAACAAGTATAAAGGACACACGGACAAAAGCTAACAGGGGTGGAAATGGGAGGGAGGTGGGGAGCTCTGGGGGAGGGGGCTGGGATGGGAGTAAAAGACAGAAAACTGTACTTGAACAATAATTGAAAAAAACAAAACAATAACAAAAAAGTGTATTCCAGCCTCCTCCCCAGTGGACGCATTGTAATTTCTTCTGGCTAGAATTGGCAGTGCCCTTTTATTTACTCCTCTTACCTCTCATTTAAATATCATGCACTAGACTCTCATTCCTGATTTTACTACTCTTTACTGCCTATGGGCTTTTCTCAACTCATTTAAAAGACATTATGCTTTGATAATGGACTGTCTGAAGATGGAACTAAATTACAATTTTTTTAAAACTTCAATTTAATCAATGCCAGAGGCTACCCAGAGATACAGAATTTCTCCTGAAAAGTTCTGTTCTAGTTGAACTCTTTATATATTGCATTTTGTTGGAAAGTTTTCAGAGCGTATATACAGGGTGAGGCAAAAGTAGGTTTACAGTTGTTTGTACAAAAATAATACAATAATTAATAAATAATAATATAAGAATAAACTCCATTTTGCCTAGTCACAACTGTAAACCCACTTTTGCCCCACCCCATACAACATGTAAGGATACCTATGTAAATATATTTGCAAAATTAACTTTCATCATTATAACTAATTAGCATTAAGATAATGTCTTTGAATTTGTTTTACTTTATAGGATGAAATACAAGAAAGAAACAATTTTTAGCAGTAAGAGCACAAGGCTTAGGATTTGGCAGATCTAGCTTTGAATTCTTATTGAGTTTTTCTAGCTATGTAACCTTGGTGACTTGACTTAACTTCTGTGAGTTACTCATCTGGAAAATTATGATGACAAGCCCTTTAACTAAGGTTTGAATGGGTAACATTATAAATCACTAGCCTTCAAAAACATTAGTACTCTCCCTAGAGAAAAATGAAAGAAGCTACTAGTATAAATATAAATCCTGTTTGGTTATTTCTTTTCCTTTCTAGAATACAAAACAACTGAAAGAAAATGACATCTTTGCCCAGCAACTTAATGTACTTATTAATAACATGAAGAAAAAAGAAATCAGGTTCAGTGAGAATTCCTAAACTGGCTATAGATCTTTTGGTAAAATGACAATTAACTATGACTTTTATAGTGAATTTAGCAAATATGTTTATTTTTTAGTGTGTGTGTGTTTATATGTACATATATATGTACACATATACATATACATGTATACACATATTTTTTGATGGATTTTAGGACCGATTTAAAACAAAAATGACGTAAAAACTTAGTATTTCTGAAATTATCCAAGGTTAAGTTTTTGTTTCGCCTCAAGGCTCTGCCTAATCAGTAACGACAACACTTTCTGTGAAATGGTTGCTCAAAACACTTCTTTGGATTAATTTTTGACATTTTTATTACCTTCACCATGCCATATTTAATCTACCATTAAGTCCATTGTTCTCATATTCAAAATATTCAAGAACAATATATTCAAGAACAAAATATTCAAGAACACACTTGTCTATACCCACTACCATTATAGTACAAGCCACTGCCAACCTAATTTGAACTATCATATGAATCTCCAAGAACAGAAACAACCTTAGTAATCATTGCTTTAAAAAGTTAGTTGTTTCCACTTTAAGATAAAACAAATGTAAAGTTAAAAAATCCAGAGCTGGCACGATGGTTCTATGAAGCTTTCAGAGTATGAAATTCCTTCCTTTTTACTTTGTGGGTGTGATTCTTAAGCTTGTGGTCCCTGATGACTTCAAGAATGCCAGCCACCACGGGCAGCAAGGATGCATTTTCATGGATGAAAGAGAGCAGAAGGATGCATTCCTTTCTCTTTAAATGGACTACCTAAAAGTGCACATGGAGCTGGAATTTGCATAAGACTGTGGAGAATGAATTCCATGGCCTACAAGTTATAAGGAGTCCTGGAAAATATCTTTAAGTCAGTGTGACCACTAACAGTTAGGGTTCTGTTTTTATCTGGTTCTTGGGTATCTCTGCATAATGTTGCCCTATGCTCCCATTATGTCTCCAGCGATCTAAGTATATAATAAACTGTATCCTACTTCATGGTCTTAATACACATGATGTTCTGTGCTTGGAGGGCTCTAACTCCATTCCTCCCCTGGATAACTTTCTATCTTCCATATTTTACTCTCGTATATCACTTCTTTGGATGGATTTTCTTTGATAATCAAATCAAAGTTGGAAACTTCCATCAACCCTGTTACTTCTCAGAGCACCAACTTTCTTCCTTCAAAACACTAATTATCAATGATATTTATTTGTTCTTTTTCTTGTTGGATTTCTTCCACCTTATCCACTATCTAAAAGGTCTGTAATTATGGGAAATACGTTTCTTTTTTTTTTTTCATTGCACAATACCTAGTGCATAGTAGATGGTCAGTATTAGAAAGGGAAAAAGGAAAGGAAGAGAGGGATTAAGGAAAGAAGATAGAAAATACAAGTTTTAATAGAATATTGATGGTTTGGCTTTCATCTTTCTATTAGTCATTTTTCTATTTTTCTTGTCTTACAGTTATAGTTCAGAAAAATATATTCAATTCATTGAATAATTTGATCATAATGTAATAACAATCAAAATTTATCTTAAATTTTTTTGAAATCATGTTTTGAAAGTTATACCCACTGGATTCAACTCTTCAGGTGAAAATGAAACAGAGTGAATTCAAAAGTTTCAAATCATATTTAACACCGTTTCCCAAGGAACTAGTCTGAATAGCTTTCTGAATCATATTTATGGATAAAAACGAACAGACTTTTCTGCAAGTCCAGGCACAAAAATATAGGGATTAACTTCATGAATGCTTATAAAGTGTCCTGTCTGCTGCTTTAATTATTTGTGAGGAAGTAAAAATACATTAAAATGCCTTTTGCCTGTATGGTAATGAGTATGAAAGTATTCTAGTGACTATAAAGTCACTTATTTTCCCTGGAACTAGATCCAGTTGGGTTAAGTGTCTCTGAGTATCTTATGAAAGCTTGTCAAGTCTAAACATCTCTCTTAAACTTGCTTTTGTTCAGTTGTCAACAGTAATGCCTTGTTTTGCCTTCTCCTGAATGACACTTCAGTAATGAATTTAAAAAAACTAATTGAAACCAATATTTATCTTGAATAACATTGGATTATTCTCAGTACTTGTAGCTATTATAGTTTGTATTTTGGTGAGTTTTATTTAAATTTTTTTTCTGTCATATCATATTCATGCACCATTTGGAGATTTCTCTATTTTTCTCATCATCTATGAGATTTCACTTGTCCTTTTGGTTTGCCTTGTAAGAAATTGAAACTTCCCCTCATTTTAGTTTCCACGAGCCATCTTTCAGACATTCGAGTAGTTTTTTAGAGCTTATGCCAAAGAACACTTCATAAACATTGGTGAAACAGTACACTGCCAATACTTTTAGCTGAGCTATACTTTATTTTTAATGAAAGGATGTATTAGTATTCATTGGAGAATATTATGTTTTCAGCTCAGTCATATTTCCATTTGGCTGCTTTGCAGAAATAATTTTTAAGAAGGATTTATCAGAGGATTTTAAGGAAGGAAAAGGCTTTTGAAAGCCATTACCCTGTTACCAAAAAGCGAATACATTTTTGATGTAGTGGTCATCATCATATATGAAAATTACTTTTACCTAAACTGAATACAGTTCTTCAGTGTTTAATATTATTAACATATTGCATACTTAGTCATTCATTTGCCTGAAAATATAGATGCTGTAGTAGGCATAATGATGCCCCTCCCCCGACCATGAATATTCATGTCCTAATGCCAGGACTCTGAATGTGTTAAAGTTGCATGTATTCATTTCCAATGGCTGTTGTCACAAATCACCACAAACTTAATATTGCAAAAGAGTCTAATTTCATTATTTTACAGTTCTGGAGGTCAGAGTTTTAAAATAGTCTGAAGGGCAGCATTCCTTCTGATGGCTCTAGATCAAAATCTGTTTCCTTACTTTTTTTTTTAGCTTCTAGAGGCCACACTCATTCCTTGGCTAGTAGCTCCTTCCATTTTCAAAGGCAGCAAAAATAACAACTTCAAAACTCTCTCTCACTGTCTCTTCTCTTTCTTTCCCTCCTTCCTGCTCCTCCCTCATTCTCTCTCTTATCTGTTTCTCTATCTCTATTGGTCTTTCTGTCATTTTCTCTCTGTCTCCAACCAGTTCTTTGTCTCTGACTCATTGACCTCCATTTATAAGCACCCTTGTGATGACATTAGGCCTCCTCCCAAATAATCCAGAATAATCTTCCCTCTCCAATGTCCTTCACTTAATCACATTGCAGAATCTCCCTTGCCACGTAAGGTAATAGACTGACATATTTTGGGGATGAGGTTGTGAAGATTTTGAGAGGTGTTATTCAGCCTACCACAGTTACAGATGAGATCATCATTGCTAATCAGCCACCCTAAACTAGGGAGGTTATTTTGGATTACACAAGTGGGCCCGGTGAAATCACAAGGGTCCTTGAAAGGAGAGCAGGAGAAGGGGTCAGAGTGATACAATGTGGAAAGGACTCATTGCTGTCTTTGAAAATGAAGACAGGGGCCCATGAGCCAAGGAATACAAGGAGCCTTTAGAAACTAGAAGGCAGACGTCCCATAAAGCAATACAAAACAGCTCTGAGGATACTTTGATTTTAACCCAGGGAGACCCATGTGAAACTTCTGACCTAGAGAACTGTAAAATAACTTTCTGTTGTATTAAGCCACTCATTCATGTTCATATTCATGGTAATCTGTTAACAACAGCAACAGGAAACAAAAACAGGGGCCCATTTTTTAAAATGGGAAACTGTTATGTAATCTCATATGTCATGCAATTCATAATACATTTTAAACAATAAATCAAATCATGGCAGGTATACACCTAATGAGAGCGTTGTTGCTTCACTT
This sequence comes from Sturnira hondurensis, assembly GCF_014824575.4. Lineage (NCBI taxonomy): Eukaryota > Metazoa > Chordata > Mammalia > Chiroptera > Phyllostomidae > Sturnira > Sturnira hondurensis. The sequence goes on from NW_028081539.1 coordinate 1,853,995, forward strand.
ATTCTTTAGACCACTTGAGCAGTTCTGGCATCCAAAAAAGACTTCTTGGGTTGATAGATTGTTAATAGTCATTATTTTGCTTTAAATAATATAGTAACTACTGTGACATTTAGTGCATTTGGTATCTTTTAGACATAGTTAAGTAGAAGTTTGTAATCTTTGAGTTGGTATAAATCACCCCAGGCAATCAAAAAAAATTGCTTCTTTAATTCAATGGTATACTGAAATACTTCAATTTAGTTAAAGCAAGTTTGTAATCCACAAAGGGATGTATCTTGACTTTATATGGTACCTTGTAAATATTCTTCTATTGTATAGTTTCTGTGGTATCTGACTAATAGCAGCACTTAAGAAGTCTTGAAAAAATAGGTGACGCCTTTTATCCTGAAGGTGGGTTACCCACAAAGAGATGGCCTTTATAGTAGCATTGCCCATGGTTAATATAAGAACTGTTTACATTTTCCAAAAGTGCTCATTCTTGGGTCCAGTTACCTGTGTTTGAACAGTAATTCCACTACATGTCAGTTTTGAGACTTTGGGCAACAAACTTTTCATGCCTGAATTTTTTTGTTGTAAAAAGGACAAGATGATAATAATACCCACTTCCAAGTGAATTGAAAGAGTTGGGGTTACCAGCCTCACAGATGGCAGGCTGTGACTGACTCCTGCCTCCTTGTGTTTACACCCTGGTTTTGTAGTCTTGGAAGTCAGCTGCTACGTCGTGAACAGGTCTATGGAGAGCTTTGCTGGAATCTTAGATTTTCGTCAAGCCTTCAAAGGACTCCAGCTCTTCTGGCTATTTCATGTAAGTGGATTCATACAATATATAAATTTTTCACATCTGTTTTTTATTTTTGTTTTTTACTTAGCATAATGTTTTCACAGTTTGTCTGCATTACAGCATGCATCAGTACCTTATTCTTTTTTACGGCTGAATAATTTTCCACATGTGAATAGATCATACTTTGTTTACACATCCAATGGATGGTGGACATTTGGGTTGTTTCCACCTTTTGGCTATTGTAAATAGTGCTACAATAAATGTATCATACATGTATTTGCCTGGGTACCTGTTTTGTATTCCTTTGCATATACAGAGTAGATAAAAGTAGGTTTATACTTATGAGTATGTGAAGCACAGTTTATTCTTATACTATTTATTAATTTGTATTATTTTCTTCTCATTGTTATTATTTTATATCCTTTCTTATGGTTTATCTTTTAGGGAATGATGGCTGGGAATTTAAACAGCAGTGAATAAAAGTGGATACTTATACCTGCTTTGGCCCACCCTTGTATAGTTAGCAATAAAATTGCTGGGTTATGTGGTAATTTTATGCTGACTTTTTGAGAAACTGTCAAACTGTTTTCCATAGCTGCCACACCACTTCACGCTCCTATCAGCAATGTATAAGCATTCCAATTTCTCCAGAACATCGCCACAATTTATTTTTCTTAAAAAAAATAGCCATCATTATAGTGGGTGTGAAGTTGTACACCATCGTGATTTTGATTTTGATTTTCCTAATGGTTAATGAAGTTGATTGTCTTTTCATGGGCTCCTTGGCCATTTGTATATCTTCTTTGGAGAAATTTTTGTTTCAGACCAGTTTTTGAAATTGGATTTTCTTTCCGTTGTGAAGTTGTTAGAGTTATTTTTTATATTTGGAATAAAAGGCCTTTATCAGAAAGTTGATTTGCAAATGTTTTCTACCATTCTGTCTTTTCATTTTCTTGATAATGTCCTTTGTTGCACAAAATTTTAAAATTTAGATGAAGCCCAATTAACCTATTTTTCCTTTCCCTGCCTGTGTTGTTTTCTTCTAAAAGTCTTATGGCTTCAGACTTTATATGTATGCTGTTGATCTATTTTGAGTTAATTTTTGTATATAGTTTTAGATCGGAATCCAACTTCATTCTTGTACATTTAGATATACAGTTGTCCCGATATCATTTGTTGAAGAAACTAATTTTTTTCTTTGAGTGGTCTTGGCACCCTTTTTGAAAATCAGTGGACCATAGATGTATAGGTTTCCCTCCAGACTCTCAACTCTATTTCACTATAGATAAGTATATGCTTACACTAGTACCACACATTTTTGATTACTGTAGCTTTGTAGTAAATTGAGATCAAGAAGCATAAATCCTCCAGGTATGTTGTGCTCTTTAAATATTGTTTTGGATATTTGAGATCTTTTGTACTTCTGTAAGAATTTGAGAATTGACTTTCACATTTCTGCAAGAATAATATTGGAATATTGACAGAAATTACCTTGACTCTGTAGTTTGCTTTGAACAGTATTTCTATCTTATCAACGTCTTCTAATCCATGTTTAGATAAAATGCTTATTTCCATGTATTTAGGTCATCTTTAATTTCTTTCAGTAATATTTTGTCATTTTCAGTGTACAAGTCTTTCATCTCCTTAGTTAATTTTGTCTCTGAATATTTTATTATTTGGATGCTAATCTCTAAAACAATTTCCTAATTTGTTCTTATGATTGCTCATTTCTTATGTATACAAACACAACTAAATTTTATGTGTTGATCTTGAAACTACTAATTTGCTGATTTTTGTTAGCCCAGTAGTTATGTATTCATTGAAATTTTCTATGCATAACAGCATGTTATTCATGAATAAATATAGATTTACTTCATTGTTTCAAATTTGGATGTTTTCTATTTTCTTTATTGTCCAGTTGCTCTGGCTAGAACTTCTCATACTAGGTTGAATTGCAGTGGTCAAAGGACACAGCCCTTGTTTTGTTCCTGATCTTAGTCTTTCACCCTCGATTATGATGTTAGTTACTGTTTATTTTATTTTATTTTATTTTTTTAAGATTTTATTTATTTATTTATTTTTAGAGGGGAAAAGAAGGAGAGAGAGAGAGAGAGAAATATCAATGTATGGTTGCCTCTGGTGTGTTCCCTGCCGGGAACTGGCCTGCAACCCAGGCATGTGCCCTGACTGGGAATCGAACCCCGATCATGTGGTTCTCAGGCCTGCGCTCAATCCATTGAGCTACACAGGCCAGGGCTGTTTCTTTTATTTTTAGCAGCATTTATCACTCTTAAACATTTTTGCCACAATGGTAAATTTTGTCAAGAACAATGACTTTTGTCTCTATGTCCTATTACTTCCATTTCTCCCCTAATAGTTGAAACAGCGAACTAAATACAGTCAGGAGCATGCAGAGCACATTATAATATAGAGAAGCATACATTTTGCTCATGCTGTCCAATAAACTGTAAAAAGTATTTAGAAGACACACAGTAAAACCAGAAATTCAGGGATATTGTGACATATTCAAAACTCAAAATCATATGCAAGAAGCATGAACTCTAAACATTTTTTTTTCTCATTGTCTTCCCATACCATTAAAATAGAAATTCTGTTTTGAATAGAAATAGTATCTATTCAAAACAGGAGTATTTTTATGCCTACAGTTTATTTAAAGAAGTTCTTTAAAATGGCTAATTTTGTAGTAAATGGATGAAAATGTTATTTTAGAGGAAATAATAGAATTGACATAATTATTTGTATTATATTTTTGTTTGCAAAAAAGAGATAAATACATGACTCACACATATATGTTAGTTTGTTTGTTTTTTTTTAGCAGGATTAATAAAGTCATTACAAATATCTGGTAATTTGTGTCCAAATTCATGAATTCAGTGCATGCTATAGCAAAGGCTAGATGATGAAAATAGGCACTTGTGCTCTCTGTGTCCAGTTACTAAACTGAGATACTTTGAGATTATTTTTTGGTAATATCTAGATTTATTTTTTATTTTTAAGTAATTTAAGATTTATGTAAAAGTTGCAAAAACAATAAAGAATATTCCAATATATTCTTCATCCATTATATCCAAATGTTTAACATTTTACCACATTTGCTCTGTCACTTCATGATTTTCTCTGCCTCTCTGTTTCTTTTTCTGTCTCTTCCACTCTCTCTCTATACAGGTACATGCATATATTTTTTCTTAATTATTTGGGAGTAAGTTGCAAATGTGATGACCCTTTACTACTTGTGACTTATTATGTATTTTCAAAAACACGGGCACCCAATTATATAATCACAATGCAGTTAGCAAAATCAATAAACTAAAACTATAAACTTTATTTATATTTTGCTAATTATCCCATCACCATCCGTCATAGTAAAAAATAAAGATAAGATATACACAAAATGTGGCCCAGGATTCAATCTAGAATTGCACTTTATGTTCAGTTGTCATGCAGTGAGATAATTTTTGTGATATTTATTAGCTGTCTTGGTGGTCATGATAGTCAATGTCTTATACAATGTCTCTGTCTTTGATTCTTTGTTTTGTTCTTTCTCCTTTGTTGGGCTGATAAAATCTTGTTTCTGTAATTTCTGTAACTGCTTTTTTCTAATTTCATTATCATTCTCTCATTCTCTTCAAACAGCTTGTACTCACATTGTAATAACTATTTTGTGCAGTAGGATTTCATAATGATTGTCTCCTACATGGCAATATCATTTAATGTGAGAGATCAGAAAAATGAAAAAAAATCAACAAGTATCTGCAGTATTTTAAACCTCAAATGGGATGATATTGTCTTAAATACTGTTTCAATATTAACTCATTATTTCCATGAATGCCTTTTTAAAATTAATCCAGCTGAAATTTAATCCACTCTTTATTAACTTGTTTTTAGTGATTTAAAACAATTGCTTATCTATCTGTCTCCATGGCAAAAGTTTTGGTGTACTTGAAGATTGTTTTTATCAGCCCTGGCTGGTGTAGCTCAGTGGATTGAGTGAGGGTTGCCAACTAAAGTATTGTCAGTTTGATTCCCAGTCAGGGCAAAGTATTTGAGAGGCAACCACACATTGGTGTTTCTTTCCCTCTCTTTCTCCCTCCCTTCCTCTCTATAAATAAATAAATAAAATCTAAAAGAAGATTTTTTAAATTAAATCATCTCTTAGCCTTTATCTATACTGAATTCAACAGAGTTCAGATCTTCATCTGCTGTGTATGAAAATACTTTATTTTACTGATGTGATTTTTTGCCTTAATATATTAATCTCTAGCAATAATATGTGACTATCATTCAACAATTCAAGAACTTAATTTGAAAAAGACAGTCAATAACTTTCAACTTGAAATGATAGCTTCAGTCCCCTTTCCCATAATTCAGTAACTGTTCCTCAGTTGCTACCAATGTCAACTAAACCCTGTTGGTGCAGTAGTCGTCCTTGGAGATAGGTAAATGATGAACTTCATCAGTTTTCCAAACGGAAATAACTTCAACATCAGAAATGCTGTATTCGACTTCTTAGGCCACCTTAGAATTACTATCAGATTCTTTCTTGGCCTTCCTTCCTTACGTTTGTAAAGATTTAGAATGGCAATATTCCAAACACAATAGTAGGCTCTCAACAATTATCAGTGCTTTCTGTCTCTCTTGTCTGCTATTCTTAAATTATACATTTGCATCTGCTAAAATTCAATATGATAATTTTAAATTTTCCAATCAGTAAACACTTTTTCCTGCGTATATATAGGCCAGCTCTGAGTGATGAATATTCATTTTGTACTGTGGCATATTAACATTAGAGCATAAATTTGGGCTCTGAACACATTACCTACAAGTGATTTCTCATTGCACTTATTAATGCTGCTATTGGTTGTCGACACAGCCAAGTCCCCATTCCCTTCTTTCTTACTTGCAACCCTAAAATATATCATGAAAGTTATAAAAGAAACTGGAACTTATTTCACTAGTTTAGTTAGTGAAACCAAAATAAATGGGAATATTCAAACAGCACCTTCTATGTAATGGACTCTGCCAGGCTCTTCAGTAGATGAAAATCAGTCATTCACTATTTTGGTCCTTTATTATACTCTGTCCAAGGCACCAAGGCATTAGAAACCTTAATATAAATGATTGGGCTGCTATGATTTTATTAACCCATGGTGTTTATTGTGAGTGGGTTCTACTGAATCCTTGGAGTTTATAAATTATTGGGCTACTATAATTTTATTAACCTATTTTTCTTATTGTAAGTGGGTTCTACTGAATCTGTGGAGTAATTGTTAGCAGGCTAATGAGGTATACCTAAAGTTGATGAGAAGTCTGAAATGGGAACTGTGTGTTTTATTAATAATACAGGTTGGAATTTTTTATTAAAGTCCAAAGATAAGCCTGATTAAATGCCCTTTTGCCTAGCTTTTCTTATAAGTGTTTTTGAAAGTGTTGGATACACAGTGTGTGCATTAGCTACAGAACATATTCTGTAATGCATGCCTTATTCTCCCTTCAAAAAACAAATTTCATTGGTGCAAAAGTTTCCATAATATCCCATTGTTGAAATGATAGTGCAATAAATGGAAAACCGTTAAAAACAACAACAAAAAAAACCTTTCAGGACTAGAACTCATGTTTAAAATGAAATACATCTTTAAGATACACAAATCGATTCAGTGATGATTATAGTTAAGTTATTTACACCATTAGAAGAAGAGGTAGCCTTATCGGTAGTTATAATTTATTCATGGATAGACATATGATATTTTCTATTCAGTAATCATCTATGGGTGGCTCTCGATTTATTTACATTTATGTTTATTTAATGTTTGCATTAATGGGGTTGCTCTAAGAATATCCACTCTAAAATTGTGGTATCTATGAAATATCTATGTGTGAAATTGGTGGAAAACACGGTAACAGAGTCATCTACTAAAAATACATGGATCTGATGTTGGATATGTGTATGTGCAAAGCATTTGGAGAGTTTGCCTTTTTCAGCCATACCTTGTTTGAAAATACATTTCTCCTGATAAACATGCATTTTAGGTGTTTGTTAAGAGTTTGCCTAAGAAAATAAAATCATAATTCTTTCTTTATAATTACTGGGGAAATTAAAGTCAGCTAGTTTATCATGGGTATAATCACCTGGATATCCAGAGATGTCGAATAATAAAGTCACCCTTCGGACTGCTCTCCATTGCATCTTGTTAGTGACCCTTGAATCATGGAAAAGAGCACTGTGAAAGGATAACGTAATTGCTGTTGCTGGATATAACAAGAGGAACTGCATCTTCTTGATGAAACTGGGTTTGTTCATGTCCCCATCAGCAGCACCATGTGCTTTTAGTCTTTGGGTACACTGCAAAGAAAAATGCGATTGTAATTACCACACAATAATTTTTCTAATTTACATTCATTCAGAATGTTTACAGTTTATTAGCTGTGGCTGGCATCTTATTCACTCTCCATGACTATAGTTATCTGGCTATCTCTTTGAAGATGGGTAGCATTCCTACTGCCAAAAAACCAAAATTATCAATGAGTCGCATTCTCACTGCTTATCTGATGAGCTTTTAACCGTCTTATCACATTTGTTACTCACATATCCCCTTACCATTGGCACCTTGTGGACACTCAGCTTCCAGATAGGATGGGCAATGGCTGGTGTCAAAAAAGGTTTTATTTGTTACTGCTGGGTCACTGAACTTCTCTGTCTCTGCCTTAGTTTCCATACCTATACAACAGATAAAGTGATACTTGCACAAGGTTTTTAATAGTGAAAATTGAGATAATGGGTGCAGTCACGTTAAAATTGTAAAGCATAATATAAATAAAAGGTTATCTCCCAATCTTAACTTAAAAAATAAAGAAAGAAAATATTTGAATACATAAAGAGAACTTGGAAAAGTTTCATCGTGCTTTATTTGTAGGAAAGTTAGCCCTCATTCTTTGGGCGGAGGAGAGGCAAAATCAGGAAATGACTGTTTATGAAAAGAGACAGAAGAAAAATTGTTGTTTTAAAAAATATTTGAAGCATTCAAGATGCATTTTCAGGCCTGGATGGTGATAGGGTTTCAGGCCTAGGGTTTAACTGTGCTTAAATAGAGGTGGGATAGATACAAACTATCTCAGCAACAGCACCTGGAGAAAGAGACTGTCACATCTAAAATAAGGAGAAAGGCGAAATCAGAGCAACCGCGGTTATGTATTTTCGAGTCTCTTTCTCTCCACATTTTTCCAATTTCTTCACAAATTGTTGCTAATTGATTGTGTTACCTCTTTAGTTGAAAAATACAGACCCCTCCCCGAACCCGTCCCGTAGATAGGGATTGAGGAAGCAAGGAGGGATGGGAGAGAAATCAGGATTAAGTCAATACCCTAGTAATTGTACGCTAGAAGAGTGTTGCTGTACAACAATATCGCCCTGGAACCTCTTTATTTGTTTATCAATGAACATTCTACAGCGTCCCCGAGATATAGGTCAGGCTCATTGGAAACAGGAGTCGCCGATCACATGCTGCCTTCATTTGTTCCCAGACCGGGTGCGCTGCTGATTCCCGCACAGTGGAGTGCGTCTGAGCCGCAGGAGAGGAGACACCTGTGCCTTAGGGACGCAGGTGAAGTTCCATCTCCCTCCCGGAGACTTTCCCTAGTGTTTTTCCACCCCCTCAGCCACTCACTCCTCCTTCCCATCTTCCCTGCCGTCTTGGACCCGAGCTTCTCTGTTTAACTGGTGCTTTTCCCGCCCTCTCCCCGCTCGGCACCTCAGCTGAGGACCCAGGGCTCCAAACAACTGGGCATGCCTAATAATCAGGGAAGGCTTGAGCTGCAAGAAGAAAGCTTTTGCACCTTCTGTGCTCCCCTCCCCACTGCAGCTGTCTCCTGCCAGTCAGGCTATCCGACGTGCAGCTCGGCCCAACGAGGACCCGCGGCCTTCGCAAAGGCCCCGCCTCTCAGGGCACACCACCAATAAATGGTTGGCAGAGGTGGGACGTACTCTGTTACCGCCTCTCCAGTTACGGCTGCTTGTGTGAGCAGGGATCGGCGCTAGCGAGGGACAACGGAAGGGACGGGCAGGTGTGGGCTCTGGGCCGCGCAGCCAGACAGCGCGAGTCGCAGGTGCTCGGTGCATGGGCCAGTGAGGACGCGCGGAGATACCCTCGCCGCGGCGTAGGCGGAGCAGCGCGGGAGCCAGGCGCTGCCCCGCGACCCTGCGTCCGAGCGAGCGGAACCTTGCGCTTCGCCCGTGGACTGTCCGAAGTCCGCGCTATGGAAGAGGAGAAATATTTGCCTGAGCTGATGGCAGAGAAAGATAGCCTGGATCCATCTTTTGTGCATGCATCGCGCCTTTTGGCGGAAGGTAGGACTTATCTCCCGAGATAGGCACAGACCTCTGGCCGCCCATCTCACCCGCGGCTTGGTTAGGAGAGTGAAGTTGGGGAGGGACCCCTGTCTCCTTCGCAGGAACTGTCACCCTGAAGATGCTGGCTTCAGAGCTCGGGGCGGACGGAGCCCGTTCTCAGGGCGGGCAGCAATGCTCCTTTTGTACGTTTTAATTTGGGGAAGACTAAAGCTAGGAGATCTGAAGGCAGTGGTGATATGACCTGTTAGGATGATTGGTAGAGAAACCATAAAGTGTAACGCGGTTTACAGGGATATTTTCACTTCGCAGAGGGAAGGGAAATCAGTTTGGAAGTAAATGGTGATCAGTAGTGTTCAAAGAGCTTCTTGCTACATATCAGCAATTTTTTCTTTTTTGCTACATATGGGAATTGATGTTGATACTCTTTAGTCTAATTACAGCTTCTCCTATGAAAAGTCTTAGAATTACCCTAGATTAAACTATCATGTTCTTCTATATTTGTGAGTGTGGCAGAGGCTAAAGTGCTTATCAATTTATTTGAAGTGTGATAATTGGTTTACTCTGGGAGTTACTGGTCCCTGGGAACACTCTGCAATTGATCAGCTGTTTTACCAAGTGTGCGTTTTCTGTTGTGTACCTGGAATTTAAAAGATTTAATTCCCAGAACATGTACGTCTTGTCTTTTGCGTGGCTTTGAAATGTTGTTTAAACACACACACAAACTTTATGACAGAAATATTAACCAAAATTATTCCACTTACCTTAAAATAAAGCTAACTGCTAAAGATATGATATCTGTGGTAATCGACACATGCCTTTAAAAAAAACTTCAGACTTTTTTGATGAGTGCTTCATTAATAATGAATTGTTACATCATTAAGTGGACTATAATGCAGTTTTGTAGCTGAGGTTGTTATGGACTTATCTATAGTAAAACTAAAAGTGACAACTTCCTCTTCGTCAGCCCTTCAGCGTTAAGAGAAATGTTTTCTTTACGGAGACTTAGTTGTACATGGAAGGAAAAATTCTGATCTTCCATGTAAGATTCAAATATCACTAGATTTATTTAAGCATTTTTATTGATGGATTATTATTTATAATCACAGTAAAGTATAAGTGTTTCCCATTTTGCATGCTAAACAGTTAAAAGATTTATAATCAAAATATTGAATTTGTGAAACAACTAAACTGTTTTTCAAGGAACAAGTTAGTTTTTGAGAGGATTTGGGAAAGTAAAATGAAATTATGCTTACTACTTTCTTGGTTACTGATTTTTTAAAAATAGAAATTAAAGTTGAAAAGTAAAACCAATTAAAAAAGTAAATTCTCTAGTTTATTAAAAACAAAGGTAACTACATACAATAATGAGTATTGGAAATTAATGAGTTATTAAGTGCTTAGGATTGTTCAAAATAATAAAAAATTCAACTAAGCCTTCAAAATTGTTTACTTCAATGTATTTTTCCCAGAAATGTCTTTATTTAGCTGACAATGCCTTTAAAATGAAAAAAAAATACTAATTGGTCATTTTCTGTGACCTGCTCATTGGTGTTCTCTTTGGGACACCAGGCTCAGTGATTAATTCATCTTTCACTAATGAGAGTTAGTGTACTTTTGAAGACTGCCAAGCTAAAAAAAATGCACGTGAGAAACTCTTAATAGAGTACAGAGTATTCTGTGGTTGATGAAACAGCAGTGTCTGCACCTGGGTCCTTAATATTTTATCTTTCCCAGGAACTTGATTTCTTGATACATAGCAACATGCTCAGATGTTCCTTGTAATTTGTTTTTTCCCCAGTAGGGGGAAGTATGTCCTGCCTTTGTAAAGCCATAGGAGAAAAAGCTCCTAAATAGAGAGAATAGCATCTAACTAAGAAACAAAGAGAGATGTCCAAATTTCAGAGAAAGCATAATAAGGAGAAAAGAATGAAATAGGTGATTATAATAATCTTGGGTTTTATAAAGAGATGTGCAAAAGGTACTTAAGGTTTAAATTAATTATCTGATTGCACTTGAAGAAGCTCTTTATATAGGCTTATTAAAAAGTGTAAGGTATGTGTGCTTTGGAATCTTTGATAAATATTAATGTACACTTTACATTAGAGACATTTCATTATTTTTTAAACAGCAGTTTGCCAAGATTTCCAGGTTTTTGTTCAGATGTTTCTAGGAGAGTATTGTTGGGATGGTTTTATTTCTCATACCTGGAAATGCACTGATTGAAGGCAGTGGCTATAAATAAACCTGACATAGATATTCATTTGGAAGGAAGATGCACACTGAAGTACATTTCAGTCAGTACTGTGCAGACAGTCTCAAGACTGAGTGAGTAATAAAAATGATCCAGACGATTCAGTTCTTCGGAATGATTTTTTCCAGAAGCTAACATCTATAAGGGTAGTGATATAAACCAATGAGCTTTCACAATGATTTATTTTGCTATTTTGATTGGTGATAGATACAAATTAGTGCTCAATATTGACTGCTTTTTAAAAAAATTGAAGGCCCTGGGGTTTAAAGTACTAGTTTTTTTAGTTATTGTTGTCATTTTTATTGTGGTTTGTTTTATTTCACTTGTTTCTACTGTGTTTTCAGTATGTGTGATTCTAAGAAAGCTAATGGAAGAGCCCAAACATTTTATGTATTTGACTTTCACTTAGAAAAGGTCTTGAATAATATTGTTTGATGAGTGTTTATAATGTGTTTGATTAATCAAAATAATGATTTTCCTGTGATTATACTATTGTTATCTATTTGTTGTGTATGGTGCTTTTGAATATGATAAAACAGCAAACTCAGCATGATCCTAAAAGTTCCACTTAGCCTCTGAATTTGCTTGCCAGATGAAATTAGATGAGGTTATTTATATCTCTGCTACTTATGGGAAGTGCACTAAGCTGTGAATCCAGATACCTGGATTTTGATTCCACTTTTGCCTAAACTGAATCTCCATAAGCTTCCCTTCTCTGGGCCCAGTTTCCTTGTCTCTGAAATGAAGGAGTTAGACTAGAGGATCTATATGTTTCTTTGTAATCCTAATTAAGCCTGGGACTAATGTAATTCTAAAGCCTGGGACCTTGCTGATGCAAGGAATGGTGTTTGTGTATTCAGAATACCCAAATCAATGGTTGAACATTTTTGAAACTTTAAAAAATGTCTTCCTAGACTAATGATTAATAATACATTTATTGTTCTATAGTATAATTTGTGGCATATACATTATTTTGGCCACCGGGGACAGATTTATGTTCTTAAGTCTGCTGAACTAATATGAAGGCTTGGAGCTAGAAATATGTATATGCAGGGAAATTTCTTGTTTGCAGTCAAGCATGGCTGTCTGTTGACAGACATAGGTCTGTTCAAGTTTATAGATTCAATTATGGTGATTCCATGTCTTTAGGAGGATTAATAAATTCTTGTCCAGTTGAGTCTGTTTTGGGTTGGCAAGACTTCCTAACCTACATTCTTCCCAAATATTGGTAGACTCGTCATTGTTTTGGTTGACTCATCATATGATGAAGTCAAGGATTGCCAAATATCCCCACAGTTTAAATGTTTAAAAAAACACCCCAAAACTCCAGGTGCTATTTTCAAATTTCAGTGAAAAGCTTGGCCATTTATCTAGGATTGGCCTTACTGCTGCAGATACAGGTGAGTTTTTAAAACCACACAAGAAATGGGGGTTAACATTTATTAGAAATACTTATTTGTAGTAACTTAATTATATTTAGTTCTTAATAAGGATCATTTTTAAAATTTAGATTGTCTTCCTTAAAATAGTTTTCATAAAGCATGGTGAGTTCTTAAGTGAATGAAAGTTATTGGTATAGTGTCTAAAATTCGCTTCTGATAAAAAATAGTATTCATGAGGATTTTCCTTTGACTAATGTAATCTCTTTTATATTCCTCTCAATATATTTGGGTAATCTTATTCATGTTTCCTAAAGAAAAACAAAAAATGGCAGATAAACTAAATTCAAGGTTTAATTTCAATCTATAATTAAGACACATTTGCAATATTATAGAAAATTTTGCACATGCAAGCAAAACACTCGGCATAGATTGGCTAGACTTCTGCCTGTTGTTAAATTTCCTCTGATTCTCAGTTTCTTCATCTGTAAAACAGGAAAAGTAAAATCTACCAGGTATGATTATTTCAAGGTTAAAAATGCTGTTTCTGACAACCTAGGCAGTATTTTATATAAATAAAAATAGAAATAGAATTTTTATTTATATATAAGAAAAACATAAGCAAAAATTATACAAAAAGAAGATGATGCTTTAAAGATTTTTTTAACATTTTAATGGCATCGTGGGCTTGACCTCAGCTTGCAGCTTGGTTTTGTAAGGAAATAAACACTGCCTTACTTTTGAATTACTGCTGAGTAAAGTTTGAACTCATACACCAAACTATGAAATAAATTATCTTATGAAAAAATGATTCTAGTGTGGGTTTTTAAAATATCTTGTTCCCTTCGTCACTGGATGTTTGTCATTGTTTTACTTGAGCTTGAATAACCCTGGGTCTGTGTCTTTAAGGGTAATTCTAAACCTCCTAGGCCTCCTCAGAAATCCATGTGTCCTTCCCTCCGGGCAGCTGTTTTCTTGGGAGAAATGGATACATACTTTCTGATGCTCTTCAACTTCCTACCATCTAAAAACTTCCATACACCTTCCTATTGTCTTTCATGCTCAGGAGATGAAATGTTTCTTTTTTGTTCAAGGCTAACTGGTTCACCCACCCATTTTAAAAAATGTTCCCCACCTTCTTCAGACTTGTTCTATAGTTATATCTTTTCTTAGTATCTCCAACTTCTTCCTCCCTGTCCACTCTTGTAGCAGCCTGTAAACATGTTCCAATCTGAATAATTTAGAAAACAGAATTCTTGTTTCCCTTGCCAAAAGTAATAAAAACAATCTTTCTTGACATTTATCCTCTCTCATTTCTTTCAACTTTTGGATCATATTAGTCTATACTAAGCTGCCTTATTTCTTAAATTACCTCTTCAAACTCCAGCATGACCTCTGCTCTCATCAGAAAACCAGTGGCCCTGGTGACAGAATCGTCTCCCAATTGCCAAATCCAATAAATTTTTTCTAACTCTCATCAGGTCTCTTGGCTGCATTTTTCACTGTTGATCTTCTTCCCCTTTTTTTTGGCTTTTGTCTTGCCTGACACACTGTGCTATCAGAGTGACCCATTCAAAATTAAGTGTGACCAGGCCCTGGCTGGTGTAGCTCAGTGGATTGAGCGCAGGCCTGCGAACCAGAGGATCGAGGTTCGATTCCCAGTCAGGGCACATGCCTGGGTTGTAGTCCAGTTCCCTGCAGGCCAACTCCCAGCAGAGGACGCACAAAAGGCAACCATACATTGATGTTTCTCTCCCTCTCCTTCCCCTCTAAAGATAAATAAATAAATTAAATCTTAAAAAAAAATTAAGTGTGACCATGTCAAACTTTATATTCTCGTTGAGCAGGTTTTCTCTGACACCATGCCCACAGAGGGAGAGGGGGCATCACCTTGATACGTTCAGGTGGAGTGAAAGTCCAGGGGCCCCTCTAGGGATCCACTGATACCACACCAGCCAGGAAGGGAGGAGAGGAGTGGGAACACTCATTCCTACTGGAGCCTACTAAGAATTCCAGCAGGAGTGAGACGTCTGATCCCCCGTGGCTTAGAGGGAGAAGGGTGACTTTTACTGTTCGCCAGGATGGAAGTCCAGGATCTCCACATGACCACTGACACTGGAGGAGGCCTCCTTACTGTGTGTGGACACCAAGTCCCCATTCCCCATTCCATCTCAGCTCTGATTCCAGCCAGAGGGGAAAGGGTACCTCTCTGCAGTTGGGTGAGGTTGGAAGTCTATATTCCCTATTTAACTTTTCTGGACAGGGGTGAGCATGAGATGCTTTTTGTTTGTTTGTTTTTCCTGTGTTGTTTAGCTGGAGAAGGATGTTTGTTGCTAAATGTTTTCTGCTTTGCTAGGTTGCCCTTTTTCTAGTCCTTTTGCCAGAGCGAGCAGGCTTTCCTTGAGGCTTTTGTTTATTTTATTTTTTGTCTGCTTCTATTGATGTTTATGGATTGCCAGGTTTTCCAATACCCACTTCGGCATAAATGAGGCACAAGAAAAAACTAGGGAAACCATTGCCCTGCTGCTCCTAGGTCTTGTGGTACCCAGGTAGCTTGCATTCTTCTTTGTAATCTGTGGTTTATTGACCATAATATTCCCATCCCATTTATTTCTGTGTCTTAATTTATTTCTTTATGACATTTTTCTTGGGAGTTTATGCTAGGCCTTGTACATTAATATTTCATTAACAAGTGTGTAAGAATGAGCGTAACTAGGATAAATCTATATTAATGGGTACCTATTTTTCACTTTATCTAATTTCAAGAGACTTTGCGATATGATAACTGAGAGTGGGAACAAAGTGATGTCAGATGATCATTATTTCTAGTTTCTGTTGATGTGTACAATTTACATTGAAGCTTTTTGTTCCCACAGGAGCTTTGAAAGGAAGGAAGTTTTACAGGTTGTTTTTGGAAACCCGTGGGAATAAGTCTGTCACGTCCCCAGCTTTTCTTATGCCCTGATTTGTTGAAACACCTGATTTGATCTCTTTGTCTGAATATATATATATATATATATATATATATATATATAAATATATTTTGGTTGGCATTATATTCTGATGCCAGTTTGCTTTTTAAAGCTGTATCAATATAAGATGTTATATAGTCATAGATTGAAATGTGATCCCTTTTTTATAAAAATGGTGAATTTCATTAAAATGAGCATAGTGTAGAAATAAGTTTTTTTAAAAAATGAGTAGTAGATAATAGCTGATCTTCCATATTAATCTTCGCAAACATGCATGTTGTTGTATGACATTTTTTTCTCAAGGGGAGAATCCTGAAATGATTGATATATTGGTTAAAAACTTGAAGTCTTAGCCAAGCATCATTGCTCAATCATTATTAACTATTGTGGAAAAGAAATCATTTGTGGCATATCCTCCTTTACTTACTTTTGCTTTGCGAACACTACTTTCAAAAAAATTTTGTTGCAGAGAGATAGAAAATATTCCAGAACATCCAAATGACCATTTTTTAGGCCATTCACTATCCTTATAGTTTAGAGACAGTTTGGGAGGGATATGTTGATGGGCTAGGACTGCACTGTATCTGACTGTAGCATACATGCCCTTGAATGTATGTTGCTGATACTTGTCTGAAATATGTGCTCTTGGTATACGAAGAGGTATCAGATGTTTTATTTATTGGTTTCTAAATAACTTGGGGGAGTCAACATTTGTCATAAGATAAAAATAATACTGAGTGGGAAGGTCTCCTGAATTTTATACATTGATGATTTCCTGGGAATTCAGATGAGGTTATGACTCTTCTTGGCCATTGTAATCATAGATTCTTCATCATCATCATCACCATCATCATCATCATTTTCAATATTGTCAACATTAATTGAGAAATTATTCTTTGTCCGGCACTGTACTTGACGCTCTGCATGCATTACCACACCTAATCCATCCACCAGTCCAATGAGATCGTTATTAGCATTATCTTTGCTTGACAAATGAGAAGATTAAGACTTGAAGAAGTTAATTTATCTCCAATCGCAGGTCAAATGCATTTTAAAGCTGAAACTCGGCTTTCTCCCTCACAGAGGCCGGGTGTAACCATTGCGCCATACTGCTTCTCCAGAGGAGTCACAACTTGGGTTAGGCTTTGAAGGAAGGCTAGGTATTAATAGGCAAAGTTTGTCTAGGAGATGGTTGTTAACATTACCTTCTAAAATATGTTCCTGAATGCAAGTGTTAAATGAATTATTACACAATATTGTTAATAAATACACTATGTAAAAGGCAAGCACATTTATAAATAGGGAAATTTACCTAAGTATAAAATTGGGTTAAGGATTATCAAGAAAGCTTAACTTTTCCATTTGTCTTATATTGACTTTTTTTCTAAGGGAACTTGGTGATCAGGTGGCAAGGAACATTCCAGGCTTTTCTTTTCTTTTTCTTTTTCTTTTTTTGGAGCCATACGAGATGGGAGAACTTCATGTGATTTGCAGAGACATTTTTCTTCCTCATGGTTTTTTCTAGAGAACTTATTTACTGCCTTCTTCTAGGAAGAAAGAACAACTATAGGTCCTCTCTTGTGCCTTGAGGCAATGTTGGCTTTGTTTAAAATGGGAAGTGAGCAGATTTCACATGTGGTCAGAAACAGAGAATTTGGCAACATGGTTTGATCCAAATGTCATCTATAGGTTCTGAGGTCTTAGGATCTAATAACGTTGAAACAGATTAGTTGGCATTATTACACAGTTGTCAGAAATGGCACAATTGATGACCAGTTTATTTAAAGCATTAAAAATGAGGTATTACTTTTCTAATAGAAAAAGCAGTATGTGCTTTCTAATAGAAAAAGCAGAATGAATGTGTCTTCTCTAGCGTGTAGATTTTTTTTGCAGATTCATAAAATTATATATCAGAAAATGATGCATTCTGGCACAACTCAGGAGAGGGAGCCTCTGTGACAGAAATTTAGTAAATAAAATGAAGGAGAAAACTTTTGTTAATTTTCAGAAGAAAAAGATGATTAAATGAATAACTATTTTAACAGAATATACATTCTGGCTCAGGTCCTTCCATTATACCTAAAAAGGCAGATAATGTTGTATCTATTTTATGGGAAAGAAAACAGAGGCAGATTGGAGGATAGCATGATCAATGTGGTTTTTTTAAACAATAAATTAGATGTTAGGTGAACATCCAATGTGAAAGTGTCAAGGAGCAACCATTAAACATTGAAACATTAAGAAATATTGAAGAATCTTATTTGTTTAAGATCTTGCTTTGAAACAACTTTTAGTAAAGTTAAATACCTGTTACCACAGTCTACTGTTTCTTGTAAAGTAATTTTTTCAGGGAAATTTAAGGTATTTGATTTTTTTAGAAATTTGATTTATTTGCAGCAATATACTCATTGTATAATAGAAGACAGTAGATGACTAAATACATAATGGAATATATTACTTACTACATGTTTAGGCATGTAGATATTATAAATGGAGAAATTTAAGTGATTGCTATTTTGAATTAAAGAACATCCATGTCTTCAGAGAATCTAAATTTTTCTTTTTGGAATGCAAAAACTAAAAGCTGCCTTTTTCTCTTTCCAAGGTCTGATGGAAGAGGGGCTCTTTAAGGAATTGTGTGGAGATGAAAGAACATTTGGTGTGCTGAAGGCAGATGGCACTTTAGTAAATAATATTGTTTTGGAATGGTCTTCAGGAAGATAGATGGCTATGCGTTAAGCTAGTATTCTGAAATTAACACAAGATTTGAAATTATATCGTATCCATATAAGGAAAATCTGGTGGAATAAAGCAGTATGATGATTAAAAACCATTTAATAGAATTGTATGAAATAAGTATTTGGAATGAGTTGCAATAAGCCAAATGGTTTCTCGAGTAAAATAAGTAAAAGGTGTGTGTGTGTGTGTGTGTGTGTGTTAAGCTTGTGCTAGACATAGGTAGTCAATGAAAAACAGTGCAGGCTTGGTTCAGTTGCTTCTTAGTATCTGTGTTCTGTGTGGCTGAGAGCTGTACAAGCTCTGGCACAAATAATACCCCTTATTATTACAAAATCATAAGCCTGTAATTCTGTAGCATAACAATATCACACTCAGGGACACCATATGACATTTTAGGTGAAATGTTCCAATTATTATACCCGTATTACTATCCTACCAACCACACTCAAGAAGGCGTTACTCTTGCTGGGCCCTGTATTTTGGTTGAGGAGAAGGAGAAAAGAGCTGCAGTCAATTATATAAACAATTTTCATAGGCTCTGAAAAATGCAGTAATAAGGAAAATTTTGGGGAGTCTCAGGTGGAGCACCTAAAAAAGTCTACAGAGATTATGGGAAGTTTCAACAGTAAGGGGCATATTAGTTGAGATCTAACAAATAAGTGGAATATGGCCAGGAGTCAGTGAAGAAGGCGCTATAATTAAGGAGAATTATACATGTGTACAACAAACGACATCTCTAAAGCCTGGAAAGAAAAAGAACATTTATTTAAATAGGTAGAAGTTAAGTGTGATACTGTAATTTATAATAAGAAATATATATTTGGTCTCCTTCCCTGTTTCTTGCACAGAAACCTTAAAACCCTTGGAGCTTCCTAAGTGCTGGGACCTATAAGGTATCTGTTTATGTTAATGACATGGCTTTTATACCCAACCTAAGGACTGGGGCTAGTTGCCAGTATAACCAGCCATGTAATTAAAGGGTTGTAACTCTTAGTACCATTCCCCCAATCTCCAGGATGGGGAGAGGGGCCGGAGGTTGAATTTTCTGCCAATGGCTAAATCGTTTAATAAAATGTGCTTATGTAATGAAAACCCCAAAGGACTGGGTTCAGACATCTTCCTAGTGGTGCAATGAGTTTTAGGAACAGTTGAAGCACAGAGCATGGAAGCTCTGTGTTTTCTTCCACCCTGTACCCAATTCATTTCTTTCATCTGTTTGTTACTGAGAAACATCCTTTGTAATAAACAGGTAATCTAATAAATGTTTTTGTGAGTTTTGTGAGCTGCTGTAGGAAATTAGTGAAACCCTAGGAGGAGGTTGTGGAACCTCTAGATTAGTAGCCACTTGCTTAGAATTTTGGGTAAAAATCTGCACTTACAATTGGCCTCTAAAGTGAAAAGAAGGTGTTTTGGAACCCCAATTTATAGCCAGTTAGTCAGAAACACAGATGGCACCTTGGCTTGCAACTGGCTTCTAAAGTGATTCATGGGAGCAGGCTTGTAGAACTGAATCCTTAACCAGTGGAATGTTATGCTGTTTCTGAGTAGGTAGTCATAGAATTTGGTTGACTTCTTGAACATCCTGCTGGTGTCTGAGAATTGCTTCCCATTGTTTGGGACCTGCCCCGACACATACCTTTGGGTCCAGGAACCCAAAGACTAAGTGTGGTTCAAAGATACACTAAAAGAGAAAGCATCAAGAATAAGTGTGTCTAAAGAGAATGGTAGATGCTTATCACACATATCTTTTCAACTGTTAAAAAGTTTGGACTTTATGCCAAAAGCAATGGTAAATCATTTAAAAGTTTTAAAAGAGGGCAATTTGATACTAGAATTTTCTTTAAAGCATAATGTAACTGCAGTACTGGGGAAGGATTTGACAGATAATAAGATGCCAGCAGACCATCAGATGGCTAGCAGTCCAGGAGAAAATTTGTGGTGATATGAATTTAAATAATGAGAGAGCAGATGGGAAGAAGTGGAGAGAGATAATAGAAATTTAGCAAATGAAATGTAAGAAACTATATTGGATAGAGAGAGTGGAAAATAAAGGGTAGTGAAGGCTATTGTCTAGGATGCTCTTGGTAGTTGGTTTAATGGTGGTGTCAGTTACTGAGAAGAGTTAAAAGGTGTCTAATGCTGAGGTCACTTGAATATACACTGAAAGGCATGTGGAGTGTGGAGGTGAAAAGGCAGGTGAAGAGTTGGGTCAGGGCAAAGGTCTGTTCCACAGATAATGGTTTAGGTTTCATTAGCAGGTAGGTGATACGTGACCTTGGGAGAAGGTGAGTTCACCTGTGGAGAGTGTATGGAGAGCCACAGGAGGGAGATTTAGGATAAAACCATGAGAATGTCAGCATTTAAGGGGACGACAAAAGAAAAGTAGTCTGCAAAGTTGATTAAAAACAGTTTCCTAGAATGTAGGTAGGGAAAATCAAGTACATTCAGTGTCAAGTAAATAGAATATTTGAAAAATGAAGAGTTTGGTTAATATTTCCAAGTGCTGTGGATGGGCCAAGTGAGACAAAGATTTAAAATGTCTAATGGATTTGGCAACAAAGGAGTTAAGAGAAAAATCTCGAATTCCTTCAAGTCGAATAGTTAATTGTGAGACTGTAAGAAAATGAGGTTTGAAAACTCTTCTAAGAACTTTGACTTTGAGGAAGAGGAGAGCTAGGAGATAGAATGAGTTGAGCAGTATGAAATTGATAATATTTAATAATTTTGACGTAAAAACAGAGCAGTTTTTATGGTTCGACCTTTATAAGGGGATAGAATGAGAGAGGCATGTAAATGTAGTGGTTAACAGCACAGACACTGAACCTGGACTCCCAAGGTTCCAATTTTGTTCCCAATACTATAAAAGTTCTGAATTATTTTTGGTGAACTACTTTAACCTTTGTATTCCTCTTTTTTTACATGTAAAATTAGGACACTCTTAGTTCTAAACTACCAAGCTAACGACAGCCTCATATTGTTTGATTTGCCCACTTTCATTTACATTGCGATTCCTAGGCTGCACCATCACCTCCGCTTGCCATCCCTTCTGCTTCCACCTTGCTAACTCTCATGGAACATTGTTATGCAAAACTACACCTCACATCATCAAATCATAAAATTATAAAATTAATCCCTACTCTTTTTCTAAGGCTACTTTTTTCTTTGACAGTTTTTACTGATTTGTTGATACGTGTGACTTTGTTGGCCACTGCCTCCTTCTTGATATGTTTTCTCCTTAAATTTGGGCTTCTACAATCAGGATAGAAATTTGCTTCCTCTATCCTGCTCAGAGAAGCTAATCCACAGTGAATAAATAGGAGATGGGTGGCTGAATCTGTTGTACATTTAGATCCTTACAGCTTATAATATAACCATTTCTTCATACAGAGTAACATTATTGTGTAAAAAGAAATGCACATTACTTTTCATAAGTTTGTTTCAGGACGGGGGGGAAATAATGGCTTTGTTGGACCTGAAAGAAGACATGTACTTCTGCAGAATTTTAATGATACATTTTAAGGTTAAACATCATTTTATGAAATATTTGTGTGTTTGTGTAGTTCAGTATTTCCCATTCTGGATTATGGTAAAAAATGTTTGAGAGCTACTTTTATAGCACAAACAGTAGGTGAAGCTAAAATACTAGTGTTTGAAGCCCAGATTTGCTGCTTGATTGCTTTGTGACTCTGGGCAAATTTCTGCATCTCATTGAGCCTTTGTTTTCTTATCTATGAAATACGGTATGCTCTTGTCAGCTGTCTCACAGATCAATCAAGCATCTCATGAGTCCCATGCTAGTGTACATGCAATATTTCTGGCAGAAATCAATGAAGGTTCTTTTCCTTCATCCACTCTGTCTGATTTTTCTTACTTTAACAAAAATAGAGGCACATTTTTTGAGAAATGAAATGCAGTTTTTAGGTATATAGTTTGATGAGTTTTGATAATTGTATAATCTGTGCAAGCAGTAGTCTTGAAAAGATAAAGAACATTTCCATCAGCTCAGGCTTTCTTTATTCTCCCTTCTCACTAATTTGTATTCCTTTGGCAATCGCTGATCTGGTTTCTATCATAGGTCACTTTGACTACCCTTCAACATTATATAAATGGAATAATTGACTATATACTCTTCCTTCTTCTTAAGTTCAATATATTTTTTAAAGTCATCCATATTGTTGCATTTATCAATAGTTTATTATTATTTTTCCTGCTAAGCAGTGTTCCATTGTAAAAATATGTCATGATTTGTTTATACAATTTCTTATGGATGTACATCTCAGCTGTTTTCAGTGTTAGCTTATTACAAAAAAGCTGCCATGAACGTGCATGTGCAAGATTTTTGTGGACATAATTCTTTTTATTTGGAGTAGAATTGCTATATGGTTAGCCCTTTTATTAGATGGGATTACCAAATAGTTTAAAAACTCAAGTAGTTCATTTCCTTGCCAACATTTGAGGTTCTCAGTCTTTTTAATATCAGCTGTTTTAGTGATTTCAAGTGGTATCTTACTGTGGTTTTAATTTGCATTTCCTTGATGATTAATGATGAACATATTTTTATGTGTTTTTGGCCATTTATATCTATTCTCTTATTTGAAATGATTGGTTAGAATGTTGACAGATTTTTAATTGGATTGTTGGTCTTTTTATTGTTATCGGAGTTGTTTATTCTGAATTCGCATCCTTTTTAAGTATATGTTCTGTAATTTTGTCTCACAATATCTGGCTTAGCTTTTAATTTTCTTAAGTGTCTTTTGAAGAATAGAAGCTATTAATTTATTCTAAGGCCTAATTTATTGGTTTTTCTTTATACTTAATTGTGTTTGTGTCCTCTCTAGGAAATCATTGCTTCCCTCAGGTCCACAAATTTTTCTCAGTTTTTTCCTATAGAAGCTTTATGGTTGTAGCTTTTAAGTATAGGTTCATAACTCATTGAGATGCAATTTTTATGTAAAGTTTTTATTTTTAGATTTGAATATTTACTTGTTCAGCATCATTTGCTGGAAGTGTTTTTCTTTGCTCATCATCACATTGAAAGTGTTGGAAGATATAGTGTAAACATCATGAATGTATAGTATTTAAACACATAAAATAAAGAAAAATAAATGGCATGGTGTTTAA
This sequence comes from Sturnira hondurensis, assembly GCF_014824575.4. Lineage (NCBI taxonomy): Eukaryota > Metazoa > Chordata > Mammalia > Chiroptera > Phyllostomidae > Sturnira > Sturnira hondurensis. Next base: position 1,877,603 of record NW_028081539.1, read on the forward strand.
GCATTTGTGAACTGCCTTACAGTATTGACCATCTGCATGTCAGTTCCAATGTCAAAGGAAGAAAATGACTGCTTTAGAATTCTTAAGCATGACATGTGTTTATATTATGCTTTAAAATTATGTATAGCTATATAAAATTTTTTCTTTTTCTCACAATTTACGAAGTAATTCTTGAAGAAAATATGAGCACACTTTTCTTTTTGTAACTGAGGAGAAGACTAGGTATCCTTGGTGCTTACTGATTCTGATAAGTGTAGCATTCTACTAGTGAAGAAGTAAGGTATTTGCTGCTAATGAGCAATAGTGGTATCTAGTAAAGCATGAGAATTGCACTTCCCTGAGTATCAAAATAGGTTGTTATATCATCAAATAGTGTGCACATTAAACATTTTAATTAAAAATGACCAGTTCTTGCCAGGTGGCTCAGTTAGTTGGAGCATTGTCCTGTACACCAAAAGGTTACGGCTTTGATCCCGGGTCAAGGCACATACCTAGTTTGCCGATTGCATCCCTAGTCAGCGTGTGTGTGGAATGCAGGTGATCCATGTACCCTACCCCCCTTTCCCATCCCTTCCTCTCTCTAAAAAAATCAACAAACATATTCTTGGAAGAGAATTTAAACCAAGACCATATAATTTTATGTAATAGGTTATATGCCTTTTCTGTGTTGTATAGAAACAATAATACACAGGGTGGAGTAAAAGTAGGTTTATAGTTGTGAGCATGTGAAACAGTTTATTCTTATGGTATTATTTATTAATTATTATATTATTTTTATATGAACAATTGTAAATCTACTTCTTCCCAATCTGCATAGAATTGTATCAGATTGACTACCCTATCTTGGATAAATAGATAAATCAGATGATTAATAGCTGAGACCTACATCTGCATCCACAGCAGTAGCCCCTTTTTATTGATATCTCTTAATCCTCATTGCCATAATAACTGCCAGCATTGCTATCACCCAGATATGTGACATAAAGGTTTGGAAGTTGCCCAAGGGCATGAGCAACTGGTGACTGTACATTAATCCCTAAAGCACAGGTACCAGACCACTATCATTTAGAAAATATAGATAGTCACCATGTCAACAATAATAACCCCAAAGAGGATTTAACAGTGATCTGGACTGACACAGTACATCAGTGCTGATACCTGACAAGCTAATTCTTGGGGAGTGTGTTTACACAGGCAGGAAGGCTACTCCCTGAAGGAAAGTGATGATGTTGTGGGTTTAGAAGTAGGGATGCAGTGGACAACTTTGTCTGCATTTGGATAGGAAGAGCAGTGCTGTGAAGTACTGAAATGTGTTCCAATGGTGATATTTAGGACCTCTTTAGAAAGTTGTGAGAAAAGGAAAATAACTATTTTAGCATCCTCAAAAATATATATAGATGCTTGCTTAGAAATGGAAGCTTTGATTATATGACCCATGAATATCAATTTTACATATATTTTTAAAATGTCATAGTATTCACAATAAGGCCTTGTTACCATAAAGGAAAGCTGCTTTTGAAATCTACCTCAACATGAAATATTAGAATGTGTGATTTATATTGAACAGCAATCCACAGAGATATTAAATCTCTGAAAGAAAAAATGTATAGATCAGGTTTGTATAGTATTAGAAAGTTTAAGAGCCATGCAGGGTGAATGGGAGAGGGAAAGGGCTCTTGATACATCTAACGTTTACTGTTAGTAGCTCCTTGTGTTAAAGATGAAAAAATAAGTATAGCTTTCTTAGGTGCAATTCACATTTAGTCCCTCATAGCTGATATTATAGAATTGGTATTTTAGAGGATTCTCTAGCTTTGTCCCTCTTCTCTTAAAACCCCAGCCCCTTCTTAGGGCACTACATCACCACCATTGTTTATCTGACTGGAACCAGATGGATCAGAGTGGCCATCTGACACTTTCTGGGGAGAAATTGGCATTAAAATTGAGAGGCTATCAGTTAGGGTTGGTTCCAGTACAGAGAAAATGAAAACTCTGGTGTTGTAGGTCTGATCTCCAGACAGAACAAAACAAGTAAAAAACAATTTGATGCACAAGTGAGGCCAACATGAGAGAGAATTGTCTGAGTTTTCTGTGATCATCCAAGAAGTCTTTTAAGAGACCCAACTGAATTGGTTCCTGGTGAAATCCCAGAATTTTTCCAAGATATACAGTTTTTTTATATTTATTTAAGATGGTCCCAACTGGTTTGTGTTTTTATAATTGAAATATCTTTCACTAAGAGAAAACAGGACTAATTCTAGGAAAGCAACAATCTCTTGTAATGTTTTAGTTTGAATTCCCCTAAAAGCAGACCCTGAGATAAGGATTTAAATGTAGAAACTTACATGTACTAGTACTGATTGCCAACACTGGTGTAAGTAAAAGGGCAAAGCAACTTGGTTAATCTCTACAGAGTCGGTATTGTTTGTTTGTATGCTTCCGAGTCTAATTACAGTTATGTATGAGCTAAAATTGCCTATATTAATCCTGGTGGATAGAAATAAGAAGCAAAAGAACACAGCTTCAAGGTTGTCCCATTCTCTCCTGACATCTCTATTACTGATGTCTATCATGGATAAAAATATGTATCAGATTGGCCTTCTATTCATTTTGGGTGAAGTTAAGTCTAAACTTATTTAGCAAGAGGTACATAATATCTTATAATTTTCTCCAGAAGTAGACCTTGAAACAAATACTGGAGTGTGAGTAATTTATTCTGGAGGTGATCTCAAGAAATGGGGAGATTAGCTATAAAGGAAAAGCAGCTGACAAAGATGTTTGTACAAAAAAGGTACTAATATAGGCAAGTGATGCTTAATCACATTGAAAAAATTGGGGAGCCAGTAAAAACATATACACAAGCTGAGACATGAGGTATTTAGGCCAAATCATATTAGCTATTGGTTAAGAGGAGCTCACTAATTTCCTGACATACTATGCCGATCTTTTTAGGGGCAAAAAAAGAAGTTTCTGACAGCCAGCAACAGCTCTTAGGGAAGAAATATATAGGCCCTGGCTGTTGGAATATGGGCAGGTGTGCCCTGAAGTTAAAAAAATCAAGAGAGATGGGCAAGCATAGACACTGTAATGCATAGGATGCTCTAATAAAAGGTTGTTTTGATTCATTTTATTGCCTTTATAGAACAGACAAAACATTCCAGAGTCCCTCATGAGTTAGAAAGGAGTCAACTAAATAGGGAGAATGATGGTTTGTCTACCTAGCCTCCTCCTCTTTTCTCAAACAACAAAACAATAAACATGAACTAGGTTTGGAGAGTACTTGCCCTGAAATGTTTCTCTATGAATGAACTTTAGAATCACATTGCTCTTTATTGAACTGAGGCAAAATATTGTAGCTGCCTGATAACAGCCTGTCACATTACAAATCACCACTTGCAAGGTTATACAAGGTGCCTTTAGAAAAAGCTAAATGAATTACCTCAAATAGTGTGTTTGTATTCAAAAGGGAAATAGCTGGTGGTTTGGGAGTGACAGTCTTTTTCTTTTGGTTTCAAAAGGCCCGTTGCTATGCTTTGCTTTCTCAGAGCTGCTGGGAGCTGGAAGCCTGCGGTGAACAGGTAAATACAGGGCATTTCTAATTGAGAAAGGAAATAAGAATTTTGGTGAAACAATGACAAGGTCTCTCATTTTACTGTTGGAATATTTATAGACTTTTGAGTTTGGTTAAGTGTAATTGAAAATAAAACATTTAGTTAATTAATTTTTTAATGTTAATTTTTTCTTTTCTTTTTTTAGATTTTATTTATTTATCTTTAGAAGGGAAGGGAAGGAGAGAACTATCAATGTATGGTTGCATCTCATGGGTCCCCTGCTGGAAACTGGCCTGCAACCGAGACATGTGCCCTGACTGGGAATCGAACCGCAATCCTTTGGTTCGCAGGCCTGCACTCAATCCACTGAGCTACACCAGCCAAGGCAGCTAATTCATTTTAAAAATTCTTATTCAATTAACATTTTTATTTAAACATTTTACTCATTTTTATGTTTAAAATCTAGAAGAGTCTATATAATTTCACTACCAATGATATATCTCAAAAATAGACACACACAAACACATATGTGCATGCATGGCATATAGGAAAGGCATATACCACACACACACCACATGGCACAGAGATCCTGTCATCTCTTACCACCAAGGTGGTGGTTAATTAATTAACAATATTGGTTTGTAGTTGAGAGGAGATAGCCAGTCATTCATCAAGAATGGCATTCAGGAGACAGTTTATTCAGTGGTCTGTTGTATGCATACCTCTTATCATTTAATGATTCATCATATAGGCAAGGTCAAGTAGTTCACTTTCTGTCTAAATAATGTTTTAGGATATATATTGCACCACAAATACCTTCAAGGATCCCTATTGTCTCAGTTAGTTTAGTTAAAGCTTTTTTTAAATTAAGATTTTATTTATTTATCTTTAGAGACAGGAAGGGAGGGAGAGAAACATCAATGTGTATAGTTGCCTCTCACATGCCCACTACTGGGGACCTCGCCCACAACCCAGGCATGTGTTCTGACTGGGAATCAAACCACCAACTCTTGGTTCACGAGCCAGCACTCAGTCCACTGAGCCACACCAGCAAGGGCAGTTTACTTAACAATGCTTTACATAAAATGTCCAGTTTAGTAGTTCTCTGATACTTTGTGAATCCCAGTTTGTTAAAAAAAATGTTTTTAAAAACTTATGTTAGCCAAAGCACACATTTTCTGTATTTATGCCTCTGCATCTATTGTTTTTATGTTTTTATGGATTTATGTTTACAATAGGTAGTTGAAATTGTTAATTTGTAAACCTTAGTGGGTAGGAGTAGGGACATGAAACACTTGCTATTCAGTTACAGTGGTACCTCAGTACTCGACTTTGAATGTCTTTAATCCTTGAGCTCCTTTTCAGCGGTTAGAGTCAATTACTCTAGTTAGAAATGGGAAAAGATAAGTTCAATAAAGTTGATGATAAAGAACATAGTGAAGGTTTGAAACATAGTGTAGGTTTGAAAATTGTAAGTCAAGATGACCAATCAGTCACATCAAAATGATGTGCTTATAAATATCTACTATAACTACTGCAATAATTGCAAAGCCACTGTCATGCTTCACAGTAAGACTAACTTGAAACTATGAACAGTTCTGTGTGAGCTCTTGCAAAAAGAGAGGTCTGTAGGAACATTAGGGGGTAAGGGCACAATGAAGGAAAGGAGAACAGCCAATGAATGCCCCACAGGTGCTCATTAGTAACATTATCAGCTTCATAGTTATAACTTCAAAAAGCTACCAAGTTGAATTTAAAAATCACCATGCAAATAAACTTTTACTGAAATGATTATAATAGCGATATTAGAATAAATGTAATTAAAATTGTGGATATATTTTTGTGTGTTTTAGAGTTTCGATGAATGGAATAGGTAATAAGTGATTATGGTGTGACATGTTCATAAAAGGAGAGCCCTTTGGAAGTCTCCTGAAACACTGATAATTGTGATTTTTAAAACTAGCATTAAAACTTGGGTAGTATGGACATTTTGATGATGTTAATTCTTCCAGTCCATGAACATGGTACATGCTTCCCTTTGTTTGTGTCTTCCTTAATTTCTTTCTTCAGTTTTGTGTAGTGTTCTGAGTACAGGTCCTTTACCTCTTTGGTTAGGTTTTTTCCTAGGCACTTTATTTTTCTTGTTGCTATTTCAAAAGGGATTTTTTCCAGATTTCTGTTTCTGATATTTCATTGTTCATGTACAAAAATGTCTTCAATTTCTGAATATTGACTTCGTATCCTGCTGTTTTGCCAAATTCACTTATTAGGTTGAGCAGTTTATTGGTGGAATCTACAGAATTTTTTATGTACACTATCATGTCACCTGCAAACAATGACAGTTTTGCTTCCTCCTTTCCAATTTGGATGCCTTTTATTTCTTTTTATTCTCTGATTGCTGTGGCTAGGACTTCTAATACTAGGTTGAATAGAAATGGTAAAAGGGGACACCCTTGTCTTATTCCTTATCTCAGTGGGAAAGCTTTTAGTTTTTGCCCATTGAGTATGATGTTGACTGTAGGTCTCTCGTATATGGCCTTTGTTATGGGAGTAGAATATACTCCCTCTACTCCCACTTTGCTGAGTGTTTTTATCATAAGTGGGTCCTATACCTTACATAATCCCAATTAAAATACCAATGACATATTTCACAGATATAGAACAAACATTTCAAAAATATATATATAACTGTAAATGACCCTGAATAGCCACAGCAATTTTGAGACAGAAGGGCAAACTAGGAAGGATCACAATGCCTGATGTTAAACTGTATTACAAGGCCACAGTAATCAAAACAGTCTGATCCTGGCTTATGAACAGACACATAGATCAATAGAACAGAATAGAGAGCCTAGAAAGAAACCCAGCTCTCTATGGTCAATTAATATTTGACAAAGGGAGCAGAAGCATAAAATGGAGTAAAAATAGGCTCTTCAACAAATGGTGTCGGAAGATCTGGACAGCTACGTGCAAAAAAATGAAACTTGACCACCAACTTATACCGTACACAAAAATAAACTCAAGATGGATGAAAGACTTAAATATAAGTCATGACACCACAAAAGTCCTAGAGTAGAACATAGGAAAATCTCATGTATTCTACACAGCAATATTTTCATCAATATGCCCCTTAAAGCAAGGGGCATAGAGGAAAGAATAAACAAATGGGACTTCATCAAAATAAAAAGTTTCTTCATGGCTAAAGAAAACATCAGCAAAATGAAAAGGGAATCAAACATATGGGAAAATGTATTTGACAGTGATCTCCAAACTATATAAAGAACTCACCATGACTTCACTCCAGGAAGACAACAACCCAGTTAAAAAATGGACAAACAGCCTGAATAGACACCTCTCCAAGGAGGACATACAGAGGGCTAATAGACATATGAGCGGATGCCAGCTTCACTAGCCATCAGAGAGATGCGAATTAAGAGAACAGTGAGATACCGCTTCACATTAATCAGAATGGCCATCATAACCAAATCAACAAACAAGTGTTGGAGAGAATGAGGAGAAAAGGGAACCCTAGTCCACTGTTGGTGGGAATGCAGACTGGTGCAACTACTGTGGAAAATAGTATGGGATTTCCTCAAAAAACTGAGAATGGAACTGCCTATTGACCTGACGATTACATTGTTGGGACTCTAAGATTCCCGAAACACCAATTCAAAAAAATCTATGCACCCCAATGTTCACGGCAGCATTATTTACAATAGCCAAGTGCTGGAAGCAACCTAAGTATATGAATGGATCAAAAAACTGATACATTTACACAATGGAATACTATGCAGCAGAGAGAAACGAGGAGCTCCTACTTGGATGAATCTAGAGAGCATTATGCTAAGTGAAATAAGCCAGGCAGTGAAAGACAAATACCATATGATCTCACCTATAAGTGGGACCTAATCACCAAAACAAACAAGCAAGCAAAATATAACCAGAGACATTGAAATAAAGAACAAACTTACAGTAACCAGAGGAGAGGTGGGAAGGGGTAACAGGGGGAAAAAGGGGAAGTGTTGTCCAGGAACATGTATAAAGGATACATAGACAAAGCCAAGGGTGGGTAGGATCAAGGGTGGGAGGCATGGATGGCTGGGACCAGGGTGAATGGTAGGGGGAAATCTCCATTTTATCAAAATGGAGAAAAATTTTGAGAAAAAATTTTCTCAAATAAAAGCTCTCCTCTCAAAAGTCTCCATTTCCCCCTACTGTACTTGAACAACAATGAAAAAACTTTAAAAAAAGAGCATAAAATTTTTTAAGAGTTTGAGAAAAAATAAAACTAGCATTAAAATTTGGTACATAAAGGAAACATAATAAAATTTTCAGCTAGTATTATTTTCAAAAATGATATGATTCAATCATTTCATGTATTCACTGATTTTTTATTACCTGAGTTTAGGTGATTACATAAAAGATATATTGTTACATCTCCCTTCCATTTCCATGGCTGGATTCTCAATTTACTTGTCAGATTAAGTTAGAGTTATTTTAAATAAGAACTACCAAGTTTTTTGGACTGTAAAATGCACCAGACCATAAGACACACCTAGGTTTTAAAGGAGGAAAATAGGAAAAATTTTGAAGCAAAAATTGTAAAATATTTAATAAGACAAACAACATAGGCAGCTGCCCCTGCCCACAGCAAACCAAGTAAGCTACATTCGGACTATAGTATTCACCCCTCCTTTCCTCCCAAATGTGGGGGGGGAGTGTGTCTTATAGTCCAAAAAATATGGTAATATCTTGATGTTTTCTGATTGCATTATGTATGTCACTGTGTACATGGGTATACTTTTTGAGAAGAGAGCTTTTCTTCAGTAACATGACAGTGATGTCCTATGATTTTCATCCTTCAGGTTTAGATCATATCTCTGAAATTAAGGTGATTTATGACTTGCACAGTTGTGAACTACTCATCTTGGTGCATGAATTAATTGTAAAAGTTACTGTATGAGCAAAGATGAAAAAACAATAAATCCACTTCAAGACTTGGTACACATTTTTAGAAATTATTACATATGAAGAAGTAATCAATAGAACTTAGTAAAAATTATTATTTAAAGATCCCCAGTGTCATGAACAAAAGCCATTAGTTATGTATACTTGTAAAAAGTTCCTCAAATTTTTATGTTCTAAAGTGTAGCTGAGAAAATATGTCTGTATTTAATGTGGTTTGAGTAGTGTAATACTTTTAAATGAAGAAAATATTTTTAAATATTAATACAATTGTTATTCTAGTTGAAATTAATACATTATCACTCTGCTAAACAACAATAACATGTTTTTATTGCAGTGGATCTGAATCATGTGTGAGTCATATTTGGCTGAGATAATATTCAGCACTCTTATTTTCAAAAATATTTTTCAAACACTTCATTGATAATTTATATAATGGAAAAAAGTGTTGATATTACTAAAGTCTGATAGATCCTACAGATATCTTAAAAAGATGCTGGGTTGTTAATTATTAAAAACCATTCTATATCTTGTGCTGAGTTACACATTTACAAGAAATAATTTATAAAATTACTGTAGAAAGTTAATGGGATTTTTTCTATGGAAATTTTGTTGCACTGAATGTGATTTTTAAAATATGCTCATTGCCAGTGTAGGAAATGCAACTCTACAAATCTGAGTTTCTGTGAGCCACCCACCCCTGTCCTGCCCTTTGTTTTAAATTTTCTTGGCAAATACAGCTCCAAAATACTGGTATGAAGGTATATGAATATGAGGTTTGTTTCATATACTTTTGATGTTTATGTTCAGAGTCAGACTTTGATCTCTTGCTGTTTGCTTGCCTGGAAGTCTTTAATGCAGGCATGATGAAGTGGCAGTGTGGTGCAGGCAAAACCATCCTTGGTGCCAGTGTTATGCGTGTTGGATTTTAGAGAGGATATTTTTTCTAGAGAAAAGTTGAGAGAACATTTTTTTAAATAAGATTTTTATTTATTTATTTTTAGAGGGGGAGGGAAGGAGAGAGGGAGAGTAACATCAATGTATGGTTGCCTCTCATGTGTCCCCTGCTGGGAACTGGGCTGCAACCCAGGCATGTGCCCTGACTGGGAATCGAACCATGATCCTTTGGTTCACAGGCCCGTGGCTCAATCCACTGAGCTACACCAGCCAGGGCTGAGAGAACATTTTGTATATATATTTGTAGCTATTATTTCTGAGGTTAGTTCATTTTTGTAGTGGTGTGTATGTACATATAGATACTTTTGTATATTAAACATTCTTTTTTTCCTTTAAAAATTTTATTTATTTATTTATTTTTATTTTTATTTATCTTTATTTGTTATATTTAATTCTTGTTCAAGTACAGTTTTCTGTCTTATATTCCCAGCCCTGCCCATCCCCCCAGTGCTCCCCACCTCCTTCCCATTTCCACCCCCCACCTTAGTTTTGTATATTAAACATTCTAATAAATCTACTTAGGTATTTATTGAGTATAACTGGTTAAAGCACTGTGCTTATGGTAATAAACAAAGATGATGAAGGGGATGCCTCCTTCAAATAAGCCCCTCTATCCCCCCAAAATCAGAATTATAGAATTTCACTTAGGATAGATTTTAATTTGAGGTGTCAATGTATCTCTGTTCAAACATGGATTTCAAGTTTTTTGAGATTCTTTGCTATTATTTTTTTCTGCTTTTATTACTTAAATATGTTGAGTAATATAAAAATTCTTGATTTTGCTAGTAATGATAGAAATGATTGACATGGTGACCCCGTCTTGATGGTATGGCTGATGTGTTTTAATGTAATTTTACTTGAAGTTAATTTCACCTTGTTATTTTCAAACCTGAAACATTTTTATAACGTGATTGGTGCAATTAAGCCGTAGAAATATACAGTGGACCCCTGAGTCCTCATTTCTGATAGCTTGTATTAAAAAGAGTTATTTCCAGAGTTATTCAGATATTTGAATCTAAGTACTAGGGTATGCCTTCTGCTCTTTGATAATAATCAAAATATATGTAGAGAAGTTCAAAATTTTCAGTCTTTAAATAAATATATCAAAGCCTCAAATGGCAAAGACTAGTGTATACCAATTTCTTTCAACAACTGCTGTTCATGACAACTTTGCATGGAGAAAAATCTCATTGTTATATGTGTTTCTGAGAATTATCCCTCAATTTATGGGTTGTTAAGTACCCACAAAATAAGACAGTGATAATGAGCTTAGAATTAATATTTATTCTATTTAAATGCATAAATTCCCCAAATTTTATGTTACCAGCAGATTGCCTGTGGAGTAGATGCATAATATATGATTTTAAAAGTTATTCCTATGGTCTAATTTGATTTACTTAAAATGATAACAAAAGACGTTGCCTGCCTGCTGCTTCCAGAGCGCTTACTGGCTAACTCTGCTACTAACAGAAAATGCTTCATTTGTTCCTTTTATTCAGGGGTTTCTTCACTTTTGTACTGCGTTAGTTGGATTGTGAAGAACATCTCTTTAGTTATAAGCCATTGTGCATAATGATTTTTGACATAATTTTAGAAATTAGTAATACATTTCTCATTATAAAATGGCTGCTATCTAAGTAGTTTCAAGTCTTTGAGACAAGTGGCTTCTGTCAGAATGAGAAACTGTCAATGGTAATTCTGATTCTAGTTCCAAACAGGTAAGTAGATAACTGCCTGAAACAGTAGGGACATTTTATTTTCTTCGAAGCCCTTGAGAGTGCCACACAAGTGGTGCTGGTTTGGGAAGAGGCAAAAGGTGGTTGGCAGTGTATTGCATTCAGTCTAAGCATACAGTTTAGTTCAGACTTCTCTGACAATCAGATTTTGGAAATGAGACCAAGAACTGTACTTGGTGAGCTCTGGCTGGTATGGCTCAGTGGATTGAGCACCAGCCTGCAAACCAAAGAGTTGCCGGTTCTATTCCCAGTCCAGGGCACATGCCTGGGTTGCTGGCCAGGTCCCCAGTAGGGGGCGTGCGAGAGGCAACCTCTCTCCCTCTCTTCCCCTCTCTAAAAATAAATAAATAAAATCTTAAAAAAAAGAATTGTATTTGGTGAGAAGGTTATTCCTCCCTTTTATCTTGAAGTACAGTGTACATAAGTCTGAGTTAAGATTCATATAATTTCATTTGAGCCTTGAATAGAGCTTCATAGCAGTATTTGCAGCTTCCTGATGATGGAGCTGAGGGTTGTGCAGCTAGTGGGTGGCAAGGCTTAGCCTGAACCCAGACCTTGCTGAGGGGGAAGCATAGGTTCCGAGCAACACCACAAGGGCTTCCTGGCAGCAGCTGAGCAGCCTAATCATACACCCACATTGACAAGTTACGTATTATAGTCTGTATAATGTTGACTGCTTGGAGCTACTTGAATAATAGATTTTATACGCAGTATGATCCTGACGGAAGTCTTGGAATACTTACACCAGAAGTTCTCACTGAATTCTGGAATTAACCATGATTATTTTCATTACATTTTTAGTAATTCCCAAATTTTCTACAATGACCACTTATTTATTTATTTAAATTACTTTATTGTTGCTCAATTACAGTTGTCTGCATTTTGTCCCCCCCACCCCCCCCAACCCAGCCAAACCCACCTCCCTCCCTTGCTTCTAACTTCCCTCTTGGTTTTGTCCATGTGTCCTTTAGTTCCTGAAAATCCTTCTCCCCTCTGTCCCCTCCCCCCTCCCCTCTGGTTATTGTTAGATTGTTCTTAATTTCAATGTCTCTGGTTATATTTTGCTTGCTTTTTTTTGTTGATTACATTCCAGTTAGAGGTGAGATCAAATGGTATTTGTCTCTCACTGCCTGGCTTATTTCACTAAGATGCTTAAAATGCTCTGGTGCTTTGAGTTCGTGCTTCTAATATTAAGGTGTAATTCGTTGTCTATTAAAACATATTCATATTCCCTTCTTTATCTATTAGAGCAGGTTTCTCCCCTCAGCTGTACTTTGCTAACTGGGGCCTTGAGAAAGGACCCATTTTCACCGTTCCTCATTTTCTCCTCCATGTGATGAAGGCGTTGCACGTGATCAGCTAAGATCCGTTTCTGCACTCGCACGGGGCACTCTCCAGAACGTGGTCGCGTGTTTCTACTGCCGAGGAGCATCAGTAGGAGCACTGCTTACTTTCATGAATGGTTAACTAATGAAACCTCCTTCAGTGTGAGGCCAAGCCAGATCTTCCCAGGGACTGCAGGGTGGAAAAGTTTCCTGTAACTGGGTAAAAACGAGGAGAAGTATGTGAGTTTATGCTTGTGGGAAAAAAGCAAGGTGCATGCTCTATGGCTTTGCAGTGACAAGATGTTTGACTGGATGTGAGCACACAGTGAATATACAGGACATGTATGACAGAAACGTACTCTGGAAACCTATGTGATCTTATTACCAATGTCACCCCAATAAATTTAATTAATTAAAAATCTTCCCCTGACAATACCCTTCAAAATTTGTTAGATATCAAGTTGAATGGGAAGTTTGAAACTCTTGAAGTAGGTCAGGAAAAGAGGGAAATGAGCTGCTGAAGATAGCAGGTAACGTGTGAGCAAAGCAAAATACACATTGTCCTTTATTTATGGAAGAAATAGGTCAAGGGTTGAGGAAGATAAACTGCCTGAAGGTTTCCTGGCACTAATTTAATATTTACCATGAGTTTTCAAAATAAATATGTTATTACAGGACAAATTAGAAGTAGTAATGAATGATTCCAGTTGCCTCATGTTGCTGTGCAATTAACCCAACTTTCGTATTTACTTGAAATATTCTCATGCTTGGTGGTTTTAATAAATCCAAATAGATAATACACAACGTTTGGAACAGAGAAAGCAGTAAGTGAAATAAGCATTGTTTATGTGCTAGTCAATGTTCTACTGCTTTACCTTCCCTTAAATCCATCAAACAGCCCTGTAACAGGATTGATAACAGGAATGGCAACAATAACCATAGCATTCTGTTTCTTACTACACGTCCAGGAGAATGCTAAAGTTAGTGGTTAAGATTGGGACTGAGGATGCCAGTGATATCCCAGAGGATTGGCAACTGAGGATGCCAGTTCAAATCCCAGTGACAGTACATGCACTCCGTGTTACCTTGGGGAAAGTTCTTGTCATTCTACATATCTCATTTTCTTCCTCTGTAAAATGGAAATTATATTTGACCCAACATTAAAGTACTTTTGAAGATAGATGCCTATGAATCCATAATAAAATGTGTGACATGCAGGAAGCAATGGGTGAAACATCTGTTGCTGTTTCTCCTCACCTGCTGTCTTAACGTTATTCATTTGTACAACCTCTAGAAGTAGATACTGTTTTAGCCCAATTTGGGGAGACTGAGGATGAAAGAACACAGATAACTAGCCCAAAGTCCCATGGCCTGCATGAATCCAAGACTGTCTGTGTCCATATCCCATAGTGTTTATCCTCCTGTGTATGCTGAATGAGCAGAAATGATTACTTTGGTCCCTTTCCCCTGACTAGTGGCTTATCAATGCTGTCCCTCTGGCAGTTTGTGAGAACAAAATAAATTATTCAAAAGTAGATGCAGGTAAGAAACTGGGCAAAACAGTGGTGGCTGAGGCTGACAGGGTCCCTGTGTTACCCAGCCTGCAGGCAGATACCTGGGCTAAGGGGCTCTCTGCAGCTGCTGCTTCAAGTTAAAACTCTTTCTTTGTCCCAAAGTGAAGGATTTCCCTTTGATTTTTCAAAATTTGTGTCAGCGAAGAGTTTAATTAGTTAAAGATTCAGTTTACCAACTTCCCACGTCATGTAAAAGTATGTGGAATGTGCCTGGAATGGTATTGTAGGATACCTACCATTCATTCTGAGATGGAGCACCAGAATATGCGAATAAATTCCCCAAAGGGCTGGATACAGATTCATAGGCAAACAATGATTATTTCTACAGGATTTTTTTTCAAAATCATGAGGAGTAAGCGTAAATACACTATCACATTGGTCTTCAGAGGGTTAAAAGGAAGTAAGCGTGGTTTGAACTACTGAGGTCTGATTCCCTACTCTGCAGAGACTGCACGAGCCAGTGGTTAAGCAGCATGTCTTAGTGTCTCATCTGTAGGATGGAGATGCCAACAGTTTCTCTATATCCTTCAGGCTGTGGTAAGAGGTTTCTATTAATTAGCACTTGGAATAATGTTGGTACTCATTTAGCACCCAGTCAATAGTGGCAATTGTTGTTTATTTTCTTCTTATATACCATGTGGACCTCTGACTCCCACACCAAAACAATATACATTGTAGATCAAATAGAACACTGTGGGTATTCTGGGATGATAACTAACATTCATTGTTTCTATGAGAACGTGTGCTCTAGATTTACAAGTATGGATACGTGTGACGGCTGTTGGAAAACCATTATCAATTGAAACTGCTGTTTATTTTTCTCATTTTATAAAGTGTCACCATATGCAGTGATTACATTTGCATGTTTCCCATACCTTGAATCTCATGATTAGGCCATGACTCACATCCCAGATTTCAGAATTCATGGGGACAACAACAAATTTTTATTACTAACATTTATTGAGGGCTTGCAGTATGCCATGTAGTGTATTAATACTTTACATGCATTATCAATTTAAGAATAACTTCATGATAATATTATTCTTATACAATATACCCCTTCAACTGCTTTCAGATGTTTCAGATCATATTGTCAACCCTCTGCAAACTGCCCATTACGATTAGAGGGAGATGCAATGTGTGAATCAAGACCTGCTCTGTTTCCCCTTTTCTAGTCCCACTGACCATTCTGATCTATGTATTTTCACAGCTCTTTTGCTCCATTGCTCATTCTGTTCCAGCACACTGGTTTTCTTTCTCTTCCTTGACCAGGTATTGGCTCTTTTCCATGTTGGGGCCTTTGTACTCTTTCCCTTTCAGGGAAAGCATCACCCCCAGAACTTTGCATGCCTGACCTTCCATTGCCTTTAAATTCAGTGAAGTCCTTCCTCACCCTCCGATGTCCCATTATTATCTTCTCTTTTATTGAAATCATCTGTCACTAACTGAAATTTGTTACCTTATATATTCTTATTGCCTGGCTCCTTTTTACACCTTATAAATTCCATGAATACAAAATCCTTTGCCCCTCTCCCTTCACGGTACCTAGAAAAATATTTGACACATATTAAGCATTCAAATATTTGTTGAATGAATGGTTAGGTGCAGTTTAGAAAGATGTCAAAAGGTGTCCATAGTCTTGGAGCTAGTGAAATGGCAGAACTCAGTATATTTGAATCGAAGCCAACTGCTCTCTTAGGGACATATGAAATGCATGAGCAGCTACTGAAACAAAAATATAAAGGTATTGATGTAATAGCTTTTTGACATTTGTTTTATTTTGTCACCCAATTTGCCAGGAAGAAATGCCCTTTTTTACTTCTTATTGCACCTTTTCCTTCCTTGTATATGAGTTTCTGTCAACAGTGATGTTCTGGGTCACTCACTTCAGTTTCTTTTAAAAGTTATAACAATTGCCTGTGCTATTCTGCATAGCTGTTGACTGATAAGCGAATTCCCCAAATAAAAGAAGAACTCTGACATCTGGCCGTCATGGCTGTGTGTGTGGAGGGGAAAAAAAATCCCTACAGTCATACCAGAGATAGCAGAGTTTCACTTTATTTTTTCAGAAAGAAATATTGTTAGTTGGAGCAGTTTATAAGTTCAGCATTCAAATACTTTAAAATCATTTAAGAAAAGGTGGGAAGGCATCAGTGTGTCAGGATCAGGTGAAAATATAGACTCCAGGGCACAAACCTTTATTGCAGTTATGGTAATAACTACAAGTTATTAAAAATACTTTTATAAGAATCAGTACAAATTACAGTGCTAATAGTATTATTTTTCTGTTTCTCCTCCTCTTCCTTCTCCTGTGTATCATTTTTATATTATAATTTCTTAAACAAATGGGGCCTGAATATGAAATATTTTTCAAGTTGTGCATTTTTCAGTTTCATTAGAGAGAGAGAAGGAAATGGATACCGAGAGAGGGAGAGAGGGGTGGTGTGTGAGGGGGGAGAGGGAGAGAGGGAGAAAGAAATAATTTTCTGATCCCCAAGACAGAAGAATTCCGGTGAAGAGTCTCAGTGAGCTTAGTCTCAGCCACCTCTTTCTAGGGGAGGG
Source organism: Sturnira hondurensis (assembly GCF_014824575.4). Classification (NCBI taxonomy): domain Eukaryota; kingdom Metazoa; phylum Chordata; class Mammalia; order Chiroptera; family Phyllostomidae; genus Sturnira; species Sturnira hondurensis. Next base: position 1,894,273 of record NW_028081539.1, read on the forward strand.
ACAGGAAGAGAACAGGGTAACTATCCCATGCATGCCCATAATTTTACATGAATGTGAATAAATTATATATGATTAGTATTTTAACAGACGTAAAGCAAAAAGCCTCCTCTGATTAAAATGTGAAGACAGTTCTGATACTTGAAAGCGGAGCTCTGTGCCAAACCCAATCCTAGACACAGTGTCAGGATAATGAAGGTAGAAGATATTCACTGGCCTCAAAAATCTCTAATGAGATTTGGGGTATGTATAACAACACTCATAAAGCAAGAATGTTCTTTTTAAAAATAACAGTGTTTTATATGTTTTTATCGTGTTTATGTGTGTGTAAATAATTTTTATTTTTATCTTTTGGTGGGGAGAAGAGGAAGCCATGGGAAAATTTAACAAGAGAAAACTGCCGAGCTTTCCAGTCTGAGCCTGTCAATGATGATGTGTTAACATATTCCATTCTAGTTGCTTTATGCTATAATATTTTTTCATAGTCATGGTCATATTTTATATAAACTTTTTTTAAACATTTTATGTACATACCTGTGATTCAAATTCAGACTATTAGCTGATAATCAGGGAAAGACAGTGAGTAACTTGAACATTTTATGAAGACTTCCTTGAACTGAATTTTGAAGAAACTGAATTTTTAATTAGAGAGAAGAGAAAGAACATTAATGCTGTTTGGTTTCTTTTAAGTAATCAAAAGTACCATCAATCAAGGTTTAAAGTCACTTTAAATTTCTCTATGAAACTTTGGTATAAATTAAAAATAAAATCAGTAAATGAATATTGAATTAACTCAGAGGCTATTGGGCATTATAATTAATGCAAGGATATTTTACCTAGTCCCTGGTCCCAGTGAGATTATAATCAGTTTGTTTGGAAATGACAGAACTGGTAAAAAAATCAATTTTCCACAGTATGATTTAAATAAACTGTTAAAAATAATGAGAAGTATTTAAATCACAGTATGATTTAAATAACTGTTAAAAATAAATCCAATACTAGGCATTGGATTTCAGTGCTAAATGAATGAAGATATCTGAGCCTGAAATAGGAAACATTTTTTTCAAAGAGGAGAAGCAAAACTGTTTCAAATGGATGAATAGAGAAGAGCAGAGACGTTACTCCAGCTGGCATGATGGTGGAATGAAAGCATAAGGACCCTACAAGGATGAGGCATCGCTGCAAATCCATCGACCATGAAATGTTCTCTAAGAGCAAATCTGGCATTCATAATATTGAGTAGTGCCATTAAGCAATGAATATTATCTCCATTGTTTGTCAAATCCTATTAAAAATATCAAGATCTAAGGGAAAGAACACATTTCTAAGAAATTTATTATACCTCTCCTCTTATAAATGCAGTCAATAAATATTCTGTGCAGTCTATGCCAAGAACGTTCTCCTCCTTTGTAATAGGTAAACCATTCATTCGTATATACAAATGTCCTATTGTGAGATGTTATAAATGGTAATGGAATTAGATTTTGGTTTTCTTTTTTAAGATTTTATTTATTTTTTAGAGAGATGGGGAGGGAGGGAGAGGAGAGAAACATCAGTCAGTTGCCTCTCACAGGCCCCCAGCTGCGGGGAACCTGGCTGCAGCCCTCCCTGACTGGGACTCGAGTGGACGAACCTTCTGTTCACAGGCTGGCACTGAGTCCACTGAGCCACACCAGCCATGGCTGGAATTGGATTTTAGATTACTTTCAACATTTACCCACCTGTGGGATTCTTATTCTCACAACTTTAAATATCATTTGTTCTCTTATCGTTAAAACTACATTTATTCTCTCCTTTCTTATATTCGTGCATTTGAAGTAAAATGGTGATGCCATGTATGTGTGGGGGGGAAAAAACTCTTTTTTGGTTTTGCAAATGATTCCCATAATGTGTGATTATATCAAATGTATAATGTTAGGCATATGTGTAGATAAGAGTTTCAGTACCTAGAGTTATTATCAAGTAGGCATCCTCTAACCCATTTGGGGCGGGGGGGATTGTACTACTTCATTGTCATCTTCATTTATTAAAGTCCCTGAGATTCCTTGGCTATTTCTGCCAACCTGATACTGAATTTTTTTAATGAAATATAGAATTGTCACAGAGTAGGAACTTTGGGCTGAAACTCTGTAGGTTTGAATCTTGGCTCTGTCAGTTATAAGCTATATAATTTGGAGTCAGTTGTAAACCATGCTGTTTTGGTTTCCTTATTTGTAAAAGAGTGTAAATACCTTAAAGGTGAATTTTAAGAATTAAATGAGTGAATAGTTTCGAAGCTACTCATAGAGCACATGGCAAATACTTTGTTACATTAAGAAAAGGCACAATGAAAGCCCTGGCTGGTGTAGCTCAGTGGATTGAGTGTGGGCCTGTGAACCAAGGGATCATGGTTCAATTCCCAGTCAGGGCACATGCCTGGGTTGCAGGCCAGTTCCCAGTAGGGGACACACGAGAGGCAACCATGCATTGATGTTTCTCTCCCTCTTTCCTTCCCTTCCCCTCTAAAGATAAATAAATAAAAATCTTAAAAAAAAGAGAAAATGCACAATCATATTGAAAGTGCCAATCCATCTGCCACGATATTCTTTAACATTTTATTTTAAAATAATTTCAATCTTCAATGGAAATTGTGCAAATGAAAATATTACAAAGACTATAGGTATACCCTGTATCTAAATTTACATATTTTTAACATGCCTGTCTCTTTACCTCTAGGTAGCTTATTAGGTATTACCTAAGATTAGGGATATTCTATTCCACAACTACAGTTCAGTTGTCAACATCAATAATAAAATTTTGATGCAATGTAATCTTCCATTCTTAATGCACTTGTAGCAATTGAAACAATAATGTCCTTTGTAGCATTTGTGTCTCAGGTATAGGATCCAGGTTAGAATCAGATATTGTGTTGAAGAGTTGTATCTCCTTAAGCCTTCTTTATCTATTCTAGAACATTTCCATGGCCTCCCTTTGTCTTTAATGATGGTCATTTTTGAAGAATACTGTACTGCCATTCCCCTTTATAAAAAAGAATTGCCTTTATCTGCTTATAATTATAATATTTTTCCCTTGCAACCAGTAAGCAATGTGTGAGGCATTTCAAATCCCTTTAGATTTAGCATCCGTTAATAGATGCCTGATACAGCCTTTACTATGATGATTGAAAAATTGTCATTTTGCATCTTTAGCACTCCCTCTACTAATACCAGTCAGCCTTTAGCATTCCACCAAAATCCAGAACCCTTTTTATCCATTCTCCCTCCCTCCCTTCCCTCCTTCCTTCCTTCCTTTCTTTTATATGAGCTCTGTTTTACCACATTGGAAATGAAAATCTGTGTGTCCTAAATTAGGTTATAGAATTTGTTATTAAGAGTCATATATTTAAATAGAATTATATGACACTTGTCTAATTATGCTTAGATAAATCACGGTTAGTTGTATTCTGAAGTTTGCATTTTATGGTGTTATTTACAGGGAGTATTATCAGGAAAGCACATTATGCACATGTACAAACAAGTCTAAACATGCTTTGTAATTACAGTATTTCATCAGCACTGGCTGACCTAGAGGAAACATTTTGTCCTCTTTTATAACTAAACCTTCATTCATTTGAGAGGAGAGTCAATGTGCTTTTTACATTCCGGGGGTTGACTTTTGAAGGTTTTCTGAATGGCAGACCATTGCCCTTGGAACTACTTCCATTCATCATTTTAAAAGATAATAAAAGTGTTTTCTTCTAGTCCTCAGTGCAAGAACAGAGCGCTCTAGTTAATAAAAAGATAATTAAGAGACAACATGTGGGTAAAATCGGTGCCTCAGTGGAACTTCTGAACATCTGAGAAAGCTGCCTTTTTAAATGTGAACTTTAATTAAATAAATTCATCATATTAGCTTTTGAGGCAAAGCTTTTATATGGAAATGTGCAGTGTGGACTTAATCATTAGTAGAGAGTGGAAGAGCATACTCTTTTCATAAATATGAAAGCCACTTCTCTGAATTATTCCACATGGAAAATAAGGTCTTTATTGAAAGGTACAGGCTGGTTTGTACAAGGACAGCAAGATGGCAGTTTTCAATTTGAGTTAAATGGCAGCCTGTATCCTACAAACTTCAGGGAGTCAGATGAAAATGAAACATTATTTTATTTTATTTTAGCATATTCATTCAACATTAGTCATTACCATATACTTTTATTCTCTACTGTATTTACAAGTTGAGGGGAGAGACAAATAGAGGGATTAATATTTTTCCAATGTTGCATGTTTCTTTTGAAAAATTAGAGTATACATTAACTATATAATTATCAAATAAGATTTTGGTACACTAACATGTGTGATTTATTACAAATAGCTTATAATTATCAATATAGTTCCTTAGAAATTGACAATTAAAAATAATTTTCAGAGCCCTGGCTGGTGTAGCTCAGTGGGTTGAGTGCGGGCCTGTGAAACAAAGGGTTGCCGGTTCGATTCCCAATCAGGGCACAGGCCTGGGTTGCAGGCCAGGTCCCCATTAGGGGACACATGAGAGGCAACCACACATTGATGTTTCTCCCTCTCTTTTTCCCTCATTTCCCTTCTCTCTAAAAATAAATAAATAAATAAAATATTTGAAAAACAAAAATAACTTAAAAAAATAAAAATAAGTTTCAGGTTAAAGTATGCTCTCAATACTTTTTAAAATGTACTTTATAGTATACGCTCAAAAATCTACCAAGGAAGGCATACAACTTGAGAATTTCCCTAAGGATATATGGATGTTATGTATTTTTGATCACTTTTGTCTACACATTTTATACATTACAAATGTGTAATGACATATATGCATACATATGTAATTGCTATTAAGCAATAATGGAATACTTTCGCTGAGAAATATTACTCATTCAGCCTATTAATTATTTTAAAAATGTACATAGAAATGGCTGCATGGACATGTTTGAAGCATCTTATAAAACAGATTTTTCAGCACTGAATTACAAAATATTTATGAAACTGGTTATATTTCTAGAGCCTTTTTTGTTGTTGCTAAGTGTACATGGTCAAAAGGTAAGGGATTATTTATTGAAAAATATTACACTAAAGAATGAAGGCATTTAAGTTGATTTTGTTCTATCTTCTTGCACTATCCCAAGTCATCAAATTTAAATGTCCCCATTCTCTTTTGAACACAGTCTCATACATCTGTTGTAGCAGACTTTAGTTCTCCTGCAGTTGTTTTCCCGTCTGCAGTTGCACTGGGAAAGCATGCTTACTTTGTAATTATTTTGTCTTTCGCCCTTTGGGGTTTTCTTCAAAGTAAAATCTAGCAATTCAATTGAGTTCTGCACCAGTTTTTTGAAGTTGCACAAAGAAATGCTGTCAATTCTCACACTGTTGTACATACGTCTGTTGGTCATTCATTGATGTTCTTTGTCTAGTCTCTGCCCCTTCTTACCACCATTATTCCCTTTCCCCCTCCCCCTCCCTTCTGGTCATTTTCAGTCTTTCCATGTTTCCATGCCTGTGGTTCTGTTTTATTTGTTAGTTTATTTTGTTCACTAGATTCCTCATATAGGTGAGATCATATGATATTTGTCTTTCACCGATGCTTATTTCGCTTAGCATAATATTCTTCAGTTCCATCCATTGCTGTCATAAAAGGTAGGAATCCCTTCTTTCTTTCTTTCTGATGTGTAGTATTCCATTGTGTAAATGTACCAGTTTCTTGACCCACTTATTTATTGATGGGCACTTAGGCTGTTTCCAAGAGTTGGTTATTGTAAATAGCACTGCTATGAGTATAGGAGTGCACAAGTTCTTTTGGATTGGTGTTTAGGGATTTTTAGGGTCTATTCTCAGCAGTGAATATGGTGGGTCAAAACAAATTCTATTTTTAATTTTTGATTCGTTTATGATGGCCATTCTGACAGATGTGAGGAGGTATCTCACTGTGGTTTTAATTTGCATCTCTCTGATGGTAGTGATGTTGAGCGTCTTTTTATATATCTGTGGGCCCTCTGTATGTCTGTCCTCCTTGGAGAAGTGTCTATTCAGACCCTTTGTCCATTTTTTAATTGGAGTGGGAGGATGGGATGGGTGGAGGAGGGCAAAAGGGGAAAAATTGGGACAACTGTAATAGAATAACAATTAAAAGTGATTTAACAATTTTTTTAAATGCTATTAATAAAAATGACATTAGAACAACCATTTTCCTGGGTCCAAGTTAAAAAAATCCATTCTTTCTATTAGTATTTTACTTAGTTCTATTAATTACTCACACTCTTGTGATAGCAACTTGTTAATAACTATGTCTCTTTTGAGGTAGAGATAATGGAAGCTAAGCATAGATGCAACTTTTATTTATTATAATTTGATTAAATGTATCTTGTGACTACAAACCAGTCTAAAGTGAAACTAATGTCTGACAATAGCAACGCCACCTGAAAATAATTTAGAGCCCAAGATTTGAATGGTGTATTTGTTTCAGGATAGTTTTATTCCATTAATGAAAATGTAAAGGAAAACTCATTTTTAACTAAATGAGTAACAGTATAGGAAACCTCTTTTTCATTCCCACTGAAATGTTATTGGATTTAAAAAATGGAACTATTATCTATAGAGTCTTTCAAATAGGAAATTAATACCTATAGCCATTTTATTGACAAGAGGAATGGTGGTATTCTAATTGATTACAATTATCCAGTAGGGTCGACTAAAAGTTTTAAGCACTGATTTTGTATCATTTGTCTCTCTTTTCATAGTAGTAGTTACTCTGTGCAGTTATAATTTACAAAAAAGGATCAGAGACTTACAGAACCTAGTAGCTAAAGTCTAGAATTATGTACTAGATCTAAAAAGCCTACATTCTAAATAACTTTGTTATACATAATATAATATATATAGTGCTCAGCAGAAGTAACACCTGTTTGGGTGTGGTCAGTAGGGTAATAATATGGGTGTAATAATTTACAGTTTTAATTCGACATTTCACCTAAAATATCATATGGTGTGCTTGAGTGTGATATTGTTATGTTATAGAATCACATGCTTATGACTTTGTAATAAAATAGTTTATAATGAAAAGGAGGAGTTATTTGTGCCACAACCCGTATTTGTAAAATATTTAGTGTAGTTGATTTCTCTAAGGTATTCCATATTATTTTTATATAATTCTGCAAAATTCCTCTCTTTTTTACATAGCTAGAAATTTCTTGTTTGTATTAAATGGCCTCGAATGTAAAAACATTCTCTTTTTGGTATAATCTCTATTATAATGTCCATGAAAGTACAGCAGCAGAGCCTAAAATTCATAGTGGCGTTGTGGCTGTGGTGAGCAGATGCAAAATTGTATCAGAACGTCAGCTTAGATACATAAGACAGGCTTGGCAGCTGCCACAAAGAAGTGGGCTAGGGTGGAATGAAAGATGGTGAAGGGATTAACCAAAGAACGTTTATGCACAGCTCATGGACACCAACCACAATACAGGGATTGGCTTGGGGAGGGGGACTGGGTAGCAGTGGGGAAAGAGAGAAAAAACGGGAGCAACCATAATAGCATAAGCAATAGAAATAAGATTTAGAAAAATGTACCAGATATATTAACCACAGTACTTTACTATTTAGCAGAGGAGTCAGGGTAGACAGTTGCTATTGCTGTAAGCTTTCAAAGGAAATCTCTGCCCTTCTTTCCCTGAAGGCATATATATATATGTATGTGTGAATATGTTTGGGAATTGATCAAAAGGGCTTCATCTTTATAAGGAATATGCTCACATTATTTCAACCAAATATTTTGGCCTCACACTTAGAGGTCTACACATTACCTCAGAAAAACATGAAACAATTAACTCACTATTGCCATTTTTTACGAACTTGCCTGATAATATTTTGCTTTACCAAAATAGGAAAAATATTTGAAAAATCAGAAATTACTGATATGTATATATTTTTTTACCAGAATATCCATATATATATGTTTTTCACTTGATATTTTTTCACCTGAAAACTTCATTAAAGACACATGAAGATTCATTTTTTCTTTTCCTGCTTTGTCAGCGTTTGAAAATGGCTCTGTATGTTTCTTCTGAGAACTGACTTTGATTAAATGCCCAGTGTATTATGCACTGAGAAGTTTCTTATTCCTTTTATTTTGCAAAGCAGCATATTTAAAGTTATATTCATATGCTGCTGAATGCACAAAACAAGAACAGAATTCCTGTTATATATCTTTCCAGTCCAGTTGATAAGAAAATCTGGGAAACCATTAGCAGAAAACAGAGGGCTGTGGAGGTTTTTCTTATGGCAGTATCGCAGGTTCATTTTAGCTCAGAATGTTTTTTAAGGTGCAAAATCATGTAACTCCAGCTCGCTTATATAACTGGTTAAATAAGCAAAAATGATCTTGTCCACATCGTGGGACTCAGCCTGGCTCTGATTCTGTATCCTGGTTCTCGGGCACTTTAAGCCTCCCTTGTCCTCTTTTGGAGACAGTGCACCTTAACAAGCCCATGCATTCTTCTGCTGTACTGAAACTCTCCCATAGATCAGACAGGGTTAACACTAACTTCTGGGTATAGTTTTAACACTGATTTTTATAAATCAAATAATTACATTAATATTTGTAAATCCTCCAATTAAAGCATGATTTGTCATAAGTACATATATATATATTTATATGTTGTGGTTGTCGTATTTCCAGAAATTCTCCTCAAGAGATAGGTATTGGCACCTAATTTCCCTCTACCTTGTATTTGGAATGCAGATTGGCTCTTTTAAAAGTGTAAATAGAGCCCTGGCTGGCGTAGCTCAGTGGATTGAGTGCGGGCTTGCGAACCAGGCGATCGCGGTTCGATTCCCAGTCAGGGCACGTACCTGGGTTGCGGGCCGGTTCCTTGCAGGCTAACTACCAGCAGGGGACGCACAAAAGGCAACCATACATTGATGTTTCTCTCCCTTTCTCCTTCCCCTCTAAAAATAAATAAATAAATAAAATCTTTAAAAAAAAAAGTGTAAATAGACATTGTTTGAATTGATCCTTGCCAATATTATTTCAATAATCACATATATTTAGGCCAGATCTTTGCTTTCAGCTGGAAGTGGTTGAAGTAGAAACAAACACAAAAAAAGATCAAATGTAATTATTTGATGCTACATTTTCAAAAGATTTTAGTCACAGATTAGAACAGAGAAACTACATTTAAAACAATATTTAATATAGGTTCTTTTAGAGTAGCGAATCTCAGATTTTCTTTGTGTAGCCTGCAGAGAATTAAAGCATTCTATTAGAATTTTCCTTTAAGATATATGGGCAACAGAGGTGACATTTATGAGATTAAAATGCTAGAAAGTACCAGAAAATGTGAGTGCAAAAGTGCAGAGAATAACAAAAACAAAGAGAATACAGTATACCTCCTGGTATTCATTAACATGATGAACATTTCTGAATTGCACTTTCCACCCGTATTTAGATGTTTAGTAATCAGTCTTCAAAAGTCTTCCAGCCTTATGGAAATGTTGGCTCTGTTTTTAGTTTTCTTGTATATGAGGATTTGGGGATTAAGCTATAGAATTCAGAAAATACCATAATTCACATCTCCTCCTACACAGTTATTTTTACCTCTTTAGTGTGAGCAAGGGTAGAATGTGTTCTCTGTCCCTGATGGTCACAGCCCTGAGTTGCAGTTGTTAAGATATCTCTCTGGCTGGCTCTGCCCATTATTCCATTTAATGGTTACAACAGCTTCAGATGCATTTGCTGAAACACAGCAAGACAAATGCAGACTGCTGTGTTCCATGGAGGTCGCATTCCAAAGGCATGAGATTTGGATGCAAAAAGGCTTAGTTCAGAGAAACGTAATAGTGATCTTTGGGTTAAATCTATTGTTCAATCTATTTTTATTTATCAGTCTACAGTGGAACACTAAATTGATATCATGGAGACTCAATTCACCTACCTACATAAAGATGTTAAATATTAGAAAAAACACGTTTCTTCTTTGTACCTGAGCTATGCTTCCCCTGAGGTCCAGCCCATTGTCTTTAATTTATTCTCAAAATAAATTAAATTGCCACTTGACAATGCTTATGTGCTTTTTCTCTTACCTCATAATCTTGATATTTGTTAAACTTCTCCCACTTCTTTCTCCACCTTATTTGTTTTTTTGAGGTAGACTGAGACCGTGAGAGCCCTAATAGGTGTATGGATTTCAACTTCCCTTAATTTAAAAAGAAAACAGCCATTCAACTTTCCTTGAACTTAGGCTTTTTATGGTATATAAAGGCTTTCCTAAGATAGAAAAATACAAAACATTTTAACTTGTATTTATGATAGCTAGCAAAACCCAACACACACACACACACACACACACAAATACAAATAAAGATGGCAAAGCACAGGAGTAAGAGAACAATTTTATGTATAAACTTAGATGGAAAAACTCTAAATAAATTATTAGGAAACTTAGAAATCTTTTTAAAAGTAGCAGATGACAGGAGCAAGTAATGTTTTGTTTTATTCCGGGAATGATAGCATGATTCAATAATTGGAAATATGATTCACATAATTTATCACACTAATTGACTGGAGGGGGAAAGAAGACATGAGATACTCTTGAAAAACCTACCAAAAAAGACATTCTGAGTACACTAGGTAGTAGACTTAGTGTGTTAAGGATTTATACCCACCAGTTGGTGAAACATGTGTCAAGTTCTTGGCTTGGCGTTTTGCATACTTCCTAGCCCCTCCTCCCAGCCTTGTGGCAAGATCAGAGATGATATCTCTATAGGAAGACCCAAAGGATTATGAACTGATTGGTGGGGTTTGAAGCCATAGAATCTGACTTCAAAACTCATACTTTTCCATTAGTTCCATAGTAGAGCCCTTCTATTTTCTTACAGTTTTTAAAATCCCACTATAATTAGTTTTTTTTTATATTTTAGGCAATTATTATGTATTATTTTCAAGTCTGCAGAACATTTAGCTTTTTTCCCCACACTTCAAAGTAAATGCAAAATAAAAGAAAACCACCCCGAGGGAGGACTTCTCAGTATAATCACTTTACATCTGCAGATTACAAGCCTATCAGTATCCTTGTTTCAGTTTAGATTTCTATATTGAGGCCTTTGCATCTTAGTGTACCTACTCTATGGAGTAATGTTTGGATTCTAAATTTGAAATTGACCCACAAACACATATCACTATATTATGGCAGTCTTTTATTCAAGAGGCTCTCTGGCCATTTGAAGCACAGAGAAATTGAATGTTTTCTGCCTTATACAACACTACCAGTTTTTACAACAAATATTCCATTAAGGTATAGCTATTGTGTATTGCCTGAGCTAGAGCAACTTCCTCCGCACCCAGACAGCACTGCATCTTTTATTTAGGCCACTATGTCACTTCTCTTTAATTTCAGACTCAGAGGCTAAACTGGTGCCACGCTCACAGGATGGGAGGGCATTTCTGAAAGAACGATCTGAGTATATGCAGTGTTTTCTCCCTGTCCTTTGTCATTCTGTGAGGGTTACGGCTGTGGCACCTGACAAAATGTATCAAAGCAAGGAGGCATGTCCTGCAGGCGGAACAGGCAGGCCGGCTTTGGATTGGATTTTCAATTGTGTTGATGCCACAAGGGCAGATGTCTTTGAAGAAACAAGCAAAGCATTGGTTTTGAGAGAGAGAGTACATTGTTCAGCTCTCTACTTGTGAGGATATAATTTATAAAAGAAATGTGTTTTTTTTCTTTAGTGCTGCCGAGGTGGACTTTGTTTGGATTAAAATTTAGTCAGTTAACTCCTAAAAAAAAAAGCTCCTTTTAAGTAAATGAGAGTTTTCTTTGCTGTATTATCAGAGGTCCTCCTATTTAAATTCAGTAAATATCTTTCCTCTCGCTCTGATTCTGAACCAGTGGTTTTCTATTAATTCTTGATGGGTACCTTCTTCTGTATCCTTACATGATGTCTGCGTGCTTCACGTTACCATGAAGATGCTAAGAAATTAATAAAGCTTAAGCCTCAGGGTCTCTCTTTCATATGCTCTTTACAAAGGCACTGGAAGGGCTTCCAGCCACTGGTTCCCATGGTTTTATCACTTTATAAATTTGCCAAAATAAAATGATTTCACTTCTTCTTTCAACAGTTTTTATTTTGAAATACTCAAACCTGACAAAAAGGATGCAAAAACAAATAAACAAAATATCCGTATAGAGAGATGGGCTCCGGTCTAACTAACTTTGGAATTGAGCACAGACTGTAAGATCAGAGGCAAACAGAACGGCACAGAGCACTGTAGTCTGTTGATAAAATTGTCTTCTGTGGTGATAAAGGTTAATAGCTCTGAAACCTCTCATTGGATATGTACAGTGGGATTGGACACAGTCCATGGATGCTGGATGATAGGAGCCACATTTCTTCTTGTTGGTGACAGATAAGATGGAAGCATCCCTCTGGTAATGGGTTCAGGTTGAACACTTAAGTATGAACGCCAGTGTGTAGCATTATATTATATTCCATTTAGATTTATAGGTATTGTGTATTGTATATGCATGATCAATGTGCACGTATATTTCCTTGCTCTGTCTGCTGAGAGAGCCTGGAAGCAGTGACACCTCAGGAACAACATGCATACCCAGCTCCTAGATCTGGCTTTTTATAAATGTCTACTTATTATTTAAAGAAACATGGTCCTTGGAGGAATTACTGATTGTGTAACTGGGCAAGATATATACAATATGAGCCTGAGCATCTGGTAGTACTAGAAAGTAAGAAAGTTCTTTGAAAAAAAGAAAAGTCCGCAGTGATGGGAATGTATCAAAAGGGCATGGGAACCCACTGAGAAAACTCTCAATGGCAAATCTGGAGCAATCTGAGTAAATAAATAAATAAATAAATAAAGCCCTACTTGAGTATAACCCAAAATATAAAATAAATATCCATGAGTCTGCACAGATTTAAATAAATAATTTACAAATAAGTAAATGAAGAAAATATCTCGATATCCTATGCAACAGAATTCTAAATAATTTGTGTAACTACTTTGCCCCAAAGGAGGAAGAAAATAAAGCATGACTGCTCTCTCCTTATGTAGGCTGTGCTCAGTGCCCTCTTACCAAAGACTGCTGTGTGGGGAGAGGGGAAAAGAGTAACTTAACAGTAAAGGAACCTGACAGAAGCTACCTCAGTGAGGTAATCAAGGTCAACATCAGTCATGCTAAGTCATGTCGGTAGGATGTATCCTTGTTAGAATGTGACTAGCATGTCATTTTAATTCTCTGCTCTCTCCCTGTAAAACAAATTTACCCCAGTCTAATTGTGAGAAAAACATAAGGTAAATGCCAGTTGAGGGGTATTCTGCAAAACACCTGATGGTTCCTCAAAACTGTCCAGGTCATCAAAAATGAAGAAACTATCAAAAATATTATAGCGAATAGAAGCCCAGGGAAATTGAAAACCAAGTGTAGTGTGCTATCCTGGTGGGATCCCGAAGCAGAAAAAGGGCTTTAGGCAAACCTAAAGAAATCAGAATAAAGAGTGGACTTTAGTTAATAATAATGTATGAGTTGTGGCCTATTAATTGTAACAAATGTAGCATACCAATATAACACAGTAGTAGTAGAGGAACTGGGTGTGTGATATATGGGAACTATACTCTCTTTCTGTGCGAAATCTGTTCTATAATAAAATGTAGTAAGTTAAAAATACATCGGTCATTTGGGTGAACAGTTCACCATATTTGTTCTTTAAATGTGTGTCAGAGAGTGTGTGTGAATATGAATGTTTTTGTGAACTACTTGGAAGTAATTGTTAACCTCAAGGCACTTCCCTACTACCCTAAAACGTCAGCATGTACTGTTGAGAACAAGGATATTCTATATGACAATATCACCATCACACTTGAGAAATTCAGCTTTGATTCACTAATATTTAATCTGTATAATCTATTTAAAAAGAATCAGTATCAAACCAGGGCTTGTGTATTACATTTGGTTGAAATGTCTCTTTAGTTGCTTTTATTCAATGAGTTTCCTCACATTTGTCTTTCATAATAACAATGAATTTGTTCAGCAGTTCAGTCCAGTTACCTTATTGTAACTTTACATTCTTTGGAGTGTCTACTTGTGATTAGATTCAGGTTAAACTTTTTTTGCAACATAAAACATAGATGTGAATTTCCCAAAACATAACAGTAGAAGGCTCATGATTTCAGTTTGTCCCATTATTGCTTTTGCTAAGTGTATTAATTTCATTAAGGTGTTGCATATATGTCAATTAAAAATAATAATGGTCTACTTTAATAATAAGTAATCTATAGGGCTATGGCTTCTGGTGGTATATATATAATATTGAAAAAAACCTTTCACCCAGTGGTCTTAGCATCCATTGATGGTTATTGCCTCAGTCATTGATTACTCTGAGTATTGTTCATGGTGTTTTTATAATTCTATTATTTTTCTTTACATGTATTAACTTGCGTTCTTTGTACTAAGAGTTTTCCCTTCCCTCTAAGCTTTTTATATTTGATCATTGCTATGATTTCATGAATACTTTTTATTTTAATATTTTGCATGTTGTTACTTTCTCTTTTTTTGGACTATTTATTTATTTATTTATGTTTAACTCTTGTTCAAGTACAGTTTTCTGTCTTATATTCCCAGCCCTGTCTCCCCCCCCCCCGTGCTCCCCACCTCCCTCCCATCTCCACCCCCCACCTTAGTTATTATCCATGTGTCCTTTATACTTGTTCATGTGAATCCTTCCCCTTTCCCCCTGTGATTCTCTCCCCTCTCCCCTCTGGACCCTGTCAGCCTATTCTGTATTTCAGTGTCTTGGTCATATTTTGCTTGCTTGTTTGTTTTGTTGTTTAGATTCCTGTTAAAGGTGAGATCATATGGTATTTGTCTTTCACTGCCTGGCTTATTTCACTCAGCATAATGCTTTCCAGTTCCATCCATGATGTTGCAAAGGGTAGGAGTTCCTTCTTTCTTTCTGCTGCATAGAATTCCATTGTGTAAATGTACCATAGTTTTTGGATCCATTCATTTACCAATGGGCATCTAGGTTGCTTCCAATTCTTGGCTATTGTAAATTGTGCTGCTTCGACTGCTATAGCAGTCATAATTGACTGTAGAGATTTGGGTTTATTTCTGGGCTCTCTGTTCTATTCCATTGGTCTATGTGCCTGTTTTTATGCCAGTACCATGCTGTTTTGATTACAGTGGCCTTGTAATACAGTTTGATGTCAGGTATTGTGATCCCTCCTACTTTGTTCTTCTTTCTCAAAATTGTGGCTGCTATTCGGGGTCTTTCATGGTTCCATATAAATTTTTGAAGTGTTTGTTCTATGTCTGTGAAATATACCATTGGTACTTTAATAGGTATTGTATTGAATCTGTTGCATTAAATTGCTTTGGGTAGTATGGACATTTTGATGATGTTAATTCTTACAATCCATGAACACGGTATATGTTTCCATTCGTTTGTGTCTTCCTTGATTTCTTTCTTCAGTGTTGTGTAGTTTTCTGCATACAGGTCTTTTACCTCCTTGGTTAGGTTTATTCTCAGATATTTTATTCTTGTTTTTGCTATATCAAATGGGTTTTTTTTCTTGATTTCTGCTTCTGCCATTTCATTGTTGGCATACAAAAATGCCTTTGATTTCTGAATATTGACTTTGTATCCCACTGTTTTGCCAAATTCATTTATTAGTTTGAGCAGTTTTTTGGTAGAGTCTATAGGATTTTCCAGGTATGCTATCATATCATCTGCGAACAATGCCAGTTTTCTTTCCTCCTTTCTGATTTGGATGCCTTTTATTTCCTTTTCTTGTCTGATCACTATGGCTAAAACTTCCAATACTATATTGAATAGAAGTGGTGAAAGTGGACAACCTTGTCTTGTTCCTGATCTTAGTGGAAAAGCTTTTAGTTTTTGCCCATTGAGTATGATGTTGGCTGTAGAGCTTTCATATATGGCCTTTATTATGTTGAGGAATGCTCCCTCTATTCCCATTTTCTGAGTACCTTTATCATAAATGGGTGTTGAACCTTATCGAAAGCTTTTTCCGCGTCTATTGATATGATGTGATTTTTGTCTTTGCTTTTGTTTATGTGAAGCATTACATTTACTGATTTGCGGGTATTGAACCATCCTTGCATCCCTGGGATGAATCCCACTTGGTCATGTTGTTACTTTCTTCGTTCTCTTTTTATTCAAGTTGTCCCAAGTTTTGCCAGTAAAAGACACATGTAAAAGAAGACATCTGAAGCTCACTTTGTACTTTTTCCTCTAGAACCCTGGAATCAAACATTTTTCTAACAATCCTAAAATTTTCTCAAGTTTATTTTAGAAATAAAATTTAGGGTGATGGGTGTGGTTATTGTTATTGGGTGTTGTTTCTCCTGGACTTGTAGGGTACATAGCCATTAAATGCACACATGCACATGCATTAGCAATGCCTTATGTATGCATGCAGATACATGCACATGTGTATTTGTGTTTTAATAATCAAGAGATAATGTCCATACTTGTAATTCAGATCCAACAATGTGTAATTATTACCCCCTTTCTCCATTTCATATCTGTATCTGCTTCTTACATACATTGAAAATTCTGACTCTCCAAGCATCGGTATATTCATTTGCTTCATACTTAAGTATTTATAAACTAATTGCAGAGTATCTACACTGATGTCAATATCTACTAATTTAAAGAGTACTACTAATTAAATTTAAAATTGCTTGGTCTTTTTATTTCTATGGTATATCTAATAAAGGTGTATGATCAGAGTACTGTCTCTAAAATAGCTTGAACTTTTTTGCACGGTAGTGATTATGTTAACAACATTAATTTGGCATATGATAATGTATATTTGGTCCTCTGTGACTTTACAACTTTTCTTTTTAATTAATTTTGAACCATTTGAAACACTGATTCTTATAGTTCTATGTTTTTCAAATATTATATAAGCTAAATCATACAACATATAACTTGTGGATCCTATTGTTTTTCAGTTAGAAAAGTACATTTCAGTGTACTTTTTTTTCCATCCATGTTTCGCATGAATTGGTAGTTTGTTTGTTTTTCATTGCCAACTTGTATCCATATGGATGTAGCATAGCTTGTTTATTCATTCACCATAGGTTGTTTTTGGGTTTTGTCAATCATAAATAAATTACTCTAGTTACTTTCTTATGGATATTTGTGTGAACATAAGTTTTGATTTCACTTGGGTAGGTGCCATGGAGTGTGATTGCTGTGTTGTATGATAGGTGTATTTTCAACTTTATGATATACTACCAAACTTTGTTTAGGCAAGTGTTTTGTAATTTAATCCCTCATTTATTTCATTCCTTTCTTATGTGATGACCTAAAAATACTATGTTTAATAAAGTACTTTTATTTTTATAAAACAAAGCTATATTTTCTGAGAAAATATTTAAGAACTAAAAATAATGACTCAAGTGATTTCACTCATATGTTGAATCTAACGAACAAACTGAACAAGCAAAATAAAGACAGAGTTGTAGATAGAGAGCTAGATGACAGTTAAGGGGGATGGGTTAGGAGGTAGAGGCATCCATGGAAAGGAAAAAGGACTCATGGTCCTGGACAATATTTTGGTAATTCGGGGTGGTGGGGGGAGAGGAGGAGAAATAAGGAGGATAAATGGTAATGGAAAAACTATAATAAAACTGTTAAAAAATAAAAATGATGACAGTTTTTTTGGAGTAAGTTGAAAATTAGTGACATATTCAGTTTGTATTTAAAACCAAAAAGCTTTGTTCTCTTTTTTTAAAGGCAAATCTGTGACTTTTTAAAAGTGAGAAATGACAAAAAGAAGTTAAAACAAGAGAGAGCTAGAGATGCCATTCTGTCAAGAGGAAATTCTAACATTTTTACGCAAAATTGTTGCATTAGATGCCACGTCAGACAGTGGAGGAAGAACTGGGTTGCGTGACACTAGAGTCAGGTGTGATTTAGATGTGTGGCTTCATCAGAAATATCAGTGCTTGTTTTGGTAGATTTCCTGACTTTGTTAACCTCAGATACCAACAGTGTCAGCCTGAAAATATTTTAATTTGCTGTACTTCGTTGTTCTCATGTTTGTCTCATTTCTAGGAACAGATTTAATTTTGGGATTATTGCATGAAAGTACTGGCAGTTTATGTTAGCTGCAAATTGAAATGCCCCCTGTGGGGGGGGTAGGGGCAATAATTGCCAAACCAACACAAACTTAAACAGTATGAGGGGCACTAATTTGAGTAAGCTGATATAATGTGAATCATATCAGTCTGTGCACATAAGTCCACTTACAGAGTAACTGCTGCACTGAACAAGACCCTGGTGCATAAAGATGCACATTTTTCATTCATGGGTATCGATGAACTAGAGTACAAAATAATGTATACCAGAATATATAGGGTATAAATAGTGCATACCAGGTGAAACTTAACATTTAAGAAATTTAGAGGTTTCAAGTGATGATTAGTTGAGTCTAACCCTCCTTGAGTTTATTATTTTCTTAAGTTTAAGTATTAATAGTCAATGTGTACAAAGTATGTAATTATTAATACTTAACCAGTTTTTGATTGGTTTGCATTATTTATTTGATTTTGAGGGTAAATTTAGTACTTTGCATTTTTTTTTAGTTAGAAAAAGGAATGGCATTTCCTTGCAGAGTTTAACCTATGATGTAATGATGTCTTGAAACCACGTGGGGACCATGAGTACCGTATGGCATGAGTACCTTAGGGTAATGTAAGTTCTGTTTAGTATATCCAAGGATTGACTGCACCAGTAAATTAATAGAATAGTTTAGTTGAACAACTTAACTGTACTTTTCTTTTAACAAAAGGAAACTTGTTATGTTTTTGTATTCTCTACTTCCACCAGATTATATTCTGTTTTATAATGTAAGCATTAACACATATAAATTTTATATGTATCAATATATTCCTGGGAAATTTCATAGGTGCATTTACATATGTTATAAAAATCCAAAACATTTCAAATCACATAAATATTTGTCAGTGTGACAGGTGGCTTTCTTTTTAGTATCTGTATGACAAGTCTAAAATCAAATACCATTGGCTGTTTGTTCATTTATACATCGGAAGTCAGCTTTGATTCAACTGAAGATATGATTTGTCACTCTCGTTCATGTCTCTCTTTCTAAAAAGGATATTCTCTTACAAAGGGAAATTTTATTGCAAATGGATGACTTTAAAGCTGTTTTTATTTATGTGTGACAAGAATGCTGTATTTTTTAGTCATACTCTTGTATTTTAATCTTAATAAAACTGAGGTTCAGAGAACTGTCATGATTTGTCCAAGGCTTTGCTTGCATTTGCATACTTGTGGGATGAAGATAGAACTCACTTCTCTCAGTACCATCACTTTACTCATCATAGTAGATTAGGCTAGGACTTAGTACTATGTGATTTAAAAATATATATTATTATTATTATTTTTAATTTTTTTAATTTTTATTTTTATTTAATTCTTGTTCAAGTACCGTTTTCTGTCTTATATTCCCAGCCCTGCCCCCCAGTGCTCCCTACCTCCCTCCCATTTCTGCCCCCCACCTTAATTATTATCCATATGTCCTTTATACTTGTTCATGTGAGTCCATCCCCTTTTCCCCTATGATTCTCTCCCCTCACCCCTCTGCCCTCTGGACCCTGTCAGCCTGTTCCATATTTGAGTGGCATTGGTCATATTTTGCTTGCTTGTTTGTTTAGTACTATGTGATATTTTAAAGATCTTGACCCTCAAATGTTTATCAGCCTGATGCCTCAGGGGTGTTGTAGTGGAGAGTATCAACAATTCATTTATTATTCTGTTGTTCATTCATTCATTCATTCATTCACTCATGTTTGTTGAGTATTAGAAGCAATGCTTGCTTGTTTCAGGAAAAAATAATATTAAGCAAAATAAGTGGATTGATATTATAATATGTATGCCAAAATATACATACACACTCTGTCCTTGTTCCTCATTATTTTCCAATCTCAAGTAATATATAAACTTTTTAATAGTTAAGGAAATGTAAATACATGTATTGCTTTTCCAATTCTATTTCTGTTTTTTTAAAAATTTTCTAATGTATTTTTATAGCTACCATATTTGTAGGCCAGTCCTTAGAAATCATCAAGTTTCCTTATCATCTTTTTAGTATAGTTCCAATTTATGCTTTTGGCCTTTATGAAGTTCTGCTTATATGTCTTTGCCCTCTATACCAAGATACTACAGCAATGCTTTCCTTTGTGTAAAACAGAGCAGCCATAGAACAGTATGTTCTCCCACTAGTGTCAGCAATTGGTGTGTGCTCTCACATTTTCTCACTCCCTTTGGCCACCCTGTACATATTTCGCATGAAGTACTTTTATGATCTTCTCATTTACTGAAGTATAGAAAGTGTCCTACAATAAACAATTCATAAAGATTCTAATGCATATATTATTAGGTATTTTTATGGCATGCCAAAAATTATTAGTAATCAAGAAGTCTTTTGAAAATGAGTTAGTGGCCTGTGCCAAGACAGTGAACAGTTTTGATAATTACATCCATTAAGCCAATTCCATGAAACAGAAAGACCATGGAAAGGCTTTAAAAATTATGTCATGTTCTTTAAGTAATGTGACTTATCTGAGATTATAATACTAGTTCAAAAATGCTAGGGAAATAAAAATATCTGATCTATCATTTTCATTGCTTCACAAATTATTTTCAAACCAATTAACATAGTTTTGTTTTACAAGTCTCTGCCTTATACCTGGGGTGAGTTGTGGTATGTTGTTTGTTTTGGAGAAGTGGATGATGGTGAGGGAGGGAGATACTTAACTGATCTTGCCATTCAAGTTGTTAACTTTTAAATAGGTTGAGAATGCTTTTCTATTTTAATCTTTTAAGTGAGCATCACTGTAAACGTTGTATTATTCCATCAGGTTCTCAGGGGAAAT
The DNA here is from genome assembly GCF_014824575.4 of Sturnira hondurensis. NCBI lineage: Eukaryota > Metazoa > Chordata > Mammalia > Chiroptera > Phyllostomidae > Sturnira > Sturnira hondurensis. The sequence goes on from NW_028081539.1 coordinate 1,915,208, forward strand.
TTTGTATTTCCACTGCTTTCCTGGAAAAATCGTTGGTAATATTCAGTGAGAAAACACAAGATAAGTGCACATAATATCTTGTCCCAGAGGAAATAAATATAATTCTGGGGCCAGAAGATATAACTAACAAAGAAACAAAATTCTCTGTAATAATTATCCTCAGAAATACTTGAGAGGATAATGTGACTTCCAGTTGCACTGCTGAAATAGAGCCAAAATGTTGGCTGGTAAGTAGATGAGTTAGGGCAAGCGGCACGTTGTGTTACCAGAGACTGAAAATTAAGATCCAAGCAGTGTAAGAATATCAGGAAGCAATGGGAAGATAAAATCCAAGACATACAAAGGAGGGCACAAATTGGAAGGTATAAAAAGAGCAGCATTTCTTTAATAGTTTATTACCCAATCTATCAAGATATGTGGTCATCTTTACACTGAGAACTTAAAATAGAAACTGATCATGTGAGTGTTAGTCTAATGTTTTGTTACTTTGAGTTGGTTCAAAAAACCCTAGAAAATGAACCATCCTTAGTCTGTAACATAAGAATCTTATAATATTATAGGACAATTTGTGTTAAGTCTTTTTTTTATTTTAGATTTTATTTATTTATCTTTAGAGGGGAAGGGAAGGAGAGAAATATCAATGTATGGTTGCCTCTCATGAGTCCCCTGCTGGGAACTGGCCCGCAACCCAGGCATGTACCCTGACTGGGAATCGAACTGCGATTGTGTGGTTCGCAGGCCCATGCTCAATCCACTGAGCTACACCAGCCAGGGCTGTGTTAAGTCTTTTAATAGGTATTTATAATTACCAACCAAACCACTTACAATGATATATTCTAACATTAAAAAATAATGATTTTATATTTGAGATTTTTATTTTAGTCAGTTTTTGGTGCAGAAGGAGAACCTCATGGGGCTTTAACCTGACACTGAAGCTCAAATCTAATCTTTGTTAAATCTGTTTTAGCTATTAGAGGTGGTAATAGATAATGATTTTGTTGTGATGTTAGAAGCTTGGCTGGATGATTTATTTTCAAGCACTTCTCTTTGTTTTTATTGAATTTATTGGAGTGACATTGATTAATAAAATTATGTGGGTTTCAGGCGTACAGTTCTATGATACATCATCTCTATATTGTATTGTGTGTCCAAGCATTCCTGTTAACTGTTCGCCTTTCACTGCCCAAGTCAGGGAATAACTCAGCACCAAAGAAGCATTAAGGATTTTCATGATGGTAATGCTTATTCTTTCTGTTGAACTTGTTCTCAGTACTCTGTGACTATTGAATTAAGCTTTCCAAACTAGCACTTTTCGTATTACCACTATTTTTTTAAAACACTATTTCATTTCTTCGAAGTTTCAGATGGAGATATGATGAGAACATTGGATATAATGTAACGAAGCTTGTCTTTTTCATTGTGTTCACGGTACCTGACATATGAAAATTACTAGTAAATATTTGATTCAGTTGCATTGACTTTTACACATGCAAGTTAATCTTCACAGCATAGAGTGTTTTAGTTAGTAATAAACCTGTGATTTCACTAAGAGAGAGAGAAAGCCCCACAACTACCCTAGTGATATGTAGTTAACTAAGAATCAAATCCAGTGTACGTCTGGAACTCTTTCTCCAAACCATAGGTGCTAGTTTAGGGGATTGGTGGTCTGGGACTCTCATCTTATATGCTGCTTTTTATTAGCCAAACTGGTTTGAATGAACCATTTCACCTAACTGCATTTTGTGTTTCATTTCATATTCATAAACTTGGACATTTAGAATGCATACATAATTTCTAAACAGAACTTTACCTGCCTCCAAAATTATACCGTTATATAACATTATTCTACAGTGCTTACCTGTGTGCGGTGTATCATGATAAAATTCTCTGTGTTGTTCATTAATGCATATTCTGAATCCATATACATGATATTTATCTCCAACTTAATACTTTTTATTCTGGTAATATTACATAACGAAATGTGCCAACAGTAGAGAACAACTTTTCTTTGCTCCTGTCGTTTGCTTCCTGTCATGATAGTTAGTCTGTTGGTATAACCCTGGACCTCTCTGTGGACTTTGCCCCTGGAAGTGGATAGATATATCTGGTTCATAAATTTTTGGCTGACCAGTTAAGCCCCATGTACTTCATCTTGGTAGACAAGAGCATCAGCAGGTATCAGTTCTGCTTCTCCAGGAGTAAATCATTTTGTGAGGCTTCATGCAAGTAAATGAGCATATCTGGCTAACAGACCCAAATCACATTTTCTGCCTGGCCCTTAGTGGGAGTAAGGTGTCCTTCATTAATAGTCTTTATTTTAGCTCTCATCTTGACTGTAAATGCACATGGAAGAAAGGTGCTATTTTTTGAGGGTCCAATAGAGATCCCAACAGGACTTGAGTTCATGATGGTCATAGGCAATTATCATCCTGGAACCTACTTTTCTGGTCATATCTCACTTTTATTGATTAGTTTTTTGAAAACTGCTATTTTTAAAGATACTGTATATTACATTTACTTATTTTAAATATCAGAAACTCAGCAACTAACTCTTGGTTGGATATGAAATATTGAAGATTCCGTTTCTGTGATACTGATAGATTTTAGAGAAAACTATTAAATTTCCACTTATCCTTTCAAGGGTCCAGAAACATTGAGACAGTCATGGAGTGGCAGGTCTAAGAAGGAGGGCTTTGGATGTGTACATTGCCTACTCTTCTCTTATGCCTTCTTTCTTGGTAGTAGAAGCCAGGTTTTGTTCTGGTATCTGAGCCTCCTTCACATAGCTCTGTGCTTCTGAGAAAGCTACCTCTCTGTAGTTCGGTAAAACTGAAAGGCAGGGCTATGGTTCTGGATCCAAGAAGGGTTTCTTTCTCTCCATGTGAGACAGGGCAAGGAGCCGTGACTGTAAAATGCTTCTCTTTGGTTGGGTGACACATGAGAAGAATCAAATGTTTTGTGACCTAGTTTTACTTTATGGATGTACTGTCATTCTCTGGTGGCTTGCTGTAATTCTAGGCATTTTACATGTCAAATAATCAATTTCCTTATTGAAACTCTTTTGAATTGGTTTTCTGTTACTAGCAGATAAAATAGAACTACAGATTTTTGTAAGATATTTTGAGGAAAAAAGTTTCAAAGTAGAAAATTATGAGCAAAAGAAGGTAAGAATGTACATGGCTCAGTCTATGGATGTGTGTGAGTGCAGAAACTGGGTATTAAGGACAGTATGGTCATGGGTTTCAGGCGTTTGTGTTTTAGGTGCATGCATGTGTGTCAAATAAGTCTAAGTTTTAGGTGTGTGTGCTTCTGTGCGAGAGAGAGGAGGAGCGGAGAGAGTGAGTGTGTGTCAGTTTCAAGTGTGCATTTTGCTTCAGTGAGAAAGTGACTGACACCTTTTTTGTTTTGAACCTAAGTTTCCTTAGAGTACTTTCGTATTGGGCAATGGCTTGATTAAATGATTGCAGTCATTTCATTCTACATGTGTTGGGATTGGATAGTATCAAAATCATTCTCAATTACATGTAGAGAGAACAATTAGACATTTATTTATTCAATAGCTATTTATTAAGGGACAATATTTACCACATACTATTTTGAGCACTGAAAAAAAAAGGTCTTAGCAAGACAGTTCTTTTCTTCACAGAGCTTATAGTCTAGATAGACAAAAATTCTCAATGTTATAATGTTATAGTATCTGTACTGTTCACATCAGTTAAAATTTAAGTAAAAAGTTTCTCCTAAAAATAGTCATTTGTCTCAGTAACCTCTGTTTCTATAACTAAAAATCGCTTAACCCAGTTTAAATGGTATAATCACCCTCATAGAATACGGCACATGAACACATTTCAAAGGCAAATTGTTTAAAGCATATTAATCTAGGAAACCCTATATCAGTATACTACTATAAAATATAATAAATTAATATTTATAAGAAATACGTTAACAGCGCTCCGTAAGAATTCATCAGGAGGCAGTGAAGACTGACTGATGCTTTTAGCAGTCCATCATAACCAGGCAAGCCATTTGTGCCACTTTATCTCAAATAAGCACTGCAAGTTAATACTTCCTGAGAAAGCAAATTCTTCAGAAATCAAAAACAAAAGGAAAACGAAAGATATTAATGATATTCTTTAGATTTTAAAATGTAGTACAAACAGCCCTGCCCAGTGTGACTTAGCTGGTTGGGCGTCATACTGAAAAGCAGAATGTAGCTGATTTGATTCCCAGTCAGGGCACGTGCCTGGGTTGTGGGTTTGGTCCTGGTGCAAGAGGCAACAGATCGACGTTTCTCTCCCTCTCATTCTTACTCCCTTTCCTTATCTCAAAAATAAATAAATAAAATCTTTCAAAAATTCTATAAAATGTACTATAAACAATAACTTTTCCAATTAGTTTTAAGTCACATCTATATATGCATAATTTATTAGGCTTGATGTGAAATACTATTAGTGATTTTTATTTTCCTTACTGTTGAATATCCTTCACAGGTTGGGGAAATTTTATATCTGTGTTTACATTTCGACCTCCCACATAGTGATTGGACTAGGAGGCATGATTATATGAGGCAGGTCATTTCATGACTTAGAATAGCATTTGGCATTTGCTTTGACACAATTCCCAGTCACTTACGGTTATTACACATTTATATGAGCTGTTGATCATGTGGTGTTCAGGGAAAGCAAAATAATCAAACCAATCAGGCCCTTGATATGCGTAGTTAAATCCCTGCAGCGGCAGTATCAGTATCGTTTGATTTAGTTTGATTTGTAATTGACCTATGAATTGTGAGTAGATCTTTTTTCCCCTTCCTTTCAGGCTTTGAAAGCTAGTGAGTTGGATAAACATATACTGTTAAAACATTAATTAAAGTATATTAAAGTGATCAGGAATTTCTTGTAATTGCTAGGAACTATTCAAATCACTTTCTACTTACCAAACCCTCTGTAACTTTCTCTAAGGGGCAGAGCTAGGTCTGATCGCCAGAGGTCTCACACAGGTGAGAGCCCCACCCCTGTGTGATTTTGCTACGGCCTGTTCAACACGATCTTTCATAATAGAAAAAACGATTACTGTAGTACAAGTTGAAAATCTCAGCTGAATCTTGGCGTTTTAATTTTTAAACAATTTATTTGCATTTAAACTGTCTGTAGACATAGGTAAAGGGAATCTCCAGGTTTCATGAAGAAGATCACTGAGTTTCTAATGCCAGTGTATAAACTATAAAACAACTTAAATATTTAAATCCCTATTTAAATAAACACATCTCAAGTTGATACAATAATCATACTTCTCTACTTGTCAGATGTATGATAAAAGATTCTTTAATGAAAATGTGACAAAATTATATTGAGGTATATATGGTGACCGTAAATATATCCTCATTTGTATAACTTAAGAGTTTTGGCTGATTTTAGTTCCTTATTCTAAGGATTGTTTTTGTCCAATCTAGAAAACATGAAAGAAATCAACACAAGCTTACTGTCCCACAAGATCAGAGGGGTAAGAAAATCCTCCTGGATTAATCAGCGTGGGCTGGGGTTTCCCGGTGAGGCCCTGTGGACAGTTGGGGCATAATTCTTGCTGGAGGAGAGTCCTGCTGTTCTGTATGTTGTGGGATGTTTAGCAGCTTTCCTGGCTTCTATGGTCTAGATTCTGGTTGCATCTGCCTCAGTGTATATAGTAAAAAAAAATTCTGGACCGTGACAAATGCCCCCTGGGAGTAAAATCACCTCAGTTGAGAATTACTGGATCAGCCAGTTTTAAAAGGAATATCAAATCCAAGAATAGCCCAATTAGGGGTAATGAGCAAGGCAAGAAGAAATGTGTGTGTGTTTGTGTTAAATACTGATAGATCAGCTATGGATTTCTTTGAGAACACACTTTTCTTTCTGTTGATGTTTGGATAGTGAGCTATCTCATCATCTCATTCCATGGCACTGTGATTCAGACAGCCACGAAGTGACATGTAACAGCCTTTTGCTTAGCTAATTTTTAGACAGTAACAATGGAAACTTGAGCTGTTACTCCATTACTTTATATAAAAGGTCAGAGATGAGTCGGACTGACAATTGTTTAGATTTTACATAGGAATAAATTCTAAAGTCAGTATGTAATGTGAAAATTGTATATGTCAAAATAATTATTGAAATCCATAGATACTGCCAGGTTGAAAAATTATATTCAGTCTCTCAAGTCCTACATAGCTAGTGTTTCCAACAGTGTTAGAAAAGGTTAGCTTTTTCTTCTTCTGAATGCCAGACACAAGTTATGTTTAGAAGCCATATTCACACACTGCCTCCAATGTTTACACGTATACAACCACACACACAAACACCCAGCGAATCCCATGCAGATTTCCAAAATGCTGATACAATGAGAAGTACACCCGATCTGTTTCTACTACCTCTCACACTATTTTTTAAAAATTTTTAATTTACTTATCTTTAGAGAGGAAGAGAAGGAGAGAGGGAGAGAAATATCAATGTATGGTTGCCTCTCATGCGTCCCCTGCTGGGAACTGGCCTGCAACCCAGGCATGTGCCCTGACTGGGAATTGAACCGCGATTGTGTGGTTCCCAGGCCTGCGCTCAATCCACTGAGCTACACCAGCCAGGGCATCATCTCACACTATTTTACATTTTTTGTTATTCAGAGTAAAACATTTAAAAAGTCGGTTGTGATATCTTTGGTCAGTGGTTTACGAAGTACATTTCTTATTTCCAAATATACAGGTATTTTTAGTTACTTTATCACTGTTTTTCTAACATAATTGCATTAGCGTAATAGTTTGAAAACTATATTATTTGTTTGTTAAAATTTATAAAAAGTAGTGGTCTATAAGGCATATATTTAAGTTTCTTATTTTGCTCAAAGTACTGATTCCCTTTTCCCCTGACTGACTGTCAGTTAGGGAGAGGATCAGGGTAGTGGGATGGCGGCAGTTTAGATTTCTCATGTATATAGCACTACCAGTTTTTGCTTTTATATGTTGAAGTCATGCAATTGAATGTTTAGTAATTGTGAAGTTTCACATTTTCCTGATAAATTAAACCTTTCATTAGAATGAACTCACCCCCTTTTCTTTTAAATTTTTTATTGTTTATGCTATTACAGTTGTTCTAATTTTTTCCCTTTCGACCCCTCCACTCAGCCTCTCCCCCAGCTCCCACAGTCAATCTCTATACCACGGGACCTTATTTTAAATATAGTTTGCCCTGGCTGGTGTAGCTCAGTGGATTGAGCGCAGGCCTGGGAATCAAACAACCACGGTTCGATTCCCAGTCAGGGCACATGCCTGGATTGCAGGCCAGTTCCCAGCAGGGGACACACAGGAGGCAACCATACATTGATATTTCTCCCCCTCTCACCTTCTCTTCCCCTCTAAAGATAAATTAATAAAAAAATCTTAAAAAATAAATAAATATAGTTTTATGGTGCATTCCTTTTTGATATTAATATGTCCATTTCAGCCATTTTTATACATTATATATCTCTCTGCATCCCTTTATTTACACTATTTGGTTTTCTTAGTTCATATGTTTCTTTTAATAAACAGCAAATAATTGTTTCTTTCTAATCCAACAATCTTTTCTTTAAATTGGAGACTTAATTTTATTTTCATTCAAATTAGTCACAAGTATATTTGCTTTTAAATCATTATAGTCTAAGTTCCTTCTTGTTCCTTACTTGGTTGATGTCACTTGCATTCTTTTTTATTGATTATATTATTATTGCATTTTTGCTGTGTTGTAAAGCTATATATTCCTATGCTATTCTTTCATCCATTGCTCATATTATTTCTCATACTGGATGATAATAGTCTACTCTTATTCCCATCTTCTCCTGATGTGTAAGTATATTAGAACACTGTAATATTTTTAACCTAAACTTATATGGCACTTTTATTGCATGATATATACACATCTATGTGCACATATATGTATACTTATATGTAGATATAATTTTTGTATGTATATGTGTGCATGTGTATATGTGTATATATGAGGTCTGTCTGGAAATAGTCTAGCCATTGTTAATATAATGGGAATGGTTTGCACAACATTGATGTAATCTGGCAGCCAAGATGGACTGGAATGCACACGTATAAACAATGATGACTTCACTGTATTAGGCAGTGGGCACAGTAGACACTATTGAGTGGGCATGTGTACTGTGTGGCTGTGCATTCAAAATGACTGAGGAGGTAGAGCCATAAATCTGCATCCAATTTTGCATTAAGCTTGAACATTTCTCCATGGATACTGTTCAGATGATGCAAAAGGCTTTTGGGGGTGATGCAATGATTACAGCACAAGTAAATTATGGCACAAACACTTCAGAGATCATCAAGAATCTGTTGAAAATGATCCATGTTCTGGAAGGCCTGCAATAAGCAGAACATGTGAGAATGTTGAACATGTGTGGGCTGCAATCAACAAAGATCAGCGGCAGACAGTGCAAGAACTACAAGCTGATCTGGAGATTCCAAAAACTACCGTGTCCAAGATTTCGACACAAGATCTTGGCTTGCAACGTGTCATGGCAAATTTGTTCCACGGCTTCTGCTACCAGAGCTGAAGGAACTTAGTGCTGCAGTTGCTAATGACTTGATTCTAACCACTACCAGTGAAACAGATTTCCTCAAGAAAGTCATAACCAGAGATGAATCCTGGGTGTAAGGCTATGATCCAGAAATGAAGGCCCAGTTGTCCCAGTGGAAGTCACCTGGTTCTCCACACCTGGAGAAGTCATGGCAAAGGCTCAGCAAGATCAAGACCATGTTAACTGTGTTGTTTTGATTGGAAAGATGCTGTCAATCGCATGTATTCCCCACCAGGCCAAACAATTAATAAGGAGCACTACCTCAATGTCCTTTGTCAGTTGAGAAATGCATTATGAGAAAATGGCCACAGCTATGGGCAGCTGGTGATTGGCAACTTCATCAGGACTACATGTCTGCTCATGCATCATGTCTTGTGCAGTTTTTTTTTTGGTGAAACATTAAATCATCCAGGTGACTCAGATTTGGTACCCTGTGACTTCTGGCATTTCCCAAAATTAAAATTACTTTTGGGAAAAGTATTTTAGAGGGAAAAGGGAAAAGATTTCAGAGTATTGATGAAATTCAGGAAAATATGACAGGGCAGCTGATGGTGATTGGGAGAACTGTGTGAGGTCCCATGATGCTTGCTTTGAAGGAGACTGAGGCATCATTGTCCTATATACAATGTTTCTTGTGTCTTGTATTTTCCTCAGTAGATATCTCTATTTTTAGTAATTTACAGCTGAATACCTTCTGGATAGACTCTCTGTCTCTCTGTCTGTCTCTCTATATAAATAGATAAATCCTCAGTAAAATCTGGTTATTGTTATGTTTTATCAAGGTAGTGAATCATTTAGATTTCCCCTTGTAGCTACTATTTCTTTGGCTCTGCTTTGTCTTTTCATGTTTGGACTTTATGATTCGCCTGGTGCCATTTTTCTTCTGTGGGTGTATACTCTTCCGATGCTTCATTTGCTTGAGTTTGTTGCTAGTAAATTCTCTGATTAATTTTGACTAAATTGGTTTTTATATCCCCTTCACTTTTGAAAGATATTTTTACTTGGTGTGGAATTCTAAGTTGCTCATAATTTTCTTTCACGTGGCTGAAGACATTGTTTAACTGTCTTTTGGCTTGCATTGCCGTTGAGAACTTATGTCAGTCTGTCAGATGTTCTCCTCCAGTAAATTTCTCCTTTCCTTTAACTACTTATAATATATTTTCTTTCTCTTTAATTTTTGTTTTTCATGTTGACATATTCAAACATGTGAATTTGTTTTATTTATCTTTCTTGGCATTGATTGGAATATTGAATGTGCGGACTCAACCAACTTGAGGAACTCCTTTGACTTTCTTTCTTTCTTTCTTTGTTTTCATTTCCCTCCATTTTCTCTTTTCTCTCCTCATACATGTTAAATTTATATTAGGCCCTTTGCTTTCTATACCTCTTATACTGTTATATTTTCTTTATGTTTCTTTGTATAAAGTCTCCCAGTTCATTAGTTCTTTATTTAGGTATGCTTTATCTGCAGTAAATATTTCTGTTTATTTTCTAGATTTATTATTGAATATATTCTGAATATTCTTTTTCAGATCTTTAACTGTTACCAATTCTTATATGGATGTTTTGGCTTCAGATTCTCCATAAATATCACATATTCATCTATCATTGAAAATTTTTCTTGTTCTCACTTGTCTGTGCCTGTTTTCTGTTGCTTGTGTTCCATTTGTATTGTGCTATCTTTATCTGTGTACATGGTTTTCTTTGTTTCTGGACATTGTTATTAAAAATTACTTGAAGAAATAATTAATTTTCTAGGATGATGATATCTTATTCCAAAGAGGATGTTCATTTGCTCTGTCAGGTTCCCAGAGATAAAAAAAATCACATTCATCATGTTTCAAGGCCTAAGATATTTCTGGATTTTCAGACAAGTAGCAGCCCAGCTGTCTTCATTGAGGACCGCTTTCTTTTGGTTTATTTTTATTCCCTTTGCACTCACCCGCCCTTGACTCCGCATTTTGTTGTTGTTGTTGCTGGAGAGACGATCAACATGCTGCGTGGTCCCTTTTCTCTTTTGTGTTGGCCGAAGTCCCAAAAGCAAGTGCAAACCCAGCTGCTAGACTTCTGTCTCCAGATTTCACTCTTCTCTTGGATCTTGACCCTGGACTTATTTTCTTTTTCTTGTTCTTTATTGCTGTTAATATTTTATAGGTATTAAATTTAGTAGAAAGATTGGTTCAAATTATCCAGTCTGACATTCGTGAGAACAGAATCCCTCTCCTAATGCCAATTAATATTAAAAGTTCATTTACTTACACATTCTGGATCCCACATTTTGATGCATTATGGTTCTGTGTAATCTGTTTTATCCTTGAGCTTTAAAAAATGTTCTCATGATTGTGAAAAACAAATTATGTTTCCATGTTACTTCAGATGATACGACACATTCTTTTAGAATCAAAGTGTTCTATTCAAGACATCAGTTGGTCACTCTTCTGGAAAATTCAGAGCCTGTCTTCAAATACTGGACTAGTATTGCATTTCGTTAATTATTCTTATCAGATTTACCACATTGTACTGCCAGTTATATGTTTGGAAACAGCTCTTGAGGAATAAAGATTGGATATCATTAATACAGGTACTCATGAGGACAACCAAAGCATCTAGAATTTAAAGTCCACAATAAATATTTAAATAAATTAAAAATATAACTTGTGCTTCTATGTCAGAAATGTTAATTAAGAATAAAGAATCACATGACACTGGATATAGACCCCCGAAATGAAAAGAAAGACTAGTTTTTAAGAGATTTTTTGTAAGATTTATTTATTTATGCTCCTTTGAAAGTAGAGTTGTTTAACTAGAAGAATCTTGTTGTGACTTTAATGTGTGAACTTTAGGTTTGTGAGAGGAACTCAGTTTCCTTTTGAGACCAGCAGAGACATTTCTTCTGTATTATTTAAGTACATGTACTACTCTCTGGATCTATTCAATGTTCACAGCAAATAATAATGTGGCAAAGATGTTGAAGACAACAAGAACATAGTCCCAAATTTGGTTCTTTGTCACCTTATTTTTAATCAGATCATCTTTTTGAAAAAATAGAGAGATTTTAGGCCATTTCTATGGTTCATCTGCTCTTGGTACCAGCTCCTATTAACCACTGAGACTGGTTTTGGGTCCTGATTTCGATAATAGTACTTGGCTCTCCAGAGACTGGAAATTAAAGCTGTCTGGAAAATGTATCTAGGTACATACTTCAGGCTCCTTATATCCGGCCAAGAGTGAGGGATCCTGGCTCTAAATCTAATCAAGTCTACCCTGTTTGGTTTGAAACATCCTCTTCTTCCATTGGGAGAAACTCTATCTCTGAATAATTTGGAAAAAAAAGGAGGAAAGAAAAGAAATAAGTTCAAAATGTTTAGAGAAGGTGGATCAAACCTTGCTTATATGACTTTTTTGCTTTGATTCCCAAGACTACTAGAATCACAATGCATCATTATAATGAATCCTATGGAATTTCAGTCCCCAGGGACCTTTAGAATAAATATATTTCAAATGCTGCAGGCATCTTACTTTGCCTCTTTAGACCCCTAACCTTTAAATGGTCTATTGCTTTTATGGCATGTGGTATTTTCTATGATATAGAAAATACATTTCTATGTATTTCATAAGAATTTTTAGAATTCATGTTAAAACAAACAGATTAGATGTGCTTTGCCGAGAGATTTTAAAGGTCTACAGAATAAATCATTGTCACTAGTTTTATTTAGAAGTAGCACTTAACCTTATTCTAGATCATGTTATTCCACCTTTTGTTGAATGAGTTCAAGTTGTTACTGAATATTTTATGTAGCAGTGTAAATGTTTTCTGTACAGTGATTCTAGTACTTGAAAGTCAGCTTTACTATTTTGGAATTTAAATGTAAAACCCCAAAGGAGTCTCAAATAAAAATTTTTATAGCTCAGGTACAACTCACATAGCTTATAGCTAAACCAAGATTAAAATGTTGGGTCTGAGCCCTGGCTGGTGTAGCTCAGTGGACTGAGCACAGGCCTGCGAACCAGAAGATCGCGGTTCGATTCCCAGTCAGGGCACATGCCTGGGTTGCAGGCCGGTTCCCTGCAGGCCAACTCCCAGCAGGGGACGCATGAAAGGCAACCATACATTGATGTTTCTCTTCCTCTCTCCTTCCCCTCTAAAGATAAATAAATAAATAAAATCTTAAAAAAATAATAAAATGTTGGGTCTGGTCAGCATATTATCAAGTCAACATGTATGAAAATGCTTACTATGTTTAAATATTTACATTTTAAAAAAATTTACATACTGTAAAATTTTTATTTTTTAATGTTATTTCTAAATGTTGAATAAGATACAAGTTTCATTGATACTTTGTATCATATAAATGATAATAGAATCTTAAATTTATCTTCAAATTTCTTATATGAACAAGGCGAAATTCTAAGTGATTTACATTGATCGAGATATAATCTGTGTTTTAAAAGAAAATCCCAATTTAGTAACAATGAGATCAAAACTTTAAGACTATTTAGTGTTTACTCTAGTGAGTTGGAAAGATAATGCTGAACTCTGTAAACTCAAGATGATTTAAATAGCCTAAGAAAAGATTATTTTCTAACTTAAATATTATATGTATTATCCTTTAATGGAATTTCCTTTTTACTGTGTTTGGGAACGGCTTCTTCCTAGTACCTACTATGTCTTTTCATGTGGAAGACTCTTCCTTGACTCTACACTCAAGAGTCCGCTCAAATTCCTCGGTCACTTCTCTCTGGGAAGTGAGTCACACTGTTGAGGACTAACCTGAGAAATCACAGCCCAGCTCCTATCTCCTCCCGCAGACAGTTCCTCTCCCATAGGAAGCCTGTGTTCTCTGCTTTTCCATGCCTTCAAATTCAATAGGCAACACTCTCCACACAAGTGAAGAGTTGATGAAGCACAGCACGTGCAATGGTGAAGGGTCAGAATTGGAAAACTCACTTGCTGTGTTACTGTTATATTTTTGAATTTCTACTTTTCAGTAGTAAGGATATTTTGAACTTTCTACTGCCTCACTTCTATTTCTGAACTTGAATTTTCATAGGAAAAAGAAAGCATTCTATTGGAATCATCTTAGCTTTCTAAGAGAACAATGGCAAATTCAACTACATTGTTGTGATATTTATATTTCTAACATTTATTTTTTTCACTTATGTCTTGATTTGTATGTATAACTCTTCCTTAGTTTAAGTACATGCATAAACATTATCAGTAACAAATGGAGAAAAAGCATTTGCGGAAGTTGTTGATGAAAGTGATGAAAACTTTCAGCCTTTCAAGTTCGGAAGAAGCAGAACTGAGTGGAAATAAGAAGGAATTGATTATTATGATCTGTTAGGGTTGAGGCAAAAGTATAGGTGAGAAGTACCTATTGTCCAGTGGAATGTCGCTCCTGTGGGTAAAATGTGTATGTGACAGAGACTTTCTAGACACTGCTCAGCCAATTCCTTCTTCATGGGCAATCTGAAAAAAGAAAAACAACTGCCTCTCTAAGTTTTCTTTTCATATAAGCTGCAGCTGTGTGAATGAGTGCTGTTCAAAGGGATGTGAGTGAAAATGATGTCAGTAGTTACCAGGCATGATTCTGTTCTTGTTTTTTGTTTTTCCCCAATGCCTTCAACTAGCTGCTTTTGTTTATTATGCCCAGGGTTTATTTTTGTTATCTGAGGAAGGATTAGTCTGCTAAGATCTTAGTTATTATCACCAATCAGTTAAATAGGTTTATTTTTAAAAAATATTTTATTTATTTAACTTTAGAGAGGAAGGGAAGGAGAGAGGGAGAGAAATATCAATGTGTGGTTGTCTCTTGTGTGTCCCCTGCTGGGAACTGGCCTGCAACCCAGGCATGTGCCCTGACTGAGAATTGAACCGTGGCTGTTTGGTTCGCAGGCCTGTGCTCAATCCACTGAGCTACACCAGCCAGGGCTAAATAGGTTTATATTTGACATACATATTTAGGCAGTTTTATTTTTGAAATTTCACATTATTATAGTTATCTATGGTTACAATTTTATTAGTATTAAAAGAATTGTTAATATGTTAAAATTTCATACCCGCACTTAAATAATTATGAACAGTGGTTCTAATATGATAAATAATCCCTTTCTGCATTGGTGGAATGGTATAAAATGTGTATAGTATAGTTCAAAATATAAAGCATATCAGCATTCACAACACTAATATAGTTGCACAAGGAAATTTTTCCATGGTTGCATTTTCTGCACTACAAATCAAAACTCAAAATTAAGCAAGTGAAGCATCAAAAGGCATAAGATAGGATTTGAACATACAGAGAAAAATATCTGCAAAGGATAGAAGATAAGGCTGTCCAATTTGCTGTAGACAAAATCTCAACAAGTTACTTTATAATACATTTTATAATTAAATGCCAAAGCGTTTTATCATCATGTACATCTCTTGTCATAAAACCTATTTGAGAAAACAAATACAAATATATTAGAATAAAACATTTAAGTTATTGATTTTATATTACAGTAAAGATATATGTACCAGACTTGTTTCATCTCTGAAGTCTTATGACTACAATCTGGCTTTTTTTACCCTCTATGATTCCACTAAATCTGTTCTGTGAAGGGTCAGTTCTTCTCTTTATAATTTTATTTGTATCTTATTTTGCTTTTAAAAAAATTAAAGGTTCCAAGATGATGTTACTTGGTAAGGAGTACCCTTACCTGTTTTGTAAACACTAATTGATGATTACAAGAATTCAGATGCTTAATTTGTTATGTAAATTTATTTTTTGGAGATCTCCCAATATCAGAGAAAAACTAAAAGGATTTTTCAGAACTCTGTGTAAGCGAATGCACATATGTGTATTTAGCAAAAGAAAAAGAGAAAAAAAAGTATAGATTGAGTTGGAAATTTGCATAACTTGGCTTTTTTTTCCTGAGTGTCAATTATAGAATCAACTTTGTAGTATTTTAAGAAAAGATTCATTTATACATGGTCATTTATACCTTCACCTGACTTTCTACTCTATCTTTATTTTAGAGAATAACTCTGGGAGAGTTTCTAAACCTCGTGTTTAAAATTATTGAAATAAATTCAGTGGTTATGTTATTATTTTTTACTGAACCAGTGTTAATTTAACTGGTTAATTTAACTCCTATTCATATTTAGGTTTCTCTGATAAAGTTATTTGTCTTGCGAATCACTCTTAATGGGAGAACATTGAGAAATGGCATTTCTAGAAATATAATTGGCTGAGGATTTTAAGAATACTAACTAATATGCTTTCTATTTTTCTATAGTGACTAACACATACTAAATGTTTACTAGGAATTTATTATTCAACCAGAGAAGTCTTAGAAACATCATCTTTACTTTCTACTGTTTTACCCAATAAAAGTAGGTCATCTGAGATTCTTTGATAATAATTTTTCTTACCAGGTAAATAAAAGCCAGACTCTTTTTCAGTATTTAGATATTAGTTTGAAATGGTATTTTGTATAGGAGTCTCCGTATGTAATGTTAGTATGTTAGTGAATGTGTATGTAGAGGCACAAAACCTTTTGTATACGTAATGAGGTTTGTAAGACCTTATACAGTACTTTCAGGAATGGTCTGTAAATCACCAAAAATGAAGCTGATCTACTTCCACAAAATAATATGATCTGTCTTCATTGTTCTCTGTCTTTGGTTCTTCTCTTCAATGCTTCTTCCCTTTTGTCTGTTGTTTTCCACCTACCAGAATGGAGAGTGATAGGGGTGAGAGATGTTTGAAAGCATGTTTTGCTCTTTCTATCATCCATACCTTTTCTAAGGAATCATTTACAACTACTTCTTGTCAAAAGCTAAGGATCTTCTATTTATTTATTTTTGAAGTATATTTTATTGATTATGCTATTACAGTTGTGCCATTTTTTCTCCCCTTTCTCCCCCTCCATCCTGTACCCCCCTCCCACCAGCATTCCCCTCCATAGTTCATGTCTATGGGTCATGCATATAAGTTCCTTGGGTTCTCCATTTCCCATATTATTCTTAACCTTTTCCTGTCTATTTTGTGCCTACCAATTATGCTTCTTATTTCTTTCTTGTTTTATTTTAATTTTTTATTACAGTTTACTCTCCATATTTTTTTGTGTTCGTTTCAGGTATCTTTTAAAATAACCATTGAATAGAATTTTTCTCAAAATACAGAAATGGCCTTATATTTAGTAATATGAAAACCAATGGGAGCTACAGGTGTCAAAGACAACTTATCTTCATATAATATTTATATAGCGATAAGAATTTTGTGGCCTAAAAAATTCCTTGGGTATTTGTTATGTACATTTTTAATATTTGTTGCAAAGCTTTGTTTGAATTTTAAAATCCACTTTCAGCCCTGGCTGGTGTAGCTCAGTCAGGCACATGCCTGGGTTGCAAGCCAAGTTTCCAGCTGGCAAGGGACGCACGAAAGGCAACCATACATTGATATTTCTCTCCCTCTTTCCTTCCCTTTTCCTCTAAAGATAAATAAATAAAAATCTTAAAAATAAATAAATGAAGGACAAATACCATATGATCTCACCTTTAACAGGAAGCTAAACAACAAAACAAACCAGCAAGCAAAATATAACCAAAGACACTGAAATAGAGAACAGGCTGACAGTGACCAGAGGGAAGAGGGGGGCGGGATTTCAGGGGAAATAGGGGAGGGATTTAGAGGAACATATATAAAGGATACGTGGACAACAACTGAGAAGGGTGGAAATGGGAGGGAGGGGGGAGCACTGGGGGTGGGATGGGATGGGAGTAATAGAATACTGTACTTGAAAAATAATTAAATAAAAAAATACATTTATATCTTAAAAAATAAAATAAGTTCGTAAAAAAATATAGATAAATAAATAAATGAAAATCCACTTTCACATGGATTTTCACTTTGACTTCAGGCAGTTTTTGAGATAAATCAGTGGAATTTCTATCCACTCACCACTAGGGCTTAATATTGGGTTGGCCATAAAGTTTGTTTGTTTGTTTGTTTTCCATACAATGGCACTATTAGCACATAGTTGTCTTTAACTTCATTCAAAACAATTTTATTAAATTGTATTGTGACAGTTGTCATATCAGCGTGCATTTACAAATATTCTCAAAATTGGTAGATTTTTGTACAGCTATTTTAATATTGAAGATGGAAGAAGATATACAACATTTTTGGCATATTATGCTTTATTATTTCAAGAAAGGTGAAAATGCATATAAAATGTAAAAATGGATTTGTTCAGTGTATGTGCTGTAACTGATCAAATGTGTCAAAAGTGGTTTGTGAAGGTTCTTGGTGCTATTGACATTTTGGCCAAATACATCTTTGCTGTGGGGCTGCCTTATGCACTGGAAGATGTTTCCAGCACTCCTGGCCTCTACCCACTAGAGGCCAATAATGGGAAGTAGCTGGCATACTCAAAATATCCAAATCAATAAAGTTATTGGTGAAAATGACAAATGTGTCTTTTATTTTATGGAAAAAACTACACAGACTTTTTTAGACAACCAAGTAATATCAGGATTTGTAGTGTAAGGATACTGGTTCCTATCTCTTTCACAGTTCTTGAGCTAATGCTAGGAGAGCCAGCAGTCTTGCTTATCATATAAACCAAATTGGCCTTTAAGTTTGTGGCTGAAATAGGCATTTATAACACATATTGAAGTACACCTTTGTATAGCAAATTATACCATTTAAAATAATTAATTTTGATGTGATTAATGTGTTTATATATATGTACAATAGCTATGTGATAGTCTAGTTTTTATATGTGCCATACAGAGACCTTTAAAATTGTTTTGATCACTGATGTGTCTCAATCATCTTGAACAATGCCTATCACATGATACTCAGAAACATTTGTTTAATATATAAAATAGTCTGAAATACAGATGCATAGATACAAGTTTGACAGTAACAACTGTGGGATTATTTAATCTTTTTCTGTTCTGTCCGTTGCTTACATCTACATTTTTTTTCTGCCAATAACCTCTTTATTACTTCTATAATACAAATATTTTATGCATGTGTGGGTAAAAGATAAATAAATATGGTCAGGTGGAAGTTCTTAGACTTGATCTATTAAATGGTGCACATTGCCTCTACCCTGTTTGGGCAGATACATGGAGAAGACATACCAAGTGTGTGTGTATATAAAATTAGATAACTACACTCAGCAAATCATTTGAGGAAAAAAGTCACATCTATCCATCAATTCATTCTTCCATTCGTCCATCTCTGACTATGTATCTTGTGCCTGTCTAGGCAGCTATCAATCATCTATCTATTTATGTATCTACATATGTATTATATAGCAATAATCTTATTTCATACTTGAATACAGGTAGATTGTGAGGATATGCATGTATGCATATTTCTGTCCTAAAATTTTTTTAAATGACACTGGGGAGATTGAGTAATGTCTTAAGATATTTAAAAGTAAAGAGATAAATAAGATCAGAGTTTTGCCTAGTTTCTATTCTGGGAGGACCAGGAGATTATAAAATTAAACTGGAAGGTCAGTTATTACTCAGTGTTGGTGTAGGGGTCTGAAGAACACAATTACTAAAAAAGCAACAGCCAAATTCCTATTCACTGAGTATAAAATTTTGGAAATCTCTATGTAATAAATGGCTGTATTAATTTGAAAGGTATAATAAAAATAAACAAAATCCCTATACTTAATGGCAATTTTTAAAAATAAGGTTATTTTCACATATTGCTAGGACACTACATCTTAAACAACAAATGATTATTGCATGTATACCTAAATAACTATATAGAGTTTTTGACTCATAGGTTAAAAGGGACTTTCTGGATATGCATAAGAAAATTATTTCTGAAATCAAAGAGAGAAATTATACATTCCCCAAACATTCATGTCATTAATTTTATGAAAGTGCATAACTTTGAAATGTGTAGACATTGACATGACCAAACATTAGATATATTTTATAAAAATAGTCTCCTCCCCTACTAGCGTAATGCATTATGCACAGATGCCTTTATAATAATGATGCATGTTTTAAGGTCACAGGACAGAATATTTTGCTCTTTAATTCATTTACCCAAAGCAAAAGTGAAAGTTTGTTTCTCAAATTAATACATTTTTGTTAGAAGCATGTATTTTACCCTGTGTAGCTCATTGTCTTCTATTATTTATACTAGCTAGATGTCATTTATATGATGCCTTAAAATATCTTGGACATTTTAATATGAAATGCACACAATTGTTCGAAGCATCTTTAAAAATTCACTACCATTTCTTACAACTTTCAAAATGTCTTTCAAATGTCTGCCAATCTGCCACATTTTAATGACACCTTTTCTATTCTGTTCTTATATAAGCTTCTTTCATCTGTTTATATATTAGAATTTTTATCCCTGCACTAATATCTGTATTTATAAACTCACGAACTTTGTCTCTACTAGAGACACTGGAGGACTTTCACGTTTATTAGTCGGAAAGACCAAGAGAAAGGAAACTCATTTTTAATGACTAGTATGATAAACACTTGAGTTGGCAAATACGTGTCTTATTAGAAGAGTAAGCTTCTTCAGGACCCATTATTCTTAGAAGCAGTGTTCTTAGGGTAATCTTAAGGAACATTTTCTGTAAGTGATTGATGATACTTTGTATATGTACTGGTTAGAATTCATGCTGATTTGATTGTGCCACCATTTTTCCTCAGTAAAATACAGGTTTTCTGAAATATAGTTTGATCTGTGTTTACAATTGAGTTTGGAAATTTTATCTTGATATTATGGTACATGTCTTTATCACATTCGCCTCAAGTTATGATTGAATTTTAGGAAAAAATGTAAGACTGTAAATTTGCTTACATATCCAAGAGACCTTGAAATTACCTACATATCATAAATTTATTTATTATAATCTAATATCCCTCTTTTTGAAGTAAATTTTCATGTTCTGAAATCCTCGTTTTGATTTTTCCCCATAAAATTAAAGGCTTAAATAGTTGCTTTAATTATTATACAAATTCTCTTGTTACTGTGATTTTTATATTGCATGATGAAATGCATGAGGTCAAAAGAGATTACAGCATCCCACCCTGTTGTCATCCTTATCAGACATGGGTTATTGAGGTCCCTTCTCTGAGCTTTATGCTTTATGAATCCCCTTACGGTTTTCATCTGGCTATGCCTTTCCCATGGGGAAAGGAATCTCATAAGATCAAGTTGTTTTGACCATGCAGAGTCAGTGTTTCCATCCCCATTCTCTAGAACATTTTCTGAAGCCCTCAAATTCCTGATCATTTGGCCCCAATCCCACCTCTAGAGCCTATTTAAATGTGTTCCTTGGGTTTCTCTCTCTTTCTGAGAGTAGACTGCACTGCTAGTGAATGGACATTTAGCCTGAAGGGTTCCAAGGCGTGGCCTTGTGCCAGGGATGGATGACTGAAGCTTGGCAGTGTGGGTAGGGTGTTCATCTTTCTGTAGGCAGACCACACCATAGATGTGCATACTCCAGAGCTAAAAATTTCAAGAGATGGCTCTCTGAAAGGATAGAGTTTGGTGGTGTTGAATGGATGTCCACAAAAATATAGGCATGGCCTTTAGCCCTGCTACATAGAGGTCAGGGTGAGGCTGGCTCTTCCCAGATCATTCTGTTCTGGCACACAACCTGGAGGAGTACTAGATGTCTAAATTCTATCCGGCCATTTACCTGATTGAAGTACACTGAGTCAGAAGTAATGAATCCCAATACCAGTATTAAGTTTGAAAGTCTATTTGTCATGGTAGAAGAATAGGATTTATTTAACAGTTTGTTAACTTGGTTTATAACTTCTATATATTTAGACTTATGGTGCAGGGGCCTCTGTTTCCACTACCACCCAAGGCTCTGAAAATGGTAGGAGTTTGTCTGGACAGGATTTCCCAATTCAATTTTTTAAAAGCAATAAGCACTTTTATTGTTAGAGACTTGAGTTCTTTTTATTTATAGAATTTTTGATTCTGCAGCAAAATCTGAGGTCATCTCATTCACTCGAAACTCAATAAAAAATCACTGTGTAGCATCCATGATGGATGTTTATTCTGCCTGTTTTAATATTTTTAGACATAGACAACAACCTACAAAGCAGTGTTTCTAATTATTTCATTAGTTTGAATTAAAAATAATTTCTAATATGTAATCCTTTTTTCTCCATTTGTTCGTATGAAATAGGGTTAAGTACCCCTACTTTCCAGTCTAAGCTAAAAATCAGTGCTGAACCCACCTTGTCTGCATTGAGACTTTCCTGTGGGGATGAGAATTCACCAATTTTTCTCTATTGGACTGCATACTTTGTGTTTTTGTACACCCCATTCCTTTTTACTTTCATTCAATGAAGATTTATTCAGTGTCCAGTGCCCAAGGGCTCTTTTATGTTCCTTAGCTCAGAAAATATTCCTAAAGAGCTGTCATTATTTCATAGTATTAGTTTTAATTTTAATAGAATAAATAAATAAACTGTGCTTTATAACAAATGTGCTTGTTTTTCTAGAGAAGTTTTGTTTGAAATTTCTCATTCAGGCAATGCTTCCTCAAATTTATTTTATTAAAAACTTGGCTGATGGGGAAAATGTAATGATGCTTCCTTTTCCAAAGAATCTATGGTGGGAAATAAAGTAGATGGTTGTTAAGAGAATGTCAGTGTTAAATGTAATCAATCGATATAGAAAATTCTTAAGGAAGTTACAGAAAAACATCAAAAGTGATTAAAAAGTACAAAACTTCCAGGATGCAAGATCATACAAATATAAATTATATTTCTGTATTAGTAATGAAGGATCAAAAAATAAAATAAAATAATTTTATTTGCTATAGCATCAAAAAGCATAAAATACTTAGAAGTAAGATTTCACTTTTTTATTTTTTAAACTTTTAAAAACATTTTAAATTTATTTTTAGAGAAAAGGGAAAGGAAGGAGAAAGAGAGAGGAACATCAATGTATGGTTGCCTCTCATGCGCCCCCTACTAGGTACCTGTCCTGCAAGCCAGACATGTACCCTGACTAGGAATTGAACTGGCAACCTTTTGGTTTGCAGGCTGGAGTTCAATTCACTGAGTCACACCAACCAGGGCAGAAATGAATTTTTAAAAAATAAGTGCAAGCTTGTATGATGAAAATTATAAAAAGTTGTTGAAAGACATTGAAGAAGAGTTAAATAAATGGAAATGCATCCCATACTCAAGGTATTTTTTAAATTTTATTTTAGTTTAATTGTTTAAGTACAGTTTTCTGCCTTTTACCCCATCCCAGCCCACCCCCCAACCCTTCCCACCTCCCTCCCATTTCCACCCCCGTGTTTTTTTTGTCCATGTGTCCTTTATACTTGTTCCTGCAAAGCCTTACCCTTTTCCCCTGAAATTCCCTCCCCTCTCCCCTCTGGTCCCTGTCAACCTGTCCTCTATTTCAGTGTCTTTGGTTATATTTTGCTTGTTTGTTTGTTTTGTTGTTTAGGTTCCTGTTAAAGGTGAGATCATATGGTATTTGTCTTTTACCACCTGGCTTATTTCACTTAACATAATGCTATCCAGTTCCATCCATGCTCATGGTTTGAAAGTCTAAATATTGTTAAGATGACAATGTTTCTATATTGACTTACAGATTCAGTGCAACCCCTGTCAAAATTTAAGCTATTCTCTTGCATAAACTGACAAACTAAACCAAAAATTCCTATTGGAATTCAGAGACCTATTGCCAAAACAGTAATGAAGAAAATGGACAAATTTAGAAAACTCATACTTCATGATTTCAAGACTTACTGCAAAGCTACATAAATGTTAATGTTATTAATATAATGACAGATAGATCAATGGGATAGTTTTCGAAGTACAGAAATATATCTTCATATTATGGGCAGTTGATTTTTGATAAGTGTGTGAAAAACATTTATTGTATAGCAACTAGGTTTTCAACAAATGGTAGTGGTAAAATTGCACATCCATATGCAACAGAAAAATGTTGGACCATTACGTCATACCATATACAAAAATTAATCCAACATGAATTAAAAATCTAAATGTAAGAGCAAATCAAAATTTATAAAACTCTTATGGGAGTAAATCTTTGTGACCATGAGTTGGCAGTGGATTTTAAGATATGACACAAACATTAGGTGACAAAAAACAAATAGGGTTACATCAAAATTAGAACTTTCATAGTACAAGTGATACCATCAAGGAAGTGAAAAGAACACATGGAATCAGAGCAGGAAGAAGAGAAAATAATTTTAAAAGATGAGGATAGGCTAAGGGGTCTCTGAGTCATCTTCAGATATGTCACCTTCCAAATCATAGGGATGTCAGAAGGAGAAGAGGAAGAGCAAGAAATTGAAAACATTTTGAAAAAATACATAATGAAAGAAAACTTCCCTAATTTGGTGAAGGGAATAGACATACATGTCCAGGAAGTATTGAAAGTTCCAAATAAGATGGACCCAAAGAGGGCCACACCAAGACACATCATTATTAAAATGCCAAAGGTTGAAAAAGAAAGAACCTGAAAAGCACTTAGTTACCTAGAAGGGAGTTCCCATAAGACTATCAGCTGATTTCTCAAAAGAAACTTTGCAGGCTAGAAGGGGCCGGAAAGAAGTATTCAAAGTGATGAAAAGCAAGGACCTTCAACCTAGATTACTCTATCCAACAAAGCTGTCATTTAGAATTGGAGGTCAGATAAAGTGCTTCCTAGACAAGGTAAAATTCATCATTCCTATACTGTTCAAGGAATTCATCATCAACAAGCCATTATTATATGAAATGTTAAAGGGAATTATATAAGAAAAAGATTAAAACAATGAATATTAAAATGTCAATAAATTCACAACTATCAAAGATTGAATTTAGCCTTGGATGGTGTAGTTCAGTAGATTGAGCATGGGCCTGTGAACTTAAGGGTCACCAGTACAATTCCCAGTCTGGCACATGCCTACATTGTAGGCCAGGTTCCCAGTGGGGAGTTCACGAGAGCCAACCATACATTGATGTTTCTCTCCTCTTTCTCCTTCCCTTCCCTTTGCTCTTCAAATAAATAAATGAAATCTTTAAAATAAATCTAAAAAAAAACCAAAAAAACCTGAGCAAACAAACAGAGCAGAAATAGAATCATGGATATGGAGACCATTTGGAGAGTTATCAGTTGGGAGGGGGAGAGCAAAAAGTGGAGGAAAAGATGCAGGTAATAAATACAAATTGGTAAGTACAAAATAGACAAGGGGAAATTAAGAACAGTGTAGGAATGGAGTAGGGAAATAACTTATATGCATGACCCATGGACATGAACTAAGGGGGGGCATTGCTGGAGGGAATAGAGGTATCAGCTGGAGGGGAGCAAAGGGGAAAAATTGAGACGACTATAATAGCATTATCAATAAAGTGTATTTTTAAAAATTAAAGGAAACACAGAATAGGAAAAGTATTTGCAAACTACTTGTCTGATAAGAGATTCGTATGTAAGAAAGTAAAGAACCTTTACAACTCAGTAATAAAAGACAATCCAATTAAAAATGGGCAAAAGATTTGAGTAGACATTTCTCCATACAATATATGCAAATTACTAGTAATCAAATTAAAAGGTGCTCAGCATTACTAGTCATTAAAAATGCAAATCAAATCCATAGTCAGATGTAACTTTACATACCTAGGATGGCTAAAATAAGGATGATGATAATAAGTATGAGTGAAGATGTGGATATATTAGAACCCTGATACATTGGTGGTGGGATGTACCACAACTTTTGAAAGCACTGTGGTGGTTCTTCAAAATGTTAAGCATATAGCTACTCTGTGACTGAGTAATTCCACTTCTAGGATTTTGCCCAAGAGAACTGGAAATGTTTGTACACAGAAACTTATACATAGATGCTTAAAACAGCCTTATCTATTTTATCAAAAAAGTAGAAACAACCCAAAAGCCCATCAAATAATGATAATGAATGGATAAACAAGATGAGATATATTCATATAATGGAATATTATTTGGCCATAAAGAGGAATAAAGTACTGGTACCTGATGCAACACAAATAAACCTTAAACATTATGCTAAGTAAAAGAATCCAGGCACAACAGACAGCATATTGTATAATTCCATTTATACAGAGTTCAGAATAGGCAAGTCTGTAGATATAAAAATTAAGATTAGTGTTGCCATAGGCTACAGTGAAGGGAGTTATTAATATTTTCAGTGAAGAGGTTTTAAATTTAGATAGTGGCGATGGTTGTAAAGCTCTGTCAATATGTTTTATTTCAAAATACTGCAGTGTAACTTTAAAGGGGCTCATTTTATGATGTGTGAATTACATCTCAGTGAACCTCTGGTTTTAAAAATATACACATATAAGCACACACACACACACAAATCTTGCCAAAAATGCAATTCAAGAAATCCTGTCTAACTTACCTATCTTGTCATGGAAATAAAAAATGACTTTTTTGTAATAGACTGTTTCAATTCTGAAATATCTCATATTTTACTACCTTTGAGACTCAGGAATAAAGAGAAAAAGTTTTAACCGAACAGTTCTGTTAAATCTGTGAAAACCAAGGTAAAGAAATGCTATAGATGAGAGAGTGCCTTAGGTTGTCTCTCATCCTGTTGACTCTAAGTATAGTTCTGATAAGTCTCCCATTTAGGACTATTTATGAGATAGGCATTTTCTCCTACATGTACTAGAAGAATAATATTAACAGCAACAATAGTTTACCAAGTAGTGTTCTATGCAGTTAATTTATTATTACCATTAACCCCCAAGAGAAAAAATGAAGTAGATAATGCTATCTTCATTTGCTTGATGAGGACAAAGGGCATAGAGTGGTTAATTAACCCCTCATGCATTAAGAAGCCACACTCTTAATGATTATAATAGAGAATCCAAGCTGTAGAAAAATGAAAATTAAAACTGGAAAAGTGATAGTGGCACAAAAAGAGAAAACAACTCAAAACAAGTTGATGTCAAATATACTGTAGAGGTATAAACTCTATTGAACCTGTCTACTCCTATAGACATCACATTCTATTTTTGCCTTATAGACTTAGACTTACCTCCTACCAGAATTGGAAGGGCTCTTCAAATTCATCAAGGAAAATAATGCTCCTTTACAGATAATGAAACTTAGAAGTAGAAGTACAGATAGGACTTGCACAGGTCAAGTAATATGGTAGTGGTACATCATGTAATTCCTAGTTTATGATTATGTATATTTGATAATATTAGTATATTTTAGCTGTCTATGTTCAGCATTGGAAGAGTAAAGAAAATGGAATTCATGCTCTAAGAAGCTGTCAAAATGAATAACATATGACAGAGAAGTGAGAAACTTTTCAACACTTATTTATATCTCTATATCTTAAAAAATGGAAAATGTGTGTCTGACAGTGTGGCAAGGGGAGTACAAAACAACTGATAAAGTAGAAAGAATATAACAAAAGTTATTCCTTATTGGGTTCCTCTTAAGTGGCTGGTACATTTGTATCTTTATTTAGGAGAGAAAGACCTCAAGATCCAAATTTTCAAGTCCACAGTTAGTCACCTATTCCCCTTGCATGTTCCTGAGTGAGGGGTGAAGAGAGACTGTGTCCTTGGACTTGCCTAGCACAATGTACTTTCTAGTTTGCCATATGATAAGCTATGCCATGTGAGACCTATGGACCCTTTTTGCCCCCCAAGTCTCACTGAGATTAAATTCAAACTGAGTGGCAACCAGACACTGGCCCCTTCCCATTAGAGCCAGGGCTTGAATTCATTCAAGGATTTATGCTTTGTTGGTGTAGAGAGGTAGAGGAACACTGATTCAAAGGATAAAACATATCTCCCTACATCTAAAAAAGACTAACCAAAGACAAGTGCTTAATATGTATTTCTTCCAGGACCACATCATGGTGGTGTCAACTGATGGCTGTGGCATCAATCCAACACCAAGAGTAATCTCCAATTTGGGGTGTGGTACAAAGAACTCGATTGTAATACAGCACGGCTGTGAGTACAGCGTGGCTGTGAGTACAGCGTGGCTGTGGAACAGCTCAATGGTGTTACAGCTCAATTATGAAGCTGCATGGCAGCATGTCTCATAGGAGACAATGGAGGGGGTGGCCTTGGGGCAAGGTGGCCCTGGGATGAGGCTCCTTTCCAGTGTAGCAGCTCTGCTCTGCTCTGTTCTGTTCTGCTCTGCTCTGCCTGTTCTCTGCTGTGGATCAGTGAAACATCTTTGGTGTTCAGCTCCAGCTGAAGAAACACAGTCCTTAGTCTTCAGTCTTTGGTGGAAAGGGAAAGTGTGCTCTCTCAGCCAGAGGGGATTGTATTTACCCAGGTGGAATTCCCCATCCCTAGTCCCTGATTGGTTTGTCCTCATGCAGATGGAGACTCTGAATCCTTGAAGTTTGATTGGTTCAAAAGACACTGTCCTGATTGATCAGAATGGAGCTGCTGTGATTGGTTGATGATGTTGGCATGGATGTAGATGCACAGTTTTGATTGGGCAGGGAAAGCCTTAGTCTTATCTGGTGAAATAGGATTCCGAGATCTCTCTTATGAGAGCTTGCTCAGATGGCAGAAACACTGTAGGAAAGCAGTTCAGTGCAGGAGGCAGCGGCTTAGCATGAGCTTCTTCCTAAAGTGTAGCATGGGTGAGAGGCCCCTGTGTAGAAATGGCTGCTAGGCTGTTTTCTTCTTGTTATTGCATATGGTTTTGTTGTTGTTTCTTTTTAATTAGAGCCTAGTTAGCCCCCAGGAGCCCTTCTTAGTAGACATATTTTTTGTCATGGTCCAAAGTGGCTAGAAGCCCAGTCATAAGTTGAAGCCCAGTCTATTTTATCAAATCATTTGCATAGAAATACCTAAAAAGAGGAATAGGGAGGTGAAATGAAAAGTTGAATGGATGAAACTGGCTAGAAGCATCATCTTTAACTCTCATGGAATATTTGTTTTCTAATACGGCCCCTGACTGTTTGACCCTGATTCATCGTAGGAGCTTTCCAGGGTTGATTAAAGATGATTAGGGTAAAGGGGAATCACCACAAACACAAAGCTTGTAAATTCTAATTTTCAAAACAACCCAAAAAGGTAGAGGGACATATTTGTACACAAAACATGGAATCTCTTTAGTCTCTCTCTCTCTACATATGGATACACATATACATATATAGATATACATATATGGATGCACACATATACACATTACATATACATATATAACACACACATGTATATGTACACACATATAGATACATATTTGTGTGTACATATATGTGCGTGTATATATGTATATGTATATTTTATTGTCATACTTGGATATTCTTTGCATATATTATATTCAGCAAAAACATTGATGCTAAGGAAGATGGGCTTCCAATTTATATTTATGCCATTTGTAAATACTAAAAATATAGTCAGTGACTTCTCAAATTAGCTTTGATGTTTAGCTTATCAAAATATACAAATAAGAAACTAGGAATGATATGAACACATTAAGGACTATTTCATGTGATACTTGCAATTTTGGGTTACCAAGTAATGAACAATTGAAGATAATGTGCTACTTATTTTTCTTCTTCCTCCCAATGACTTATACACAGTGACACTCTCCACAACATTTGCTGAGTGAATGAAAGGATCGAATGAGGAAGGAGTGGCCTGGAGCATTATGAATGTGAAGCAGGTCATATTCAGTTCTATTTAAATACCTTCTGCTATTGACATACTAGGAATTGTTCTCTCCAATGAATAATAGCTCACCTTTATTCAATTCCAGAAAATTGATTTTTAAACACAAGAAATGCCTAATGCAATTAGGCTTTTGAACATCTCGAAAATAAATTAATACAAATTCAAGCTCATCTATGTGTAGTATTTCTGTAAAATTAGTCTAAATGGGGAACAAATGCTGATTTAGATAATTACCACAGTAAAAGTAGTCTCAGAAAGGGTCTTATAATTTGAACCTAGTCAGTGAAGCTTGACCTGCTACTGATTTTCAGTTTTGTTTTATTTTTATTAATATATCTCAAGGTATCTTTGACAAAAGTGAAATCTTTCACTTTTCCCCATAAATGTAGAACATGTTCTATTCTTGTTCTGGAAATAAATATAACTAAATATGAATATCATAAAATCAGAAATAAATTAGGAATGACTATAGTCTGTTCATGCTTAACATTAGTAATAAAATTTATTTGGTTGCAAAGTGCTGAAAAATGATCACTAATGACCGCTAAACAATTAGGCCTTTAAAAAAAATGTTGCTTTGAATGCTTACTGCCTCCTTTAGAGGTCACTCTCATTTTCTTTAGGCTTTTCAAAACATGTACATGATGTTAAAACCACTTCAGATTATAAAAATGTAGTATTTCCTTTTGTGAAAATAAATATAAATTTCAAAATGTGTTATTGTGTCTTGTGGAAATAGGTATTATGTTTTCCCATGTGTTTACAATCTAAAAGCCATTGTATTGAAAGGCATATATATTCTATAAAGTTATTATTATTAAAAATCAAGAGACAGTCTTTTAGAAAGACTTATTTAGACAGGCAGTCTGATGAGTAAGCCTGATGTAAGTTTATACTCATAAGTTGTCCATTGTAATGGAGCAAAGAAATAATAAATGTGATGTGGTCTCTGACCTCAAGGAAGTCACAGTTTAATGGAAAACACTTGTAAATGGCATATTACAAGGGGATAAAAGTGCTGTGTTTTTAAAGTACAGAGTGCTAGGGGAGCCTTGGGGTGGGGTAATCATGCAAGTGAGCTGGGCCTGTGTTAGAGAAGGAATAGTCCTTCATTGGTCAGAGGAAGGACAAAAGGTCATAAACGTAAGCCTGAGGCCTTTGAAAGCATGTGGTTTGCTTAGGGCATGTGTGAGGATAGAATGCAGTATTTTCCTCAGAATGTCAAGAAATAAACTAGAATGTGGCTAGAGATAATTTCTAGTGGCAGGAAAAAATTAAGAATTTCACCTTCAGGCAATGAGAAGCAGGTAAGTGTCAGAGTAGTGACATTCATTCATTCAACAGAGAAAATCTGAATACTCAGTGTATGTGTATGTGTGTATATATATGTGTATATATGTGTGTGTATGTGTGTGTATGTGTGTGTGTGTGTATATGTATGTATGTATATATATATATACATATATATATAACCAGGGAATAAACCAAATACAAACAGCACATTCCGGGAGCAAAGGGAAATGTGTAGTGTTCAAAATGTGTGTTTTACAAAGACAGCTTGAATGTGAAAGATAAGTTATGTGTGGGTCTTCAGACAGAATATTTGGAAGCCTCCTGCCATTGGTGAAAATGATGGCAGAGGGAGGGCGTAGTGGCAGAGAGCCTGGGGTGGAAAAGCGGGGTTCAAGAGGAGCTTCGGAGGTGGAATCAACAGAACTTGAAGACGGCTGCGTGGAGAAGGGCGACGACCGGGGTGTGCTGATGTTTAAATGGTTAAGATTTGTGTGCTTGTTTTGGGGTGATGAGGAACATTGTGGACAGGAATACAGGGAGAAGATAGGCTTTAGAGTTAAGGTGAACTCACTTGGAGGGGTATGAGTTCCATGTATCTTGTAGATTTTAGAGTGTATATGCAAGAGTTCAGATGAAGAGATTCAAACTCAGGAAGGACGTTTGGGCTTGATGTCTGAAAAGATGAAGCTGGCACATGTGGATTATGCGAGTGGATGGAGTCAACTCAGTGTAGCTCAGGTTACCTCAAAAAAAGTGATTTAGGTCTTAGGTGAAAAAGAAATGGGGAAATGTTGAAAGGAGCTGCGGTACAGGAAGGCCATGAACCGGAGTAGCTGCAGGGGGAAGCTTCATACTCCACATACTCGTACACATCCTCTCAGCCAGTTTGCTCGTCAGACTGCTCCAACAAGTGACCGAAATCATTCTTAGGTCACCAGCACCTTCATCTTAACCAATTCCAATGGGCAAAATTCATTTTTTATTACTAAACCCATTAGGATCAGTCAGTTGATTTTTTAAAAATTATTCTTAAGATACTTTCTGCACTTAAATTTTGTCACCTATGTTCTTCAGGTTGTGTTCCATCAGTGGTTACCCCTTCTTACTTAGTCGAATCCTCCTTCTCTTCCCTTCTTCTGTTCACTGGGCCTAGTCTGGGTGTCAGGTTTATGTATCGTGACAAATGATTGTTGTTTGTGAAATATTTGCCAATTCATCTGGACTTAGAAATTCTGGAATCCTACTGTATTATAGTATACTGATCTTTGAAATTTCAC
The DNA here is from genome assembly GCF_014824575.4 of Sturnira hondurensis. Classification (NCBI taxonomy): domain Eukaryota; kingdom Metazoa; phylum Chordata; class Mammalia; order Chiroptera; family Phyllostomidae; genus Sturnira; species Sturnira hondurensis. The sequence continues at coordinate 1,947,050 of NW_028081539.1, forward strand.
ATGTCAGATCTAGAAAGGAAGATAAATATTGTTTTATTATGTCATACTCTGATTCTATTAAAATAATCATTAAATGTTTGATTCTGTATTAAGACACTTTGAGTAGAAAGTATTTTTTACTTGCAAACGAGAAGGTGAACAAGAAGTATTGCCTTTGATCAGTTACATTATGTAAATATAAGTTGTTCATGTTCCATTTAAAATAACGAGTTCTAATACTAGGCAGTTGAACATTGTTTGTATTTCAAAGCAGGGAAAATGGGGGAACATCTGTAATAGTGTTAACAATTTTAAAAAGTAGTGTAGTCCACTTGGTGTGTTTGGGTGTATATAATCAGGAATACAAGATTTTCATGTACAAAAAAATTCCCTTCTGAAAATGGTCATAAATAAAAAGAAATTTTTACAACTTTGGATTGGTTTTTGGTTTTAGATAAACATAAATTTCAAAAAAACTCAAAACAGGTATCATTTCCTGTTGTTATATTTTTATTATTGTTCAACTACAGTTTTCCCCATTTTCCCCTCACCATTCTCCCCATCCCCAGCCCCACCCCCACTTCCTATTGGCTTTGTCCGTGAGTCCTTTATAGATGTTCCTTAATGACCCTTCTCCTTCTTTCCCCCATTTCTCTTCAGATCATATAAATCTTTCACAGTTGTTATTTTTAAAGGTCATTTATGTTTTATTGACAATAACTTGTTTTCTTCCTAGACTAATTCCATGTGCTTTGCTTCAATACATTTTACAGTTATACCTTGCAAGTAAATGTCCTTTTCTCTTATATTGCATTGAAATTATTTTCAAAGTCTACTTGGTAATTAAATGTATCTTGACTCTTTAAAATTTTTCACAACTAGTGGTTATGCTTATCTATATTTTAAGTTTGTCCCCACTTTTAAAAATTTTAGTATTATTAGTACCTGGAAGTACATGTATTTCACTCCCCATGAAGAAATTAAACATAACTTTCTAATTTATTTGGCTAAGAATATATTTGGTATTATTTAGTATATAGTTGTAACAAGTTTGGTTTTATGATATCATGGTTAAATAAATAAGTATACATAGAGGTGGTATAGTGCCACCAGTTGAATATGAAGGTATAAGTTCATATAGTTGAATAAGATCTCTTTCACTGAAATTGTACTTATTTTTAGAGTGAGTTTAATGCACAGTATAAATCATTTTACACTAATTTACGCTTGGGGTTAGGGAATATACTGAATAACAAACAGGGCAGATATAGGTATAAATATTTGACATTATTTGTCTCAAATTTTATTTGAGGTTATAGAGTACATAAGCTACAAATATTAGGCAGATATATGGATAAATCTTGTATTCAAATAGAATTCCTTTCACTGAAATTTTGCTTCTAATTTTTAGAATGAGTTTAACCCAAACTTTAAACTACTTCACACTAATTTATGCTTTAGGTTATAGAATATGCTAAATTACAATTATAGAGCAGATATTTAAATTATTTTTGAAATTATTAGCAGAATAAAAAGCCATTCTTGGTACATAAGAATTATATAGTCCTCAGTCCAGCCAATTGCATTCCTATTTCTCTGTAATGCTGTCTTAACCTAGGATTGTTTCTGGTTCCCTCTGCAGTGGCATACTGCCTTACAACTCTAGTTCAAAAGTTACTTGGTTCTTTTAAGTTTAGTATTTTAATACTGAGAATAATAATAAAACAATGGTTTTGCCATTTTTCTAAGCACTTTGCTTCTATGAACTTATTTAACCATTACCACAGACCAAGAGTTCTTTCCCTAATTTCCGGTTTTGAAAACAAGGCAGACATATGCTGCTTATCTTCCATAGCCTGGGTTTTTACCACTGTCTGGAACCAATTATTTTGTGCTGTGTACTTCTAGCTTCTTGAATCTTGTATTATTATTTGCACCTCTCTGTCTCAAAGTCAGTCTCTGTCTCTGTCTCTTCCACCACCATCCCTTATTTTTCCTCTCATCCTCTCTCTCCCTTGAGCACAATATTTGCTAATCATATATCTCAGTTCATGTTATAGTATCATTTGATTGTTTTATGAAACAGTTTTCTTAATTATAGTTTTTAATGTTTTTTTTTTAGTTTTACTTTTTCATATTCTGAGAACTCCAGTTATGCATACCTTGGTCCATTTTTGCCTGTTTTCTGAATTTTTTCTCAAAACTCTTTAACTATCTGATATTATAATAGTTCTTAATTCTTTCTTCTGTTTCTATTTCTGTTCTGTTGTATGTTTAGTCCTGATTTACTTTTAGTTCTTCATTTATGAAATAAATTATATTTCATTCTTGTACTCTGACAGCTCTGTTTATATGCTCCTCTAATTTAATTGCTTTTTATACAACTCTTTTCTATTTCTGACATATAGTCTGTTATTGCTTTTATAGTTTCATTGCTTTATTTTCCTTCATTTTAATATTATATTTAATGTCTTTCTGCTTTGTTATCATATGTTTCTCATCTGCTTTCATTTTCTACCAATATGTTAACATTACTTAGTTCATTTTTGTTTTTTTGTTTGCTTGTAGTTTACTTGTATGAGGTTTAAAACAATCTGTTTTCTCTGGTTAATATTTAAATGAGAAACTTTTTCCTGTTCTCTTGGGAGGTTTCTATCAGAATAGTTCATTCAACTAGGGTTCTGTCCTTTCTTCATGCTCTGTGAGTTTTCTTAAAACAGTTTTTTTTTTACCTCCTCAGGTAAGGACTTAATCTTTAAAAAAGGAAATATTTGGGGTTTTTTTGTTGTTGTTTTCTAAGATCCTGGTATTCTTGTGTTACCTAAGTAACTACGTTTTTTTGTCATACATTATATGGTTTCCAGACACCAGGTTCTTTAAATCTTTTATTATCCTAGGTGCTCTGTCTTATTTCTTTGATAATTAGTTGAAATTAACAAATGAAGCCACTGGAGGAAAATGGAAGTTATAGAAACACTTCGGCTCTGTTTGTGGGAATGTGCCTCATGTATTTTGTAGAGCAAAATACCAGAATTTTTTCAAATTAAGTTTATCCTCTTTTACATACATATTCCAATGAAATTCTCACACTTCTTTTTTTCCTTTTTTATTGACTCTATTTGGGTGACACTGGTTAACAAAATTATACAGGTTTCAGGTGAATAATTCCACAACACATCATCTGTATACTGCATTGTGTGTTCACCACCCCATGTCAAGTCTCCATCCATCACCATTTTCCCACCTTATACCGTCCTCTACCTCCCTCCACCCCCACTGTCTCCAGCAATCACCACTCTGTTGTCTGTGTCCATGAGCTGCTTCCTCGTTTTTTATCATTTATTTGCTCAATTCCTTCACCACCCCACTGCCCACCCAGCCTGTCCCCCTGCCAGTTGTCAGCCTTTTCTCTATCTTAGAGTCCTTCGCTATTGGGTTAGTAAGTTTATTTTGTTCATTAGATTCCATGTTTGAGTTAGATCCTATGACATTTGTCTTTTTCTGCCTGGCGTATTTCACATTGCTCTCCAGATCCATCCATGCTCACATACCTTTTTCATTTCAAGATGGATTCTGAACGAATAAAAAAGGTTTATTGATTTATATTCAACCTTTGCCCAACAATAGAGAATATAACCCTTATATTCACAAGTCCTGACCAAAAATTTATAGTCATTTGGAAAATAGTTTGGAGATTCTTTAAAAAATAAAAAATGTAATTACCATGTGATCTAGCAATCCTATATCTGTGTATATATCCAAATAATTTAAAGCAGGATCTTGAAGAGATACATGCATGCCCATGTTCACTGATACACTATTCACAATAGTCAAGAAATGGAAACAACCCATATGTTCATTGGCAGATGAATGGATAAAGGAGAAAATCCTATCATATGCTAAACATGGATGAACTTCAAGGACATTGTGCTAAGTCAGATAAGCCAGTCACAAAATAACAAACACTGTTATATTTCACTCATATGAAGTATCTAAAGTGGTTAAAATTGCAGGAACAGAAAGTAAAAAAGGTGGTAACTAAGGCCTGGGGGACAGAGAGGGAAAATGAGTTTTTAATGGCTCTAGAATTTCGCTTTTGGAAGATGCAAAGTCCAGCGATCTGTTGCACAACAGCATGAATATACTTAACACCACTGAACTATATGCGAATTATATGCTTAAAATGATTAAGATGATAAATAACATTATGTGTTTTTACCACAACAAAATTGCCTTCTTATATTGCTTCCATCTGATTTAAACATGTGGTGTAAATGGTGCAAGGTCGATGACCTGCATGACCAAAGGTTGCCTCTTTTGTAATTTCCACATAATTCTAGTTTTGTGGTAATAACCATTAAAAATGTCAGTGTGAACATAAATTATTGAATGAATGTATACATTAACCTACCAATGGTGAAAGGGGAACAGGAAATTCTAAAATTCATGAGGCCTCTGTATCTTAGCTGTTAAAAGTGCCTGTCCAGTAAAATCTGTGTAGTTTAACATTCCCCCCACCCCAAAATCCTGACTTAATACATTGAATATGTTTTCCCAATAATATAGCAGCCAGATTTAAATAGACTATTAAAGTATAAAAAATACTTTATCACTTCTACATAAAACAATCCAGTTATTGCTAGATGATAATGGGTGCCTTTTGATTTTAACAGATATCTATATTTGTTTCACAAGGAGTGTGCATTAATTGTGAGATGAAAACAGAATTACTTTACAGTAAATATTTAAAAAATAAAGGTACTATGTATATCATTTTCCCCAATTTTAACACTAGGCAAGTATATATGACATGTGTCATTGACAAATGCAATTACTAAGCTCTTAGTCATGTAGAGATGTAAGAGAAGACAAGATAACTTCCTGAAAGTATTAGAAGGGCAAAAGAAACATTAAACATTTTTAAATGAAAGTGTAGAAATGAACAGAAAGAGCAGTGAAAATGGTATTTCATTCAGCTCTATTTCATGGTGAAAAAGTTATTGGAATTAATCATCAATGAATCAAATTGGAACCATCTAAAAATGCCTAAGGTTGTAGTTTTGTAGAGAGCAAATAACATCAGACAAATTCAATTTATTTTTATGAAAGAGTGACAAGGGGAAACCAGACATTTAATAGATTAGGAATTGAGCCGGCTTCTTCAGTGTGTCCTATGTTACAAGTACCTCAGCAAGCTAGGAAGTACAATATTATGTAGGTGCATGTACCCGAAGGGCAGTGATCACAAGTTTATTGTCAGTATCAAGGATATAAAGAGTATTCTTTCTTTGTAGTTGTCAGAGTTCTATACGTAATGATTATATGCTGGATGGAAAGTGTTAAATAGAGTGTTTTTTGGTTTAAAAAGACAGTCAAAGTCGCTTGTAGTTGCTCCGGAGTATAAAAGTAAGAATCTGATGCCATCATAGGAAGTAGAATTACAGACATATTACAAATAACTTCTTTTTAGACAGCTCAGTTTAAGATAATTGTCTTTAGGAAGATTATAGCATATAACTGAAAAAAGTGATTGCAAATGACTTTATACAAACTGTGGCAGTCATTCATACATTATCTGGTAAGAAATGTGATCTTCAAAAATATTTTTTTTAATTTTACATGGACCAAATAAATAATATGCCATAAGATTATTTCCTGGAACATTACAGGGATTTTATAACAGGAATGTGTTTCAACTCTAACAAAACTAAAAAAAATAATAATAAAATAAAGTAAAATAGAAACTGACACATTCATATCTTAATTTAAGAAGTGCTTTGACCTGGCTGGTGTAGCTCAGTGGATTGAGCGCGGGCCTGCGAACCAGAGTATCGAGTTTCGATTCCCAGTCAGGGCACATGCCTGGGTTGCAGGCCAGTTCCCAGCAGGGGACTCATGAGAGGCAACCATACATTGATATTTCTCTCCCTCTTTCCCTCCCTTCCCCTCTAAAGATAAATAAATAAAATCTTTAAAATAAAAAAGAAGACGTGCTTTGAAATAGTACAGTTGGGCAAGAGCAAGGAGAAAAAAAGTATTTATAGGTTAGTTTATGGTAATAGTAACTGGCCAATAAACATAAAAAATATGGAAAATGAATTTTCCAAGATTTCATCAAAACATTGATTTTACATAGTGAATTCCATGAAGTGACTTTAGCTGCTGCATACACATCATTGTATCTCCACCTCGTTAGACCAAGTCAGCATCATTTCCCAGCTAGACAAATACAAGTTGGTTTCCTTGTTTGCTTGCTCTCTGCTGTGATTGGTTTTGCATATTATATCTGGTGTTATCTTTACAAGTAAAAATCAAATATGACTTCCTCCCTCCTGCACCAAAACTACCCAGTGGCTGCCCATTACGTTCACAACAAAAAAGCAGAAAATGTCACTTGTCTACAGGGTCTTACATGATCTGTCCTGTTAAGCATCTGTCAGAGCTCCAGCAAGTAAAGCCGTTTCTCCGTTAGACTGTAAAGCTTGATTTCTCAATCTCTCATGAATTTATCTTTCTCATTTTTCAAGGTTCTGCTCATTTATTATGCCATAAATCTAAAGGAATAGCCCTACCCCTTTATTCAACTTTCCTTTATATTTTAATAGCTTCATTGTATTTATTTCTACCTCCATACATAAAGATGAGTGTGTACATATGTATATTCAGTTTCTAATTGTTCATATTCCCTATCAGAACATAGATTCCATAAAAGAAGACACATTTTCTTGTTGTTTGTTCTATACACAGTACTCACATTAGAGGTTTGAAAGGTTTGACAGAATAAATTAATTTAAAAAAGAAAAATGTATAAACAGTATATATTTGCTTAAAATATCCATTTTGGGAATATTCTCATAGGGCAAAATTATAATTCCTCTTAAACATGCAGAGAGATAAGTTTATATTGATGAATGTGAATGATAGCATTTACATATTTAATCCTTTATATAACTTTTCTGTGACCCCCCTTTTAATTGCCTTTGAGTTTGGTTATAAAATATATAACATGTTATTAATCTTTACTACCCTATCTTAGATAATAGATGGTTACTACTCTTAATTATTTTTGCTTAGGAATAATTCTGAATAAAAATAAAACATATAACCTTAAAGTACATTTCATTCTATTCGTTGCTCCTATGAATTGTTTGCTTGGATAATTTAATTTCACAATGCTTAGATATTTTAAATAGTTAAAGGACATGATTCTTCTTTATATGTTGTTTGAAGATATTAAAGTTAATTAAATGCATCATCTGTTTCAAAGAAGACAGCCACATCTTCAATTAGCACTTTTTAATTTTAATTGACAGAGGTTGTCTTGTATCAGTAGCAGCATTCATGTGGCTGTTAACACGGTGCTGTTTCAGACCTTTTATAAAGACTTCAAAATCTTAAGAAGGGAAGTAACAACAATCAGCATGTTTACAGTCACTTTCCATTTCACTTATTGTTTTCTCATGATTTTTTTCAGAAATTGAAAAATTTCAAGGTTCTGAGGGAAAGAAAGAAGATGAAGAAAAGAAATATCTTGATGTCATCAGCAACAAAAACATAAAGCTCTCAGAAAGGGTATTGATTCCTGTGAAACAGTATCCCAAGGTACTGCATCATATGCTTTGTTCTCATAGAGTTCAGAAAAAAATCATAAAAATAAGATAATATATTTTATTCATTGATTTTAATGAAATAAATGTTTAAAGTTTCATTGTATAAGTATGCACAAATACTTGATACTGACATTGAGGGACAAAAACTTTTTTAAATTACAGTGATGAGAGATTTTCAACTGATAGCATTTTTGTTCTGTAAATGTGGGAAGCAGAATTAGGTATTTTAATCATTTATTTACATGTAAATGATTCAGTATTTGTTCAATATGCACACTCACTTGATTATGTTTTGGTTCATATTAAAACATATATTCTTATAAAACAGAGTACTTTAGAATGATACTAAATATATAGCATGAGCCAATTTGTAGGGAATTATTATAACTAGGAAAACAGTGTAGTTTTTATTAGACCCTTGGATTATAACTATCAGTCTTCTATAGTCAGGAAGCTACATAAAAATAATTATGATATTGGCCCTGGCTGCTGTGGCTCAGTGGATTGAGTGGCGGCCTGCAAACCAAAGGGTAGCTGGTTTGACTCACAGTCAGGGCTCGTGTCTGGGTTGCAGTTCAGTCCCCATTAGGACAGCATGTGAGAGGCAACCATACATTGATGTTTCCATCTCTTTTGCCCTCCCTTCCCCTCTATCTAAAAATAAAAATAAATAAAATATCTTTAAATAATAAAAAGATAAAACTTAAAAATTGTGTATTGTTCTCTTCAAAATACTTTTTTACTAGGCATTTTATCACATGAGGTTTGTATCACCAAAATCAGGATTATAAAACAGCATGCAGAGGCATGATTTTGTCAGTTGTATTTATAAATTCTAATGAGTAAAGAGAGGCTTTTATTTTTTTTAATGTACTAAGTAAGCTAAAAATGGAAACTCAAATATTCAAGGTGGTAATATACTTTCAGAAGAGTGAATCTGAAGCAAGGGACCATGTAATTATCTGAATAATAAAGATTACAGACATAAATACTGTAGTTTACCAATTGTCTTCTAATATGATAAATTTTAGTAAATATAATTAAGTAGAGTGTTGTGTTTATAATTATTTCAAACAGGGATAAAACTGTTGCAGCCCACCAAACCATGAAATTTAACTTTTAAATAAAGTTTTGGATTTTTGTCGTTATTTTTTTAAGCTAGACTTTATTACAGGGAAGGTGCATTCTATAGATACAATTTTCACAGTAAATTTTATTAGATTTGCTTTACAATCACAGTGCTATAAATATTAAATTGGGAAGTCATAGGAACATAGTTGAAAATTTTTACATAGTAATGAAATATGGTAGAAATATTGGATATTAAGAAATATGTGCCTTTTATTAAGGAGCATGATTAATTACCCAATTATAGTCTAGAGTACAAGTTTTTTTCCTTCAATTGTATATTTAAATAGTATATTAGTTGATGCTGTTTCTCAGAATAACACTTGTTTATTCTCTGTACATGGGAAAGTCAGTGACAAACTCAGTATCTGCTTCTCAGTGAAGTGCAGCTTTATTTATGTCTTTGACCAAATTAGGTTGTCAAGTAGTGGAAGGCATTTCAAGTTCAGATGGCTCTTCAAGTGACAGTGTGTGTGATTTTTATGCCGAATAATACAGTAGTGTATTTTGATTCATAATGATGAATATTGACACAATATTTTTCAATTTATTTTTATGCATTTATTTTTATCCTCACTTGAGGACATATTTTTCATTGCTTTTAGAGAGAGAGGAAGGGAGAAAGAAAGGGAGGAGAGAAATATTGATGGGAGAGAGAAGTATCATTTGGTTGCCACTTGTACGTACCCAGATCAGGGATTGTACATGCCGGGGGACAAACCTATAACCTTTTGGTCACAGGATGACACTCCAACCAACTGAGCCCCACCACCCATGGCTCAATTTATTTTCTTATTTAAGAATAGTTGGTTGTATTAGTTTCAGGAGTATAACATAGTCATTCAACTTTTTTATACCTTACAATGAGGTTATACCACTGGTTCTAGAGGTCATCTGTCACTGTATAGCCTCATGAAAATATTGACTATACACAGTATCTTGTGGCATTTAATTTTTGTGAGGTTTAATTTTCTAATGTACATGAAGATGATCAAACAACAAAACTGCCTATTCATATTGAAATAAACCATATCTCACTAGCAGATTGTTGTGTCTTTAGAATTACAGAATGTTTAAGCTGGGACTAACTTTAGAAATCATAGAATACGTTAAACTTGCACTTTCCAGGTGCAGTAGGGGAGATGATGAATTGCTCAAAGACATGTCTCTGATACAGATGAGGATACTTAAATTACTCTTATTTTAGATTCTTTTGTTTCTGTGAACCATTATATTTTTAACTTGACTAATAATGCTCACATATTTGTATTACATTTCCATGTAAAAGTGGAAGAATATGAAAAGGATAGCCTCTAATAATGAATAGTTTTCTGTAATGTCTTCAAATCACAGTTTATGCTTAGAAAATTTACCATTTTTAATCAATAAATACAATGTCAAACCACTTTATTTTTTAGAAGGATGTGCATTTCCACATTAATTATCCCACATAGGAGAACTCTCAGGGCTCTTGACAGAAGAGTGCTAAGAAATGGAACAGGGCCACCTCTTAAGTTGTTTTTGTTTATTTTTATACTAAAACAATAAAATTAAATCTTTTGAAAACCATATTTTATTTCAGAAGCGGTGATTCTCTCCTACTGAGTGGTTTTTGCCTGCTTCTCACAAAAATATCAATGGGGTTGAATTAAGATCTAATTGCTAAATTTGAAATGTGTATCAATGTAGTTGATGTACATTTATGAGGTGTAAAATATGTGGTGTGGTGTGATACTGTGAACTGATGAGCAGAGCACAACAGTATTTATGGATTTGAAGTTGAATCTTTTACAGTAAAAAGTGATTTATCCTTCAGTGGGCACATTGGGCAAAGACCTGCTTTCACAACCCCTCTCAGAGCCATCTCTCCCCGCGACGCCTGCTGTCTGTGGGAGCTGCTGATTAATGTGGCGGGACACAGCCCTTTCCAACAACGGGCGGTAGATAACTGCGGGGATTCTTGAGGGAATGACCTTCTCCTGCCTTTACTACATGACCTATTTGAATAGACTTTTGTTTCAGTTCATCTCCAATTTCAAGTTAATTTGGTGTCAATTGAGTAATACACAGCATTGAAAGGAGTTTAAGGTTTGAAATTATGGACACGACAAGAATGATCTTACATTACATTAGGAATGATTTATGTAGCTCTAGTGCTTTATGGTTAATCATTTAATTTGGGGAAATATGCTACATTATTCAATTATTTTAATAAACAGTTTTTCTTGCTTGATTTATTATTTGTGTTTTTAACAAGATTAGTAGAGAAATAGGCCTTGGACATCTATTGCTTGCTTCTGAAAATGTTTTAGAATCATCACAGTGATGATTTCATAGTCAAGTCTCCAAGGAGGTAGCATGTGCTCCTTTATAATCATGCAGAAAACCCATCATCATTAACATTAGCTCTTTTCCCCTAAATCCACACATAGTGTATTTTATAGTCTGGGTATATTTATTTGTAAAATGTTAATGTCACTAACTGGGGTGCCTGTTATAATCAAAATAATTTTACAGTCTTCTCCAGAAAGCAGTGTTCATAACTCATTGTTTTTGTCTGTAAAATCACACATGTGAATTTGGTCATGGCTTCTTATATCAAGTCATTTGTAGTGTTGACAATCGTGTATTCAGTTTAGTTGCTATTTGAGGTCTCCAAAGATTGCATTATGTTTTAGTGGTGATTATGATTCTGTACTAGGGTATTACATATGCAAAAGTAAAGAATAGAACCATAGCTTGGGGTATACATTTGACATTAATGAAGACAACATTCATCCTTGGAAGAATGACAACAATGCTATAAATTCTTGGTCCTCAACAAACAAATACCTTATAAAACCTAAGAAACAAAGATAGACATAAATGGCTGGAGCTGTATTATGTTCTGTTGCTGCTAGACATGCAAAATGAGTGCATGTCACAAGGGTGGGCAAATTGGGAGAACAATAAAGGACAGGAAGGTGGGCTTGCTAGGGGACATCTACTTGTTGCTTACTACTGTACTTCCTTGTCCACCTTGGCAATTCAGCTTTTCAATTGCCTTTTAAAAATATTTTTTTGATATTGCCTTCAGAATCCTCTGAAATACATCAGAACTTTTCTCAATTAAATTTGCCCCAAGGCCCACTTTTTATTTCTCTCCTTGAGTTACTGCCAACTTTTTAAAGCAGTAGATTGCCAGGAGTATAAATCAGCCCCAAATTTGGCCCCTTTTAAGATCAAACACAGCCATGTTCCCCTGTGCTGCTTTGCAAATCCATTCCTTATGTAGATTAATGCAGAAAATTAAAGTTCTAAAATATGTTCAGAAGCATCACACTTGCTCTATATTTCATCTTCCTCTGCTCAGCCCCAGAGAGAGGGCCTAGGCCGCCTCCGCGCATGGCTGGATGTAGTCTCCACGGCCAAGCCTTTCATCCCACAGAGCTTGTTTCCTTCTTTATACTCTGAAAGAGGAAAACCCAACTCCAAATCCTTGATGAGTGTTACTTTTTCTGACCCTGTAAGTAATTATCAGATCACTTCAGGAGCAGTAACAGAAACCAGAGATATTAACTGTTGGAAACTATGGCCACCTTTCAAAGCCAGTTATAACCAGAGGTGGGAACACCGCTCTGTTTTTCTAAGCGCTGGGGTTATGTAAAAGCCACCCTGTAATTTACATCTTAAACCCATTTTTTCTTTACCAGACAGAGACCATTGCATAGTATTACTTTTAAATTTTCTAAAGGAAATGGGAGAAAGGATTTGGTGAGATTTATGATTTGTTTTATTCATATCAGTTTCCTACTTACCGATGAATTTAAATTTTAATTGAGAAAATGACACTCAGATTTGTATTTCCTATAAAAAAATTCAAAAGTACTTGTAGATATCATTCTCTCCAGTAAAATGAAACCTGAAATAACACTGTTTTCTAGCAAAATTTACAAATTTGCAATGATATTATGTCTAGCATTTACCTTTTCTGGTGACTTTCTGTTTGTTAATGTTCATCCCATGTATTCATTTTTCCAGCGTAAACTTAAATGTTTTTGCCTCTATCTCCTATTGCCCCATGGGTTTCTGGTTCCAACTTACATGCACTTCTCTCCACATCCTCCTTTTTCTATGGGCTCAACACCTCCTTATAAAATATGTTCTTATACTTCCTGAAATAATCTGTCCTTTTCTATGTCTAGACCTTTTAAATACTTTTTAGTCCATCTTAATCTGTTTTCTTTCATTCGGTCAGTTTACTTCACTGATTGGAAAGCTAAAAATTATTTCAAAAAAAGCTTTAAATTGCAAATGTCTGTTAAAGTGTGACCAAACATGTATGCTTACTCAAGGGTGGTTCCTTAAGAGCCAAAATATCTTCCATCTCACATCAATGTGTATTACCTTGCCATTTTTATTGGCTTGTTTCCTCATTTGTTAGTTTGTTTAATTCAGTGAGCCTTCAGTAAATTTCTCTGCACCCATTAGAGCACAGATGTCTCTTCTTTCATTTACTTTGATGTTTCAGTAGAAGTGGCTTTGAAATATATTTTAAAGAGACTAGAAAAGAAAGGTCACTTTCAAAATTGAGAGACACTATATTACCAGTTGTTTAGATTCTTATATTTATTGTTGACTTTGAAGGACTTAATTCTGTGTAAATTCTGTGTAAATTCAAGTACTTATATCTTAGTATTGAGAAAAACAAACTCTCTAGAAAAGATACAAGGAAAAAAGTCAATGTACCCCCTTGGAAACATGCAAATGAGAAGTTATTGATACTTGGATTACTAAATTATGACCTGACTACAACCAACTTTTTGAAAGAAATTTAAATCCATGTAGAAAGGTTGTGAATAAATATGACTTGTATGTGTTATCTTTTTAATTTAAGTAATGTTTAAAAGAAGTTTGTGTAATATTTCTATTTCTATCATTTTATAAGTAATTTTCTTGAAAATATGTGTTTCGAAGAATATCACCAAAATAAAAACACTGCAAAGCTCTTATTATGAATATCAATGCAAAAACTTTAAAATATTACCAAATGGGCACTAGTGTTCATTGTACCATTACTCACAATAGCCAAAAGTTGAAAAAAAAAACAAATATCCTCAACAGATGAATTGATAAACAAAATGTGATATCTAGGTGCAATAGAATATCATTCCTCCCTAAAGAGCAATGTAATGCAGATACATAGTGTGACATGGATGAATAATGAAAACATTGTGCTAAGTAAAGTAAGCCATACACAAAAGGCCAAATATTGCATTATTCCACTTAAATCAGGTACTTAGAAAAGACAAGTTCATAAACACAGAAAGTTAAATAGAGGGTACCAGGGACTTTGGAGAGGAAGGAATGGAGAATTATTGTTTAATGAGTATAGCCTTTCTGTTTGGGATGGGAAAATGTTCTGGAAATAGATATGGTAATGGTTAGACAACATTGCGAATATACTTAATGACACTGAATTACATATATAAAAGCAACTGAAGTGTATATAATATATATACAACTAAATATATATTTAGTTATATATATATTACTACAATAAAAATTATGTTACAAAATATTACCAAATGTATTTCAATAGCACACTATAAGCAAATTATAAATTATACTCAAATGTTTTACTTCAAGGATTCAGAACTGATTTAGTACTTAAGAATATTTAAAATTTACTGAATTTTAAGATCTAACCAGGCATTTGATTAAATCAATGTTACATTCTTCATGAAATAAAAATGGATATATATTACATAATATATATATTTATAGTCATGTGAATTAATCATTATTCAATAAATGTTGGACAGATGACTAGTGAGGCATTTGAGGACCAAAGTAAAGGAAGCTAGTTTTCTAACTCTTCTTTTATACCAGCATAAATCTAAACTGGACTTAAGATTAAGTGCAAAAAAAGAAAAAGTGCTAGAATAATTTATGGGAGATTTATTAACATGGTATAATATTTAATTTAGGCAAAGCATTTCTAAGAAAGATGGAAATTTTTACAGTTGTGAGTTACTAAAATATTTTATAACATAAAACCGACCCTTCAGTCCTAGAGAAAATGATGACGATTACCAAAATCCAAAGGCACTAACTGTGCCAAACTGGTGTGACTATTTGCAAAATATTTGAAACCCATGACAGAAAGGTCACTTTTTTGTATATAATGGACTCGGTTTTTGAAAAATTAAACAAGAAGCCAGTGGTATTAAGAGACAGTTTTCATCCTTGCACTGTTGAAAGCAAATAGAAAAAAAACAACAACCCTGCACTTCACTTATTTATAAACACCAGTTAAGGTGATTTTGAAATGCATCTCTTCTCTGTCATACTTAAAGATAAAAAAGTTTGACTATAACCAATAATGTAGCAAGGATATGGGGAAAATGTGCTTCATAACCTGTTGGTCAGATTTTTGAAATTCAACCATTTTGGGGAACAATTTTGCAAAATTAGGGATAATCACAAGGACATAGACTTGAAGGCATTGATTTATTTTAGAATTACATATTTGCACACATATACCTGTATTGTTAAGTGAAAGTATAAAATATTATGGTTTTTTTCCTTGAGTATAAAAGGGATATATACATGCACATGTAAATATGCTTGTGTGTGTGTGAGATTGTAGATTGACAGATTAGATAGATAGATAGATGTAAAAGGGACGTGTTCCTTTTTTTATTGCAGGTTCTTTTGGGCTTTTGAACTGTTATTAATCTGTTATATTCCTAATAAAAATATTTAAAAAATAATTTGAGCTAACTGAAAACATCTAAAATAGAAAATAATTCTAGTTAGATGTTTTTTTCTTAGAATAAAGGAACAAATAATAATACCTAAGGATTATTAACTGTTTTTATGTATCAGACATTTTATTTATTTTACATTAACATATTCAGTTGTCTTCACAATCCTAATAACTCTATACTTTCATATTATAGAAAAAATTCTGTCTCAGAGGAGCTGACTTGCCAAAATCATGTTATTAGGGAATGGTCAGATTGAGATTTGTATCCAGGCACGCAGAATTTACAGCTTGTTGTCTGTGCCTCATCACACTGTGTGGTTTTATTATTATTATGTAAGCAAATGACATAATAACACACCTAGTACAAAAATTTAACCCCAAATATTATTCCTCAAAATCTATTATGTACTTAAAAACCAGATGGAAAATTTTGTCTTTATTAAAAAAATATCATACACTTGTGTTTCTGGTTTATGAGTAAATAGGATGCTTAAATAAAGAGTGTAGTCCAGAACTCCAGTTTAGAGAAACAACTAACTTTAAAACATCATAAAACAGTCTTTCAATCCAGGACCTCACCCTTAGAGAATTAAGGTTTGTGTGAGTACCCACTGTGTCAGTCAGAGCAAACCATTGCTGTATTCTCTCAAGAACACTGGTGAGAATGCTGAAAAGACTAAGATTTAAAAATATTCAAGGAAATTTCCTAAAGCCATACAATGTATTAGTGACACCGTTAACACTGTCCCCAAAGCCTCTCCTCTTTGCATTAAACCATTGCTCCGATTTACTTTCTTTTACATGAAGAAGCATTGAGATGATTCTGAACACAGACTGCTTAGATTGCAGAGGCCCGCAGATGGAAAAGCAGATGTATTTCTCCTCTGGTGTTAAGTGAGGCAGAAATAATAGACTCATTTGTTGGAGTGTATCTCATAGGTCATACAGTCTAATCTTCTGCCCAATTCAGGAATCATTTTCACAAGATCTGTGGTACTCATCAGCTTGTCTCTGAATACCTCTAGTGATTAAATAGAAACTTCACTGTGTTATAAAGCAGCTGGATCTAATATTGAGTAGACATTGCTGTTATATTTTTTTTCCTCATTGAAATAAGACTTTTATTCCTGAAAGTGGCCATTGGTCTTGGTTCTGCTTTCTGCATCACCAAAGTCCTTACTCGAAACACTTGAACCACGGTCTTACTTGAACTATCATTGATACATTGTTTTCAAAATTTATTTTTATCTCCTGTTATAAAATTAATTCCATTTCTCATCCTCCTGATTGCTTCTCTTCCTTACAACTTCTTAATGTTGGAGCTTCCCAGGAGTTATCTATGGTGCCTTCTCTATCTACACTCACTACCTCTTTGTCATAGCTCCTGTGGCACGGTTCCTGCTAAAACCTCTCTCTCTGACTGAGGTGTGGAGCTGCCTACTCAGCATCACCACATGGATGTCAAGTCATCTTAGATTTAACCAGTACTATTCTCACCTCGTATCTTCTTTGCCTGTAATCTACCTGTCTCAGGTGTTGGCAATGCCATTCTTTTACTCGGATGGGTCAGAAACTGTGGACTCCTCTGTGATTCCTTCTATTCTCCTACATACCCTATTCAATCTGCCAGGCAAACCTGGTACCCTCATCTTCAAAACATATCGAGAATCTGATAGCTTTCACCATCATCACTATTACCCTTTCCTAAGTCACCATCTTCTCTTACCTGAATTACTGTGATATCCTCTTATCCCATCTTCCTACTTTTGTAAATGCTTTTGTTCCTTCCTACCAAAATAGTCACAATCCCTTCACCCTTCTCTCATTTTTCTTTTTTTCATAGAATGTATCGTCTTTTAACATACTTTGTGATTTACTTATTTGCTGTTAGGGTTTCTCCACACTAGAACGTAAATTGAAAAATGCTGTGTCTTCCTGTCTTCTTGACCTGTCATGAATCCCAATCCCCTAGAACAATGCCTAGTACCCAGTAGGTGGTTAAGAAATATTTGCTGAATGAATATAGAATAATTGTACAGCCTCTTCTCTGGACACTCTTGCTGCAGTAAATGTGGTTACTGTACAATGGTTCCAGAACAAAGATCTACTGATTCTCACTTCTTGCCTCTTCTTGCAGAAGAATTCCAGGGGACCTATCACGGTTGCAGCAGTAACATCACAGGTTCTGAAAGAGACCTCAGTATCACTGTCCTCATCCAAGCCCCAGTGCTATTCTAAACTTGGCAGAGAGTTCATGTAGAAGAAAAAAGCGATTACAATGAACATATCACCCAATTCCAATGCCTGGATAATCAGCTACTTTTCTTAACCAAATTTTCTAATAAAATTGTATTAAAAGGTTAGTTCGGAAATTACTTTAAACTCCTTTCTGAATATCATGTTATGTTTTTATGGCTTTTTATATAATTATTATAAAAGTATCCATTTTTAGTAAGTGCAATACATTGAACATTATTTGACTTCTTACAAAGAGCCTATGAGGCCTCTATAGCATCATTCTGAATATTAATTTCAGTTAATTCATTCAGTCACCCAGGAGTTAATTTATTGGAACTATATGGTGGTCACTCGGTCTTCAACGCCTAAATGTAATAATGGAAAAATTGCTTTCACTGGTCCAGGAAGTCCTGTAAGACATTTAAACAGCTGTCCTAATATGGCTTCGTACTGGAATGAATCCAGAAGCTTTGGGATTGTGTTAGTTTACATAGAAGCTTGAAGTCAGGTTGCCTTTAACAATTTTCTGTAAGCTTTAGAGTTTAAGACCTGAAAAAGAAGGCAAAGATATAGAAAAATGGACCATTATTTGGAAAAAACACCCACAAGGAGAGAGGGAGAGGCAGGTGCTGTTTTGGAGGTGGGACTGAATGGAACAGAGGGGTGAGGTCCTGGAAATGTTTTGCTGCTGTCAAGTCTTCTCACTAGAGAATCTTTCATTTATATGGTCTTTTGTGACCTGTTAATTTTGAGGTCTGGCCCCTGCTCCTGTAGAGTTTCTATGTTCTGGAAAGGACTTTATGAAAATATAATTAAGATGTAGAGTGTCTTGAGATGTGAAAGAGCTATGTGTATATGCTGTAACATAATGGGAAAATAACAGAATTTTGAACCAGAGAGACCTAAATGTCAGTCTGGGCTCCACTTTCATTCAATGAGGATGGTGCATTCTGTAAGCACCTCCATCCTCAGTGTTTTTCAGCTGCAACATGTCATGGTATGACATGACATGGTATGTCATGGTAATGACATACCATGTGGGTTCATCTGGAATACCGGAGAATATATGTACACACTTGGCATGGTGTCACACATCTATGGCTTACACAGGAATAGTCGCTAAGTAATATGAATATTTTTCACTTAGTAACACTTTTTGGTGGGGAATCACCTAGTCTATACCAGACTATATGTGTGATAAAACAGATAATTGTAATTATTTTCCTAAGAGTTTTATAACCCCCTTCCTAAAAGGGAGAACAGTTAAGACATTAATAAAAGTAGGGATAAAATAAATGAAAGGTGATAACAATAATATTTGTGGTAATAAAACTTTGTTGACTATTTACTACGAATTAAGCATTTTTTCTGTGATCTATATTATTACCTAGTTTAATCTACTTAATGTCTCTGTAGAATGAGTATTATAGAGAGAAGGACGTTTAGGCACATATAATTAAACTGAAGTCACCTGGACAGTTCATAATGAATTTAGACTGAAAATAAGAAGATAGCTTAGGCATGAGTGTTACCTTCAGTAATTACATGCTTTTTGTAAACTGATTTCATCAATATTTATTTAAACAGTTCTAAAGTATATGTGTACTCCACTTCCTTGTTTAAGTGTTTGGAGTTTGAAATTAAAATTTGTGAAATGTCATAAATTGAAAATAAATATTATACATATAATATATTTTGAAATGAGTAAGTTTATGTAAATCATGTTGTTATTATATTTTTGCATAATAGATCTTTGACTCATAGTTATATACTACTTTGTATTAAAACATATCAGTATTTACCCCTACAGTATATTTTGGTTATTTCCCATCTGAAAACACATTTTTTCAGGTAGAAATTGATGCCTCTGTTAGCTTGTCTTTTAATTGTGTGTATTAACTGAGATGAAAATGTTCTGTGTTTCAGTTAGTTGGATATTTATTGAATAGTTCCAGAACTAGCCGACAAATATTGAAGCTTCACAAAATTCTTCATTTCTCTTGTGACAGTAGTAACTTTGTTTCACTCATATGCTAGGCTATGTAATAAGAAATTAGAAATGATAATCCATGTTGGGTTTAGTGTACCTCAGATTAATTTTCTTTTTTAGAATATGATAGTTATGTTTAATGTAATTAAAACTTACTAATGCTTAGTGTCATAAAAAGCTCCAAAATTAAGTTTTTAGATGAGTAGCTCTCTGTGCCAGAAAAATCTAATAATATATTTTGTTTCTTCTGTGACTTCAGCAGTCGAATTTAACAAAATGTTTAAAAGAGTATTTCCCTTTCTACACTCTGACTTATTGCAATTCTAATAGAATCCTAATATTAAGTCAAAATTGGGATTTATGCTTTGAGGTAAAGTTTTAATGAGGAAAATTTAATTTTTGAAATGACCAATACTCATCTTCATTTTCATCAAATATAAAACTCCTCAAATTTATGAACACCTTTGGTAGTTTGGGTTAGCTGTTGAAACCTAATTTCAATGTCTTGAAATAGCTTTTGATTTTATAGTTTCATGCTGAGCATGCAGATGACTTTATTACTGACATTTGATCATGTATCCCATTATTCCAACTTGCTTTAGTTCACTCTCAGGCTCCTGAAGTATAAAGAAGTGCTGTATTGTGAGACAGGATGTAGTCTTCAAAAATTCTCCCCGAAATTGACCATCAGAGTGTAACTTGTTGGTCAAAATGTATAGTACAAGACACACACAAAAAAACACATCATTTAGTGGAACTTGGGAAACGTTTTTCATATGGTTGTCATTCTTTATATTTGTATCATAGATGGTTTGAAATTGTTTAAAGCTTCTTTACATACACTACTTCTGTACCTGGGCTATCAGGTATGTTTGGATCGTTGGCATTACTGAGAGCTTTTTATTTTTTAGTATGTGTAGAGTTATTCTGCCTACATCTTAGGAAATCGATGGGGAAATGCATTAAATTAACATACAAAAGTCTGCTGCCAAAAAGTATATTGTCTAACTAGACAGAAGAATTGTCGTGATCCCATTTCACACATGCAAGAAAAAGAATAAGCCCATTATGTGCTCTGAAATGATGATAGGGTGCACCCTCCAACACACACCAGTGGAGCAGAGCTCTCCAGCCTTCACAAAAATGAAATATTATGCAGAAACTATCACTCCCTAGACCCTTTCCATATTTTTAAAAAATATTTTATTAATTTATTTTTATAGAGAGGAGAAGGAAGGGAGAAAAACATCCATGTGAGAGAGCAACATCGAGCTGATCAGTTGCCTCTTGTAAGTGCCCTGACCAGGGACCAAACCCAGGCATTTGCCCTGACCAGGAATTAAACTGGTGACTTTTCACTTTGCGGGACGATACCCAACCAACAGTGCCACACTGGTCAGAGCTCCATTTCCATCTTTCTGCAAATGACTTGTGTAAACTCTTGTATTTTTGTAAACTGTGGAGGACAGATCTGTGAATGTCTTATTGTATGTCTTCTAAAGCAATCATATAAGCAAAATTGTTTCAGATGAGATAAATGGTGTTTGCACATTAAAGAAAACTGATAGGTTGGCGATGAAGCTGAATAAAATGAGGCATGCATATTTTGCTGTCCTGGGCAGCATCAGGGAACAGAGCCAGACCCAGTGTCCTTAAAGTCTGTGTGCGAGGCAGACGATGTATGCTTTCTTGTCTTGTCCCAGCATCTTTATCTTGCTCTATTACCAATCTCTGACAATTCATCACCTGCCTAGATCTTCAGAACCATGTATTTGCTAATGACTCTCAAACCGGTATCTTCAGTCAACGTCTTTTTTTGATCTACAGATTTATGTATCCAATAATGTGATCACTTTACTTAGTTGACATTTTCCCCTGAATGTTCCTGAGGCAACTCAAATTTTCCCCACCCCCCAAAAAAGTATTCATTTCATTAGAATCTACTCTTACTCTTTTGACATTCCTCTTTCAGTGAATGTCACATCATCCTTGTTGCAGTCACTGAAATTTGGGTAGAGAAATTTGACTCTTGACTCTTGCTCTGACTGCAGGTTACATACTAAACACAGCTCCAGTCCATTCTCATTTCCCAGCTCCACTGCCACCCTATTCTCTCTGGCTACTGCCCTTCTTTTTTTTTTTAAGATTTTATTATTTATCCTTAGAGGGGAAGGGAAGGAGAGAGAGAAGGAGAGAAATATCAATGTATGGTTGCCTCTCGTGAATCCCCTGCTGGGAACTGGCCTGCAACCCAGGCATGTGCCCTAACTGGGAATTGAACCACAATTGTGTAGTTTGCAGGCCTGTGCTCAATCCACTGAGCTACACCAGCCAGGGCTGGCTACTGCCATTCTTGACACCCATTTCTGTAATGGCCTTCTGCCTGCTTTTGAAGAATTCATTATTTTTCCTCCCAATATATTCTTTACAAAGGATCTTGAATGTTTTCGTATTTTATGCTCCTATATAACACCTTTCAATGTTTCTTCACTTTTTAAATCCAGTCTCCATGATACTTCTTGTATGATCTGAATTGTTCTACTCTCCCTTGAATCCTGCCCTCAATTACTTTAATCTTTTGGTATATTTGTGGCATGCATAATCCTCAAAACTTAAAGTTTTGTGTAGTTTTATAACCATAAAATGTGGTCAAGGACTTTTAAAATAATCATTCTTCAGTTCATATTTTTCTCTTCAGCATCATTTGTGAAACTGTTATTACTTCATCTTGTTTGTTCCCATTATTTTCCACCCCTTTATGAATCCGTAAAGTTTTTATTTATTCCCTCCACTCCCTAGGATGGATAAGAGAAACTGAGGGGATTCTAAGAAATGAATCCTTCCACTGAGAAACAAGGAGCAGAGATCGAGAGAGCATATAAGTCAGAACCTTTCTTCTTTTTCAATATATAGTCCAAAAATCAGGGCTTATGTTGTTTGCTTTTTTAAAATTAAAATTTAATATATTTTTGACGTATTCTCAGAAGATGTCTTATAAAATAACTTTGGTGAAATAACTTCAGGTCTTTTATTCTCCTTTTCTTCTCTACAAATCAAGGTTAAAAAGTAATGCAACTGCCTAAATAAAGCAGAAAATAGGAATGGAAGGGAGAGAGAGCAACAGAGAACATAGACGGAATCCCAGTGACACCTGGGTGCTGTTGTGTCCCTGCAGCCCAAGCATATCTGCTTTACCTGTGTGCTTGCTTTTCCGGATCTAGCACTTGTGCCTAAGTTTCCTTCGATGACTCCTCGTGCAGCCTCACTGTGTGCTCACCTCTCCCATTAGTGTAGTCCAGGAAGTGTTGTGGTCATGTTACTACCAAGGTGATTATGCCAGTGATCAGACAGCCTCTGCTAGTAAAAAAGAAAGATAAAAAGAAACTAAATAGACCCAGGATTTCAGTATCCCAGACTCCGTAACAGAGGCCTGTTTTGTGACTTCAGAGCAGGTGGATGTGGCCATGACAAAGCAGGCTTCCTTTGAGCAATGCGGGGATTGCTCACTGTAGTATCTTCCTATCAGTCAGAGTCTGGGTGGAGGACTTCTTATTGTAACAGAAGAATCTCCCTTAGCCTGTACTCATGGTTCAAGAGAACTGACTGTAATTATTCCAAGCATTTTTTAAAAAGGCAAAAGAGTGTTCTTCACCGGGTTTCAAGAACAAGAAAAAGGCGGTGACCCCCAGTAGGACTGAGTGGGTTTGACAGTGGCTGTGCTCACATCCTCCCCTCTCCGGTGCCGAACCAGGTATAGTGCAGGTATGACTTCGGAGGAGGCTCTGATCATCCTTCCCTCTTTTCTCCCCAGGCTTTCTCCCCAGGATCCCCACAAAAATATTGAAACAAATATTCATATCATTGCTCCTTAAATGAATACACTTTTAAGAGGGAAACTATGGTGCTTAGTTATGATTTTGTGCTTTATTTTCACAATATAAAGGCTGAAAGCTCTTATCTTTTCAAGAACCATGCATGGTGCATTCTGTCCTCACACAGGCAGAGCACAATTCAGAAAGAGTGTTCTTTCATTATTTGACATATGTGTGGACTCCAAAAATATGACTCCATACTTATATATTTTTCATTACTAACCAGATTTTATTTTACAATAAGCAGGCATTCAGGACATTTATCATTGCTCAGCATTAAATTTGTACAAGCAAATCTGGATTTGGAATTCGACTGTGCAGCACATTCTGTTTAAAACACTAAGCAGGTTGTTCTTTAATGTTCTGTTCATTCATACTTTATGGTAATGAATTGACATCTTGGAAGAGAGTTGAAACTAATCCTTGAGATATGACCTTAAAATGTGAAGTTTAATGTTTGTCTCATTGAGCAAGCTATAAACTGTGAAATAATGTTCCAAAATCCATAATTTCTTCTCGAAGCCCTTGACTCACACATAAAATCCCCAGTGAGACTTGCTTGGGCCGAAGCCTCGATGCTATCAGGTGGATCCAGAGCCCTGCTGTGTTTATGGAATCGAAATATGTCATTGAAAGAACTTGTGACAGGCTGAAGATATTAATTTGCTTATTTCAAATCATAGGTATGTTCCCTGAAGATGCTTGTCATGCACAAGTTACTTCTTAGTTATTCCTAAGGAGCAGTGTGTGTGTGTGTGTGTGTGCGCGCCTGTGTGCGTGCGTGTGTGTGTGTGTGTGTGTGTGTGTGTGTGAGAGTGAGTGACGGTCACAGAGCAGCCTGTGCCAACTCATGGCAGCCATCTCCAGGGGGCATTGGCAGAGGGGCAAATGAGCCACAGACAGGAATTTACTCAGGTCAAGGTTTAAATACGGATTTCCCATCTGTACCTCATTAAATTTTAGACAGTCTCCTATAAAATTGTACATCTTCAGCTTTTTTAATAACCCGATTAAGTAATTATGTATCACAATATGAAAGGATTTTTATGTCAATTACATATTTTCTGGAGGGTCAATTGATTATCAAGTAAATAATGTAATGCCTTTTTTAGAGGAAGATATTCCACCCTATTTGTCTAACCTGTAGTGAATTCTTATTGCATGCCAGGCACTGTACTATCTGCTTTACTTGTATTATCTCAATTACGCCTCACATAAGCCCTGTATGAGGAGAATATAACCCTTTTCACAGATGAGGACATTAAGGCACAGAGCAGAAAAGCACATTGCCTAATCGCATAGCTATCAAGATATATGTATAGGTCTCAAACCCGGGCACTTGGACTCCAGCTCATGTACTTACATTAGCTGCTGTATTCTACTGCACATTTTTTCTTCCTTTCTTTATATTTTTTGTCAATATAATTAATATTTTCTGTATGAAATATATCTTTTCACAGATACTTTGTGCTTCATGTTACATGTCATCTTTATTTGAAATTATACACCAGCACTAATTCTTTATTTAGATAGTCTACTTACATTTTTTATTTACTCTACACTACTTGTTTTTTGGTACACATGTGTGCATGCATGCACCCTCTTTCTTCTTGTGCTAATACAGACTTCAGTTCACCACCCAGTATCTTGAACATCCTACTGCAACTTCCTTCGGTGCTTGTTCAGTTGACTTGTGTCTCTGAGATGTGTCATTGTCCATCTTAAATTGTATAGGCCTGAAGATGATTGAATAGCATTTTTCTTTTCTATAACCTTAGAAATCATCTTTTCTTGCTTGAATTTTAAACTAGTTATTACTGAAGAAAAAAATCTTAAATCTAGAAGCAGCCCTGTTGTTTATTTTTCAAAAAAAAAGCATCATTTCAGGAATATTCCCAGAGAGAAAAAGAAGATTAATTTTGGGACTGTGATGTGAAGTATAGAAACAGATGGGTTTTATGTGACAGTATGTGCATCCAATTTATTTTTTGTGCTAGAAGAAGGAAGAGGAATATCTACTGACTGCATAATATAAGGCAAGTTCTGCCATTGTAAGTTCTTATATCCATTTTAGAGATGAGGAAATCAAAGCTAAGGGAAGTTAATTAATATCTCAGGGTTATATCTCTAGTGGGTGGCTAAGCCAGAATTTGAGGGTCTGAGTCCAGAGTCCGTATATGTTTCCTCCTTCTATCCTGCTTTGTTACCCAAGATGCAGGTAAAAATCCCCAGGGAGGGATGCCGAGAGGGAAGTAAAAGTTATAAAATGAACCTGAAGGAAGGAGTATCTTGAGAAAATTGAGATTAAGTTACGATCAAGCATGAATTACAAAGGATTATCTTTGGGTTTTACACATACGTAAGAACAAGATAGAAGTCTGTCAATTGTTTATAGAACTCTAAAATCATTAATGCACTGATTTGATGTCCCCTTTATACATATTCACTGGGCTCTGGGAATATAAGATATCTGTGACAAGCTCTAGATCCTAAAGGACTAAGTCTCCTGTGGGAAAGCAGTGTACACATTGAATCAAGATACCCAGGTAAGTGATGGTATAGGAATCAGCTTTTTTTAAAATTTAGCATCTCTGAAAGGTGTCTGTTTGGATCAAGTATTTTTCTAAGCAGTTCAGAGTTCAGTCTTCAGTGGAACACCACTTAGAAAGCAAGGACAGCACTATGGTTTGGTGTTTAGGCACTGAAAGTGACAGCAATAATGTTGTCAGGGCCATGACTGAAAAGGAACTTTTGCATCCCCAAATGGTGAGATTGAAGTGTGGCAGTAAAGCAACCAGCCTAGCATAGCTGAATTCAGTGTAGCATTTCGCCTGGTCACTTTCTAAGACACCCTTCACACATACCACACACTGCTGATCTGTTTTACCATGGATTTAAAATGAAGAAATGACTGTTAGTGTGAATTCAGGATGTATTCCATGCCAGCCACAGAGCCAAATGCTTTTCATCTGTTATCCCTACTGTTTTTTTCCTACTTTACCAGAATTTTCTTTTTTCTAGTGTTGTTCCGTTACAGTTGTCACCATTCTCACCCCCACTGCTCTTCCTTCTACCCATCCCCACCTCCCACATTAAATTTCACCCCTTGTGTCTTCACCCATGTGTCCATGGATCCTTTATACATGCTCTTTGACAACCCTTCCCCTTCTTTACCATCTTACCTTTCTCTCCCCTCCCCTATGGTTACTGTCTGTTTGTTCTTTATTTCCATTTCTCTGTTTCTGTTTTGCTCACTTGTTTATTTTGTTGATTAGGTTCCAGTTACAGGTGAGATCATGTGGTATTTGTCTTTTACTACCTACCTTATTTCACTTAGCATAATGCTGTCCAGTTCCATTCATGCTATCACAAAGGGTAGGAGCTCCTTCTTCCTTTCTGCTGTGCAGTATTTTATTGTGTAAACATACCACAATTGTAAAATTTTCATTAATTTAATTACTGTTCAAGTACAGTTTTCCATCCCCCACTCCCATCCCAGCCCATCCCCCATGCTCCCCACCTCCCTCCCATTTCCACCCCCCCTTAGTTGTTCTCCATGTGTCCTTTATACCAGTTTCTGTGAATCCTTCCCCTTTTCCCCTGAAATTCTCTCCCCTCTCCCCTCTGGCCCCTGCCAGCCTGTTCTGTATTTCAGTGTCTTTGGTCATATTTTGCTTGCTTGTTTTGTTGTTTAGGTTCCTGTTAAAGGTGAGATCATATGGTATTTGTCTTTCACCGCCTGGCTTATTTCACTCAGCATAATGCTTTCCAGTTTCATCCATGCTGTTGCAAAGGGTAGTGGCTCCTTCTTCCTTTCTGCTGCCTAGAATTCCATTGTGTAAATGTACCATAGTTTTTTTGATTCATTCATTTACTGATGGGCATTTAGGTTGCTTCCAACTCTTGGCTATTGTAAATTGTGCTGTATGAATATTGGTGTGCATAGGTTCTTTTGGATTGTTGTTTTAGGGTTCTTAGGATATAATCCCAGCAGTGAAATTGCTGGGTCAAAAGGAAGTCCATTTTTAGTCTTCTGAGAAAATTCCATACTGTTTTCCATAGTGGTTGTACCAGTCCGCAATCCCACCAACAGTGAACTAGGGTTCCCTTTTCCCAAAACCTCTCCAACATTTGTTGTTTGTTGCTTTGTTTATGATGGCCATTCTGACTGGTGTAAAGTGGTACCTCACTGTGATTTTAATTTGCATCTCTCTGATAGCTAGTGATATTGAGCATCTTTTCATGTGTCTCTGGATCCTCTGTATGTCCTCTTTGGAGAAGTGTCTGTTCAAGTCCTTTGCCCATTTTTTAATTGGGTTGCTTGTTTTCTTAGAGTGGTGTCAAGTAAGTTCTTTCATACCACAATTTTTTGATCCATTCATTTCTTGATGAGCACTTAGGTTGTTTCGAGCACTTGGCTGTTGTAAATTGTGCTGCTATGAACATTGGGATGCATAGCTCATTTAAATAATTTTAACTATTTTTGACATAGACACTATATATAACTTCATGCATAAAAAAAAGATTTCAGTGGAGTTAGAAACCTTGTTTACCCACTATTGCTAGTACATATTCGATGTAATAGGTTGGAACAAAGCTCTGTCTAGCCTTACAGTCTAATGCTGATGAAAATGGTGGTGATAGGTGTCTTTGTATCGCCTTGTTTGTGGTATGCCTTTAGTTGAGGTTATTTTTTTTTACTGTGTCTTATGCAGTAACTTCTTACATGCTGCAGCATATTATACTTGGCTTTAAAAGAAACTAATACTTGTTGAATTTTTATAAAGTGCTTTACTTGTATTATATTTAGACAATTTATGTTTATTTACTTAGTGAATATTTATTGAACAAATTACTGGTGTCATTCACTGTGCTAGGCAGTGGTACTATATACAGCAGTAGTAATACTTGCTATGAAATGCTCATTTTTCCATGGAAGAGTTTTAGCTTGGGAGACAGACATGTGGACCACACCAATACAGTGTGGACAGACCCTGAGAGGTGAATTGTTGGATAGCTTGGAGGCATGTAAGATAGTGCCTGTCCTAGGCTCCAGAATAAGAAAAGGCTCCTCAGAGGATCTGAAAGAGGTCTGAGACACTTGGAAATGAACACATAAAGGGGAAGCAGTAGGAAAAGGGCGGAGATAAAGGGGCGGATTTCTAGGTGTTACAGGTGAATGCCCAGAGGCCTTTCTGTTGATGCTGTGATGTTAGTGAGTAACTGTGAGTACAGATGAGAGAATTCTGGTGTTTACATTTTTTCTTCTTGCTTTTGTTCACATGATGAACTTTGTGCTGATTTGTATTACCACACTGTCCCCTTGCATGATATATGTCTGGTAAAGTACAATATTTTGTCTCTGAGACTCATGGGCTTCTTGATCCCAGGGCCTGTCTTTTTCTCCTTATTCTTAGTGCCAAGCAAAGTACCAGGTTCATTAAGGACAGTTAAGAAGGGCTTGGTAAATTGTCTAATTTACATTCATACTATGGGCCTTGTATTTTATATTGATAAATAATAAGAACTAGAGATTTAGTCTATGATGAGAGACTAGACTGCTTTAAAAGAGGATCCCAGAACCTTGGTTTTATTTGTATATTGGCTATAATCAATTAAGTACATGACCAAAGATAATCTGGTTGCAAAGAACTTTTTATTAATTTCTAAAGCCAATTCATGAAGTCAGTCTGTTCTGTAAATGTTAATAGAAAATTTTTTCTCTTAACTCATTGTGCCACAATAGTACTTAGGGTTTCGATTTGCTTGCTTTAGGACATTTAACATTTTTTGCTATATCTGTGGAGCATGTCTGTTCTTGTTTATTTGGTCCTCATTTCAAAACAGATAACGCTTGTAAGAGCTTTATGTTCCCCTCTCATAGACAGGCAGACTTTTTTAGTGCTGAGATTAATTACAGAGTCACTGGCTGTTTTACCTCCTCAGATGCCAGGTATAGAGAAAAGCAAAGACCCCTCTGTAAAGAAAAAAGATAATGTTTTCAGCATTATCAGGTACCTGCACAGCCTTCTTAACAAGCCACTGTTGGTGGTTTAATGATTACATTTATCATCCCCTCCAGCCAAGCACTTGTCCTAGGGAACCCCCCGCCCAGAAATGTCAGCAATTCCTACAGTTTAAGAAGGTTTAAAGTTTAAGAATTGAGTTCTTTGTTATTATAGATCCCTCTTCTGATACATTATTACAGTAAAAGACCTTTGAGAGGCAGCTTCTTTGGGGATATTCTGAAAGAGTCACAGCTGCAGCCTCACTTGGTTTTAAAATAAGAAACTCTGATGGAATTGAAGGAGGTGAAGTTAAGGAAGTCCAATGACCAGTGACTTATGGGGCATGAAATATTTTTTCTCTTGCTTTTAAAAGATTTTATTTGTTTATTTTTAGAGAGAGGAAGGGAGGGAGAAAGAGAGAGAGAGAAACATCAATGTGTGGTTGCCTCTCATGTGGCCCCCACTGGAAGGGGGAGGCCTGTAACCTGGCCTGCAACCCAGGCATGTACCCTGACTAGGAATCGAACCTGTGACCCTTTGGTTCATAGCCTGCACTCAAACTTCTGAGCTACACCAGCCAGGGCTCTCTCTTGCTTTTTAAAAGAATACACTTAATGTAATGTAATATATTACATTAATAATGTAATTACATTACATTTATAATGTAATTTATAAAATAAGAGAGCACTAGCTTACTAAATGTATTGCCATTATTTGGCAGATTGAAGGAAGATCTGCTTAGTAGTATATTACTAGGAAGAGGTAGGGGAAAAAAAGCTTGCTTGCTTTAGGTGGGGACATAGTGAAAATCCTTGAAGTCCTAAGATTGATCATTGTAGGGAAATTCTGGCAATGCAGTGCAAATTTCTGAAACTCAACAGAGTAGGCAACTCTATTACAAGAGTAAGTAAAAGATACCCACAATGTAATTTCTGAAGAAGAACCAATCTGAGAGCTAATGTGCATATGGTCATGTGAGCATCCTTTTGTAGATCTTATGTGATAAGCATTTCTGATAGTAAGAGATCTGAATAACTGAGTGTAAATATAACTGCTGGGGTTGTGGATGTGGACATAAAAATGTGGCCCCTTACAGTGGGAGCAACTCATTCCCCAGATTCACGAGGTCAAAGGTTGGGGCCTCTTTACCAGTGAAGGAGCCTATGCTTACATCATTATTATCAAACAAGAACTCCTGTAGCTGAAAATGTCTTTATAAGAAAAGGTTTACTGAGCCATTTTGCTAGCCAGAAAAGGACCAGGTCCTGGAGCATAAAGTGTAAACCATCAGAAGTATGACTTGGTGGAAAATACAAGCATGTCTGCCTTCAGAAATTGATGAGTGCTTTTATACACTATATTTTGGGAAAGAAAGATGTCTAAGTTGTTTCTAAAGTATTTACATTGGCTACAGATAAGGGGAAACAGGAAAATGTGAAGCAGGGAAGTTCTAAGGTTGGTGCACAGTCTGTCAGGAAGAACTGTTTACTATGTTTGTGGGTTTAAGGACAGAAAGAGTCCTGAAAGTTCGTGCATGTGCAGGCTGGGGTGGTGTCTAGCGGTCAGCCATTAAAAGCTCCAGCCTACACTTGGGAATGTGAAGTCATTTGTTAGCTGGCCCACAACTATTAACTGGTCTCTTTCTCTCACTGTCTGGGCAGCTGTAATTTAGAGCATCTCAGAATCTTTTTCTTACCATTATGCAAAAAAAATTCTTTGTATCAGCATCTGAGAGTATCTATCAATATTTGAAACAGCATTGTCATAGATGTGTAGACTTGTCATTTTCTTATCCCTTGAATCGGGGCTAACACAAGACACAACAAGCCTGGTTTCTCTGCTGCTGGGGCCCCGTGCGGCAGCCAGTCCCACAGTCACAGATCCTTCTCCATACATTGCACAAATCTTTTCTTGTGTTTTTTTTTTTTTTGCTTTTATTGAAATAGTAAAGCATACTACACCAAAAATATTGAATCTCTTCTTTTATCTTCAATATTAAAATGACTACCCAAAAATTCACCAATTTTAATAAGTTTTTTAAAATGCACACTGAAATGACAGTTGTCAAAATACAGTCCAACAAAATTGTTTCGAATGAAGTTAAAGACAAATAAGCACCACTAGAGCCATTTGTATGGAAAAATCTAAACAGACACTTTGGACAACCCAGTAGGTCAGCTTTCAGAGCATTGTGCTATTCAGAATAAATGAGTCAGTAATCCTAATCTGCCCTACTAGGCTCTTAGAATATTACATTCTTTTTTAAGCCTGACATTCTAAAATAATAGAAAAAATAGTATCAGAGACTTAAGAAATTACCATTGTGTGATCATGAGTTAAAAATTATGGCTATGAAAAAGAGTACAAGAAGCTGTTTATCTGTAGGTAAAACGACACCAAATAAGCAGTAGCATAGATTTTTAGTTACCTAAAATGATATAATTACAAAGATAGAATTGCAAAATGTAAGAATCAGATCATTATACCTGAAACACAACACCAGAATTTTCATATCAATGACCATCTAAGTGTATGTGAGTGCAGGAGCCCCCGCCCCCATTTGTGGGTTCCTCTCCTGTGGTTTTGGTTACCTACATTCAACCACGATGTGAAAATATTAAATGGAAAATGTCAGAAATAAATAATTTATAAGATTTAAATTGTGCACTGTTCTGAGTAGTGTGATAAAATCTCACACCAGTCAGCTCCTCCCATGTGGGACGTGAATAGTCCCTTCGTCCAACATACCAATGCTGTATATACTAACCACCCATTAGTGACTTAGTGTACATTTCAGTTATCTGATTGGTTCTCAGAAAAAGAGAGGGAAACCACATTCAGCTAACTTTTATTACAGTATATTGTTATAATTGTCCTATTTTATAATGAGTTATTGTTAATCTCTGTCTTTATAAATTAAATATTATCAGATATATGTAAGTATATGAAAAAACATAATACGTACAGGATTGGGTCCTCTCAATAGTTTCAGGCAATCACTAGAAGTCTTGGAACATATCCCTGAGAGATAAGAGGGGCAGGCTACTGTAAAATTGAAGATTCTTTAAAAGTAGCTGTTGCAGGCATCTACTGCACATCACACAGTCTGTGCCAACATGGTGCTCTGCTTGCAGTACCTTCAAATTGAGGGCTTTTTCTCAGTCCAAACAAAGATCATAAGAGCATGTCAGATATGCCAAGGAATTCATGCCTGTAGTAGCAGCCCTTGGACAATGACAGATGGCAGTTGGCGATCTCTACCTCGTTTCTACACTTCTGGGGTTGATAACGCTGAGGGGTGGTCTGCACCACCTCACAGGAATCCGCATTGGGATTCAGCTATCGTTGCTTACAGACATGCCTGATTAGTAGCCCTTTCTCTGCTTTCTTACTTTTATCACCTCCTCACTTTTCTAGGGCTTCCTAAAGCCCCCTCCAAAATAAACTCACACTAAAACCTTTGTCTCTTCATCTAGGGTATTGCAACCTAAGACAAATGCTTATCGACCCTCCTAAAGGTTCTTAATTGAAATCCATGTAAATATACCCAAGGAGATGCAAGGTTGCAAGATTGTGCACTTGGGGAATATTATCAGCAATCTTTCAGACTTCAAACACATTTCTACCCATGTAAACACAAATAGAAACCAAAGACAACAATCTGGAAGACAACTGCAGCTATTTATCCTATTCCGATTTGGTCCCCTCTTTGCGCAGGTGTTGGTCTTTGACAAAGGGAAATCTGGCTACAGTTTGCCCACTGTTGTCTCAGAATATCCCGACAGAGAGCTCGACTGCCCTTATCAGTAGTCTTTTCCCTGTGATTTCCAGAGTATAATCAGGAGAAAAGTGTGGGAGTTCTACAGCAAAAGAAGTGGCAAAGAACTTTAAGACTC
This sequence comes from Sturnira hondurensis, assembly GCF_014824575.4. Classification (NCBI taxonomy): domain Eukaryota; kingdom Metazoa; phylum Chordata; class Mammalia; order Chiroptera; family Phyllostomidae; genus Sturnira; species Sturnira hondurensis. The sequence goes on from NW_028081539.1 coordinate 1,980,522, forward strand.
ATGGTTATTATTCTCCTTCCTTACCACCCCCAACTTTTGTGAGTTAAGATATACGGACTATTGACAATTACTCAGTGATATTTCCCACTCCATATATTATTTGATAAAGCATTAAGAAAGTCAACATTTTTAGTCCAGGAAAATCACACTAAAATATGTTTTACCTAAAATAAATTTAGCTAAGAGTTCTGTAGATCAGCTTTCTTTCTAATTTAATATCTAATTATTTTAATACCATGAAAATGAAAGGCAGCAAATGAAATCCACCTACATTGTATCTTAGTATGCACCAGAGTAATTTATGCAATCGAATCCATGAACAGGAAAACAAACAAATAAAAATTTATAGATTGGTTACATAGATATACCAAGACTGGCTATACAACAATATAATTATCATGAAAGCTATGGTACAATTCTTTGTAAAATGAAAAAAAATGAAGCATTGTATTTACTATTCACAGGAAAAGGGTGTTTTGAAAAAAACAGATTTGCCATAGTAAACAGAAGAAAAATTAGAAACATCTGCTACACTGAACTTCAGTTGTATTTTTATTGAGAAAATTGTGGCTGCCAGGCAAGATCTCTCTCACATGCCACTTCTCTAATACTTAAGGACAACTACTTTCTCTGTCATCTAGGATGAAGTCTCTTCTGTCCTGCCTAATTTTAAATCGCTCTCCCTGCATTTCTCACATAGGCCACTAATCTGCTCTAGAGCCTTGTCTTATTGATAGTATTTGTCAACATTACTGTTTTGTGGGATTTTCCCTTTTGGTATATATATATATATATATATATATATATATATATATATATATATATATCTGAACTGTTCCCATTTTTAAAGATAGTGTGTATGTGTGTATATGTACATACACGTACACTGTCTGCTGTCTAATACATTTTCCCTTTCTCATTGTAGCTTTACAAAGTAATCGTATTCTCAGAGTCTTTACTTCTACACTGACAGTAGCCTTCAAGTTTACTGTTTTGGGCTTTTGTGTTCATTTCTTCATTATTCACGATTANTTAAAGATAGTGTGTATGTGTGTATATGTACATACACGTACACTGTCTGCTATCTAATACATTTTCCCTTTCTCATTGTAGCTTTACAAAGTAATCGTATTCTCACTGTCTTTACTTCTACACTGACAGTAGCCTTCAAGTTTACTGTTTTGGGCTTTTGTGTTCATTTCTTCATTATTCACGATTACCCCACACTTTTGAAAATGTTTAGCATCCCTTGATCCTATTAATTCAATTTCATTAGGTACAACAATCAGAGAATACTCCCTATATTTCCAAATGCCCCCTGATGCACTGGTATCTTCCCTAATTGCGAATCACTATGCTTTCCAAACTTCTCTTGCTAAAGGTCTCAGTGGACCTGCAATTATAAATAGCAATAGAGTTTTTCTTTGCAAGACTTGCATTATGCTTTGTACACAATTACACTCCTCCTCCTGTATAAAACTTTATATTTCCATCACTACTGAAGTAGTACATTTACCAGGTTTTTGATATTTCTCTGGTTTTCCTCTTTGCCCTTTCCCCTCTATCTGCCCCTTAATTATCAACATTCCTCAGAGTCTCCTTCTTAGTTTACTGCATGTAACACTGCACGTTAGTGGCCGTTAGTGCTTTGGGTTTTAATGTCTACATCTCTTTAGGAATCTGTTGATAGCTATGAACTTTTAGTCCCCAGAAGGGGTATTAGTGGATATGTACCACATAGGTACATAGTGGATATGTACCACATATGTACCACCCAGCTTAGGAAAAATATATATATAATAGAGGAATTCAAATATACACACACACACACGCACACACACACACCACATGTAATCAGAGAACTTATGAATTCTCTGCCTCCCATTAATGGATTTTGGATTAAGAATCTGATGACAGCTACTCTCTCTGTCAATTGATAACCCTGAAATTTACGTCACTTCTCTCCCTGTTTATTATAGAAGTTTCCCGACTATCCTGCCTCTAGTCTTGCCTTCACAAATGCATCCTCCAATCAGCTGCCAGAATTGTTTACTGATACCTAAAATGAAAATCTGTTTGCAAAATCTAAGTTTCTTAGTATCGTGTAGATGTTTCCCATGATTGGTATGCTACTGTCTCTCCAGCTTTCTCTCTTGCCATCTACTGCATATAAATACTTTTCATGGTATGCTTGCTTTGGCCAGAAACTCTATCAATTACTTTAATTCATTTATCTCAAAAAGTGTATCATTTTAAAGGTATTGCTAAGAGATTTAGGATTCTTCATATAACCTACAGAATGCCGAGAGTTTGAGAGAAATATTGAAGGAAAAGATTTCCTGGAAAATTGTATGTTTGTAATTATGAAATAAGTTTAATGGACCATAGGGATCAGGCTACTTTTAGTTTATATTCATACAGTTAAGTGACTGTTTGAAAATAGATAAATGGGGTGAAAGGGTAGCAGTTGCAAAGGTGAAATCTCACATGGCACAGTCAGAAGGTGGACCTGGCATTTGGGGGGCAGCAGGAGGAACCAAATCGTCTGCGGAGAAGCTGGGTTAATTACTGCCAAAGCAGCACTTATGGTGAGGTGTTATTTAGTGGGTGGTTTGGCTTACATGGGGGACCTTCTCATTGTTCTCATCAGTATCAAATAGCTCTGATGAAGCGAGTATTGTACTGATGAAAGTGCTGTCTGATGAGAGCTATGGCGATTGAATCATTATTTAGGAGATGGGGTGATAAATTGTGTATGTATACATGTATATATATGTGTGTATGTGTGTGTGTGTATACTTGCCATTGTTTATAAATGATAAAAAACTTTTTCACCCAACAAAATCATTTTCATAAATATATTTCTCTCCCTTGTCTTTCCACTGGTACTTAGTGAAACATCTTTTTCTGAAATTATTCGTCAATAGCTTTTTGAAAAGTAATAAAATCTTAAAGTAAAGGTAAGAAACTACCACGGTTTTAAATTGGTTCCTATCTTTAAAAAACAGTCAAGCAGTTTGTTTTCAGCACTGCCTATTTCAGGGTGAAAAGAGCGGCGTTGTTATTGGCTAAGGGAAAAGTGCGTAGCTGACAATTGCTTATGACCTGCCACTGGCCATTTATAAACTGTCTTGGAATAATTTAGAATAACTAAATTTGCGCTTCTCCTGTAAAAACTTACTGGCAGTTTGATAAGTTAAAACATTAAAAGATGCAGGTTTGTTAATATTTAACCTTGTGGGTTTTTTGTAATGGCAGTATGCATAGCTTTTGGTGACATAGCTCTGTTTTTCTTAAATTTTTCTTGAGGGATGAATCTATATAAAGCATATCTGCAAAGTATAATGGGTTTGCAAGTTCTAGTTCACAGTCAATTTCACATAGAACCGTTTCTAGGTTTAATTAACCTCCTAGATGTTCATGACAAGCTCCAGTTATTCTGTGACTCCTTTTGTTTGGCAGCAGACTGCTAGTTAGGATTGAGTGAACATGCGAAATGAGCAACTCACTGTAGGATCACTTCTCTTTATTAGACTTTGAATTGGTTATAGTAATAAGAAGTAATATTTTGGTTAAAGTTTGCATAAGTAGAAATTTAGAGGCTTTACAAGTAACTTGCTTTACAAGTAACAAGAATTTCACATAAATCATCGTTGATAGTATAATTGTTTCCTGAAATAATGGACCCTTTAAAATAGCAAATGACTCTTATCAATATTGGTTTTATTGCAGAAGTGACACGGCATCTTTAAGTTACCTGATTAGTAAAAGAGCAAATGCATTCCAAGGGCATGACAGTTGAAAATCGAATGCAATTACAAAATAACTGAAGCTTGTCAAGATCACCTAGATGGCTGAAGAGAAGTAGATGATAACGTTTATGCACACAGTACTCAGAACTAAGAAGATAGAACGTTATTGAGTGTGTTTGCATGTTATTGCTTTGACTCTAAGTCTGATTCAGAACATAACAATCAATTATGGTTGTGCTTCTGGACCATAGAAGAGTCAGCCCACAGTGTTTCACTAACATCTGTCAACTGTGGGCCTGGGCAATGAGGGAGCAGGAAATGTGCAAATGGGGGGGGGTGACAAAACACGTGAGCAGAGAAGCAAACATGGGAGAACAACACATTAGGAACATTTGGGTGTAATTTGAGGATCCCAGCTAAATAAATTTCATGCAATAATAATTAAAGTTCTTAGAGGAAAATTTTTTTTCATTTAGCTTTGAGAACATCAGGGATATGAATGCAAACATGTGAAATAATTAAACCTTAAGTCAGACTTTCTAAAGTGGCAGCCCATGTATTATGTGCTTAATGCTCACAGTGTTTAATAAGCAGGAATTAGTGGTGATTCATGTAGAAAATCCACCTGTTTCAAAAAATTAATTCATGAAAAAACTGGAAAGCAGGGTAAATCTGGACTACTGTAACCTAAGGGTCATTAATTAATTGGTGAGGAGAGATTTTTTTTAAGACAGGATATTTCCCCTCTCTAATTTGCCCAGGTGAACAATGAGAAAAAACATTTCTCATTGTTCACTCACACTGAGACCTAATAACAGTTTAATATAAATCTTGCACTACTCTTTGTTTATACTTGGTGTTTACGTTTCTTATTTTTACCTGAATTGCCTATGAAAATCTTGGATTTACAATTCTGCTCTAAATAAAACTAATTTTGAAATTATAGAGCCTAACATAAGTTATCCCCAGAAGTTTATCTCCTTCAGATGCCAGAGGTCTCCAAGATAAAACAAATCAGTCATAGAATCTCCAAATTACATTGGTTTAAGTATCAACTAATTTTCATGAACACTTCAGGCCAGAGCAGGCCAAAATCTAGTTCAAAGTTATTTGCATGTCATGTCAAGTCAATAAAATGAGGATTGGCCTCCGGAGGCTCAGACCAAACATTCTGGATGGAGTGGAACACATTTCAAACAGGGAGACCGGGCCAGCGTTGCAGGTGCTGTTACATATGTTACCAGTGAACCCCGAGCTTTGCCTCAGGGAACAGACCAAAAATTTGTGTTTAAATTGGTGTACTTTTCAAGTGCTTGGCAAGCATTTGCCAGGCTGAAGCTAGAATCTGAGTGACTGTTGCTGTTCACTGTGGCAAAGAACCTGAACTAACCACCCACTGACATTTTATCATTAGTGAATCTTACATTGTAATACATTTTATAATGTTCTCTTTATAAGGAAGAAAAAATTAAAGTGTTAACATCAGAAAACATAACTTCAGGAAACCAAATCTATTATCTAAGTAAAAGTGAGCACTGTTTCTTGTGCCATAGTCACACCTAAGATAATCTTGAATAAACTGTAATGGATAAAACATATTTAGATAACAATGGAATAGTACTGAATCTTTAGTTATAATGAGTTCCTCAATACTTAAAAGGAACATATATCCTCATTGGGAATCACTTTGTGAAACTGCCCTTTATTTCATGATTTGAGCAAAATCCTTCACCTGTCTAAGTTCTATTTTTCATGTGTGAAGAGCTGTCATTAGATTTCTTAGTCCACAAGAGTTGACAAACTATACCTGTGGACTGGTTCCGTGACCTTCTTTGGCAAAGTTTTGTTAGAACACAAACATACCCCCTTGTTTGTGTATTATCTATAGCAAATTTGTGTTATGACAGAGTTGAGTACTTCCGGGAGACCCTATGGTCTGAAAAGCCCCTGTCTTACTCAGCCGATTTTAATAAACAACTCAGACCAAAGCAAGCCATGTTAGTCTGCTTCATTAGAAGGGAAGAGAACAAGAGGCCTGATCCTTTTTGAAGCCATTACAATAAATGACATAATGAAAATACTATCATGTATTTCTACTAGGTATCCTTCTAGAAAAGAAACATTATAATCAATAAGTTAATATGGTGATAGATATATCATTTTAAATCAGGCTAAATGTATAAAAAGTTCCCATTAGGACATTTGGTTTCTTCCAGATATCCAGGTTTCAACTGTGGTGGTCGCAGCTCTTGATCAAAGGGAATCCACATGTTGACATAGAAACTTTCAAACCTGGAGAGAATTTTTACAAAACTTCATTTGAGCCAAACTGATGACAAATGCTGAAGAGCAAGATCTCATATGCTCTGGAGAATAACACTTTTGCAACTTCTTTTATGCATTTTAAATTAAGGAAGGAATGTTAGAAAGATTACTTGGAGGGGAGGTAGAAGCAAGTTAGGGATTGAATTACAGGTTAGTGAAGATTATGTATTCTTTTTGAAGTTGGTTATGGTTCATTTGAAAGGTATGCTAACCCAGGCACACACCTTGCTTAAGGAAAATATAAGCCTTTTACTAAAAAAGTTATATGCATGGGGCATGGCAACCCACCATGACCTGCCTAGTTAGTAACTTATGATCAGATCACCCTGTGAGGTTACTTTCCATAGCACCCCATTTTTGTACATGCATTAACGGAGTAGTTCTTAAACTTTGGTTGCATCAGGATCACCTGGAGAACCAAAGAATCCTGGGCTCCACCCTCAGAATGTCTGACTCAATAAGAAGGGGCAATAATTTTCATTTCTAACAAGTTCCCAGGTGACATTGCTTCAGCACCTTGGTCAAGGGACCTCACTTTGAGAATCATAACATGAAGGTACTTAGTGATAAGAGAATGACAGATGTCCTACTTGACATACTCACTTGCACATTTTGTTATAAGCATGATTTTAGATGACAAATACATTAGTCATTTAAGCAAAGGACAGAAACTTTCAAACAACAGTAAAGACTTGAATCTGAGTCCTGGCTGTTTTTCACATACTCATACGTCAATCAAAAACTTCATTTTCTCATAATTAAATACTAGAGATGAATTTCCATCTCCCTTACAGGGTTATTTTGAAGTATGATTGATTACTTAGTGATCTGAAAATTACTGTCAAAATATAAGACATTTACAAAAAATTCAAGAATATTAAGATTTTTAGAAATGTCATTAATCAAAATAAACAATTACTTTACTGATTTCCATCCTAAATGGTTTCCTTCAGATTGTCCTCAATATCTTATTAATGAACAGTTTTTATTATATCATTTGAGCCTTTCATGTACTCATTCAGAACACAATCCACTGTAAAAATAATGAACCATTTATTGAATATTATACAATACACTAACCACATTGTATATATGACATATATCTTCCATTTACTTCTCAGTGTCCACTGTTTGCTGGTCAACACCCTGTTTTCTGCTACAAAAGGCTGATATACATGGGATCAGCAGGGTTCAGTGTCCACTGACTTCCCATTGGATTCCACCAATTAGGTTCCAAGCAGAGGTGGAAAATGCGGTCAGAGACCTATTTCCATGATTCTTCTCTGAGGGATTGCCTTAGGGAGGCTCTGTTCCATCATTGTCACTTTTTCTGTCATGAAAGCCTCACTTAGAGTGCTTTCTGTCCTGCTAACCTCTGCTCCCTCTGCCCTTCAGAACTGATGGAGGCACAGCTTTTTGCTGCAAGCACCAGCCAGAAAGAGACTCTCCTGTTGTGCTCCCTCTGTGTACCACTTTCCACCTTTTAAATAGCCCCTTGATAAATAAGCTCTCTTTGAATTCTTGAAGTTTCTGTGGGTCTCAGTGGGACACTAATGACACCCTTGCAGTGTTTTTATGAAATAACTATTATTCTATTATTTTGCAAGGGTTCAAGAAATGGCAGTGTCTATATTGAGATTCAGTCCTAACTTCCCATTGTTCGGTCTTTCTGCTCCCAAAGTCTCTCAAATGCTGACACATACAGGATGACTTGGGGAGTTTGTAAAACATATTGGTTAGTAAGCTTCATCAACAAAAATTCTGATGCTAGTGTATGTGATACATTTTAGATATCTGCATTTTAACAACAAGCACAGGTTTTTGTAGAAATAATAATGTTAAAAATACCAATCTTATTTACTTTATAAATACCACTACTAATTAATATATGTTCTCTATAAGCCAGTATCTTCATAATAATCGTAATGAATATACCATTCTTATTCTCTTGTTACAGATGAAGAAACTGATGAGTAGAGAACTTAAGTAAATTGATTAAGATTATATACCTTAATTCAGTGCTGCAAGTATCTAATTATGAGCCCATGCTCCCAAAAACCCGCTTATGCAGGTGACATTTGGACTGTTCTTAGTGAACTGCAGCAAACTGCCACTAAGTCCCCAATGTCACTGCCTCTCAGTTTTCTCATCTTAATCACATGCCTCTAGTGGCTCCTTAAAGGGGATGATGCTGCCATGATATGGCCATGGTATTTCTAATATATCTCCTCCTGCCAGGATGGTGCACAAAGTAATCCCACCTGTTTTTTGTTTTTTTGTTTAATAGACAGAGTCACATCTCAGAAAGAATTTTGGCATTATGAAAAAGAAAAACATAAGCAATGAAATTATTTCCTTTAAGTTTGATTTTAGTAGTTATGTACAGATATGTGTCACATCATTTAAAATAATACACAGGTATCATTTTATCTAATGGTACAAAAATTTCAGCTAACGTTTCTGTTTTGAAATAGCATATGAAATATCTAGAATATTGATATCAGGTGATAATAATAATTTAGTTCTATATTCCTGAGTCCCCAGCATAGTGTTTTCTTAAAACTCCAGGATATCATTCTCCAATGGGAGTTTCTGTGATAATGGAAATGTTCTGTCTACACTGCTTAATATATAAGTAATTAGTTACATGTGGCTTTTGAGTACTTGAAATATGACCAGTGTGACTAAAAAATTGAAATTTTAATGCTACTTAAATTCAATTAACTTAAATTTTAGTAGCCACAAGAGACTGGTGGCCATCCTATTGGATGTCACAGTTCTGGAAAGCACATGAAACAGCATCCTTTGGTTATGGCTTCTTTGACACATTTAAAAACATTTTGAGTCTAGTTATGTGTTTTTTAAACTTGGACATAATAAAGATATTTGTCGTCCTGGCTGGTGTAGCTCAGTAGATTGAGCGCAGGCCTGCAAATCAAAGGATTGCAGTTCGATTCCCAGTCAGGGCACATGCCTGGGTTGCAGGCCAGTTCTCATCAGGGGACACACGAGAGCCAACCATACATTGATATTTCTCTCCCTCTCTCCTTCCCTTCCCTTCTAAAGATAAATAAATACAATCTTAATTTTAAAAAAAGATATTTGTCATTAAAAAGACTTACATCTTCATTAATGGCTCTCTTTCTATTGCTATTCAAGTTTAACCCTGTGTATCAAAACTAGTTGGTTTATGTATTGTGTCCAATAACATTCTTTTTTCTGTTCCGGTGTACTAATTCTTCTGACTGCATTTTTTGCACTTTGTGACTTTCCCTTGCTCAGCTGTGATGGATGTGGTCAGAGCCCTCCAACCTCCGAACAGCCCCTGTGAAAACATGGCAGTCACCTGTGGGAATGAAGTCCAGTGTATCTTCCATAAATCTCTAATCAAGTGTGCAACTTACTGTGGGGTTTTAATAAAGTTATAAACATCGGAAATTTAAAGCCATCCTTTCACACTGTTTTGTTCCATAAAACATAGAAAGGTGGTTGTTATTTTATGCATCTGCAGCACAACTGAGTCATTTCAAGAAGACTTGGAATAAATACATTGAATATGATACACATTTTTCAGCTGAGTTTGACATCCAACTTCGTGCCTAAAAAAGTCCTATTTATTATGTAGTGATAGTCACACACACCATATTTATAAGGGAATAAGTTATTTCCTGAAACTCTGGTGTGTCATTTCACAGTAATTATATAATATAAAGCAATTATAATCATGTTAGGTATATAAGCAGAATATAACCACTTCAAATTTGCCTTTAATTTTATGTTAATTCATTTGTTGGCTGGCATGTGGTTTTAATGTGTCCTTGTGTTTTCATCTGGGAAAATTATTCTGTCATGCTCATAAATAACTACATTAAAGATATATTTAGAAAGATATACATTTTAAATTCATTAAGTTGAATTTAAAACAAATAGTAAGGGAAAATGCAATAAAAATAACGTAAAAAAATTAATGCAGTTCATTCTTGAACAGAGTTGAAGGCGGTTATTTTAAGTGTCTGTGATGCTTCCACGTGCTTTATAACAGAATTTTAGAGTCTTTGGCTTAAACATTATGTAATTCTTAAAAATCATCTTTCTTACATTTCCACCAAAATACTTATTAAAGAGAAAATCATTATTAAAGAGAAAATCTTACACAGTGATTATTTGGACTCAGTCTGTGCAAGTCCAGAGTCAAAAAGATCTTTTCACCAACCACAAGGCCAAAGGAAGTAGACTGAACAATTCAGTAACAGGGATCATGTCAACAAAGCTATGAAGTAGTTACTGATAACAGCCTGGGAAATGGGAGTGTGGAGTGGTTGCCCAGGGGCGCACAGGGAATCAGGGACAGAGCCAGGATGTGAATCGTCTGACTCACAAGTCCATGCTATTAACCTTAACTCTATCTAAATACTTCACTGTCTCTGCCCTGGATGAAACTGTTGACTAATACTAGGGCATAGATTCGTAAGTGTTTAAATGCAGGAAAGTTACTGGTTGTAACTTAGAGTCATGAAAGCTGATACAAAGGAATAAAGGAAAAAGTTGCAGATTCTATAAAAGGTGGGAAAGGTACAAGGCAAAACTATTTTTTATTGTTTAATGCTAGTGATTAGCTATTTTTAGTAGCTTCTCAGTACAACTCATGGTGTCTGGCAGATTCTAGGTATACAATAATTGTGTGGCTGAATACATAGATTAGTCAAACAATGAAGGGACCAATCAGTGAATGAGAGACTTTGCAGAAAACCGTAACCAAAGTGTTCAAGGAATCTTGAAATACAATAAGGAAACCAGAAATGTTAGGTTTGAAAAATCATGATAGCTTTCTTGCTAGTGAAAGTCTTCCATATAATTGAAGACAACTAGATTTGTATGACTCCAGCAGGCAAAAGTAGCATGAATTAGAAGTAGCAACATAGCAAATTTTGACAGAAAATAAGGAAGAATAATCTATTGTTGTTCCCATTTCTATCTTAATTTATGAAATATGAGAAACCTTAGTATGATTAAAACATCAGTCCTTTTCAAATTGAATATATTTTAGACTATCAATTTGTAACCTATTAATACATTCATAGGTTGTAAGGTAAGGATTTTTTAAATTTAATAATTTCAGACATCAAATTGGACAGTTAATTTCAATTGTGTTTCAAATGCTTGAATATTTGTATGTGTTAACATGGAGTTCATGATGCTATGGTAAAGGAAGTCCTGCTGTTTATGACAATGTGGATGGAGCAATAATTCACTCTGCTGAGTGAATTAGCCAGACTGAGAAAGACAAACACTGCTTGCTTTCACGTATATTGGAAAAAAAGTCACTCTCATAGAAACAGAGTTGCAGAGTGTGTGATAGGGGCTGGTATGTGGGAGAAATAGGGAGAGGTTGGTAAAAGGGTACAAACTCAGCTATAAGAACAGCTTCTGAACATCTAACGTGAGACATAGTGACTACAGTTAACATTATATCTTGTTGATTGAAATTGCTGAGAGTAGAACTGACACTAAAGTTCTCACACTCAAAAAAACAAAAAAAGTAAAATGAAAACAAATTATTGAAGATTTTTTGTTTCTTTTGAAAACCCATGTTTCCAAGGGAGGTTCAATATATAAATAGATGGAACGGTAGTAGTACATAAAATTATGGATATTTCTATTTTAAAATCACTTCCAGCATATAAGGTGAGGGAGTCAGTTCAGCTCATGAAGAATGGAAAACTGAGATGTAAGAGAGGAAAAGTCTTTCAAAGAATATGCATTTTTCTTAGGGCGGCAAAATATGCCAGAGGCTTATAAATAGTGAGTGGAATATTAAAGCACCTCACCTAATTCTTACTAAGTTTAGGGAAAGAAGGAATATTCTTGAATTATGAATAGAAACTTTTATGAATCAAAGAAAAGAATGGATGCAAAACAAACCATAAAGACAGATGCATTTATAGGTGATGGAATAGGTTTATACAAAGCCATTTTTAGCTAAAACAAATTTTGTGGCTATCATAACTTATGTGGAATATCATTGCTTATTAGACTCAAAATATCAGTGCTAAAATTAACCACAATGAATATTATCCTTTGTAATTACTGAACTGTATACTTCGAAAATAAAAAAATATATATATATATATATAAAGGGGCTAATTCATGATCTTAAGGAGTTACTAGCTTTAAATCTGGGGTGGGGGGGTCACGGGTAAACTTAAAAGTGCAGTTCAGTGTGGTAGCTGTGGGGCACACAGAAAAATGTAGTAAGGAGGGATAATTTCATAATATAACTGATTCTTAAATTGAGCGAGTTTCTATGGAATTGTGATGAGGGTGGCCCAGGAAAAAGGAAAAAGTAAGTCATAAAATAGGTCTGCATAATAAATTCTACATTTCTGTGACTCAACACAGAGTTCAAGTTGACAGGAACATTTGAGAGAGTGGTGGATGACCTCTGGATCACGAAAGAGCCATGTATCCATCTGTAAAAAGCTTGGACTTTATCTTATAGGTGGAGGACAACCTGGAGCTGGTAGGAAGTTGCAAATTGCCTGAGATTGGGTTCAGGATTGAGGTTCCAAGTAAACATTTACTTTGAAGCCAAAAAGATGTAAAAGGTCGCTCAGGAGCAGAAGGCTACAATCAGATCCCTGGGGATACTGATATTTAGAATCTCTAACTCTTTATAGGCAAGTAAGATGAGAACAGAAAAGTGTCCATCAAATTTAGCAATTGGAAGTCACTTGTAACCTTTGCCAAAGGAGTTTAAACACACAAACTGAAAAGGGCATGAACAAGTAGGGGGGAAAAAATCAATGAATCATTGTGCTGTTGTTTTATCTACCCCACATCTTATCAAGGTTTAAAAGGGCAGTTGTTTTACAAAGAACATATGTCATTTGTTTGTATTTTAATTGATAAATGCAGACCTGCCAACAAAAAGAACATAACAACAGTAACAAAAGGGGTAGTATTCATAAACGTTTGCCAGGTCTAGACTGCCTGCTGTTGTCACAAAGCACCAGAGGTTTCCAGGGCTAAACACAGGCATATAAAATGCATCTAATTACAAGGCGCTGTCAGTGATAAGGTTCAAATATTCTCTTTTGTGGTCTAAGGATTGTTAAAAAAATTAAAAACAACTTAGAGCACATGTAATTTGTTTGATGTACAATATAAAAATGATGGTATCAATAACTCCTAGGGGTCTGGCTAGACTGCTTTGAGAACAGCAGGGAAAATTTAAGGATTCAGAATAAATTCATAGCATGTTTTAGAAAAATGTTTTAAATATACGATTCAAGTTTATCTTCAGTTAGTTTGATGATACTGATAAAACTGACCTTGTTAAAATATATAGACAGAAAATAAAGTGTAAGGACAAATTGACTTGGAATCTGCATGAAAGTAACCTCATAAAATACTCATAAAATAAGATCTTTGCTAACTATAAAAATAATTGATCTGGAATTTAGAAAATTGTACCTTTACTCATTGCTTGCAGAAGGCAAGCCATACTGATACATACTGATACTATGTATACATACATAGTTTTCCCACCTCTGACTGATTCTTCTGTGTGTGTGTGTGTGTGTGTGTGTGTGTATAAGACCATATTACCCTTGTAAGGCTAAGTTCATCATTGTGCTAAGATTTTGGAGATTGACTTTCATCTTACCTTTTCCATTTGGCTTTCTGACCTCTGAAAAGTCTGTAGCCCTCTCTAAGCTTCAGTAAAACTTCACCAGTGAAACTGAGATAACAGTAGCACCTCCGTCAGCAGCATATTCTAATTCTGACATAAGGGTATGAAGCCTGGGGTAAGCCTTAGCATCAGTGTTTAAGGTACCAAGCAAAATATAAAAATGTTATCATTTGACAGTTCTTTCCAAGACCTCATGTTGTAGATACCCTTAATATAAAAATTAATATGGTTTAATGTATAAACTGTGAAATTAATTATGTGGTTTATACTTAAAATCATTCTTTGTGGAATAAAACTGACTTTTGAAATAAATTAGACAGTGATCAGAACATTACTTTTGGAATGGAGAAGGTATATCTGCTTGTGAATATTTTTAAAATAAGGGAGAAACCAATAAGAATCATTTTAATACTCCAGCTGAACCACTTTTAAATCAAGTAATTGCAAATAGATTGACAAGTGAGAAATAGTTATTTACATATTGCAACCAAGATGCACCTGTTGTAGGGATTTCGTTTGTTTATAATTACCATATTTTGCCGTCTGTAATGCACACCCACGTTTTTGTGCACATTAGACACAGGATTATCATACCCATGACATGTAACCATCATACCCATGTATAATACTCATCTTTACATTTCTCAGAAATTTGGGCAAAAAGGTGCACATTATACACAGCAAAGTACAGTAATAAAGTTGAAACAATGTAGACTAAGTCAATTCCTCTGATTCCTTGTTTGTAAAATGGGCACAGTAGGGCTGTTAATGAGTTGATCTAGGTAACGTCTGTAGAGCAATACGCAGGATATGGTAATGCATGATAAATGTAAGCTGTCATCAGTGTTGATAGTACTCAGTGTACAACTCCTTTCACTTTGATCATAATATAAATTAGTGGTGAATAATATACAGAGTTGTAGGGATTTAATTTTTTTACATCTTTTATTCTATTTCATACACTTTGTGATTGTTATTATTGTCATCCTATTTCTCAGGTGAAGAAAAATAGAAAAGTTTAGTGACTTGCTTAACATCACAAAACCGTTACATTTTAGAAATATGTCACTGGACATGCTGTTTCTTCTTTTAATCAACTCACAGTTGAAGGAACCATCCCTGTAAACTGTTGTTATTATTTATTGTTCTTTATGGAAAGTAAATGTTTCTTATAGGTGACATTGGATTTGATCATTACAGGATTTTATGGACCCTAATTAATTCTACAGAGTGGGAATTATTTTTTAAACTTTTTTTTGCATTTTTTTAAACTTTGCTGAGATATTATTGATGTATAACATTATGTAAGGTTAAGGTTGCACTAAAGCTCAAGTTTATGGTTTCTCCTTGGCCCACAGAACTACTGCAGCTTTCTGAAGTGTTCACTAGCCACCTGCCAAAGCTTTCTCTCACCGCTACCATAGGGAGTGGACACAGGGAGCCAGCCGTGGGGTGCAAAAAGGTATGGGTGAGGCACACACAGGGCTACTTGGGGAGATTCTGTGAGCAAGGCATTCCCAGTGGCCCATGGGTGGACTTTTGATGGTGGAGCTCCCAATGCAGTTGCTTGATTCACATCTCTTTAATGCCCTCCAAGAATCTTATCTGCCACTCCCAGCCTTTCTGTCCTGTAATTGTGCAACTCATATTCCAGTACTCTCAATGGAGCCAGAGAGAAATGGGCTACGTTGGCAGCATCTTGCCCAGGTGGCTCATTCAAATGCTGTCACTTCCCCCCGTCAGAGACATCTCAGGGTAAGAAATTCTCCCTTGGCCCTGAGTTGTGCTGCCTGGGAGTGGTGATACAAGTAGAGTCAAACTGTTCCTCTTACCCTCTCCAGTGCGTACAAACTCATACGTTTGCTCCAATGGTGGGATGGGGCTTCTCTGCTGAAACTACCTGGATTTCCACAAAGGTTCTCTCATCGGTGGGTTATTTCTAACACAGTGTTTTCCAGAGGATCCCAGATCATAGATGAGAGGGATTTCAGCTGGTTCCTGGGCCACTGCAGTATCCAAAGCCAGAGCCAAGGTCTATATGTCTTTTACCTGCAGCACAGGTGGACAGGACTCTTCTCGGGTCCCAGGCTTATGGCCCTGGATCCTTCAACTCCCACAAAGGCACTTTGTCTCTGGCTGGAGACCAAATTTTTACTAAGGGGAATATGATGAGGGATATCTTATTCAGCCATGATGCTCCACAGAGTGGGAATTTGTCATCTCTCCAGCGCCTGAGGGTCATTACCAATTATGTAATTGGTGAGCATGTTAGAGATTGGGTTTGCAAATACCCTGTTAATGAATATACATTTTGTCAAATCTGTGATCCTGTCTCCTCCCTGGTCAGGTAGTTTTCTCAAGTGATAGATACCAAATATCTAAGGTATTTCACCACATTTTTAAAAGTCTGTAGAGAGTCAAATGTCCACAATATTACTCAGTTTTTAGCATAGGCACTGTTATTTGAAAAATAGCATTTGGAAAAATATGAAAAGGATAGTAAAGTTTATTATCTTCACCTAAATATAACTTGGCATGATTCTCTGAATGATTTCATGGTAAAACAAACCAATATGTTTATTATGTTATCTTATATTTAATGTTAAGCCTAAATGTATGTCCCTAAGACCATTTTCCAAATTAACATTTTGTAATTCAGGTTTTCTCAGGGGTTCATTATGTATACATATATCACATTAAAAGTTATATTCTCATCTGTTAGAAACAATTCAAACACGGCTGTGATTCTGTTTGCCCTCTTCTCTTAGTTTTAGGTCTTGGTTATTCTGAATTTATATAGATGTCAGTATGTTTCAGGAAGCAATTCTTTGAGCAGAGCCTGGGTACTATGACATAGTGTATGCTTAAAAAGTGTCTTCCCTAATGAGAGGGTTCTTCTACATTTTAGTATGTAATGCATTATTCTTGTAATGGCATAATTCCCTTGGCTTAAATCCCAAATGAGATATTTGAGACAGTCCACCCAATGACAGCTTTATTGGCTTGAAGCAAATTACCTCAAAAGATTTTGGATGACATGTATTAGAAATAAATGGTACTTAAAAAAAGTAATAGCCAGTTATGTGGGTAAAGTGGGTGATTGGTTGGATGGTTGGATGAATGGATGGATATATAGAGAGAAAACCATCACAATTTAGGCTTCGGTTTTTGTTTTTCTGTGAAATATGTCTACTTCTAGTATCTCCCCCGCCCATCTGTGGGGGATCCATTCTTTACCCCTCAGGAGATGCCTGAAACCAC
Organism: Sturnira hondurensis; assembly: GCF_014824575.4. Taxonomy (NCBI): domain Eukaryota; kingdom Metazoa; phylum Chordata; class Mammalia; order Chiroptera; family Phyllostomidae; genus Sturnira; species Sturnira hondurensis. The sequence goes on from NW_028081539.1 coordinate 1,997,553, forward strand.
AGGTAATACCAAATCCTACACACACTATGTCGTTATCCTATACATACATACCTATGACAGAGTTTAATTTATAAATTAGGCACAGTAAGAGATGAAAATAGTAATAATAAAATAGAATGATTATAACAATGTACTATAATAAGTTATGGGAATGTGGTCTCTCCTTTCTCTCAAAATACACTGGACAGAGGGATTATTCACATCCAGGCTGGATAGAGTGGGATGGCTGGAGATTTTACCATGCTATTCAGAATGGCACACAATTTAAAATTTATGAATTGTTTATTTCTGGAATTTGCCATTTAATATTTTTGGACCATGGTTGACCACATGTAACTGAAACCCCAGAAAGGAAAACTGCAGGCCGGGGAAATACTGTATATGAGAATTCCAGTGAAGATCCTTGGTCGAAGATAATTTTGGTGCATTGGCTGCTCTGTTACTCAAAACATGTTTGTGGTGCACTGTGTTGCTAGCGGGCATGGGATCCACTGCACTTTTCCATGGGCAGTCCCGTCTACTGCCACGAAGTAGTCTGTTAGCAAGCTGAAAGCACACAGGAAGCTTACAAAGTGACTTAGGATCTTTATTGGGTTTTGCTACCACCCTTTCATTATCTAACTCTTTACTTTTAGGAAGCATCATTGTATTAGGTGTGGGGTTGGTTTCATTACCTTTCTCTGTTTAAATTTCAGTCTTCTGTTTTACTCTGCTCCTCACGGGAACTCAGTGAACAGATTCACTGGTGTGTAACTCCCAGTGGAGATGTTTTATTTATTCAGCGTTGCCTGAATCTTGTGTGCCCAAAGGGTTTCTCCTAGTTATTGTTCTCTCTGATATTTTAATATTCTTAGGGTAGAGATATAGATGACAAGAGCCACAAGAATTCTCAAGTACACAGTATTCATTTGCTCCGTCAGAGTTTCTGTATAACATGCCTGTCCTATTAACTGGGGAAATCAGTTAGATATGGAAATTATAGAACATTTCTTTTTTCAGTCTTGTGGAGAAATATTGCAAGTGCAAATGCCAAATTTAGGAGTGCTGGCTCAGTTTAACTATAAATGTTCACATTTGTAATCAAGACACATTATGTGAGGTGAGATTTAAAGTAATAGATGTTTCCTAAAGAATATTTTTTTCTATCAAGGTACCTTGCTTTTACTACTTCCCAGGTTTAAATTACATTCTTAATTATTCACATGGCAATCACAAAGTGATTTCTAATAAATCAGTGCTTTTCAAAGTACAATTCCTGGGCCAACAACATCAGCCTCACCTGGAAACTTATCAGAAATGCAAATTCCCTGGACCCAATCAGACCTTGCAAGTGAGAAACTTCATGGATGATGTCCTGCAGTCTGTTTTTTAACAAATTTTCCAGTTGAATTTGAAGCTGCTATTATTTGAGAGGCACTGTAATAAGTCATTGAATTATCAAAGACAAATTAAGTATGATATCTGAGCTAAGTTGCCTAGATACTGTCCAATTGTACAGAATAATTTTTGGATCTCCATAGTATAAGGTATACTAGGACACAGGCAATGCATAGAACAAGCATTCAAAAGCATTTTTTGAGTGAATGAATGAATTTTTGTATTAGGTGTGTATTAGGTTTTGAATTTTTGTATTAGGTGTATAGGCTGTAAATACAGCCTATATTTACATAGGCTGTATTTCAGGACTTTAAAAAGTTATCCAGTATGCAGAATATGTGAGTACCATTATCTATGTTTAAGGAAAAGATTAATACATTATACATTTATTTCCTAAAATGGTAATGAGCATAAGTTTATCTGTGAATCTAGGTGTGTATATGGATACTTTACCTTTTAAAAAGAAGCATAACATATCTGCAAAGGATATGTCTGAAAAGTACAATTAAATTACTGTGACTGATCTGGTCTGAATTTGGCCATCATGAATTGTAAGCAACTGCTATAGTTCCTTAGCTATAGAATAGCGTAGCTTAGAAGAATAAAATCATTAGTTCATGTAATTAATGAAGGTATTACAAAGGTCAACTGTACAAGTTGATCGACTAAGCAAGTTCTACATCTTAACACACAAACATTTGTTCATGTAGGTCACTAAAATGCACTTTGCTTTTTTCCTTTAGTAGTTTTATTAAGGCAAAATTGACATACAATAAGCTGTACATAAAAAAAACATGTACAACTTGGCAGGTTGTTACATATGTATACCCAGTGAAATTATCACTAAAATCAAGATAGGGATATAAAATCAAGATAAGGATATAAGAATCATAAAGACCTTCACCTCCCAAATTCTGCCCATAATATTGCATTGCAATGCATTACTCCTGCCCCTCACTGCTCCACTTCATCTTCAGTAGTTACTGTTCTGCTTTTGATTATTCTAAATTAGTTTCCATATCCTCAAATTTGTGTTAATGGATTAATACAATATGTAATGTTTGGGAGAGAAGGCTTCTTTTAGGCAAATTTCATACAACATAATTATTTTGAGTATCACATCTTCTATCATGTGTATACTTTAGGGTGTTCTTCTGCATAGTGGAGTAGTATTCCATTGTATGCATACTATACTGCAGGTGGTTCGTTCAGTGGACATTTGGGCTCTCCAGGTTGGGTTATTACAAATAAAGCAGATAAGAACAGGGTGGAAGTTATCGTGTATAGTTTATAGGTATTGATTGGATTTGAATGGCAGGATCAAATGGTAGATATACATTGGCATTTTAAGAAACCCAAATTGTTTACCAGAGTGGTTTTATCATGTTATATTTCCATCAGCAGTGTATGTGAGTTCCTCTACATCATGACCAACACTTGGTATGGTCACTCTTTTTAATTTTAACTCTTCTACTCTGTAGGTGGTGGTATCACATTGTGGTTTTAATTTGTAATTCCCTAATGACTAGTATTATAGAACAGACTTTCATATGCTTATTTGCAATTGGAACAACCTGTTCCAATTTCTTGGCCTGCTTTTAAAATTGTGTTGCTTTCTTATTACTGAATTCTGAATTTTTCTTTTTTTAAAAAAGATTTTATTTATTTATCTTTAGAGGGGAAGGAAAGGTGAGAGGGAGAGAAATATGAATGCATGGTTGCCTCTCATGTGTCCTCTGCTGGAAACTGGTCTGCAACCTAGGCATGTGCCCTGACTGGGAATCAAACTGCAATCCTTTGGTTCAAAGGCCAGTGCTCAATCCACTGAGCTACACCAACCAGGGCTTGAATTTTTCTTATATATTCTGGATGCAAGTACTTTATTAGATAATACAATGTGGGACAAAAGTAGGTTTATACTTGTTTATATGGAAAACAATATAATAATTAATAGACATTTTCTCCAATCTATGGCTTATCATTTTATTATCTTAACACTAGTGTTTTCTGAAAAGCAGATACCACTTTAATTCTAATCAATTATACTTTATTAATGTTTCCTTTATGGAGCTTGCTTTTGGTTGTTCCATATTTTAAAAATCTTTTTTTCTAATCTAAGATTATAAAGGCTTTCTTGTTTTTCCTTTTAAAAGTTTTAACGTTTTAGGTTTTACATTAAGGTATATGATCCACCATTTTTAGTTAATTTTTATACGTCACGTGACATTTATAGAAATTTTTTTCTTTTTTCCTCCCTTTCTCCTTTTCTTTCCCATTCCTATTTTTTCATCTGTTCTTCCCTCCTTTTTTTTTCTCCTTTTCCTATATAGCTCTCAAATATTTCCAGCACCATTTTCTAAAAAAACATACTCCACTAAGTTGACTTTAAATCTTTGTTGAAAAAGTAGTTTCCCATATATGTATAGATTTGTTCCTGGACACTAGCTTGTTCTACTGACTTATTTGTCTCTCTTTACAGTCCTTTATAAGAAGCCTGAGGATAAGTGATCTTACTTCTCCAACTTTTTCTAAGTTATTTTGGATATTCTAGTACCTTTGAATTTCCATACAAATATTATAATCCAGTTATTAATTTATGTTAAAATCCTATTGGGGTTTTGATTGGGATTACATTGAGTTGCTAGAGAAATATAGATGATGCAAGTTTGGGGAAAATTGAAATCATAATAATATTGAGTCTTTTGATTCTTGAACACTGTATATTTTTCCATTTATTTATACCTTCATTAATTTTCTTCAGCAATATTTTGTACATCTCTAAATATTTTGTTAGATTTACCAAAGTATTTTATATATTTGGATGCCATTATAAATAATATTTTTAAATCCAGTTTTCTATTGTTTGTTGCAACTATACAAATAGAATTTTTGTGTACTGATTTTATATCCTATAATCTTGCAAATCTCACCTATTAGTTGCTTGTCTGTGGATAGCCTTTGACTCTGTGTAATTGATCAAGTCATCTGTGAATAGTTTTACTTCTGCTTTTCCAATCAAGATATATTTTTGTATGTGTGCAGGATCTTACTGGCAAAAAACCTTCAGTGCAATATTGAGTAGAAGTGGTAGAATCAGACATCTTTGTACAGTATCTCTTGCTCCATGAAGTGTGATATTAGCTGTAGGAATTTTGAAGCGGCCCTTCATAAAATAGGAATTTCCCTTCTCTTCCTAGTTTGGTGATAATTTTTAACCAGGAATGGGTGTTGGATTTTCTCCAATGTTTTTTCAGTATCTTGATGAGATGATTGAAATGTAGTTTCTCCTTTTTAGATTTTTAAGTTGAGAATTTTATTAACTTTCAATTGTTAAAATAACCTTGTACTTCTGGGATAACAGTCCTTGGTCATCCTTTATAAATACAAACATATGTATGTATGTATGTATGTGTATATATATGTACACATAATACACATATATACATATATATTCATATATATATATTTGGTTCCTATTAACTAAAATATTTAAAATTTTTGAACTCATGTTTATGAGGCATATTGATCTTTAGTTTATGTATAGTATTTTCCTTTCTTTACAGTGTCAGGGGAATAGTGGCCTGATAGAATGAGTTGGGAGTTATTTGTTCTTCTTAAATTTTCTGGAAAAGTTTGTGTCTAATTAGTATTATTACTTCCATAAATGTTTGATAGAATTCATAATGAAGCCATTTTGACTTAGGATTTTATTAATAAGGAAACATTTAAACCAAAAATGAATATCTTTAATTGATATAGGACTATATAAATTATCACTGTTTTCTTGAAGAAATTTGTAGTTTGTTTTTTAAGGAATTTTTTCATTTTTCTATATTATCAAGTTTATAGCATACCATTGTTTATTTTGTGGGGGAATAGTATGTATATATATTTATATATAATTTTAAATCTGCTTTCCTCTGGCTACTTTCAAGATTAGGAATCTTAATGTGATTGGCCTTTTAATTTTTCTTCTCAGTACATTGGCTGTTGAGTTGTTGGTGTTTTTATTTCTCTTTCCTTCCTTTTTATTGAATCTGAAAATCTCTGCTTCCTATTTGTCATAAACTTTTAGGGTCTTATTGTTTATGATACCCCCTTACTTTCCTTTAAATTTTTCTAGAATCTATAATGGTATCAATTCTATTCCTGATAAAGTTTGTGTCTTTTATTCCTGATAACTTTTTTGTCTTTTCTCTTTTTTCCTGATTACTCTGGAGGATTATCAATTTTATTGATCTCCAGCAAGAAACATTGGTTTTTATGTATTATTATGAATTTTTCTATTTCATTTATTTCATATCACTTTTTCTTCTGCCTCCTTTGCTTTATTTCTATTTTTTTTAAATTTTTACTGTGTTTGTCCATTACCACTTAACCCCCTTATCCCTCCCACTCCTGCAATCCCCACACTGATGTCCATGTCCGTGAGTCCTTTATCCATTTTGCTCAGTCTCTCCACCTTCAACCACAGCTGTCATCTGCTCTCCACCTATGAGTGTGTCCACGTTTTGTTAGCTCGTTTGTTCATTAGATTCCACATGTAACTGATATTGTATTCACTTATCGATATTTGTCTTTATCTGACTGGGTTATTTCACTTAGCATAATTTACTTTGGGGTTAACCTATTCTTTTTTCAGTTTCTCAAGTTGGCACTGAGATCATTGATTTGAGACCTGTTTCTTTAATACAGACACATAACAATATATGATCTCCTTAAGGATTGTTCTTTAAGCCCCCACAGATTCTAACTGGTTGAGTTTATTTAGTTTAAGGAGACTTGAAAAACTGTCCACTGGTCAATGACCCATGCATGCTTGGAAAGAGTGTGTATGTGCTGTTGTTGTGTAGAGTGTTCTTAAGACTTCTGTCAGGTCAAAGGGATTGATCATTTTTGTTCTAGTCTTCTCCTCTCTCATAGATTTGTCTGCACTCTACTTTTTTAAGCACTCAATTNTCTTTAATACAGACACATAACAATATATGATCTCCTTAAGGATTGTTCTTTAAGCCCCCGCAGATTCTAACTGGTTGAGTTTATTTAGTTTAAGGAGACTTGGAAAATTGTCCACTGGTCAGTGACCCATGCATGCTTGGAAAGAGTGTGTATGTGCTGTTGTTGTGTAGAGTGTTCTTAAGACTTCTGTCAGGTCAAAGGGATTGATCATTTTTGTTCTAGTCTTCTCCTCTCTCATAGATTTGTCTGCACTCTACTTTTTTAAGCACTCAATTGTCCTTTAAAATGATTTAAATAATAAAAATTAAAAATTTTCCTATAAGCGTATCATGTACAGTGTTCATTCCTTCATGTAGATCTGTATTTCCCTCTGGTGTTATTTTTCTTGTAACCAAAGAGAATTCTTTACATTTCTGGTATAAAGATCTACTGTTAATGAATATTTTCATGTGTCTGATATAACTTTATTTTATTTACATTGTTGAGAGATATTTCACTTTGTATAGATTCCTAAATTCCTAGGTTGACGGCCTTGTTTCTGTCAATATTTTGACTCTTGGTTTACTTTCTTCTCACTTGAATTGTTTCCTGTGAGAAATGTGCTGTTATCTTTATCATTTCTCCAACATGTCCTTATTCTCTGGCTGCTTTAATATTTTTTATTTTTTTCACTGGCTTTGCAACTGAATTATATTGTACCTTGGTATAGTGTTTTCTTGATGATCTGGAGCTTGGGGAGTAATGACCTCTACAGTCTTAACAAATTTGAAAAAATTTAACGCATAATATGTTCAAAAATTTTTTCTGTTCACCTTAAGTACTTTAATTACATGATAATTTATGTTTTTGAAGTTGTTCAATAGTACACTGATACTCTTAAAATTTATTTAAAATATTTCTTGTTGTGTTTCATTTTAAATAGTTTATTATTGCCATGTCTTTTAGGTTCATTAATTTTTTGCTCTGCAGTGTTTAATCTGTTGCTCATCTCATCCAGTGTATTTTTCTTCCCATATAATTTTGGTTTTTATCTCTAGAAGTTATTTGAGTCTTTTCAAAGTCTTTTATATCTTTAACTTTTTGGACATATATAGTAAAGTATGGTAACTATTTTCATGTCCTGACTGTAGATTCTATCATCTGTATTGGTTTGGGGTCCATTTCATTTGATTGATAATCCTCCTCATAATGGATTATATTTTCTTCTTTGCATGCTTGGTAATTTTTGGTTGGATGCCAGATTATAAATTTCACCTTGTTGGGTGTTGGATGTATTTTTATTATTCTGGATGTCCTTGAGCTTTTTTTATGAGTGGTTACTGAGCTATTTAGATGGGTTGGTCCTTTCTGGCCTTGTTTTAGTCAGTCATGAAGTAGGTTCAATCAAAGGCTAGTTATTCTCTACCACGGAGGCACAACCTCCCGGGTATTCTGTCAGCAGCTGTGAGTTTTTAGGGTTTCCAGACTGTTATGGAAACAAGCACTGTTATCAGTCCTATGTGAGTGCCAGGCAGTTTCCTTTAACCCCTTCAGGTGGTTCTTTTATAGACTTAAGGTGATTTCCTCACATTCATTGTTAATCAGTATTATTCTGAGTACTTGGGGGGAACCCTCTACTAATCTCTGCTAGTCTTTTTCTGTTAACAGCTTTCTTTTCATCAATACTTTTGTGTGAATGCTAGCTGCCATAGTCTCCCTGGACTCTTTTGTCTCTGAAACTTGAGGAATGCATTGCCCTCTTCCTGGAATTCTTTTCCTACCTATTTCCTTGAAACCCTGTGAAGCAGTAAATTAGGGAAGAATTAGACATCAGCTCATATGTTTTGATCTGTCTGAGGGCTATTTTTTTATCACCCAATAAGCAGACTCCTAAAAAGTGTTACACACACACACACACACACACACACACATTATTTATTTATTTATTTATTTATTTGTTTTGGTGGTTTCAAGCAGGAGAGTAAATCCAATTCTAGTTTCTCCATCTTGTTTGGAAACAAACCTGTCTTTAATTCAATTTTTCACTGGCCTTTTCCCTGTAAAATTATTTAGATCAGTATATGAGGAAACCCATATCTCAGACATCAAAAAGTGTATTCTTTGTTATTTGCAAACTATTTTTGTAAACCTTATATTATGCAACGCCTAATTTTTGCCCAGTATTACCGGTGTAAGTTGGCTTTAGGTGGCATATTGCAAAATTACAATTATTTAAGCTATAGGCAGTGAAGTGTCATTTATACTTATAGAAAAACAAAATATTATTGCTAGTCCATCTCTTTGCACAACCTCATTAAATTATACTGGGAAAGGTTAGACAGATTGACTGGATAAATTTAGTTCAGATGATTTAGTTCAGTTCAAACATATTTTGTAATTGTGTTATCTCTGCTTTTGTGCTGTGCTTTTTTGTAATTCTGTTAACTGACATCCTTAGATTTTTATTTGTTTCGATGTTATTACTAGTGTTACTAATTATTTTAGAAAAGTAAAGTATGTAATATGTACTATTTTAAAATTATCTTCTGTTGAATGATATTTCTAAAAATAAAAATTAAATAGAAACATATATAACATATTGATCACTCAATTACAAATATTTAAGTATTACAGTGAATTTTTGATAATTCCTCTATACTTAGTCCATGGTATTAATTAGTAAGGTTAAAGGATCCTACATTTTCTGGAGCTATCAAATGACTATTAGAATATAGTGCTTTCTTATTATCTTATAAACATAATTGGAAATATAAACATAGCAAAAAATTTGACAGCTATTCTGATTAAAGAATGTTGATGAATACCTGGAACAAGGACATAACTGGTTCATTTCCTTACATTTCAATTCTTATAGACTCTGGGAAAATTTTCTATTAAAATGAGTAAACCTCTTGGCAAATCTGTAGTGCTTGTATGCATGCCTTTGAGGAGTATGAGAACATGTTATGTTAATATTACTGTTTTTTGATTTCTTGAAGATATCTGGAATAAAGGAATAATGTTGAAATAAAAAATAAAGTCAGGTGGTTCTTACATTGAATCTTAGACCCTAAATAATGAACTTCTGTATATGTGAATGAATACCCCCTCAAGTAATATGTCCAAAACTGAATTCTTGGACTTCCACACAGCCCCCAAATTTTCTTTATTTTCGAGTCTTCATTTGCTGACACTAAAACAACTTTGATTATGCTTTCTCTCACAACCCATATTCGTCTGGCAAGAAATCCTGCCGGCTCTACTCAGTACATATCCAGAACCCGACTGTTTCACCGTGGCTGCTGCCCTTGACTGAGTCTCTATTATAATTTCTTGCCAGGATTATTGCATAGCCCTCCTAACTCATGTTCTTGCCTCTCCCCTCGTGTGCCTACATCTGCTCACAGTAAAGCAGTCAAAGAATCTTTGAATATGGAATGCTTCCTTTCTCTGCTCAAAACCTGAAGAGCCCCTGTGTCACTCTGTAGAAGTCCAACACCCTTCAATTACCTAGAAAGCCCTACATAATGTTTCAGGCTTACTCCCCGCTTTTGTGTCCATTGCCTCAAAAGTGCACTTCTTGGCATTTTGTAATATAACCTGAGAATGTTCATTCAATTTAGGTGTCATCGTGCCTTTTAGGACAGGGCTATCTTACGTGCAAATCTGGTCATTTTGCATGGAGAAGCCTAGGTTTCCGTACCATGCATGTTTTATTTTCCTTATATTGTAAATAAAAAATGAATGCCTAACCAACTGCCTGAAACTTTTAAGCATTAAGGCCTCATTACAAATGGGCTATGGATCTCTGCTTGCTGTAAAAAATGGTGTTAGAGCTCAGGCTCTTTCAGGGACTGAAGACTGCTCTCAGTGGGCACTTTCCACGCTCACCAGTTTGGTCATCTTTTTAAAGATCTACAGCTGTGACAATGGCCTCCGTCTCTTTCTTTCATCTTTATATATTTATTTTGTGCCTATTACATGACAGGCATTGAGTTAGGCTGGGTGAGAAAAAGAAACAGAAATCTTGCCCCCTGGATTGTTTTCAGCCTTACAGGTGATGGCAACAGTAGTCCAACAGTCACAGAAATGTTCATTGTGATGGGTTTGATGGAGTTTATCACAGGGCTCTAGTCTTGTCTAGAAAGTGAGACATAAATTACATGAGGAACTGAGATTTGAACTGAGATATTAAATGTGAGAAGGATGTAAATGTGTAAAGCTTTGGAAGGATGAGGTAGACTTCTAGAAACCACAGTGAGAGTCCTGAAACAAGAAGATGCGTAAGAACTGGATAAAGGCTGGTGTGGCTGGAGAGCAAAGAGCACTGAGGGTGTGGTCCAGCAAGAGGTTTGACGCAGAGGAGAGTGCAGGCCTCAGAGATTCTGTTAAGAACTGAAGTCTTCATTCTAATCACCTACTGGGAGACTTTTAGTCAACAGTGAGTTACTATTTATTCTTTAGAAAATAGTCACACTGAAAGCTATATACAATACAGGTTTGAAAAACAGTAAATGTGAACAAACTGTTCAGGTTGCCAATCCAGGTTTCCAGGCAGGAGGGTGGTTCTTGGGTTAGAGTTGGGGTGGTTAGGGTAATTTTACCCATTACAGGAAAGATGGGTAAAAGTGAAAGGAGGTTAAAAGTATTTAAGAGGTGGAATAGGCATGAGTGTATATTGCTGCAAAATACATGTGACAAGAACATGTAGGTTTGTATGTCATGAGTGTAGGGACTTTATATTAGGGAATGTTGGAAGAGTCAGTTTCAGCTGACTGGGAGTTTTGTTTCGATATATTGAATTTAGACACTTGAAGGTAGAAAGTTGGAGATGCCATCGGCAAATGGAAATTCATGTGTGGTGTATAGAGAAGATGTCTCTACTGAAGATGTACATGTAGTGTCATCTGCACAGAGATCCTACTTCAAGTCATTGGTGTAGCTAAAAAAGACCTATTACTGAGTGACAAAAGAATGTTCACACCATGGCTTACTGTGTTTTAAATGTGAAATCTCTAAACTGCTATTTCCTCAAATTAAGATGTTATTATATTTATTTTTCATTTTAAGACTGTGAACTTTTTTTTTCAGTAGTTTGTAAGTCAGCCTTCAAAACAATAGATGAGGTGAGGAACAGGCAGGCTCTGATTATGTCTATTCTATTACCGATCAGTGTAATACTCATGATAATCATAAAGACTAATTATTTTTAAAAGCACAGACTTGTCTGTGATATTCACTGACTTCTCCTAGGTGTGAACAGGAATTGGTGTTCAACTGTCGTCTATAAATTTGATAATAGGTGTCTACTTTCTAGACCCATAAGTAATTCTCTTCCACTTCCATGGTTTTGTTATACTTTATTTTGGTGTGGGGGAAGGAATAGAAGTGGTACAGATAAAATTAGCATTTTTAGAGGGGGGAAAAACAAAAATGTATTTTCATGTATCTTCTTTCAAATATGAACCTTTATGACTTGACTGTACTTATGATGAGCTGAACAGTACCTGATGTCCCTCCTCCCCCATTTACCCACATTCACTGTGGATATCGTATTCATTTGGTACATACATACATATTCATTTCACATCTTTGTTTTATTTTTTGATATGAATTTAGTAGGATCCTTAAGAGACAATTGTATAATTGGCCCAACTCTCTCTTAGCAGAAAGAGTCATATAAGTACAATTGTTCCATTTAAATCTCGTTTTCATACATAGTGATGGTTGTGGTACCTTGGGGAGAACAAGAGCTCTATGGCCTAGAATTTAAAGGTGTAAATTATTCTGTGTTGAAATAGATTTAGAATCTTTGCCAAATGCATGGATACTTCCTATCTTGATCCATTTATATGCAGAAGTTAGCTGCCAATCTCTTCAGACTTGGGTCCTAACCAGAGCATTCATTTTTCCCTTTTGAAATATGAGAGTGTTAATCTTATACTCTGCTGTTAACCCTGTTTAAGAATGTACGTAGATCTGCCCTTAATCAGCAACCTAGACTATCTGAATTCTAGGTGTTTGTCAGACAATATAACCTCAAAGTTACTAATATTTAATGCCCATCAAAATATTAGTTTGGGGAAACTGAAGTTTATCCATTCATGTGGAAACCCAGAATTTTACCTTTGGGTTTGGTGAAGTCATCTGAGGTTCTTACTTTGCATGTTGTTTTCTCTTTGGACTTCAAGGTAAGGTAAGGGCAGTTTCACCACTTCCTTATTTTTATCCTGTTTTATAATATATATTGGTGGAAGTTGTTTTATGATTTTTTTGAATAAATTGTGCTTCATCCACTGAAGATGGTGGATCTTAATTTGTCAGTTGTTTTTAGTTGAATGGAATATATAAACATGTAAACATCTACTTACACAAAGATAAATGTTACCACATAGCTTATCTTTCCATTGATTTCTTAATATTAGATAAACTAGTAGTGTAAAGCTCTCCAAATCTCGCCATCAGCCCTTTAAAATAACCTGTATGATGGTCCGTGGTGGTTTTACCTAAATTAGCATGTTAGTAACAGCTAGAGGGAGGACATTGAATTCTTTTATTCTTATCCACCATTCACAGGCCTTAAAAACGAACTGCTAATTGATTCCAAAAGTAAAATTACTTTTTTGCAGAGGGAATTAAATGATTACTTTCTCCTTTCATTGTTCAGCTCATTCTCACTTTTGCCTATAAATTAGAGTCAGAGAAGAGTGATTGATAAAGGTCATTTACAAACCCATATGTACTGCAGAGAACGGAGGTTTTAGGAAAACATGTAAGAGGAAAAGCTGAAATACAATGAAATATTATGGTCCCTTGAATTAGGTAGTTATTTGTTTTCAATAAATAAACTTGATTTCTTAGAACAACTTTAGATTCACAGTGAAATTGAACAGAAAGTATAGAGAGTTCCTGTTTATCCCCATCAGGTAGGTAATTTTGATGAGCATGAAATACCTACTTTTTTCCACAGACGAAGGGCAGAAGGGAAATAAAAGAACATGCATTATTTTTTTAGTATTCAGCTTTATAGGAACCTTTTTAGAATATAGGAAGTTGTTTTGTGTAGCATTCAACTCAGCTGTGACCATATTTTTCTGATGTCTATGAGAGCTAAGAGAAAATATTTGAAGCTGATCACCTATTTGGAGATGTTCATTTTCTTCAAGTTATTATGTATTTCCAGGTTGTGTTCGTTAATTCTGTAGGCCTCTTTGTAGTAACCATTGCACAGTAAATGTCATTTGTTTGAGTTAAGCAGTTGTGTGTCAGGGGCCAAACCCTTCATCCATTGAGTCTGACATATTGTGAATAAGCAAGCGAGTCTCAGATTGCTTAGAAATATAACAAACTATTAGAAACAGACTGCCAGGCAAACAAACAAACAAACAAAAACCTAAACAGAACACAAGAAGCACAACTTTAGGAAATGTGTAACTGGAGGTGATGAGAGGTCATCAACAATAGGTCTGGTTATCAAGTGGGGTCATTTTATACTGTCTTTGCAGTGTGCTGCTTACAAAAACCTGGTCCAATGCATTTGCTTGGGGGCTCCTTGGTCTACTGAGGTTTCATTAATCCAGAAATTGAAATAATAATTGTAAGTAATAATTGATATGTAGTGAGCATTGTTAAGCCCCATTCTTAATGCTTTACTCACAACCTTCAAAACAAACCATAGTGTTATAGTCAACCTTGCTTTATAAGTGAAGAAATGGTGGTATGGGGAAATTAAGTAATATGTTCAGGGATTTGTGAACGTATTTTCTGGTGAAAACTTTGTATCTATTGTTAATTGGTAATTCTGACTGCTGACTTGCAGCCATGAATTGCAGTTATATGGGCTATCGCATTGTTGTGAGGAAAGACACATTTTACTGAAAAGAAAATGAAAATTTCAACAACTTCCATTATTTTGGAATGAGTGACTTACTAAATTAATTTTATAACTTTCTATTAAATGCCAGGGCATTTATAGTTTCAGGTTTCTATTACTTTGATTTTCCTCACGAGTAGCAGAAAGGTAATCCAATAAATATTGATATTTCAGGCTACAAATTATTATAAAATTTAAAATTTTTATGTATCTTATATAACCTAACTAAAAAATTAGAGTACTCTAATGCAATTATGTTAGCAGCTATGTTTATAGACTCAGCAACCTTTGAGACCAATTCTAGGCTCTTAAGTTTTTATCCTATTCCTAAGGTCCCCAGCCCGATGGTGTAACTTAAATGCACTGTGCAGTGAGGTCAGGACTATGACACTGTGGCCCCTTTAGAAGGATCTCTGCTCCACAGTCTTCCACATGGGCAGGCAGATGGTATTGCAGTTGTGTTCCCCATGGTGGAGCAGCAGCTGGGTGGAAATGAAGAATGGAACATGTTCTGCCATTCCTGAAAACTCTGTCACCATAGGCTGCTGGAATGATATTATGTCATGTGGTACCTTTATTTCAAATAGGAGGGCTTGCCGTTCTAATCCTACTGAATTGCTTGTTCATCGATGTTCATTGTGACACTTGCTAAAATCGTGCACCTAAATATACTTAGTAATATAGTGATATTTCCCCTTTCATTTATGTGAGTTGAAAATAAAATTAAAATCAATAACATAGAATTTCAAGTTCCTTGGAGAAAATTTCCATTTCAATGCAGGCTAACATTTGTAGTGTGCATTTGATTTTAGTAACTTTTATTTCTTTTACGAGTCAGACTCTTGGATAATAGAAATCATACCACTGTTCTCTATGGCATATAAACATGTTTGGGTCTCTTTGAAGTATCGTGAATGACTGGTGCTCAATACATGTTAAACAGCAGCAGTTCTACAGCCACCGGGGGTTGCAGGCATATACAACACTGCTGTATTACACGGTGTATGCATCAAAGGGGGTTGCTTTGCCACTGAATTATTTGCCAATATAATGCACTCACAGTGCCAAATACAACATCGTTGACTAATACATGTTGGGTGATAATAACTGTTAATTTCACTTGCTTTCTTGAGATAAACAATATTTCTCTCTAGAACCAACCACTCTCTGGACCTTAAACTAGCAACTATGAATAGCAGTATATGACCCCATTAAAAATTCCTAACCTTTCAAGGATGAATTTTTGAAGTACAGTTAAGACACTATCTCTTTAAATAGTTCTTATTGATATCTAGGGGTGTCCCAAATTATTATAAAAAGAATTTTCTGATTTCTCTTACTCTTGTTTTTGTTGAAGGCTTTGCTCTACTGTCTTGTCTTCACTTCTTACTCCATCATCAACCAACCCTAGGCATGCCCATACCTTTACTGAGGCTTTTTCTCCCTGGAGAAGTTTCATTCCACACCCCAAAGTCCACCGTCATCCTGGCTGACACTGTCATCCCAGTGGGTGCACCTGTCATCCTGAGGCTTTGCGATTTCTTGAATATCACTATTTACTCTCCCCCAGAACTCATATATTGTGTCCTCAGTCTGGGTTTACCTAAACCCAGAACTTTTCTACTTCGTTTTTTAAAACTTTTACATACACGTTATACAAACAACAGTCCTTGAAAAACATGATCACTTCAAAGAATGAAGTAAGAAATAGACATAGAAAATCAACACAAAACAAATAATATAGCTTATTATTAAGACTGAAACCTTATTATTTACCATTTAGCTTAAGAAATAGAATTTTGCTAGTGTCTCTCCATGTAACTTATTGCAACTAGAACCACCTCTCTCTCACAAAAGAACACATTATTGTGTTTTAAATTTAAAAATAGTCATTATTGTGTTTTAAATAGTCATTTACAATGACTATTGTAGTAATTTAAACTTATTATACACTCATCACTTTCTCGTAATTCTTTATAGTTTCTCACTTAATGTTAATTCTTCAAATTAAATCCTTGCCCATTTTGTGTTTGCTTTTTATTTGTCTTTCTCCTATAATTTAATTGTTGAGGAAGACGATTTGGTCTACAGAATTTCTTACAGCCTGATATTGTTGCTTGCCTGCATCTGGTGTAGCCTGACATCTTCCTCTGGCTGCCCCCCCCCCCCGTTTTTTTTGCACATTGGCACCTAGACTCATAAGCTTTACCAGACTCAGGTTTAAGCCTTTTGGCTGGACTATACCTACTATGTAGTGATATGGCTCCTTGTTCTTAGGATGTTAGCAGTTGGTAATACCCAGTGTCTGAACCTATTAATTCATTGGGGATGCACATTAGTAACTTGTCAAATATATCAATACTTTTCTTTTTTAAGTATATTTTATTGATTATGCTATTATGATTGTCCCACTTTTTTCTCCCTTTTATTCCCCTCCACCCTGGATCCCCCTCTCACCAGTATTCATCTTGCTTAGTTCATGTCAGTGGGTCATACAGATAAGTTGTTGGCTTTTCCACTTCCTATTCTCAATGCTTTTCACTTATTAACTGGCATTAGATTGCAAATAAAGGCTTCTACTTATTATCTACTTACTATTAGGCAAAATACCTGCTTGATTAATTCACTTTATATACTGGTTTTATACATAATGAGTTGACTTGTTACCATTTGTCAAAGTTGGCAAATTCACGTATTTTGAAGTATCATTATGAACTCTTGGATTAAAATATATTTGAAGAGTTTCAATACATTCTAGATTTTACTCTTTGGAAGCTCTGATTATTCCATTTTGGGGTAATGGAAGTTCTGTTCTTTTTTTAAGTGGGTTACTGAGTTAACATCACCTTAGTAGTCTTCAATAACTTCCTCATATCTGCTGTTGCAAGAATTCCAGTGTTTCGTGTTCAGCTTGTTGATTTTTCACCACTGAAAATGCTACTTGTCCAATAGGCTCTGATTTTTATAGTGGAAGATGATGTATAAAACTGCAGCCTTCATGCCCAGGATACCCATACGTTAGCAATTGTTTCTGGGACACTTTAGTAGTTGAGCACTGAACACTGAACAAAGTGGAGTACTGAGGTATAAACATCGTGTGAGTTCTAACGATGCCCTCAGTTCCAACCAGGACTGTGGGAGTTTTACTTAAGTTTTCCTATATAACATCTATGTAATGTCCACACCACAGACCCTTCTTCTTTGGGAGTATCCCATACGGTACACAGATTCTAACGTGGTCCTTAGTGACCCTACTACCTTCTGTTATTCATCTTCTTATGTTCCCTTTTTTCTTTACTGCAAGACTGGCTTCTAATCATTTGTGAATGGCAAAGGTGATGGCACGGCACTTTGTGATATGTTATGTAATACAAGATGCTGTCTTGTTAGCAGACTTACTTTAGAGGCTCTCTTACTGGCATTGCTAAGTGACTATGTTGGGGAAGCCTCAAGGCAAGGAAATACGGATGGCACCTCAGAACTGCAGTTGGCTTCTTAAAACTGAGCATGGCCTGTGGCTGACAGAAAAAAACAAAAATAGAAACAAAAGCCCCAAGCCCTGAAGCTACCTGTTTTAGAGCTGCAAAGAACTGAATGCTGCTGACAACCATGTGACTGTAGAAGCAGATTTTTCTCTAGTCAAGCCTTCACAATTAGCAGTCAGCTGCGGCCAAACCCTTAATTGCCATCTTATGAAACCCTAAACAGAAGACCAGTTAAGCCATGTCTGGAGTTCTGATCCAGAGAAACCGAGGTAATGTATATTATTTTAAGCCACTACACTATGTAGTAATTTGTTATGTAGCAATAGAAAACAGTACATCACCATACTTCGTTGCTCTATCCCAAAATACAATATGCGGTAGTCTTAGGATAACGTTCTAATTCTACCCAGCAGTATGATTACTGAAAGCAGTAAAAAAAATAAATAAAAATATGCTCTTCCTCATTTCAAGATTTTCAGAAATAGTTGTACTGTACCTACATTGTCAGAGCATACAACCATTACACAGTGTATGTTCTTCCTTTTAACGTATTGAAGCCCAAGTTCTACCTGTTTAATCCTCTCCACCATTTATTGTTTCAGTGGCTCATTGGTCATTTTGGTTATCAAGATTTACTTCTCCATGGTTTCTTCAGGAAGTGGCCTTTATAAGTTTAAAAATCCTGAGCTCATGTGTTTTTCTTTTTTCCTCGAATATCTTACTACATTTTCTTCTGGTATAAAATTTTGCTATTGAAAAGCCTGATGATAATCTCATTTTCTTTTCCTATGAGTCACTTTTGACTAGATGGCCAAAGGCTTTTTTCTCCTGTTTAATTTAAAGTTCTTCAATTTTATTAAACATATTTTAATGTTGATTGTTTTGCATTGAAACTCTCAGGGACCTGGTATGCACTTTCAATATGCATCAGCTTCATTTTTTTCTTTTTAATTTCAAGAAGATTTTCTGGAATTATAATTTTTAATATTCTTTTTTATTGCTTTAGTTTCCTTTTTCAGGAAACCTTATCATTCCATTTGGATCATCTTTACATATCTTCAATATTTATCACCTTCTGTTATATATAGATATATTTTTTAATTTTATTAAACTAATTGGGGTGACATTGGTTAATAGAGTCATATAGGTGTCAAGAGTATCTTCCTGTGATACAAGATGCGTACATTGCACTGTGTGCCCACCACCCAAAGTCAAACCACCTTCCGTCACCATGTATTAGTCCCTATCCCTCCCATCCCCTCATCTTCTTTCCTCTGGTGAGCACCACAGTGCTGTTGGTATCCACAAGTTTCAATTTTGTATCCCACATATGAGTAAAGTTGTATGGTTCCTAACTTTTTCTAACTGGTTTATTTCATTTTGAGTAACATTCTCAAGGTCCATTCATGATGCTGCAAATGGCAATGTATCATTTTTCCTTATGTTGAGTAGTATTCCATAGTGTATATATACCAAATCTTCTTTATCTAATCTTCTATTGAAGGACACTTTGGCTGTCTCCATGCCTTGGCTACCGTGGATAATGCTGCAGTGAGCATAGGTGTGCATATATCTTTGCAAACATGTATGAGGTCTGTCTGGAAAGAGTCCAGCCATTGTTAATATAACAAAAATGGTTTGTGTGATGTGGATGTAACTTGGCAGCCAAAGAGACTGGACTGGAATGCATATGCATGAACAATGATGACTTCACTGTACTAGTCATTGGGAATGATAGACACTATTGAGTGAGTATGTGTACTGTGTGGCCGTTGCATTCAAAATGACTGAGCGAACAGAGCAACTACTCTGCATCCAATTTTGCATTACACTTGAACATTCCTCCATGGAAACTATTCAGGTGATTCAGAAGGCCAAACTATGGGCAACTGGTGATTGGCTGCTTTATCATCACGATGTGCACACTCTTGCATCACATCTTGTGCAGAGTTTTTTGGTGAAACATCAAATCACCCAGGTGCCTCAGCCTCCTTACAGTACAGATCTGGTGTCCCAAGACTTCTGTTTTTTTCTAAAACTGAAGTCATCTTTGAAAGGAAAGAGATTTCAGGCCATCAGTGAGGTTCAGAAAAACATGACAGGGCAGCTGATGGAGACTGGGAGAACTGAACTGTGTGAGGTCCCAAGATGCCTACTTTGAAGGGAACTATGACATCATTTTTCCATGTACAATGTTTCTTGTATCTTCTTCAATAAATGTCTTTACTTTTCATTATACATGGCTAGATACCTTCTGGACAGACCTCATATTTTTGAGTTTTTCTTTTAATTTCATTATTCCATTTCCTTCTAATCTATTTTATGTGTTTTATTTTACCTTTTATTTTTCGTATGTCATTTCTTGTGCTGATTTGTCTTTTTATTCTCCCCAGATTAGTGTAAATATATGAAATTATTTTTCTTTTTTCTAATTCTTTAGTTTTCAGAACCTTATTTTTGAATTTTTCTAATTCTGATTTACTTTTAACTATAATATAATTTTATTCTTTTATTAAATACCAAAAGTACAATTTTGATATTTTCATGAATATCTCTTGAGTGTTTTCTTGGATCATGAGAATGTTATATGGATCTGTGGTATTTTTTTGAATTATTATCACTGCACGAGATTTAACTTTGATCCTTTTCTGTTGCTCTTGTAAATGTGAATTCACATTTTTTCTGAAATTTCAGAAGGAGGCATGGTTCATACATTTTTTCTAAATGTACACAGTTTTTATTTTTCTTAAATCACATAAAACAGTATGAAATATTGATTTTATAATTTCCTGGTTTTCATCCCTTCTCTCACTTTTATTTTTACTTTTCTTACTTTATATGTATTGTCACTTTTGTGTTCTAATTTTGATTCCACTCTTGGTAATTTTTTCTTGGCATGATACTTTGCCAGAGAAATCCCTGACTGGTCTGTTTTCCGAGGTTCGGGAGACACACTGCTCTTCAGAACTTACAGTGGGTTCCCTATACCCACTTGTTACCAGGTGGAAAACACTTTCAGTTTTTACTGTTGATCTCGAATTTGCCAGCTCTGTCTTTCAGTGAGTAACATTTGACTATTTTGAGATTCTCTAAATTGTGATTTTGGCAGACACCCCATTGCTTCTCTCTCCATTCTGAACAGATGCTGCCACCCGCCAGGTTGTCACGGTTTGTGTATTGTTGTTCTTGGGCAGTCCTTGCCATCCAGTTTTGTTATAAATATCTCCTATAGCTTTGGATTTGCTGTCTAGTTGCCTATTTTGTCTAGTTTGTATTTATCAGAGCATGCAATGAGATGTCAACACTATGCCTCCACCTTCCCAAAATTATGTGCTCTTTCTATTACCTAGAACTGAATTTTCTCAATATTTTCCTACATATTCTTTATAACTTCAGACCTCCCACTTTCTTTAGCTGTACCAAATCTTCTGGTGTCTACACTCCTTGTTGTTTTTCACATTTCTAAATCTTTTCCTGTGCAGTCAGAAATCTGGGATTAATCAAGCATTTTGAAATATTCAGTAGTGCCATCATTTCCTTGGCTTCTTGACCTTTTTCTGAACAATTTCTGTCAAAGTCCCATTTGTATTTTAAGCTAACTTTCATACTTCTTTACCTCCATCCCTCTCTATCCCAAACATCACTGAAGACTGATAAATGTGGTTGTTAGATACCATTGGAGACACAATTTCCAAAGTCTTTCAGACATCAAGGACTGAGTTTTTAATGTTCATTGGTAAATCTTTTATTTATCACCATTTTCACCCTTCCAAGTTATCCACATCAAATTCTAAATTATCACCAGTCTTCTAAAGCCTTTAAGTCACTCCTCTCAGCTATAAACAGATCACTCTTTTCACTATTCCCAGGGAAAATAGACTCCATCAGATATTATCTCCCTTCTTTATTTATAACCCTAACTTTATTCAATTCTTTTTCCTTCCCATCCATTTTTTCAATGTCTCTGTTGCACGCCAACCTTACAGTTAACCCTAACTCTGACTGTGTCTCTCATTTTGTATGTATTTCTCAATGCATTGCTGTGAGGCCTCTGCCCCTCATCATTCTACTGAAAATACCGTCCTCAGTGTCCCCTTGTTTCCTAAGAACTGAGCTCCATGGACTTGCTTCCTTCACAGCATTTTGTTTTGTTTAATAGAAGATTTTGTTTCACTCATCACATGAAAGTATTTACTTCAGAGGATTCAGGGTCACCCTCCCTATCCCTTTTCAAGTCCCTGTGATGCTATTTCTCTTCCACTTTGACCTCCTGCCAGTACATTGGTGATTCTCAGCCTTCTTTCTATGCCTTTTAAAAATTTTTAAATTTAATTATTGTTCAAGTACAGTTTTCTGGCTTTTACTCCCATCCCAGCTCACCCCCCACCAACTCCTCCCCACCTGCCTCCCATTTCCACCCCTCTTAGTTTTTGTCCATGTGTCCTTTATACTTGTTCCTGTGAATCCTTCCCCCTCTTCCCCTGTGATTCTCTCGCCTCTCCCCTCTGGTCCCTGTCAGCCTGTTCTCTGTTTCAGTATCTTTGGTTATATTTTGCTTGTTTGTTTGTTTTATTGTTTAGGTTCTGTTAAAGGTGAGATCATATGGTATTTGTCTTTCACTGCCTGGCTTATTTCATTCAGCATAATGCTTTCCAGTTCCATCTGTGCTGTTGCAAAGTGTAGAAGCTCCTTTCTTTCTGCTGCGTAGAATTCCATTGTGTAAATGTACCATAGTTTTTGGATCCATTCATTTTCTGCTGGGCATCTAGGTTGCTTCCAACTCTTGGCTATTGTAAATTGTGCTGCTATGAACATTGGAGTGCATAGGTTCTTTTGGATTGGTGTTTTAGGGTTCTTAGGATATACTCCTAACAGTGGAATTGCTGGGTCAAAAGGCAGATCCATTTTTAGTTTTCTGAGGAAATTCCATATTGTCTTCTATAATGGTTGTACCACTCTGCAATCCCACCAACAATGACCTAGGGTCCCCTTTACCCCACAACCTCTCCAACACTTGTTGTTTGTTTATGATGACCATTCTGACTGGTATAAAGTGGTATCTCATTGTGGTTTTAATTTGCATCTCTCTGATAGCTAGCGATATTGAGCATCTTTTCATGTGTCTCTGGATCCTCTGTATGTCCTCCTTGAAGAAGTGTCTGTTCAAGTCCTTTGCCCACTTTTTAATTGTGTTGCTTGTCTTCTTAGAGTGGAGTTGTGTAAGTTCTTTGTATCCAAAGCAATTTACAGTATCAATGCAATACCTATTAAAGTACTAATGTCATATTTCACAGACATAGAACAAACACTTCAAAAACTTATATGGAACCATAAATGACCCTGAATAGCAGCTGCAATTTTGAGAAAGAACAAAGTAGGAGGGATCACAATACCTGATACTAAACTGTATTACAAGGCCACTGTAACCCTATGCTTTTTATATTCTCACTCTACATATAGTTCTCTCTAGTTTCATCCACTGAATTTATGGCCTTTTTCCCCATCTGTAATATTTTTTTAATATTTTATTTATATATCTTTAGAGGTGAAGAGAAGGAGAGAGGGAGAGAAATATCAATGTATGATTGACTCTTGTGGGTGCCCTGCTGGGAACTTGCCTGTAAGCCAGGCATGTGCCCTGACTGGGAATCAAACCGCAGTCCTTTGGTTTGCAGGCCCGCACTCAATCCACTGAGCTACACCAGCCAGGGTTATTTATTCTTCATTGACTTAATCCAAAACCACCTCTTATCTGGCTAACACGATGTTACCTAGCAAGCCCCACAACTTTGTGTCTCCAATAAATAATATGACTAGTTTTTAAGCACCTTAATATTCTTAATATCTCAAACATGAATAGGTCCTTAATATAAGAATATAAAACATGAATAGGTCCTTAATATATAAGAGTAGGTACTGGAGGGTACTGCTTTAGAATCCTAGAGAGTAGAGTAATAGATACATTTTAATTTATAGAAGCTTAATAATTTGCAGATAATTTTATGGTTAGATATTTTAATTTCACCTGTATACACTTAACTGTTTTCTTGTAGTGATTTGTAGAGGCCCCAGAGTTATTTAAAATGTGATATAAGAATAAAAATTCACAGAATCATTTATCTTTCTTGAAGGAAAAGGAAAATACTTGTTATTTAATTTGTCATGAATATCTTATTTCTGTAATGGGTGAAATAAATTTAATGAACTATGTAATGGGAGTGCTTTTCTCATCTGAAGCATTTTTTGAGAAATGTGAGGAACCATGATTATAAATCCACACAATACTTCATTAAGACTATTTACAGAAAATACATTTTTCATCTTTAACGATCCAAAATGAATAATTTAATGTATTTATTCTTTGATCTTTGTTATTTGTTCAGGATAGTTCTGTTTATTTCAGAGGAACCTTTAAGCAAATACTACCTTTTCCATTTCTCATCATTGTAGTCATGTGTTGGAAATAGCCACATGAACAGCTGCTGCATTTCAAGATTGGACTCTGAGTTCCGATCTGCAGGTTCTCCTGGTTAGCTGTTTTTCCTCTGGGAAAATTTCCACAGAGTTCGTTTCCACAGGGTTTTCTCTCCTGGGTACACACAGCCAAGTGTCAGGACTTTTTCTCTTACTCAGTCTATTGTGGAAACTCTGCTATATTCTACCCAGAACTGGAGAAAATGTCAGTCCCAATCCTGGTGGAGATTTATGCCCAGAACTCTCTAGCATTATTGGATAATGATGAATTTCCAAAAATCTCTTTGGCTTCTGTATGCAGTCTTTTGTTCTTTAGAAGCTAAAAACTAATGACTGTAAGTAGGGGCAGGCATTAAACCATCCCCTTTATTTTCCTGTTTTTCCAAAGCATTACAGCCCCCTCCCTTCAGTGAAACATGATGCAAAGACACCAGAGATAGATGGGAAGATTTTGCAAACCCATTATCCAATACCTTTTTTGATTTTCACCTTACAGAGCCATACAGCCACACACAAATGTGTACTAAATAGAGGAAAGTAAGAAAGGGATAATGAAATATTTGGTCTGTATCATTCTCTAACATATGAAAATTAGGAATGTGTTCTGTTTACCATGGAATTTGGTCCATGATTATATTTAACACTTCTAATTTTTCCAATAAGACATTGTGAAATTTGGCAAACAATGTGATGAAGTACTTTGGTGGTGGGCAGTTTATCATAAGCCTATAAAATACATGTTCTATAATAGTTTACCTATGTGATAAAAATCTACATTTTTCAGGATTTTTTTTAACTGCAAAGTAACAAATTCAGTTCCTTAGTTCTGGTTGTACAGTTTCATTTAAGAAGCTTCAACCAGCCCTGGCTGGTGTGGCTCAGTGGATTGAGCTCGGGCCTGCGAACCACACGATCGCGGTTCGGTTCCCAGTCAGGGCACATGCCTGGGTTGCAGGCCAGTTTCCCAGCAGGGGACTCACGAGAGGCAACCATACATTGATGTTTCTCTTCTCTCCTTCCCTTCCTCTCTAAAGATAAATAAATATAATATTTAATTAAAAAAAGAAGCTTCAACCAATTACTGTTTCCCCAATTCTCTGTCTTTGACAGGGGAATCTCACATACTTAAGGGAAGAAATGAACTTTCAAAGTTTGGGGCATAGAGGGATCAAAGGGTCTCAGGAGTATCTAGTAGGCAGGGCTCAAACACCATGATAGTGCACTGTGTATTTCCTAACTTTTTTTCTGCACTTCAGCTCCATTCTCTCACTCTGTTCACACTTCCTACACATCGCAGAAAATAGTCTGCTCTCAGGTCTGAGTTAAACGTTTAGCACTCTCACCAGAGGATAGGCTCTCTTGCCCAATTTTTTTTTTTACTTAAACACCTTACGTTTTACTTAAGCACTAAAATGTCTTTTCATTATTAAATTTATTGGGATGACACTGGTTAGCAAAATTATTTGGGTTTCAAGTGTACAGTTCTATGATATGTCATCTGTATGTTACATTGTGTGCCCACTACCCAAAACCATATCTTCTTCCATCACCATGTATTTGACTCCCCTTACCTTTTACTACCCCTTCCACCCACCTTCCCTCTGGAAACTACCATACTGTTGTGTATCTGTAAGCTTTTGTTCGTTTGTTTGTCCTGTTTGTTCATTCTCTGCTTTCAGTTCTATCTCCCATTCATGAGTGAAACCATATGGTTCTTGACTATTTCTGTCTAACTTCTTTTGCTTAGCATGATATCCTTAAGATTCATCCATTTTGTTTCAAATGGCAGCATTCATCTTTTCTTATGGAGTAGCAACATAGAATAGAGAGAGAAATGTCTACAAACATTACTAGACATTTGTAATGTTTCCTGTTTCTCAACCCAGACCAGGGCAACACACACGTCTTACGATAAATAAACAAAATCTTCTCAGCAGTGTTTCTATAATATGCAGTCAAGTTGAGTTGTTAACACACACACTTGTACATATATACATATACCCACAACACATAGTATTCATTAGCTTTCTCAGTAACCTTTTTATCTTATGATTTATTTTAATAATCTTTTTTATTTTTTAATATATTTGATTGAGTATGCCATTACAGTTGTGCAATTTCCCCCCTTCATTCCCCTCCACCCTGCACACCCCTCCTCCCACATTCCCCCCTTTAGTTTATGTCCATGTGCCACAAGTTCTTTATATTTCCCCTACTATTCTTGCCCTCCTCCCTATTTTCTACCTACCATCTTTGCTACTTATTCTTTGTACCTTCCTCCCCCCTTTTCCTCCTCCCGCTCCCCTCTTGCTAACCTTCCATGTGATCTCCATTTCTGTGGCTCCACTCCTGATCTAGCTATCTGCTTAGTTTTCTTTTGTTTTAGGTGTGGTTGTTAATAACTGTGTGTTTGCTGTCCTTTCACTGTTAATATTGTTCATCATCACTTTCTTATATAAGTCCCTTTAGCATTTCATATAATAAGGGCTTGGTGATGATGAACTCCTTGAATTTGACCTTATCTGAGAAGCACTTTATCTGCCCTTCCATTCTAAATGAAAGTTTTGCTGGATAAAGCAATCTTGGCTGTAGGTCTTTGGATTTCATGACTTGGAATACTTCTTTCCAGCCCCTTCTTGCCTGTAAGGTCTCTTTTGAGAAATCCGCTGACAGTCTGATGGGTACTCCTTTGTAGGTGACTGTCCCCTTATCCCTTGCTGCTTCTAGGATTCTCTCCTTCATTTTAGTCTTGGCTAATGTAATTATGATGTGCCTTGGTGTGTTCCTTCTTGGGTCCAACTTCTTTGGGACTCTCTGAGCTTCCTGAATTTCCTGGAAGTCTATTTCCTTTGCCAGACTGGGGAAGTTCTCCTTTATTATTTCTTCAAATAAGTTTTCCAATCACGGCTGTTCCTCTTCCTCTTCTGGTACCCCTATAATCCGGATGTTGGAATGTTTAAAGATGTCCTGGACATCCCTAAGCCTCTCTTCATTTTTTTGAATTCTTATTCCTTCTTTTCTGTTTGGTTGTCTTAATGAGCTTCTTAGTAAGTTTTCTTAGAGTGGGAGTCAGATTAGTCAATAAGCCAGTCCTAGTCCTGGAATTCCATTAGCTCTCTTTCAAAAGACAAGTGAAACTTTGATTCAGTCATCTCATAAAATACATGTTTTAATAATAATAAATTTTGAATTCCCTTTGGTTGCATAATTATTTTTTCCATTCTAAATTTCTGGATGATTACCCTCTTATGTTCCTTATTTATTGCTGTATTGAAATTTAATTTCTTAAAGTTTTTCAGTAATATCAGTAGCAGTTTCTATTTATTATTGACATTATGTTTATACTACATATTTAAATATCATTCTCCACAGAAGAAAAATTAATAAGTAACTTTAAATATATATACACATGTGTATAATATTTTTTTCTTCTACAAATGCAAAATTAACAAACATTAAATTTTAGCAATAAAAAATCTCTGATAATAGTTACAAATAAGAGATGAATGAAAAAAGGAACAATCTTATTGTATCATTTGACCTTAATAGTAATTAAGATTTTTATATAAAAATGCATTCTAGCTTTAATAACTTGTTGAAATGCTTTCTCATTCAGTACATTTTGCTAATTTTGAAAGGTTCCTACCTTTTCTTGGCCTGCTTTGAAGAGCACTTGACTTCATTCTTCCTTAGTTTTTTTTTGTTCTTCTGTCTTACTCCGTTCTAGTTTTACACTTTCATTTAAGGTTCAGTAAATTACTGGTCTCTGTAATTTTTGTCTTTGACAGCTTGTTTTTCAAAACTTTCAATTTTACTGCTTAGGTACAACTTCACTGTATAAGAAAAATATTCATTGGATATTTGGAAAACATTTTAATCCTCTCTGTCTTCAAGAATGAAGAATGACTTTTCCCTAGAAGTTTGTCTAAGCCTCTCCAAAAGATGAGATCTCATTTATGATCTTCGTTAGCCCTAGGCAACTCTACTTTAACATTTCTTTTGCAAATATTGTACTGTATTCCTCAGCACACTTGGATAAATGTACTATGGCCATCTGTTAGCTGAAAACCTTGGTTAGGCATCTTAAGTTAAAAAAATACATCAAATTTACATTCGTTGCTCATGGTTGTATCAGTCAGATTTGGAAAAGAAAACAGATTATGCTTAAAGGTGGTGATTAAGAAGACTTTGTTGCAGGTGATATTTACAAAGTAT
Organism: Sturnira hondurensis; assembly: GCF_014824575.4. NCBI lineage: Eukaryota > Metazoa > Chordata > Mammalia > Chiroptera > Phyllostomidae > Sturnira > Sturnira hondurensis. The sequence continues at coordinate 2,025,915 of NW_028081539.1, forward strand.
GGCCAGCATTAAGGGAAGTTAACAAGGTATGATGACATGTCCAGGAACATTAACGCTGAGGAGTGTTACTACTCCTAAGCCTGGAGGGCCAAAGAGAAAGAGACTTTTAAGCAGTTGAAGAAGCTGCCAGCCAGAAGCTGTGTCCTGTGATAGTGAAACATAGTCACAGGCAAACAAATGTGAAGCAAGGAGGAACCAGGAAATAAGCATACCAATTGTTCTGACCTACTTGCTTATTACGTGAGTTGTCTCTCAAGAGCCAAATCCAGACAGAAGCCCAAAGGAAGAAGCATGGAGACACAAGGTTCCATGGACTTCTGGAGAGCAACTCTGGGGCACAGAGCAGGATGGAGAAGGTTAGTCAGCGGAGCTGAGTGGACACATGGAGACCACCCAGGCAAATAGTAAATACATAGCATCTCAGTTCACTTCATTGCCACAAAATATAACCACAAACTGCTAAGTTTTATTACGTACTTGATGGAGAAAAACAATGCAACATTATAGTACTTCTGGCTCTTATACATCTATAAAATCCATATTTTATCTCTAAATCAATCCCTATAATTAGATCATCTTTTTTGAATCCTTATACCTAATAGAATAATTGTCCTTGAGAAGTTTTTTTTATATTATTTCATCAAAGCTTGGATATATTACTTAACAACTCCATGTTAACACTCTGCCTGTAAAATAGTACTTTTTCACAGGTTTTATTAAAGAAATTAGATATGAACATGAAACATTTAAATGTTTCTTGACATATCACATACATTCAATATTGGTTATTGTGTGTTGGCGTACTTTGAGGAATACTACCATCAACTGCATTATGAAACATATATCTGAATGTATTATTGCCCATAGATTAGAATCTCCCTATTGGTAAATCCATAAAAGTTCATTTCAAATTTTAAATTTTTCTTTATTTATATTTTTATGTAGGGAATGTTCTAAATGGTATAACTCTTCATCTTGCATTTAGCTTTGGCCACAAGAAAGCTCATAGTCAAATGTGTTTCTATCTCACATGACTTATAGTAGCTCCGAGCTTATATGTCTGTAGGTGCTGATTTTTAAGCTATTTTTAATTTTAACAACTTATTGTATGATTTTATATATAAAAGTTCCTTTAAAGGAGTTATAAACATATAAAAATGATACATCTTCCTGACACTTGGATTTTAATTATGTGAAAATTTGGAAAGATGTCTTGTGGAGATAAGTATAGACATTAGGATACAATTAGTATCTATCAAATTGATCTAAATACCATTTTGTTAATGACCCTACTTCTTTACGTTATAAGTCTGTGGGATGAAGTAAACAAAAAGGAATATTTGAATCAGGTTGGATTAAATTTTCAGTTTCTTTGTCAATGAAATTCCTCTTCTTTTGTATGAAATTGAACAAGTGAATTTAGCACCATTAGAAAAAGTCTTAAATGTTGTAGTTGCTTTTTTAAAGCTATTCATGCAGCACCACATTTTTCTTAGTCTTTTCTTCAGTGACAAATATAATAGGCCTTTCTAAAAAAAAAGTCTTGGTATAGGCTGATACATGGTTCCAAGCTCTATATAGGGCCAGGTATGCAGTAGCAGCCTGCAGGACTTCTAATTTGTATTCTGTGATTATTAATTTAAATGAAGACATCCTTTTTCAATGGTCATATTTTACAAGAATGGTTAATGTGTTGATCTATAAATAATAGTATATCAAGTTCACAGAAAAATTGCTTACCATTTAAAATAAGAGAAAAATCATACTAAGTAAAACATATATCTTTACATAGAGGAATCCAAGACCTACATTATTCACAAAGGGCAGGCAGTTATGGATCATGGTGAATAATTGTTTGTGCTCAGTTCACAATTTGAAGCCATTGGCTTCAGATATGCTGCATGGAATTTTACTAGCGGACTTGGCCGCATTGATTATTATCCCTCTGCAAGTCCTTTGGGAATGTAATTCGCCTATAGAGAAGTAAGATATTATGCAAAGGTCTTGAAAAGAAATCAGTTAAAAATATAGCTGGCTTCTTTTTGAGCAAGTCTCTCAACAATGACATACAAAAACGTTCCCTTTTAGCAGCAGATGCAAAAAATATTGATTGTCTCTAAAGTATGTCATTTGCCATTTTGCATCAAAGCACTTTAAAACCTTTTAACACCACGGAAGTAGAAACTAAAGTACATTAAATGTACTTTCTGTGGTATAATTTTCTTCAGAATATTAGATTAAGTCTTAGCTATAGAATAATTATTGCATTTCATGCATACTTTCACAAATTTAGTAATTTTTGCTTTTAATTCCTGTCATGACTTCTATGGTATAAATAATCACAAAGAAGCTTTCCTTTTCACACTTCTCCTGATAAAGAATAAGTGATAATTTAAGATGCTTTGCTTTTAAAAGTCAAGTATTTACCCTGGCTAGCATAGCTCAGGGGATTGAGCGCAGGCCTGTGAACCAAAGGGTAGCTGGTTCGATTCCCAGTCTAGGGCACATGCCTTGGTTACAGGCTTGGTTCCCAGTAGGGGGCAGGGTCACAGGAGAGGCAACCACACATTGATGTTTCTCTCCCTTTCTTTCTCCTTCCCTTCCCCGCTCTCTAGAAATAAATAATAAAATCTTTGAAACAAATAAAATAAAAGTCAGGTATTCAGCAGATTCATCTTTGGATGAAAATTGTTAAATATTATACAGCTACATAGAGGTGAAATCATATATGTGGGTTTTAAAACTTGATAATTTAAATAACCAAAATTACTTTATATGTCTAATAATATAAATATATTCTAAATATTTTATAAACCTGTGTACCTCTAATAAATACATTAAGAACCTTAATAACACAAAGGAAACTATACACATGCATAAGCAACCCCAAAATAACATTATTTTATATCATTGTCCATTTCTTGTGTATTGTTTAATGATATTGATCTTAAGATTCTAAAGCACAATCAGAAATTTCTAAATTTCTCAATGACTTGGAATTTACATTTAGGCCATCTTATGTCCGTAAAATATGTCAAGGCATTATATGGTCAGACTGAATTATAAGATTGCTGAAGACTATGTGATTTTGCAAGTGAGATATCATGTAGATATTCTTAGCAGCATTTATTATTTTTCTGAAAACAATACAATGACATTGTAATTATGGGACGTGTGTTTTCAAGTGTATGGTAACATGCCTTTTCCTTCAAGTTGCGAATGCATTTAGAAAGATAAATGATGTATTTCTTAACTTTTTAAAATAAGGGATACATGATGTGAGCTGTTATTAAAGGTAAATGTTATCTGTCTTAATTTTTTCATTAGGGAAACACTATCTCTGTGGATGTTGTGCATTTCTAATGTATTCTATATGTGCCTCATTCTTGTATTGCCTTGTGGCAGTATTTCTCTTATTAGATCATCACTTACTTGTTCACTCATTAATGCATTCCTTCTTTTTAATTAATAGAGCACCTACATGTTGAGCTCCCAGGTGTTAAGTTGTTCAGATAGGACATAAAGTCAAACTGAAAGGTGGGAATCGGATCTCTATTCACTTACTATGACAGCGCCATCAAGAGGCAACGCATGGCTCCAGCCATTCTTCTTCACAGAATGACACCATGTGAAGGTCACGTGGTCACAACACAGATAGGGACATTGTCTCACTGTCAAGGAACCTTAACAAAACTCCTGACCTTTTGTGGACCTGGGGGTCAGGAAGGAGGGTAGAAAAAGGCCCAGGAGTGGAAATGACTGAATTAGAACTGGCAAACTTGCTTCATCAAGACACCAGAGCAGGAGTTCCCCACGGGGCCAGCTGGGAGCGGGAGTGCAGATAACGCGTGTGAGCATGGCTGGCCTGGTGGGCCTGAGTGTGCCCTTGCCTGCTACTCCTTCTCATGAACTGCTGAACGCTAGCTGTGCCCCATTCTGGTGTGGGCAGGGCAGCTTCTGCACGAGAAGCCTGCCAGGTGAAGCCTTAGGATTACTTATGATTGGGCCTGGAAGACCCAACGCAAGATTTTGTCCTGGTGCTGGGCTTTTCATTGCATGATATGTTCTAATTTTGTAAAATACGACAACTTATTTTTTCTATAGCCCAAATACATTCTGCAGTAATAAGTTTTATTACTGATATGCAAGATCTTGAAGTAAATCTTTTATTTGCTTATTTGTTTATTTGTTCATTCAACAATTAATTATTGAGCACCTGTTCTATTTTAGTCACTATACCAGGAGATACAATGATGAACCTAAGAGACTTATAACCTAGGCATACACCTATAAAGCGCCCATTATTTACTGAATGACATCATGCACTTTAACCTGGCATTAGAATCATTTAATTGTATGATACCAAACTCAGTTTATACAGAAAACTTTTCAGTGAACACCTGGAAGGTAACCCTTTTCCCACACTCTACTACTCCACTGCAACCAACACTACTTAACTGATTTTTTAAGACAAATTAATGATCCATTCTAAGTACCCTGACTTCTTCAAAACTTTCCTCATGGACATTTACTTAACACCCAGCATCACTATCTAGTAACATCCCATCATCTTCAACACCTGTGTTAGTACTTACTACAATGTGATTTGTATTAATTATGCTTTGACTTATCACCACATAAAATTATATCTCTGTTAATATGAGACTAGTTTGCCTTTTTGGAATCGTGAATAGCACGTTTGTCAGTATGTGCATGCAGTGAGAACATAAGTGTTTTATGTTACAACTCAATACAGTATTTTAACAGAATACTGCTAAACATAGGGGAAAACTTGTTTAGGTAAAAACTCAGTGTTCATTACACTAGGGCAGACAAAAACATGGGAAGGGTAGATAAATGTAGGTATTTTAGATTAATTTCATTAATAAGATTTATTGAGATGTGAAGACAAGAACACTCCCCTCTCCACCCATGCACTACATACAAATAGAAATGAGAAGTAAAGTATAACTACAACAAAAAATCTCTATATAAAACAGACCAAAAATAAATTCCCTCTTGCTATGAGGGGGGGTGGGGTGGGCGGGGCTGGTATTGGCAGGTCACTGTTCCATGGAGGGTACAGAAAATACAGGACTCTTGAGTCAGAGACAAAGGATTTGAATGTTCATGGCTCAGCAGGAAGCATAAACAGTGGCCCATTTTTTATCAGTTCCCCTCGTTTTCAAGTGTCAGAGGTGATAGAAATGGGACTGTGGTGGATGCCTGCACGTGCAGATGGCTTTATTATCGGAAGGTCACTGAGCTGGAGGATCCCACAATGTGAAGGGTGGGGGGCATGTAGGTGAGAATAAAGGGTATGACAGTTTGATATTTTCAAACGGTTTGCAGTTACCATACAGGTGGGGCACTATTAAAATCATTATTCTAAGATTATTGAAAGTGCAGATTATTCAAAGATTATTGGGATAAAGCAAGTGAGAATAATGGGATGAATTTGTTTTCACTTGCTTACACATCACCACAGATGTAATACCTTCAAACAACACATGTTTATTATCTAAAAGTTCTTACGAGTCAAAAGTGCACTTATGGCTTAAAAGAATCCTAGCTTATTGTTTCACTAGGGTTTTGGCTGGAGTTCATGTTTAAGCCCTCTGCCCCAGTGAGGACTCAGGCTCATGATGGTCAGTCAGTGAGCGAGTGGTGTGAGTGATGCTTGTGAGTCTGACCCGTGTTCTGCTCCAATTGTTCCTGCAAGGACTCAGCCTAGCACAGGTTGATGGCCTCGCCCCCCTCAGAGTAGACTGTCTCTAATCCACACTCAGAGTGTAGGGATCTTACTACAGAAAAAGTGGGTCCCACACCTAGTCTGGGACAATAGTGTCACAGTTCTTCTACGGGAAAAGCACACCTTGAATTCAAAGTGATGTGCAACTCTCCTTGTGAGGACAGATATTATTTGGCACAGAGAGGAGAGATACATGATAAAGAGCATTGATAAACAGGGGAGACCTTGGTGGGGAGAAGTTATCAGAAGGCTGATAGCTGTATGATAAAAACAAATGGCTTAGAAACCAAAAGTTTAATAGAGGAAGAGACGAAGCAACACAGCCAAGAAGAACCCTTCTAGGATCACAATAAATGCTTCTGTTAAAAAAGAAGATCTCTATTCAAATGAGCTAAACTTCCATCTTAGAAACTAGAAACAAAGAAACTAAAATCGAAGTAACCACAGGGAAGAAATCATAGAAATCAGAGCAGAGATAAAAGAAATAGAAAATAAAAATAGAGAAAGTCACCAAAACTAAAAGATGTTTGTTTGTAAAGCTCAGAGAAATTAGCAAACATTTAGCAAAACTGATCAAAAAAAGTCAGAACTGCTAAAACCAGGAAAGAAAGTAGGGATATCACTTTTCATCTTAGAAGAGTAAAAAAAAGTAATAATAATGTAGTAATAATTATAAACCACTGAATGCCAGCAAAGTAATGCTGATGAAATGACAAATTCCTATAAGGCACTAATTGTCAACAAAGACTCAAGAAGGAATTTTTTAAATCTGAATAAAACTATGACAAGTACAGGTAAAATCTATAATTAAAAAACTCACAAAGAATATTCTGGATTTGGGTTCAGATTCTTCAATGATGAATTCCACCAAACATTCAAAAAATAATTCATTTTTCCCTAAACTCTTCCAAAGGTTAAAAGAGGAAACAACCCTTTTCAAATTACTTTATTGAATTGTTAATATACTGATGCCAAAACCAGGCAAAGGCAGCAAAAGAAAGCTACAGATCAATATTTGTTATGACTATAGATGCAAAAATGTTCAATGAAATACTACAAACCAAATTTAGCAATATATAAAAAGATTGTATACCATGAAAAGATGAGACTTATCTTAGGAATGTAAGTTGTTTTAACATCTATGGTTTAATTAATGAAATGCACTGTAATTTCACTGTAATTAAATAACGGATAAAACCATATGACCATTTCAATTGGTGCAGAAAAAACATTTGAAAAAATCCAACACTCTTTCATGATTTAAAAAAGCAAACAAACCCTATGTAAGATTAAAGGAATGTCCTCAACCTGAGAGAGGGGTTTATGCAAAACACAGCTAAAAATCTATTTAATGGAATATGATTGAATAATAAATATTATACCCCAAATGGATGAACCTCGAAGATGTTTTGCTAAGTAAAAGAAGTCAGTAACAAAAAAAAAGTATTTTTTATCTCATTTATAGGAAATGGGCAGACTATGCAAATCTGTAGAAACCAAGAAATTAGTGTTTGATTAGGTATATGGGTGGAATGGGGAGTGACTCCTGATGTGTATGGAGTCTATTTTTCAGAGGAATTAGGTATTTTAAGATTAGATTTCAGTAATAGTCTTACATCCTATGATCTATAATAAAAGCATATTTTAATGGGTAAATTTAATGAATTATGTCTAAATGAATTGTATCTTAATAAATACGTCTAAAATATTCTCACTCTTTGAATGGCATGTGCCATATGGTGAGGAGAGGGCAGACATGGCAAACTTAAATTTATCAGCAGCACTCTTAAGACAGTCTTCAGTTTGGACAGTGTTCATTGCCTAAAGGAATTTTGCCCAAGCAGAAGAGTCATCGAGTTTAATATATTATGTTTTTGGTATAAGAAATTTTTTTAATCTGTGGTAACTATAATAGTTTGTGATACCACTAAAGGGATATAATGAAGGACTTGGAATTTGGATTTCCTGTTTTCTCTTCGAACAGGTCTATTTCAGTTGCGGCTGAGGGTGTCACAAAAGCAGGACGGAGCACTGCTTGTATCCAAGTATAGAGCAACCCAAGTAATCTGCTCACAGTTCCAAATTTAACTAACGCTGATCAAGTTGATGCTACATTAAATGAGCTAATCAAAAAATTGGACGTTTTTATTCCACTACTGAATTAATATCTAACCAAAAGGTGTTAAGCGTATAAAGTAAACTACTACGCGATACGATATTTGATCTTTAAGCAGCTGCGCCTGGAAAAAACTAGATACGATCCAGGAGACGGTAAAGCCTTTGGCTATTTAAAACTGTTTCAGTTGGATATAAATATGAATATGTAAAATCTAAGCTCCATAGGGTCCAGGAACTTCGTTTCATGGGCTCCTGCGTTCCTGGAGTAGAGCAGTGCCTGGCACAGAGCTGATGCTCTTTGCCCTTGAATGTGTACGTCTTTATCAAACATAAACTCTTGGATGGATTTTGTGACATTGTATAGAGAAGGAGAAGCCCTGTAAGGAAAAACACCTCTTAGTTGGACATGTAAACACTGTTGACAGCAGATGTATGTGACATTTAGATAAGAGATTTTTCTTCAGAAATTCCCTGTGGTGGCACCATTGTGGTTTAAAGAAATAAAAATAAAATGATAAAATGTAAGAATATAGCTGACATTAAGGCATTATTTTTGTAACGATTTGAAAGGACAAAGAAATATCAAGTATTAAAAGTGCAAAGATGCAGATACTAATGGAATTGGGTAACTACATGTCACTGTGTGGAGTAAACATTTAATCATCTACAAGTGACTCTGTGGGAACGTTACCTATGATAGCATACTGGAAATATTTTTATTTAGACAGTTGTACATGCCGAACAAATTAGGTTTTGTGTTTGAGCTGTGGCTTTACTTATGATTAGGGCTGTTTGTTCATGTTCAATGCCTTTCACTTAGTAATAGTGTTTTAAATGATCTCTTCAAATAAAAAGAACTTGACTTGGAGAAGCAGCCTTTAGCATTGCATAAATATGCCAAAACAGTGGCTCAGGACACTGAGGAATGCCCCACACAGGAGGACAGACATTCAAAGCATGACCAAAGCCTCTTGAGTTGTCTGTGGAAGCAAAATATGATTTACACCCTTATATGCTGAAACAGTACAGAATTATTTATAGTAAAATGAATGGGACATGAATTACATATGTGTTTTCATTATTGAATTCATGTCAAATCATTTTTATTAGCATATTCTCAGTTCTTTGCTATGTCTTTAAAACAGACCATCTGTAAACTACAGTGCGGTTTTAACATAGACTTTGTTATTTTAAAACTTCAAAAAGAGATATGGATAAAGCACAAAATATACCCAATCAACACACTTTAAAGGACCCATAATTTTTTTCCTTAGCATAAATAGATTCTTCTACAACTATGTGTGCTTCCTTCAAATTCAAGTACATCCTTTTGATGACAGCTGTCCCAAATGGGATTTTTTAGATCTTACAGCAAGCAAAAGTAATTGCTTTTTATATTTTTGGTAAGCCTTTCTGTTTAAACTCTTTTAGTTCATGTATGTGTTGACATTCACTGTTTTATTTTCAAATGTTCCTCAAGTTTCTCTCCTAGGTTTTTTATTATAATCTCTCTCCCTTAGCAATTCCATAACTTCTAGTAGCAGCCTATGTAGAAAATTGCTATATATTTATCTTAGATTTCTCTATTGATATCTACTCATAAATGGCTAGTAGATTTCTTCATATGGAGGACACCTCAAATTGAATATATCCCAAATTTCCACTAAAATATTTGTTAATATCTTTTAATATCTTTTACAGTTTTACTAATAATGAAATATATTTTCTATCCTCTGAGTATAGGCTATATTTTGAATGCTAATTCATCCTACCCTACCTATATCCACCCAATTCAATTAATTGTCAAGCCTTGTTGAGGCTTACCAGTCTTTTATCTTGTCTTCTGTTTTCTGTATCCACCGTTCTATTTTATGTTCCCATTATCATTTTCAAGGTTATATCAAACAACTTCTGACTGCCTCTCCCATCTTTAGTTCTCCACATTGCATAACATCTTTTTCATTTTTCCCTTTTTTGATGCCACTGCCTTTTTCCATGCCCAGTTTCTGCCCCCCTCCCTATTCAAGGGTTGGCAAGAGTGTCAAACTTCCTAACTTCCCATATTTTTTTTCTTTGAATTCTCATAGCTCTTAATTTGCACTTCTGATATGTTTGTTTTTTTCTATTAGTTTTTGTGTACATTTTTATTTTAATGTACAGTTTATGTGTATTGTCTGATTCTTTCACCATAGTGTCATTTTCCTGAAAGAAGTACTTATGTCTGGTTCATTTTGTATTCTTCATACATTTCATAAGTTTGACGGTGAACCATTGTATTTAGTGAGTAACTAAATCAATTCCATTCTTGATTATATATTATTTTTTGAATAAAATTTAGTTTATGACAATATATTGATATTATAGTTAATGGCTAATTCTAAAACATTATTATTTCCCCTATTTTCTTAAATTGTCAGTTTTGTTAAATTGAAAATGCTGTCTTTGATAGAATCCTCTGTAAATTCCAAATGATATGATTTAATTCTGAAGATACAGCTTAATATTTTTGCAATCAAATAAAATTTTATTCCCTTGTTCTTTGATGACTGTTGAGATGAGAACCTAAAGTATTTTCCTTTCTCTTTATACAAGAAGAATATATTTTGATCAGCAGCAGTGGTGTCTCTTTGAACAAACTGCCCAGAATTGCTTTACTTCATTTTAATAGCAACAAACATGAGGGTACAGTGCTAAAGACTGATTTAAGTTGAGTTCCCAAAGTACGCAGCCCTATGAATTCCTACTCATCAAGAAAATGAGTCATTCTCAAATTAGGAATAAGATGGAAAGGAAAGCAGAGTTCAAGTGGTATTAGATGTGAGGATGAGAGGGGTTTTAGGATGAGGAAATGAAGGAGTTCAAGTCCAGTGGTGTCATATGAAAGGGGAAGAATGAGAAGAGGCAGACTGGCAGCAGTGAGCATCAGATTCTCCACTTGGTGGTCACACTGCCCTTCCATCACCAGGCAGATCTGGTGCCCCCAGAAAGAGAAATTGTGTGGGTGAGTTTCCTCTCCTATTTGAGAAAAACAGAGTTACTGGAGTTAGTTTATAAACATGTGACCCCAAAAATGCCACATGTTGAAAAAGCTACTTGGTTGCCTTGGCTGGTGTAGCTCAGTGTATTGAGCACGGGCCTACGAACCAAAGGGTCACTGGTTTGATTCCCAGTCAGGGCACATGCCTGGGTTGCAGTCCAAGTCCCCAGTTGGGGACATGTGAGGAGCAACCACACCCTGATACTTCTCTCCCTCTCTTTATCCTTCCCTTTCCTTTTCTATAAATGAATAAATAAAATCTAAAAAAAAGGTATTTGTTTAATACCTTTACATCAATACAATTGCTGATAAAATATTATGAATCATAAGGAAATAGTCAAATGGGAGAGTACATATAAATATATTCTAGAGAATCCTGTACTTAGAGAATGAATTTATAAATTTTAAATATGTACATGCGATATTACTGGTTTATTTTCACCCAATTTTCCACTGTTCTTGGATTTTCTGTTAGAAGTGTCTTTAAAATATTTTTCTTAAGATGTGCCTATTTTTATAAGTCTTGCTTTGTCAGAAATTATGTTTTGTTGCTTTACAAGTCCATTGAAATATGTTCTTTTTGTTAATTTTACTCAATGCAATTCAAATATTTGCTGTTAGACAAACATCTAAAAAGGCTGATTAAAATTGTTCCAAAGACTTTTTGAATATAAAAGTTATTACAAAACAACTGTTCAGTAACTTAAGCATAAGTGGATTTGACATACAAATGTGATTTTCTTAAAACGTGGAAAAATACTTTCAACTTATTAGACGATATTTAACATACTGAAAGCACATTGTCTTCTCTCAGACAGCGTGAGCTGCTCTTAAACAGATGGCATTCTCTCCACTTACTTTTTTAAGTCTTTCCTACAGAAGTTTCAAGTTTCTCTTCAGGCATCGCCCCCAAATCTCCGCCCTGGGCCTGGGCCAGTGCACGCCTGCGCTTGGTGGGAACCTGGAAAACAAGGAGCCCTGCCCTGTGCCTCTGTGAAGAACCCAGGCCCTTACAAGCTGGATCCTTGGAGAGGAGCCTTGCTTTCTGTTCATGTGTGATCCCTTGTTGCATAAAGCTCCCTCCCTTTCTCCTTTTCCTCCATCTTGTTTTCCGTAAACCTCTTCTTTTGAATTGGTTTCACCTCCCTTGATTTTTATCTTCGGGGTGGGGAGGCAAGAACAGCTTCATCCTCAACTGTGACCACTCATATGAAGTCTAAGAATTGAGAGGTTCCAATCTCTTGGTTTTTTGGCTAAGATCAACTGTAAGGCCATTCTTATCAGTTTAATATCTGATAGCTCCTCTACCTGAGGACTGTATATATTATGTGGGGTTTTGGAGCAGGGATGTGGAACAGGAGCTTGCTCCATCCATTACACACATCAACCTGGTGTTCCAGTACTTCCTGGACAGTGCACCCCATAGAGGGGAAAGAAAAAAAAGAATCTGACAGATTCCAAAGTTACTAAATTATAGATAAATATTAAAGACACTGTTATGTGGGGTTTGAGTTCTTTTTTGTTTAAAAGAGATTTGCGTTAAAGAAAAGTTTAGAACCAGCTTTTGTCAGTGAACTGATAATTCATTCACCTGTCATGGTGATATCAGTTGGCTTTGTTTGAAGGGGATGGAGGATACCAGTATGATGAAAGCATAGGAGAAAAAAATATCTTGTTAAAACAACTTTTGCATTCACTGTCTTCAAAGTTTTTCTTAAAATAGATTTTCAAAAATTAAGCACAACATCAAAAATATGTAACCCACTTCATTATTACTTCTAATGTTTTAAAATCTCAAACAGAAATTATCTCATATCTTTTATGGAAAAAAATAGTTTCTGGCCATTTCTCAGGGTTGGTTCAAAAAACTCTAGATATTAGGAAAGATATAAAATCACTTAAACAAACTTGAACTGTGATAAACAAATGTCCATTAGCAAAAGAAAATAATAGATTGTAATTTATAAATTTTAAAAGAACACACATTAAAAGAAGGATGACTTACTTAAAATGATGTTATATAATTGTAACTCATAAAAGGTACTTTTTCTCAGTTTATGAAATTAACTCTCTATTCAACATCATTTATTTGGATGTTTGTGTTCTATTTCAAAGGGTAGGGTTTTTTTTAAAGAATTAAAGAAGGGATCTCACAACTTCAAGACAGATTGGCTTCAAATTGATCCTTGATAAAAAATAGCTACTGTGCTGAAATAGAAGTTTTAAAGAATATGTCAAAATAATTAAGGCAAGAAACAAAAACTTCTGAGAGTAGTGAACATTATAAATTTTGTCAACGTCCTGTCTCAGTCAGAAATGAGTGAAATGCTATCTTTTCATTTCAATCAGAGCCTCACCAGTAGAGACATCAGTCTTCGTGCTTTAGGATTTCTGTGTTTGGTGGATTGTTCCCACCAGTAAAGGGGCTGGAAGGTTCTGTCTCAGACTCCTGAAGAGAACATTCAGTCAAATTTTACTCAACGGGAATTGTTCTCTTGGTTTATTTTAAAAGTTGTGAAATATTTCATTCATTCAAAGAATATGTGCTATTTTCATGACTATAAAGCAAAGTAAAATTAATACCCATGAACCCCTAAGACTAAAGACTAAACTAAAGACTAGAATATTACCTGTAGGCACCATCTGTATAGCGGTCGGTCCCTTTGAATGCATCCCCTACATTTCTTTCTTTGACAACAGAAGTTATCCAAATCCTGTTTTGTGTTAGTTACTCCTGTATATGAGGATTAGACTTAATACTTATGCATTCTTTTATGCATATATTCACAAGTAAAGCATCATTTGTTTTTTCTTATTTTTGAGTTTTATAAAAATAGTGTCATTTCTAGAGCTTGAGTTTTTTACTAAAAATTTTATTTCTAGGATTTTGTTAGTGAGATCTCATATAGTTTTCAGTAATTTGTGTTTGTCACTATAGAGTGTTCTACTATGATATTTCACAATTTGCGTATTTTTTGTACTGGTCATGGTTTTTTCAGGAAAACAGAATCCACTCTCTATAATAGTGATAATCTGTAATTCAGGACTCACATGACTGTTGAAAGAGGTGGAGAAGGGACTTTGGGAAAGCAACCACCTGTGTGGGCAAGTGTAACTCTGAGCCTTATGGAGGGGTCTGTGGGGCTCCTGTACGCACAGTGGGAGGTAATGTAGAGGTCAGTAAAGCAGGCCAACCACCATTACTTGCCAAGAATAATGGACTACAATTGTCCACCTTCCAAATCTCATACAACTTTCAATTATCAACAAAATCCAAAACCCAAAAAACACACATTTAGAAGGGTACCTGGGAATTGTTTCTGAGCCACAAACAAGTGTTGGTGTGATATCCAGTGACAGCGCACCATTTTTACATGGATGAACATTTTCCACCAGTTATTTTTTGCTGTGCACGCATTGAGACTGAATATTCTTGTACCTGTGCTAACATTTCTCTAGAGAAAATACCTACATATGAGATCGCTAAAACATAGGTTTAATGCATTTTCAGATCTACAGACAGTGCCCAAGTGGCTGTATCTTTTTTGCTGTCCCCAGACAGAGTTTATGAATCTCCATTTGGTTTCTGTCTTCTTCATTTCGGCCATTGTAGTGTCTGTAAAATGATATCTCAGTGTGGTCTTAATTTGATTTTTGTTTAAATCCTAATCAGATTGAAACTCTTGTATTTTTCCTTTTGTCATTCTTTTCTTTCTTCAGTAACATATGTATGATTTTATTACTTTATGTTCTGTCTTTTCCTTATACCTGTCTACTTATTTTTGGAAAGTAATGCTAAATTAGTAACATGTAATGGAAATAGTCTACAAATATGTCTCATATTTTCACCTACTTTGTGGTGTACTTTAATGAACAGATATTCTTCATTTTAATTGAACTTTTATTATACATTTAGAATATTTTTGTCTTATTTTAGAACTCCTTGACATTATTTCTCTGTATTTCGATCTTAGAAACTGTGAAATTTTGCCTTCCACACCTAAGTTTATAATTCATCTATATATTTTCTGTTATGGTTTAGGAAATAATTTTATTTTCCTTATGATGGATAGCCAGTTATGTTATGTCTTTGGTAGTTCTGTCTCAGCATGTTCACAGTTTCCTATTATTGCTGTAACAGTGGCCACAAACTTAGTGGCTCAAAACACAACAAATGTATTCTTTTATAGTTACAGAGGTCAGAAGTCTGAAATGGTTATTATGGGCCACAGTCAAGGTTGGTAAGGCCCCATTCCTTCTGGAGGTTCCAGGGCAGAATCTGTTCCTTGGCTTTTTCAGCTACTAGAAGCTGCCCTTAGTCCAAACTCACGATTGTATCACCTCAACCTGAGACTCTCCTGCCTCCTTCCTTCCCTTCTGCGGAAATCGGGCACACTTGGTTAATCTGGGACGGCCTCTTCATGGCCAGGTTCCTAATTTAATCACTTTTGCAGAGTCCCTTTACAGGGTGACAGATTTCCAGGTCCTGGGGATTAGGGCATGTAAGGTTTCTGAAATTACTTAAAGCTTTTTACATACATACTTAGGTGAACTATATATGTATTTGTTTTTTGTTCCCTAACATTTATAACACTAATCTTATTCAGTGGTTTGAATTATCTGTGTTGAAGAGAAAATCAAGAATATGGATCTTTACTTTTTTTCTGTATCATTTTACTAATTAGTATACTATTCTTTGTGGTTTCCAGCAGAATCCTTCAATTGAATTAAAGGAGTTTTGTTTTTTTTCCACATGATCTTAGTTTTTATAATAATTGAATTTGAATCTTATCGAACTATTTTGCTGCTCAAATAAAGTGTTAACCTTTTTCCCATTAATTTATTAATAAGCAAATTACAATTCAGGTTTGTAAGTCTTAAACTACCTGTGTACCTATGATAAAGACAAGTCAAACATCATGTATGTTGCTTTCTATGCACAACAGACCTTAGTTATGCTACTATTTTGTTGAACTGCTTTTGTTTCACGAGCGGATTTGGTCTGTAAATTCTCTTCTCTGATTCGGTTTTGGTAACAAGGCTATCCTGGCCTACCGAATTGAGTTAGGGGCAATTTCCACTTTTATCTCTAGAATAGTCTGCATAGATTGGAATGATATATTTCCTAAAGGCCTAGTGAGATTACTTTTTACAACTGTCCTTATAAAATAAAAGAACATTTTATTATGATATGCAAGGTATGTCGAAAATGTATCCAGCCATGTAATATGAAAACTAGAGACATTTTTCAAAGAAGATACAAAATACATTAAACATTGTACATAGGACAATGACATCTCAGTCCCCTTCAAAGTAGGCACCTTGTGACCTCACACAGTTCTCCCAATCACCATCAGCTGTGCAGTAGTATTTTCCTGAATAAATACATCGATGGCCTGAAATCTCTTACCCTTCAAAGGTGATATTAGTTAGGAGAAAAGCCAGAAGTCCCAGGGTGCCAAATCTGGGCTGTAGTGGGGCTGAGTCGCCTGGGTGATTTGATGTTTCACCAAAAAACTGCATGAGACATGAGTCATGGGTAGGCATGTTATCATGATGAAGCTGCCAATCACCAGTTGCCCATAGCTACGGCCTTCTGAATCATCCAAATAGTTTCCACAGAGGAATGTTCAAGCTTAATGCAAAACTTAGGCAGATTCATTGCTCTACTCATTCAGTCATTTTCAATTTTATGGCCACACAGTACACACGCTCACTGAATGGCATCTACCATCCCCACTGATTAGGACAGTGAAGTCATCATTGTTCACGCATGTGCATTGCAGTCCACTCTTCTTGGCCGTCAGGTTACATAAATGTTGAGCCAAACCATTCTTATTATATTAACAATAGGTGGACTTTTTCTATATATACCTTGCATTAAAAATATTTATGTGTCTTCAACTTTCTATTTTATTTTTCTCCATTCTTATTTGACATATTATTTACATGCAGAGAAATGCACAGGTGTTAATTGTGGAGTTTGAGTTGTGATAAAGATATAATATACCTCAACACAATATGCAATAATTTCATCACTGCAGACATTTCCTTCCTGCCACTTTCCAGACAGTTCAACCTCAGCTTCTATTCTCAAAAGGCAACCACTCTTACAAATTCTAACACTGTATATTTCTCTGCCTCTAGAATTTTATATTAATGGAATCTAATATGAGGTACTCTTTCATGTCTGACTCTTTCTCTCTTTGAACATAATGTCTGTGAGGTATACTGACGCTTTTGTGTTGATTAGTGACTAATTCCTTTCTCTCTGTATATAAACTTGTTTATCTATTCTCCTTAGATGGGAACTGGTTTATTAGTTGAAAGGTAATTGTGAATAAATGCCACAAACATTCTTGTGCTTGTCATTTTGTGAACATACACTTTTCTTTTTCTTGGTTAAGTACTTATGTATAGCACTGCTGGGTCATAATGGAACTTTATGTTTAAATGAATGAATAACTACTAATTTTCTTTCCAAAGTCATTGTATCGTTTTAAACTTCCAACAGCAATTGCTCTAGCAAGTTCCACATTCTTATCAACATTTAGCCTTTTTCTAGTTCTAGCAAATCCGATGTGCATGCATGTGTTTAATTATCAACTTGATGGAGTCCTTTATAGGTTCTAGATATGGGTCATTTTTCAGAGGTTTGTAAAGGGAGTATTTTCTTCCAGTCTGTGACTTGTCTATTTAACTTTTTATGGTGTGTTCAGAACAGCAACATTTTAGTGAGTACTCTTTGCTTTCCACTTAAATAACCTTTGCCAGCTTGTTTGCAATGGTATTCTTGTGTGCTTTCTTCCTAGATTTTTTTTCTGTGTTTTTTCATTGTATTTTTTTCCATTACCATCTATTCCCCTTGCATGTCCTCTTCCCTGCAATCACCACACAGTGGTCCATGTCCAGGGTCATTTTTCCTTTTTGCTCAATCCCTCTGTACCCTAACCCCACCCCCAGCCCCACCCCCACCTCCAGAGCTGTCAGCTTGCTCTCTCTCTATGGGTCTGTCTCTATTTTGCTTGTTAGTTCAGTCTGTTCATTAGATTCCACATATAGGTGAGATCCTATGGAATTTGTCTTTCTCTGACTGGCTTACAGTTTTAGCTTTTATGTTTAGATCTATGATAGATTTCAAAATCAAGTTTACCTAAATGTGAAGTAAGGCATACATTATTTTTTGTTTTTGTTTTTTGCATAGGAATATCCAATTGTTCTAGGACCACTTGTTAAAAACACTTTACTTTTCAAATTTATTGTTTTGGCACTTTCACTGAAAATTAATTGAGCATTTAAGTGTGGTCTTTATGAACTTTATAGTGTTCCATTTATCTGTTTGTCTGTAGGTACACAATTCATACTCTAGTACAGTACTGAATAGATGTGGTGAAAGTGGAAATCCTTGTTTAAATCCTGAAATTAGGGGAAAAGCATTTAGTTTCTCACTATTAAGTATGGTATGTTGCTTACTGTAGGACCATGGATTTTCTAAGAAATGGAAACATTCTGATATGGAAAAACTTTATTTTATTTATCTTGGTCCTTCATGCCCCAGCATATTTTTGATGCATTCTAAGCCCAGTATATTTTTTATTCAGTTAATGATTATCTGAGTGATTTGGTTTGATAATGATTCTTTTAGTAGACAACAATATTCTCTGATCAGTGCTCTTAGTTTGCCTGTTCTTAACGATGATTAAGAATGAATAAAAAAGCTGGGCAGACGCCCCCACCCAGAATCTTCCACTCAGATAAGCGAATTTGCATATATGCTCTATCTGCAGTGTTTTACACTTCATGAGTCCACATTCTTTATTTGGTGATCCTAGACACAGCTCTTTAATGTACAAAGTGTAAGATGAAGAGAAATTGAATCTGTTTTTTTCCTCAATCATGAAATCTGTAAGAGAATATTTCAGGCACAGACAATGGTTAACAAACATGAATATTAAATCTTATTTAAAAATCAGTTTTAAATATTAACTTTTGCAGTTTTGAAAGTGCATAGATATGTTAAAATCATCTATGTCAAATTTGGTTAGAGAAAAATGGCTATAGAAACTTTATGAAGTATAGTGCTTCTCCCTATTTTCAAAAGATGATTCATTTATTTGTTCTATAAAGGGTACATTTAACATATTATTAGTCTTGGCGTCCTTTTTGGAAGGGACAGGCCCTTTCAGAAGTTCCCAGATTGGTTTCTGAAATAGTTTCTTGTGTGTGGGGTGTGTGGTGTGTTTATGCGTATGACATAACTCTCTTCTCCATGGTAAAGTTTGAAAAACCCATAACCCGTCAGTTATTCTTGGTGCACATGGTCATTCCTCTCTGCCTTAAAATCAACATTCTATTGATTTTGTTTCCTAGTTCAACTTTGTGGGGAAATTGCTGGGACCAAGAGGAAACTCCTTGAAGAGGCTACAGGAAGAAACGGGTGCCAAAATGTCTATCCTGGGCAAAGGATCGATGAGAGACAAAGCGAAGGTACTGAACTTTGGATTTGATATTTAACAAATATAGAAGGGTACCTCTCCCCATGGATGGCCAAATTTACAAGCACAGCTCAACTGTTCTCCCTTCATTTTCTCTGAGGTTTACCGGGTGCACTTTCATCTGTTGCACTTTCCAATGACTCCTCTATTTTCATAAAAATTAATAATTGGCCTTTTTTCCCAAACATGTAGTTCTGTATTTATAATCTTTTTAATCCTTGTTGTAGGTTGCAATCGAATGTTTTCACTTAAGTGCCTTCTGTAGGATGTTTCTATATATCTGTGTTTACCTTCTTCAATTTCCTGACGGGTCCCTGTTCTTTCTTCTACTGCATCCCCTCCTCACATCCATTTGATCTCCCTGCTCTATTGCACTTTGATCTTCCTGCCTGAAGCTATTTGAAACACTAATCTGCAAATCTAAGAGAGTTTTTGTTGCAGTGTTTCAGTGATATTAAACAACTCACCTGACCCCAAAAGAACAATAGGCTAAGAAATATATCAACATTGGTGTTTGAAATGATTTATCTCGCGTCTGAACTATATCATTTTTCCATTTCATAAAATGATAGCAATTCTCTCTGTGTTAGAATTCAACACTTTGGAAAATAAGTATTTCTAGAGATTCGTTCTTAAAGGATCTTTTAAAATTCATTGAGAAAGGGTAGATGAGTTATGGAAGTATTATTTGACTAGGCCATACTCTTCTGATTTGCTGTGTTACCACAGAAAATAAAATGTTAAAATATCTGGCCTGACCTGTGTGGCTCGGTTGGTTGGTCATGGTTCTGCAAAGTGAGAGGCAGCCATCATTCCCAGTCAGGGCGCAGACCTGGGCTGCCGCTGGGCCCAAGTGGGGCTCTGTGAGAGTCAGCCAGTCAATGTTTCTCTCTCAGGTTGATGTTTTGGTGTTTCTCTCCCTCTCTCCTCCCTCCCCTTCTCTCTAAAAGTCAATAAAGAAAGATTTTTTTAAATGTTCAAACATCTTTTTTATGACTGTGAAAATTACTTGGACAATAATTTGGAATTCTGTCTTCGGGCTATGAATGGAACATCTTAAACGAAGAAATGTATAGTGAGAAGTATCACAGACCTGGTGGGTGTTGCATACATAAAATATCTTACCTTAACTGTAATGAGTCTGTATGTGGAGTTTAAGGAAGACTCTCTATATGACTGCTGTTTTTAGACTGGATCAATACTCAATTCTAAATGGCAAAAGGAATGCTTCTTACTAGTCTTTTGAGTAACTTTTAGTTACTCTATACTGTGTATAATTTTAAAAGTAACTACACTCTTTTTAGATTGTCTATATATGCAGACATATTGAAATCATAATTTATATCTGCAGTTATGTATTCTTTAATGTTCTTTTTGCTGTATGTATTCTTCAGATATCTCACCGTCTTACAATATAAACTTCATGCTGTATGCTTTTAATCTTTTACATATTCTTTAAGATTTAGATCAGACATCATCTCCCCAGCAGGACTTCCCTGAACAACTATAATAGGCTTATTACTCTCTTGTTCAAGTCACATATTTTACTGAAATTTTCTGTTTATTTCGCTAAACTGTAAGTTTCCACAAGCCAGAGAAATGTGCTCTTCAGTTTTCCCTGTGCAAAGTCTTCATGTAGTTTCTCCCTATCTTTTAAAGCAGATGGGTGTGCATTACTTATGCCCATATATTTGGACATTTTTTCCTGTTTATAAAGTTTTAAATGGGATTATTTTTTTCACTCTGATCATGTTAGGTACTAGCATGAATATTTTAAAGTTTAACAAGAAACAAATTTGCTTCCATTAAGTTTCTGTTAGGTTTAATTAATGATATTATTTCTTACTTAAAATCCTGTTTCTCATTGATTATTTTTTGATTCATCATGTTTGGCTATGCTTTGAGTGTTTTGATTGTTATTTTATAAAATAAAAACATTTAATAATAACAATAGCAATAATCATAATGTATTAACTATAAAACACATGTTTTAGAACCTAGTAAGATCTTAACTACAGAGTATGTTGAACACACAGAGGATATAACAGTATAAGAATGGATATGGAAAGGTTTACCTTAGTAAATGCTTGATTACAATAAAAATTAATCCTTGGTAAACTATAGAGTACTATGCTGCTATTTGCTTTTCTGCAACATAACCTAAACATTCAGGAAGATTTTATATGATTTTATTTTTTCTTGCACAATTCTTCAGATTTTGCAGTGGAGGTATGTATGTGTATATGTATATATACAGCCACACAGGCATATATTTATGCATTCACTCAAGAAGTACTTACTAGACATGCTAGGTGTCATTCACACTTCTAGTGACAGGTATAAATATGACACACATGGTTTTCCTCTTGGAGAAACAGACAATAAATGAATAAACACATGCATTCAGGAACTGGTAATTTTTATGGATTTTTAAAAAAACAGAAGAAGGATAAGAGGTAAATGGTGGTGGGAACAATATTTTATTACAATGATCAAATTTGAATCTGGATAGTAAAAGGAACCAGCATAGAAAGATCAGAATCGAGAGAGAGAATTCCAAGTGTGATGACTCTAAGGCAGAATCTGTATTCTCATCTGTAACCATATCTACGCGTGTATAACTATGATGGCAGCCGTAGCCACATCTTTGTTTATAATGACCCTTATTCCCATTTAGCTACAACCTGATTTCTTTGCTCACCTTCATAGCAAAACTCACTCAAAATATTATTTGCAACTAGTTGCTGTCAACCATTCTTCAGTGTTCTTCTCCTTAGGCTTCACGACTGGCTCCTCTTCCTCTACTAGACCTGCAAGCCCAGGGCCTAGTACCATTATATTTATGTATGTGTGTACTTATAGGCATATGTATGTGTATGAATGAAATGCATATGTATTAGATATTTAATTACATATATGGTATTCATATATTTATCTATCTATAAAGCAAGTATAAGTACACACAGAGAGAGTGAGAACAAACCAAAATATTAAAGGAGATACATAGAAAGATTGAGAGAAATATCTTTGCCAACTTTTAGGGCTTCGATGAACACAATATGAGCCATGTAGTCTTAAGATTCAGAGATAGCTTTTTTTATTTGTTTCGTGTTTGTTCAAAAGCAAATCTCATTGAAAGAGGAAATGAAAAACAGCTTGTATGAAATTGAATGGTGCTTGGTAGCTCAAGCCCTACTAAAGTTGGTGTTTGTCTGAAGTTTATATCAGCAGGCACTGAGGAGCTCAACACACCCCTGCAAGTCTGTTTTTCGCCTTCTCTCCAACGAATACACACATATACACATAAACGAATGACTTACTGAAGCATACGAGGAGCTCCTTTTGCACCTGCAGGCGGAGCCTGGGCCAGCAGCCTGCCTGCAGTCCCATAGCCAGGTGCCCTTGCAGAAAAACTGGTTTAATAGCCTTCTTTGCAATTACTGGCCTATGTCACCTTTCTAGGAAATGGTGTAGATTGTTTTTCTGGGTGAGTATGCTGTTGGGGTGCTCCACAATATATGTCATAAACTTGATCTTTACCTTATGATGGAAGGAGATATTTGGATAGTTGTCTAAATCAGGACTAAATAACTGTGAAAAAAATTCTTACATGTTAGGGGGACCTCTCCAAACCCGAATTTATTTATAAAAAATCATGTATTTATGCTTACATGTTTAAACTTTAGTCAACTTCAAAGTACTCTCCATTTGATGCAGTACACCTACTGAGACATTTTTTCCACTACTTAAAACAGGCTAATAGCCTGTTATGCACTCATTGATTTTGATGCCTTTTAGTGTGTCTGCTATTCTTTGTTTCACCTCTTCTGCATTGGCAAAGCATTTCTGTTTGAGGACTTTTGTCATCCAGGGAAACAAAAGAAGTCACCTTGGGTGATATCCGGTGAATAGGGAGAGTGGGGTATGGGATAATGCTGTTTTTGCTGAAAATTTGCTGAAGACTCAGTAGAGTGTAAATAGGCACAGTCGTAAGTCACCCATCCTGAAATGAGCAAATGAATTGAAAAGAGTCTTCAAAAAAAAAATTTCACTGGGGCCAAACATAGCCTCTCACAACTTCTGCTGGTACATGGATGCAGATGGGTTCCTAGCACAGTCACCTGGTGAGGGAAGCCTGTACTACAAGGGGCCCACCCTCCAGAAGATATTTTCTTTTTTTGGCCCCCATCATATTTGCTATGTGTACCACTGTAGATTAAATATTATGCTGTATAGAAAATAAAAATTGGACATGACTCAAGCCCTCACAAAATTTAGACATCCTAATGTGTTTAAGACTTTGTTTAAAAAAAGATTAAAAAGCATCAATTACTTGAATTAGTAGGTAAAAGAATGATGAACTCATTTTGTTGTCCTTTCATAGGTCTAACAAGACCCTTTAATCCTTAGAAAATATGAAGTTTAAGATTTATTTTAAGATTGTTATAAAATTAACTGCATAATATAGAAAATAGTTCTAATGCTCTAGTGTAGTAAGATTATAACAAGTTTAATGTTTTTATTTGTTTCTTTGTTGTTGTTTTTTTATGGTGGTAAGTAAATATTCCTTTACATTTTGTTATATCTAGCCAATAACCCCAGATGCAATGAAAGAAAAAAACAAAAACAAACTAAAATGTAGTCATATCTAAGATAATACCAGGACCAAAATCATACCTTATATTCATGATTTCACCCCCACATTAGTCAGATGGCAGAATATGTGAACTCATATTCAACTGAAAACCATCTACCTTGAACAGATGCTAACTTTTTAACTGTGTTGATAAAAAAGTATTCTTAGAAAATCTGAAAGTAAAATATACAGTATGTTTGCTGTATTTGAAAATACCTGAGGAATTTAACTGGCAGTTCAGAAATTTCGTTAAAGTCTAAGTTCTTTGTGCACCATATGGCCAACTGGTTCTAAATAACCATACATCTGCCGGCTTCAGGAGCAGCGGCTTCTGGGGATTCTTCCGGGGTAACTTACTGTAGCTGCAGATAGCGTGTTGCTATTTTAAGTGGTGCTGATCACGAAGGTGATGAAGGAGAACGGAGGAACAGTGGTTCTGCAATCTTATCTTTGAAAAGAGTGAGGAAGAAACTTATTATTCTAAGAAAAAAGGTTAGAGATTATCAGACAAAGGCTGAACACACCCAGATAAGAGTGAGGAGATAGGGAAGCAGGAAAGCAGAGATCTTGCTTCCTTATCTATTGACCTTAAATGGAAATCACAATGGACCACGTTGCAAACAAAATTGTGTTTTGTAATGCAAGGTATTTTGGCACGTCTGTTAATAAGCTTGGTTGAAATTATAGCATGTGGTTTTAAAATGGGAGTTAAGTACATGTTAAAAGTAAAGCGCTGTTCCGTGGTGCTTATTTGAAAATGTGTGGTAATTCTCAAGGCAAGTCTTTCTCTCTTTGATGTGCTAATAATGTGCAGTTTCTGTTTTATAATATGTCATGTATTTGGTGATGGGAGCTATAGTAAATCCTTTCTGATTCCATGGCAAGACTGATTTTCATCAACAACAAAAATCAGTGAAAGTCTTCAAAGTAATGCTTCTGCCTGGTGGGCAAGGCGAGTGTGAACCCCACACCAAGTGCTGGGTTCTCATTTGGCTTCCGGGCTCTGCCTCACTTGAAGCACCCGGGTAGTCTCTCAAATCCTGAAGGGTGAAGCCACGCTCTCTGCTTGTCAGTCAGACTGGGACTGGCCACAGAAACTCTTGCTTCAACTTTTTAATATTCCCAGCAAAAAAGCAATTGGTAATCCCACAAAATCAAGAGCTTAGACACTCTGATTTTAATTTAGGCTGTGTCCCTGATAAACTACCCAGTAGGTTAACAACATTTCTTTCTCGATTTCCCCCTGCAGAAAAGAATGTCTAGCCCATCTTAACTTCCAAACAGAGACAAAGAAATAAGCATAATAGATTGCACAAGTAAACTTGAATTTGTGAAGAACAAGGAGTGTATCATAAATTACAGATAGATGGGGTTTTACTTTTTACTTATCCACTGCATTTTTCTGTTTTTTCTATCTGAAGTCTGAGAAATTACAGTCACATTAAAACATCCCACCTGAACAGTAGCACATGTTATTAGGGATGTTTTATTAGAAATATATATTTTGTGAGGATACAATGAAACCTGTGTTTCCATGGTGAACCAATACAAGACTATTTCAATATTTGGACTCCAAGTGACCAAACCATCAAAAGGGTTAAGTTTGAGCTGAAGAGTGAAATATTTTATGATATTAATGAGAAATAATATTTCACATTAGCATTTCAACTCTTTTATATATAGTCATTCACTCTAATGTGAATTTTACCTTAGACTAAAAAAAAAACCCCCAAACTAAAAGTCATAAATCTGCCCGTGCTCAATTCTTCATAAGTTGTTTTTTTTTTAAGATTTTATTTATTTATCCTAGAGGGGAAGGGAAGGAGAGAGAGAGAGAGAGAAATATCAATGTATGGTTGCCTCTCGTGTCCCCTGCTGGGAACTGGCCTGCAACCCAGGCATGTGCCCTGACTGGGAATCGAACCGCCATCGTGTGGTTCGCAGGCCTGCGCTCAATCCCCTGAGCTACACCAGCCAGGGCAATTCTTCATAAGTTTTAACAGTAGAGGATAAGATAGCAATATTTTACATATTGTGAATATTGTGAATATTGTGAATATTGTCAAAGTTATATATGATCTTAAATCATTAATTTCCTCTAGTCATATTTTATTCACAGCTAGACAAATCTATTTTAATTTTTTGTAATTAAGACCTGATGTTTGGCAACTTCCAAGGACCTATACACACAGGATCATATACCAAGATATACTATTTAATATTACTAGTACATAGTCTTTCCTCCATTGTCACCTGTCACTTGCTATAGGGACTGTACTCTTATTTCCCACGAGAAGTGAAAGAAGGGCGTCACAGAACTAGCTATCTCATATCATGTAGTAGGGAATTTTTATTTATTAAGCTATTAAAAATCCAATATATGAAGGGAGAAAATGTCTAAACATTTCTCATGCTTTAAAAATGTATTATTGTTCAGTTACAGTTGTATCACCTCTTCCCCCCTTTCTGTCCTCTACCCCGTCCTCCCTGGCTCACACAGTCAGTCCTCACCACTGCCGGTGCCCCTGTAAGTCAGAACTAATACTGAGATTTTTTTTTTTGCCATTGAGGAAGTCTATCTGGTTTTGTCCTGAGCTGTATTGTTGCCCCAAGATGTTATAAACGAAACTCAAATGAGAGATAACAAATGTAGAAAGAGACCAGATATGTCTTGGCAATATTTAAATTCTACATTCTGTATTAAACTGTATTAAACTGTAGCAGTTTGATAGATGGTTGCAAATTCTTTGACTTTCTTTTAAAGATTGATGAGTAGGGTCTAATTCTCTTCTCTTTAAATCTGGATAGTTTCAGTGACTTGTTTGTAACAGACTGCAGAGGAGCTGTTGCTTCATGATTTCTTTTTGTTGTTTAACAAATGAACTTATTTATTTATTTAATTAATTTTAATTTTTTTAAATTTATTTATCTTTAGAGGGGGAGGGAAGGAGAGCAGGAATGAAATATCAATGTATTGTTGCCTCTCGTGAGTCCCCTGCTGGGAACTGGCCTGCAACCGAGGCATGTGCCCTGACTGGGAATCGAACTGCAATCGCGTGGTTCGAAGGCCTACTCTCAGTTCACTGAGCTACACCAGCCAGGGCCTGAACTCATTTGTCTTCTAAGATTTTATTTATTTATTTTTAGAGAGCAGGAAAGGGGAGGGGAAAGAGTGGGAGAGAAACATCAGTGTGTGGTTGCCTCTCATGCACCCCGTACTAGGGACCTGGCCCACAACCCAGGCATGTGCCTTGCCTGGGAATTGAACCAGCAACTCTTTGGTTCACAAACTGGCACTCAATCTACAGAGCCACACCAGCCAGGGCTGATTTCTAAGCTTAGGTTGGAAAATACAGTGCTCCTTTTTTCTCATTTGTAAGAACACTATCTTTTTGGAGATGTAAGCTGCCTGGCAAGGACTCTGACAATCCTGAGGCTGTCCCTTGGGAGGAATTCAAAGTCATATAAGAGGCCTTGTATATGTACCACTGGGAAGTCCCAGTTGAGCCTAGCTTTTGAGTGATCCCAGTCCAGGCACTACACATGCAAGTGAAGAACTCTCCAGATGATATTAGCCTTTAGCCATTTGAGTGATCACCAACTGCTTGAGCTTTACTGTGTGCAGGGCCAAGCTCATGGAGCAAATAGAATTTATCCTCATTGTACTCTTTCTAAATTCCTTACCCCCAGAATTCACACACAGTGAATAATTATTTTAGGCAACTAATTTTGGCATGGTTAGTCATGCAATACTAGTTAATTGGAACACATTGTTACTACTTTATATGCATGATTATTTTTTTTGTTTTTTAATTTAATCTTTATTGTATTTTTCCCATTACCATTTAGTCCCCCTAGCAACCACCACACTGTTGTCCATGTCCAGGAGTCCTTTTTCTTTCTTCGCTCAAGCCTTCCACCCCCTCACCTCCCCGCTTCACTAGCTGTCATCCTGCTCTCCATACAACGATTCTCAACATGGTTAGCGATTTTCCAAAAACCAGATTCATTCTCTTGCATTTCTACTGCCCTCATCATGGCAGTTTCTACACGCTGATAATTCATGGGGTTTTGTGTGGATTTGTGTGTTTTATGCTTTATGTTATTGTTTTATTCCTTATAATATATTTTCAGTTTGTTTATGCCTGTTCTCAAATCAAATGATTGAAGCACTTGACAAAGTTCTGTTTCAGAGTTGCCAGTAAGAGAAAAAGCTTCTAAGGGGAGATTTGAAGATTTCTTCCTGATCGAGGTGCTTTATGCAACATGGACACCAAACATAGAGCATTCTAGTTAAAAAGTGTTAGGCTACTTACAAAAGCTGGTTTCAGGTCTTTGAACCTTTGAGTGCCTGGTTATGTCACATGACTCCAGGTTAATTGGACGTGTAATTCTAATTTCTATGTAAGGCTTCTTAAGTTTACTACAAGCTGAGAAAGAGCTCAGGCATTTTATCAGGGAGGCTAGATGCATCCCATAAGAGGAACTAAATTGCACCATATAGAAAGTACCAGACTTATAGTAAGTCAGTTTATTTTTCAGTCCCTTTTTTGATCAAGTTGTATGACTGAAGATTTGTCTTAGCCAAATCAAATAAAAATAAAAATAAAAACTGGCATTTTTGTGCAGAGAACATAAACTGAATTTGTTGCTTTATAAAGAGCAGGACAGGATGATAGCTAGTGGAGAGGGGGAGCTAGGGGTTGGAGGGACTGAGTACAAAGGTATAAGGACTCATGGGCATGGACCACAGTGTGCTGACTGCTGGGGGGAGGGGGATATAAGGGGACTAACAGGCAATGTAAAAAAATTATATTAAAGGTTAAATTTTAAAAAGTATATGACTATTTAACCACTATGCTCTAACCTGAAACCAATACAAAACTAATACAAAATAATGTTGAATGTAGCCATGACTGAAAAAAATGTAAAAATTAAAAAGAAAACAAACAGAAAAAATAAGTGATTTTTTAATATTTCTTTTTTAAAAAAGAAAATATTAAATATTTTAAAAATATTTTAAAATATATTAATATTTTAAAAATATTAAGAAAAATATTTTTTATAGATGGTAGAATTTAGCTGTGGGATTAAGTTATTTGATACATGACTATCAAGATTACCTGCAGTATCTGTACCCATTGTCATATTTAGTTTTTACCAGTTTCTTGTATTAGAACAGAACTTCTAAGCAGAATCCTAAGGTGATTCAATTTAGTGATATACATTGATCTATTGTTAGTAATATTTTATATTATTTAGTCCTGCATATATATTACATATTTAGTGACTTATCTCTCTTGCTACATATTTTGAAGAATATTAATAATATCTGCTTTGTAGTTTTACCTTGCATCGTATCTGTGCTTTGCTCAAATAAGCAGTAACCAAAGTGACTGACCCCTCTGAGTGTGTCTGCATTTAATAGAATTGGGTATTAGAAAGAAACATTTCCTAAATAGCTTTACTTTGCTAATTGTAAGACATAATACATTTTTAATTTTACAAGTGATTTTAATGCTAAGCCAAGTGAGAATGATTATCTTAAAAGTTAAATAATAAAAATATTTCATCTCTTAGAAAAGCCTTTGTTGAGGAAGCTGTTATTGTGTGCATGTTTTTAGAAAGATGCTGTTAAACGTTTGCTTTAAATTGTTGAAACTTGATTCCAATCTAAGCCATGTTCTTTGAAGAGAAACTTGGACGACTTGTAGTAGCACAGCTTGGGGAATTCGGGGAGACTAGAATTTAGGTAGTTAGAAGCATAATGGGCCCAGAGTGGGATTGCTAAAAAGAAAATCCTGCACTTAACTTAAGTGCACTATCAGCCCTAATTTGGATTCTGAATTTCATTAGTTGTAGTGATGTTTATTTGTCTTTGTGTTCTGTTTTCTCTTATTAGTTAATTCCACAAGTCATTTAAAAGTTGAATAGTGGTTTTCCCAGTCGTATGTATCTGAATCTTACCTTACCAATTTTCAGCCGGCATGCTACAAGAATTTTTAGAAACTGCAACACTTGACTATTTAGTCAGGGGCACTGACCTCTTTTCTCAGCCAACACAACAATAGCCATCTGTTGTGAATGAATCAAGATTATATCTACTTTGTTTTGTCAGATGGGAAAAAACTATAATGCACTTTCTGGAATGCCAAAAATTTTAGTAATTAGCTTATGTGTGTCGTGAGATGAAAAAGGTTTCGAGTCACTGCCTTAGCTGAGTTCAGTTGCACTGAATACCTGAAAATTTGTTTGAACTCTTGACAACCTTTAATAGAAAGTAGAGAGGTCTGTGTTCTGGCTATAGGTGATGATGCCGAACAAAATCCACAGAAAGACAAAGAAGTCACCAGCTCCTCAATCTAATGAAGAATAAATAACATTACTGAATTCATTGTTGCTTTCTGTGACTGTTGGTTCACAACAGTGAAGCCACAATGACTGAGGGAAATGAAATGCCCAGGATACAAATAAAATTTTCTATATGTTGCTGGGAACCAAATCAATTGCCCCACTTGACTTTTTACAGCCAGGACAATGTTTTTTACTCTTCCAGGGATGCTTTTGCAAGGCGTTCTCTCTGCACTGTGCCCGCCGACTGTCCAATGCTGCTTGTTAATGGCACTCAATTTGCCTGGGAGAAAGCATACCAAAGGTTAATAATACAAAAACAGTTTTATGTATTTTTATTGATATCTAAATATCAGAAATCCTGTAGACTTTATAGGTATATAATTATTAACATGTACAATTATAGCATTACTATGGGGTTAAAAAAAGGCAAACAAAGTATAGTCCTTGATTCAGAGAATTTGGAATGTCTCCAAATGCTTTCACATTCCCATTCCCATTCCTGAGCTCTATTTGCTGCTTCCTCTTTCTCAATAATAGGCTTACTGTTTTCTCTTCCTTTTGTAAGTTTTGCATGTTTAGAGAAATATTTTATTTCTATCATTTGGTACATTTAGGGAATATTTTTCCTAGTAGTTCAGTTTTTTTTCTGTTCCTCTTATCTACCTTTAAAATAATTTAAAGTAATTTAAAATCAGTATAATTTTCCAACATTTGTATACTGAATCACTCCCATTTCTATTTTATTGAGTATTACTGCAATGTGTGAGAGATTTATTTAGCAGTTCCACCATATTATACTTACTTAAATAAAACTCATCTATGTCAGTAGTCATCCTGATAAATCCAGGAACATAAACAATAAAGAATAAGATAGTAAGCAGTCTACTGAATAGACATATCCTACCTTGTCTTGAGTTAGTATGTTCAGAATTTCAGTTCTATATTTTTGGTTTAAAAGTTTCATTTGTACTTTCTTTAATGATAATAACAATAATCTAAAAGAAAGTGTGTGAAAAGTTTTGTAATAATAATTATTTTTCTTATGGAATATTTTTAAATTTGAACAAGGCAAGATTATTGTTGTGGTGTGTATGTTTTTCTTTTTTTGCAACTTTCTGGCTTTAACATAATAATCTGGGGCGCAATAATTAAACCTGAGCAATGCTTAATATTATGTGGATGCCTGTGTGGTTGATAATTTTTATTCCATTGATCAGAGGTATAATATGTTTCCAAGTCGTACACGCACACAGGCACATAATACATTGGCTTATATAATTTTGAAGTTGGCAGAGATGGTGAAGATATTAGTTTAATTCATTTATTTGCATAGCAAAATATGTTGTTTCCAAAGAGACAATAAGTTGCTTGTGAATCCTAGAAATTACCAAAAATAATTATTAGGTGTAGGAAAAAAACAAACATGAAACTACCTTCCTTTAGCAGATTATTATCAAGGAACCATAGCATTGGAAGAGATAGTCTACTATACTTTCTCTTTATGTTACTTGAACTATTGCCCCCAAAGTAAACAGGAAATGGATGCAGAGAAGTGCAGTAACCACGGTGACTCCAGCCCACCCTCTGGGGAAGCCTAGGGGCAGCAGGATTCCTCTGAGAAGTCTCCCTGTTTGTAGAGCCCCTTTCCTTTTCAGGAGGATAGAGTTTCTCTCACTTCTTCACCCCTATATAATTTTAGAGGTTACAAAATCGATCACAGTATTTTTCACCCCACATGTCATAAACTTTCTTATACATTATAAGCCAAAAATGTAATTTTATTATAGATATTTTCCCTCTAACCATTAGTTTTATTAAAACCATCAAGGACAGATTATTACTTGTTTTGCCTCACTAGTATTGGGAAATAGCATATATATAAATGAAAATCTAGCATTTTAAAGTATACAGGCATACATAGTTTTGTTTTTATTACCACTATTAAGATAAAGAATGCTTCTGTCACCCCAAAATTTCCTTTGGACTTCACTCTACCCTGGTTCCAATGACTATCGGTCTGCTGTCTGGTGCTACCATTTGGATTTTTTCTAGAGTTTTATAAAATTATATGCACAATGTAGACATATTGCTGAATTCCTTCAGGTACCATCTTTTTGAGGATTATCCATGGTGTGTGTGTGTGTGTGTGTGTGTGTGTGTGTGTGTGTGTGTCAGTAGTTCTGCTACATCAGTGAGAAGGTTTCCCTTGTGTAGCTCCCGCAGTTCGTTCCTCCGTTCTCCTTTAGGTGGTAATTGAGACGTTTGCAGTTTCACCCACCATGAGTAAGCTGCTGTGAAGCTTCATATATGTGTTTGTATGGATATATGATTTCACAGTAAATAATTTTGAAATGATTTATCAAAACTTAAAGCCCAGGGACATTTAGACCATCTTTTTCATTACTCTAATAAACACATGTATCACAGGAGTATGCATTTTTTAGAGAGTTAGAAAGAAGCACTCCTAATGCATTGGTTGTATATTTACTCTCTGACTTTTAGGATGGTTTATTAGACATTAGTAACGTTTATTAGTTCTATGAAAGACTCTTTCATCAGCTATTCATTTTTCATTCTGCAAATACTCATTTCTAAATCAAGTTTGGGGAGAATATTTTCCAGCACTGCTCTACATTAGGATACCAGAGTTTAGCAGCCAACTGGAGATTCGGATTCCCTAGTCAGAGAGATTAGATTTGTTAGATAAATGAAGCCATCTGCATCAATTTAAATAGTTCTACCAAATTGATTCATGAAATGTCTAATATTTCCATGTAATTGGCAGTGGCATTTTCAAAACGCTGTAACTGAGAAGAAAATTTAACCTTCTCTGAAGAATTGCATACTCTAGGGTTGATACTTTAGAAAATTATATTGTTCTAAGAGAATACTCACCGAAGAATTAGATCAGACTTTGAACAGATGCTGCAAGATCCCTGTTTTATTGCTGGGGCACTGGAGTGGTGATATTAAAAGTCTTCATCTCCTCCCTCGCATCTGACGTTAAAGCAGATTTTCTATTTCTCAGCTCTGACAGTTTAGAGGTGAATCTCTTGTGGCTGTTCTAAAGGAAAAAGAAATATTGCTTCCTCTTTACTTTTCTCCTTTACTGTAAAATTAAACTCAAGTCATTAAGTTCAACATATATGTTACTGTTGAGGCTGTAAAGAGTCTTTTCCTCTAATGGAAGGTGGGGGCTTTGTTTCAGATGATAGCACCTTTTCTCTTACTTAAGGAAATTTATTTCTTAGTAAAGGCTTTTATGTCTACCTATGCACATTCACTTAAAAATAAATAAAAATGCAAAATCTCTGTGTGATATTAATAGAGTTTTATCTATGTTATTATAATCCTTGAGTTTCATATAATTGCTTTACTAGGGGAAATCCTGGAAATTGGTTTATTATGAAAATCCAGAAATCTGTTAAAATGCCATGCTTACTTCCATTTTATCGTCGCTGCTTAGATTTCTGATCTTTTTCTCCTTTGTGCTGTATTAGTGGTACTGAGTGCAAATGAATCATTCAGCTATTTTATGTAATTAAAGGTAGGCATATATAGATAATTGGAGAATATTTGTCTTCCATGGGAGTTACAAATTAATTTCTAAACTTAGTTATGTTCCTCATAATTTCACTTATTCACAGATGTTGGACATTATAGAAGATGACAAGCATTGTTTATTCAGTTAGAAAATATTTGATACCTTTTATAAAACAGTTTCATAACTAGGATGTTATATAAATTGGGTATGTCATAAAAGTTATTTAAAGAGTTTCTTCAGTACTGTATATACATTATTTATATTGGGAAAAAAATCCTCTTCCCCAAATGTCAAGAAATACAAGACAGCTGGCTGTATTAATTTTGACAAATGAGTATTATTGTTATGTCTAATATTTTATCATGCATGTTACTAAAATTTAGGTGTGAATTAATTATATTTTAACATTACTAAAGTATGTGCTATCAAATATTATATCTGGATAATTAGTATATAGCATTTCTAATATATGAGATGGCTACTCATACATAGTAGAATTATACTTTAATTCATGGCCATGGTTAATTTTTTTGAGGATTGTGTAACTTTTTTGAGGATTTGGATTAAGGATATAATTTGCAGGATGACCTGTACATGAAAATGTTACCATTTTTATTGTTTGTCCAAATAATTGAAAAGAATTCTAGTTGTAGGTCAGAGGAAGTAACTTTAAGACTCAAGAGAAACATACAATATTATCCCTGCTCAGCTTTACTTACGTTGCGGACATACCTGCACACTGCCAGTACCCCACAGAGAGGGCCCTTGTGGGTAATCCCGTGTCAACAAGCCATTTTCCTATCTTATCAAACTGATTAGTTGACAGTGGAACATTGATTTATGTAAGCCGGGTATTTGTTAATGTCTTTAAGAAAGCAAGTTGCCGATGAATGTCACTGGTATGATATTACACATATATATCCTCATGCATAAAAACATGATCTCATTTTTTAAAAATATGGTAAATATGTATGATGGGAAGGCTCACTAAAGATGTATGGCAAATGTAAGCATATATGAAAATTAGTGGCTTTAGAGTAAATAAGGATTTTACTTTGTTTTTTTAATATAGATTTTAAATTGCATGACTACTCATATAAGAACCAGAAGAATATTACAATAGCTATATGTACACACAAAATGTCCATGTAAAACCAGTAGTTGGTTTTCAGGTTAACCAGCCCATCAACAGAAGGTCAGATCTGTCTACAGAGATGCAGATGACATGTTAATGTATTGTGTTCTCAAATATTGGCATTGAAATACTCTGTTCCAAAAAGCACTAATAATAATAGGCCTCACTCTTACCCAGATGTTGCCACATTGAGCTCAGTATTCTTTGAAAACTGTAGCTTTGTTCAGTGTTTAAAAAATAAAATATACATTGCATTTACATCCATATTTCTCTGATTACTTAATTTTAGATAGGTACTTATCAAATACAATTGTAACTGAAAAAACATCCTACATTTTCCCTGTGGTTTTATAAACTTTATAACATTCTTCAACACAGTGTCCCTACACAAACCAGTACCTTCCAGCATTGATCCCTCACTCCCTTCATATTGCAAGAAAACAAAGTATTCAGTGGGCTACTTTTTTCTGTAGTGAATAGTCATTGCTTAAGCTCCAGTGTATTAGATTGGATACCTGTGTATCTGGTATTCTGGACTATTCACTATTGTATTGTTATTTTTAAAAAATATTCACAGGAACAATTATAAAGGACACATGGACAAAAACTAAGGACGGGAATGGGAGGGAGGTACGGAATACTTTGGGGGTGGGCTGGGATAGGAATAAAAGAAAACTGTTCTTGAAAAATAATTAAGTAAAATATATATGTATATATTTAGTACTTTTGATATGAATGATTTTTCAAACATGTTGGTCATACAGCAGTTAATTTTTTTAAAAAGACAAAAATCCATACCAATTTATGCTTTAAATTCTCTTTTACATATGTGGATATGAAAGGAAAGAAGTGATATATGTAACAAGAAAATAAATTAAAATAGTACAAATAAGATTTTACAAGAATCAAAGATACTCATGAACAATCAATGTCTGTACCAAAACTAAGTGGTGGTTATCCTCCACAAATCCCAAAGTACTAGTTGGTAGAAATAAACCAATAAAAGCTACAAGGTGCGTATACTGTCATCATTTGTGGAGGAAAAGCAGAAAGAAAAAAGGCAGTATGGTGTCTGATGATACAAGAATAGGAAAATCCCCAGATAATATTTTGTCAGGTAAATTTAAGAACAGACACTAGAGGTGTTTTTATACCTCAGTTCATGGGCAAAGTCATTTCATTCACTTCAAGATTTGAAGATCCTAAAAATGTCTAGGTCCTATGAGTTCTTGAAATTCTAAGGTAGAGCCAAACAATGAGAGAAACTGTGGGGACAGCCTGAACTTAACAAAAGAGAAAAAGGGGGACAAAATAAATGGAATATTTATATTAATGGGCCATTGAGCAGAGAAGGCAGATGGAATGAGTTTCTGTATAGCAAGAGGCTATATTTTTATCTCTGTGAGTTCAAATGGAATGAGTTTATTGAGTTACCCCTAGAGCATATTCTATCATTTATATAATAAAAGAAGTATAAATATAAGTAAATGTAAGCTTTGTGCTTGAAACACTTTTTCCTAACAAAAGTTAGGAAATCTGTTTACTTCATGATTAGGTGTCTGTAGGTGTCAGAAAGTAACTTGAAATGGCTGTTCAAAGACAAGCCAGTCTGAGTATCCATGTGGACAGTAATTCTGGGGAGTTGAAATGCATCAAATGCTTTTCATTCCATGGCAGAAGCATACCACGCCTCCTATTAAAACTACTTGCTCAAAAGTTGAATCTGATTTCCATCAACCTTTTAGGTATAATTAAAATATATAGAAAGTACAGAACAGGGAAGAAGATGTAAAACAACACGGTCGTGATTGAATAAGAAAAACCAGCTTGTCACAGCACCACAGGGGAAAAAATGTCTTGGTGTCTTCTTGAAGAACAAGTATGATGAAATAAAAGAGTTTGAGGCCAACCAAGAGCTGAAAGAGACTTGTGAAACATTTGAACCAATCACAGTGCAAGCACCTAATTTAAATCCACACTCTAAGAAGTGTAAAAAATATATAATTTGATAAATAAATACTAACTTCGTGATTGTAATTGAAGTTTTATTGTTGCTTTTTATAAGTGGTAGTGGTATTGGGGTCATTTTTTTAAAGTCTCTGTCCTTTAGATACTGAAATAAAAATAAACATTTTAAGGAAAACAATGTAGATAGTCCAGAGAATAAATTTTTATTAAAATATAGTTGGCATAAAATATTATATTAGTTTCAGATGTACATCATAATGATTATATATATATAATCATATATATATATATATGTTGTGCTGTGATTACCACATTAAGTCTAGTAATCATCTGTCATCAATACAAAATTATCACACTTTTATTGGTTATATTTCCTCTCACCTTTTCTACTCATCTTTCAACTCCCCTAGCCTCTGGAAACCATTAATTTGTTCTTTATTTCTATGAGTCTCTTTTTGTTTTGTTTTGTGTGATTGCTTATTTTATTTATTTTTTTAAAAATCCCACATATAGCCCTGGCTGGTGTAGCTCAGTGGATTGAGTGCCGGCCTGCAAACCACACGATTGCAGTTCGATTCCCAGTCAGGGCACATGCCTGGGTTGCAGGCCAGTTCCCAGCAGGGGACTCACGAGAGGCAACCATACATTGATATTTCTCTCCTTCTCTTCTTCCCTTTCTCTCTAAAGATAAATAAATAAAATCTTTAAAAAAATTTTAAAAATCTCACGTATAAGTGAACTCATGCAGTATTTGTGTTTATCTGGCTTATTTAATTTAACATATTATACCCTAGGTCCATACATGTTGGTGCAAATGCCAAGATATCCTTTGTTTTTATTACTGAGTAATACTTCATAAAGAAGATGTGATTTGTATACACATCATCTTCTTTATTCATCATCTATTGATGAGCACCTATATTGTTTCCATACCTCAGCTATTGTAAATAATGCTGCAGTGAATATATCAGTGTAGATATCTTTTCAAATTAGTAGTTATGTTTTCCTGGGTTAAGTACCCAGAAGTGGGATTGCTAGGTCATGTGATAGTTCTATTTTTAATTGTTTTAAATACAAAAATAAGGTTACAAAGCAATTTTTAATTAAAAACAGTGATAACAAAATACTCCTCCCAGAGACAGAAAGACACCAATATCTTCAAAGTACTTTCATAGTATATTAAAAAGATAGTATGTACTATTTCATAGTATATTAGGAAGAGGAAGCTTATAAACAACTGAGAGTATTAAATGGAGAAAACAGTGATGGAAAGAGCATGCAAGGATGCTCTTCAATTAAAAGGATGTCTGAAACAGTAGAGTTTAAATGATCACTAGAATAGTATTTTAGAAGAATTTTGTGCCATTTCAGGCTGTTGACATGTGAAACTGGGATAAGGAGCCATCAAAATTAAATTCCAGTTTCATTAATTACATAAATTTCACAAAGCTGGCAAGTTTAGAGAGATTTGCTCATTATTCGAGTGATTTTCTTTTAATTTTTAGATATGGAAATGATTAATTATACATCATTGATATTTGTAAAATACACTTTTATTTTACACTTTGCTGTTGTTCTGGCTTTTTTTAACATGTAGACAAATGGAGAGAGATTTCTCTGAGTTACTTGCACTGCTTATGCATCCCACGTTTCTATTTGTTGTTTTATTGGTCCTCGTGAGGATTGTGATAAATACTTTTAATATACTTTAATGGGCTACTGTTAGAAGAAATTGTGCACTGCCACAATAGAGACAGCATTTATATTAAATTGCATTACAGGGCTACAATTAAATAGAATGATGAAAAAAATAAAAGCTCGAAGAAGCAATTCTTTAAAGCCTAGAGAAATTAGATTCCTTAATAAACAATTCAGGAAGATGATCAACCGAATTTCTATAACTAAACAAAATCATTCAGTCCATACAATCACTATTAAAAATTAATGATCTCTCTTTTAGAAAGATTGATATGTCTATATATTATTATATCTTGATAAATTGCTGTAGTAATATTTTTGCCTTCAACATGTATCTATGGTGAATCATTTTATTTTTAAAGTTATAACTTTAAATGAGTTAATATATAACAAAATTACAGTAATTTATGGTTTTCTTTAAAAATTTACTTAGAGGAATTTTCAGTCTGTGCTTCTCTACCTGCCATGTGCTTGAGTATGAATAGAAAAAGATGTTACAAAATGGCATATTTTTCAAAAATATGTTTAAGAATAGTATTAATAAATTGTTATTAATATTCATTTAGTTATTCTGCTTTTATCTCTACATTAAGATCTAGTTCCTTTGTGCATTAAAATCATGTCATTACTTATTTATTACAATAATATTCAGTGTAGATATACTGACCTTAAGTGTTATATAAGATGGTCAGTGAATGGAGTAGAAAGTAAATATTATAAATTATGTCCTTAATTTTTATGAGGATGATATTATTATTTACTAAGATAATATGTTAATTCAAATTCCATGCACATATAACACATTTATGTGTTTTCTTTTATAAGGAGCACATCTAACAATTTATATTGGTAGAGGCATATGATAAATAACCTTCAGAAATTAATGGTCTACTGCTTTGAAGATGCAAATAACTATATATATATATTCTAAAAAGTTATGGTATAGTTTTAAGCAACAGGGAAATATAAGGTGGTAAATCTTGTTCTTTGAGTTTTAGCAATATTTGTACTTTATATTAAAATTCTTTGCATGCTTCAGACATTTTAAGAATTATTTAGGTATACAAAAAGAGTTATATCAAATATTCTAAAATTTGTTATGATTATAGTCTTATTCTGACTTCACTCAAATTATAAACATGTTGCTGACTGAAATTCAGCTTCCAAGTGCTACAAAATGTTATGAAAACCATAAATTTATTCTTCCATGTTTTTTGTTGTTACTTTAGTGATAAATGTAGTATGATAAGTATATTTTGATAAATGTAGTTTTTCTGTGATCTCTAAAAATATATTTCCTTACTTAGCCATTTTAAAATAAATAATCACAAGATTAATAATTTTGAAGTATTAATTATTTTTAGAAATATTTTTAAAAATAAAGTGTCGTTTTGGGTCACACTTTAGCCCTTAAACAAGAAAGTATAAATTAAAAGCTGCAGTAATAACACAAAGAAGATAAATTTTGTCAAGGTGAAAAAGACAAAAGTGAAAAAAATTCTAATGAAGAATTACAACTAAAAGAAAGCAACATGTAAATATTAATATTATTGTCTTTAAAACATTTTTTATATAACCCACATAATTTGCCCAGAATTTCTTCACCTAATAAGAAGACCAATAACATGTAAACTTCTGGTTACCTAGAAACTGAAACACAGGAAGATAAACATACACTCTAGACTTATTATTGATGTATTTGGATTGGTAACTCAAATAGGGATGTAGCCTTTGGCAAACCTGAAGATGCTTTAGAATATGAAAAATTCCCACTCAGCTCATTATACATTTTTATTTCATGAGGAGAAACTTCTTTTTCAACCACAATAGGCTGTCTATTGCAAGGTAAAATCCTACCAATTTATTGAAAGCTTTTCTTTTTTAAAAAATATGTTTTATTGATTATACCATTACAGTTGTTGTTCTATTCCCCCCTTCATTCTCCTCCACCCTGCACACCCCCTCCCCCACTATTCCTCTCCTTTAGTTCATGACCACGTGTCTCAAGTTCGTTAGATTCTATATTTCCCCTACTATTCTTGCCCTCCCCACTATCTATTTTCTACCTAGTATCTATGCTACTTATTTTCTGTGCCTTCTCCCCACTTCTCCATCTCCCACTCTCCTGTTGCTAACCCTCCATGTGTTCTTCATTTCTATGGTTCTGCTCCTGATCTAGTTGTCCTCTAGGTTTGCTTTTGTTTTAGGTGTGGTTGTTGATAACTGTGAGTTTGCTGTCCTTTCACTGTTTATATTTTTCATCTTCTTTTTCCTAGATAATTCCCTTTAACATTTCATATAATAAGGGCTTGGTGATGATGAACTCCTTGAATTTGATCTTATCTGAGAAGCACTTTATCTGTCCTTCCATTCTAAATGAAAACTTTGCTGGATAAAGCAATCTTGGTTGGAGGTCTTTGGATTTCATGACTTGGAATACTTCTTTCCAGCCCCTTCTTGCCTGTAAGGTCTCTTTTCTAATACCCCTTTTTCACGGGTCTTTCTTCCTTCAAAAGAAGATTTTGGTGCTATTTCTCTTTAATTCATTTACAAGGTTTATTTTTTTCTATACATTCTAATTTTGTTTCTGTACCACCAATAGGACTAAAATAACTCTTGAAAGCATATGATGTGTTATATTAATCTATTTTAGAAATTCACTTGTTTATATCTATATTTTAATCTTCAAAGTGTTATAATGCATTTAGGATGACACCATTTTGGTGACATTAAAAACTGAATGTGCCTTTCGTTGGCAAGTAGATGATTGCTATTTGTCATGATAAATTATTCTGTCACAGACATACTAATTCAATATATTGAGACCCTTGTACATTCTATGTATACAGTGCAAATTATAAATTGTTCAGTGTTCTATTTTATTTTCCTACAAGTTATAGGATGCTATTATTCCTACAAGAATTATTCCTATAATTCCTAAATTATGACAAAAATTGCACTTCATAGCTCTTCCTATTCAAGTGTTTTCAAGGTGCATTATTTTTCTAATTAGATTATTTTAAGGTAGTTGGTAATATTGGGTGAATTGTATATTTTTGACTACTCTCTTCTCTTGAAGGTTCACATTCTCTTAACTTTGAAAAACAATTAAATCTCTTTAGAAATATCTTAGTCTAGTAAGTCAGTGAAAAAATATATGATGTAAGGTTTTTCTTTTAGAAAATGAAAAAACCCTTTTAATATTAATATGACTTTATTCATAAGTTCAAATTTGGCAATGCTATCAAAATATGTTTAATTTTCCTGGGCAAATTGGATGAGATAGATTTCACCTTAAGAATATGATTGAGAGTGGCCAGAAGACAACATACTCAAATGGTTGTGCTGATGAATATAAGCACTTCCAAATTAGACATGAAAATAAGCACTGGCCCAAGGGCTTCATTATATTCCATAAAAAAAGAGTAAATTTTAATAAGTTACCTGGACATAGCTTCTGATAGCTTAACCAAAAATAAATTATAAGTATAAAAGAAGATTTATGGAGGACAAAGATATGTGTGACCACTTAGACTTACTCAATGAACAGTCATTAATTTGACTTAAACACAAAAAGAATTGATCTTCATACTCAGAATTATTCAAATCTTTAGATTATGCTCTGCATTTTAATCAGCTCCTGTGTAAATGAACAGCTCTGTCTTTATTTTATGTGACAGTACACATACATAGTCAGTTACATTTATTTTTATTCATTAATTAATTTATTTTGCTGATGTTCTATTATAGCTGCCCCAATCTCCCCACTTTGCCCTCCCCTGCCCTACTGCACCCCCCATTCCCATAGTCAATCCCCACACTGTTGTCTTTGTCCATGGGTCATCTATACATGTCCCTTGACTATACCATTCCTCTTCTTTTCCCTCTTCTCCCTTTCCCCTCTCCCCTCTGGTCACTGTCAGTCTGTTCCTTCTTTCCATGCCTCTGGTTCTGTTTTGCTCATTTGTTCATTTTGTTCATTAGGATCCTGTTACAGGTGAGATCATATGGTACTTGTCTCTCACCACCTGGCTTATTTCACTTAACATAATGCTCTCTAGTTCCAACCATGCTGTAATAAAGGTAGGAGTTCCTTCTTTCTTTCTGCTACATAATATCCCATTATGTAAATGTACCACAGTTTTTTGGTCCACTCATTTTCTAGCACTTGGCTATTGTAAATAATTCTGCTGTGAACACAGAGGTGCATAGGCTTTTTTGAATTGGTGTTACAGGATTCTTAGGGTATAATCCCAGCAGTGGAATCACTGGATCAAAAGGCAATTCCATCTATAGTTTTTTGAGGAAATTCCATACTGTTTTCCAGAGTGTCTGCACCACCAGTCTGCATTCCCACCAACAGTGTTTGAGAGTGCCCTTTTCTCCACATCCTTGTCAATGCTTATTTGTTGATTTGTTCGTTAAAGTCTTTCTGACAGGTGTGAAGTGGTATCTCATTGTGGTTTTGATTTGCATCTCTCAAATGGCTAGTGAAGCTGAGCATCCTTTCCTATGTCTCTGGACTCTCTGTCTGTTCTCCTTGGAGAAGTGTCTGCTCAGGTCCTTAGCCCATTTTTTTAAATTGGATTGTATGCCTTCCTTTTGTTCTTTAGGAAGAACAACATCTGCATTCTTTATATATTTTGGAGATTAAACCCTTGTCTGAGATATCATGAGCAAATATGTTTTCTCATACGCTTGGTTCCCTTTTCATGTTGATATGTTCTTTAGCTGAGCAGAAGCTTTTTAGATTAATGTAGTCCCATTTGTGTATTTTTTTCCTTTATTTTTCTTCCTCTAGGACAGGGATGTCAAACTCATTTTCACTGGGGGCCACATCAGCTTTGTGGTTGCCTACAAAAGGCTGAACGTAATTTTAGAACTGTATAAACGTAACTATTCCTTAATAGTTAAGCGAGAG
The DNA here is from genome assembly GCF_014824575.4 of Sturnira hondurensis. Lineage (NCBI taxonomy): Eukaryota > Metazoa > Chordata > Mammalia > Chiroptera > Phyllostomidae > Sturnira > Sturnira hondurensis. Next base: position 2,069,573 of record NW_028081539.1, read on the forward strand.
CTTGGCACTGCCACTGAGTAGAAACAAAATGCTGGGCCAGATAAAACAAGGTGGAGGGACAGATTTGGCCCATGGGCCTTGTGTTTGCCACCTATACCTCTAGGGTATATTACCGTAGAGGTATAGTCGGTAATATTTATATGCACTACTGTACCATAACTAAAAAAGAGAATACATATATGTGAATAGATATAGTATATCATTCTTTCCCATAGTCTATTCACTCTTTCCCAATTTTTTATAGAATAGACAACCAGTAAGGATTTAGGAAGGTTGAGCATTAACAAGCCAATTGACCTAATTAACATATGTAGAAATTTTCCATCTCACCAACAGCAGAGTATACAGGGTCCCACACAAGTAACAGCTGCTTGAGTGTGGTTGGTAGGGTAATAATATGGGTGTAACAATTTATAGTTTTAATTTGAACGTTTCACCTAAAATGTCATATGTGTGCTTGAGGGTGATATTGTTATGTTACAGAATTACATGCTTATGATTTTGTAATTAAAAAAGGACATTATTTGTGGCAGACATACATCTTCTCACAAATTCAAAAGGTCATTTACCAAACAACAAGAACAACAAAAACCCACCATATTCTGGGATATAAAACAATTCTCAATAAGTTTATAAAGATTCAAATGTTAAAAGAATGTTAATTGACTTCACTGGAATAAGTTAGAAATCAGTAATAAAAAATCTCTTGGAAAAGCCCCAAATATGTGACAATTAAATAATATCTTTAAATAAGCCCTGAATTAAGGAAGGTGTAAAAGGATTTTTAAAAGTATAAGCTAAAGGAAAATAAAGACATAACATTTCAGCCCTGGCTGGTGTAGCTCAGTGGATTGGGCGTGGGCCTGTGAACCATATGATCGTGGTTCGATTCCCAGTCAGGGCACATGCCTGGGTTGCAGGCCAGTTCCCAGCAGGGGACTCACGAGAGGCAACCATACATTGATATTTCTCTCTTTCTCTCCTTCCCTTCCCCTCTAAAGATAAATAAATAAAATCTTAAAAAAAGAAAAGACATAACATTTCAGAATGTGACACTTGCCATCAAAAAATAGGTAGAAATTTATAGCACTAAACACATATTAGAAAAGAAATGTCAAATTAATTCAGCTTCCATTTAAAAATCTTGAATAATAAGAGCAAAATAAGTCAATCAAGGAGATAATAAGGATAAGGAAAATATTAATGAAATACAAGGTAGAAGAGCAATAGATAATTAAATGTTCTTTGAGAAAAATCAGGATAATTGATAAAGCTCTAGACAGACTACTCAGGAAAAAATGGGAAATAAATAAATTGTCAATGCCAAGTATGACAGAGATGACATTACTATGGATCTAAATATATTCAATATCAAGTGGATAATATAAAAATATTGTGAAAAGCTTTTAAAGAAATTCTATAAACTAGTATTGATATTAATAAAGTCACAAATTTGATGGCTTTGATGAAATAGGAGGAATTTTAAAGATACAAGCTACAAAAGTTTATTCAACAAGAATAGATGGCCTGATAGACCTTTATCAACAAAAGAATTTAGCTTTGTACTGAAGAGACTTTCCCCCAAACTGTGTTGAAATGGCTTCACTGGTGAATTCTACAATAAAATAAAATACTATAATACTAATTCTACAGAGAATCTACCAGAATATTGATGATGAGGGAATATTTTCCAGTTCATTGCATGAGGCCTGCATTACCCTGATACCAAAACTAGAGAAGGTCATTAATAAGATACATACAGAAAGAGAAAGAAAATGTCATCATCATCTCAATGGATACATTAAAAAAGCATTGGACAAAAATTTAACACCCATTTCTAATAAAAATGCTCACAATAAAGTTAGAATGGAAGCAAATATTTTCAAACTTAAAAAAAAAGGCATATGTGAAAAACCTGGAATTAGCATTTTATTTAATCCTGAGAGATTGAATACTTTCAAGTTTAGGAGCAGGATGGGGTGTCTGTTCTCACTATTCCTATTCAGTGTTGTGCAAGAAGTTTTAGCCAATGCAATAAGGCAAGTATTGGAATCAAAGGCATCACATTTGGAATGGAAGAAATCAAACTGTATTTATTCATGGATAATATAATGGGTTATTGTGAACATATATTGAAATGCTTAAAAAATCCACTGATACTAAAATGAGTTAGCAAGAATCCAAGATACATAGTATACAAAAGTCATTCTCTTTATTCTTGCAAAAATTTAGATAGTTAAATCAAGAAGTTACACTATCTACAATAGCATCACAAATGAGAAATACTTAGGACTAAATCTGACTAAAAATTTGAAAGAAGGAAGTCAAACTCTCCCAAGATACAAAGAAACTGATGGACACAGATTAAATAAATAGGAGAGGAATCAGTTATAAACTTAATTTGGGATTACTTAAAAACTTTCTTATTTTGAAAATATAAGAAATTATTTACTAATTTACTTATTAAATACTAGATATTAAAAGCCATGTTTGAAATTCATTCAAATGGTTATGTACTAATTTTTTTAATAATATAGTTTGTTAGGTTAACTGTTACCATATTTTGATACTATGTATAGTAGTTTTCTAATGTCAACTATGTATAGTTACTTCCTAAAATTGAAAAGAACTTTTATCTCTGACACTACTGCACTTTAAGGACATGGACACAATAAGCTAATTTATTTTATTTTATCTTTTGTAGCAGATTTCCTCCACTAATTAATTTTAAACAGAGAATAACAAATAATTCATTCTAATATAAATCACGTTATAGTCATTGAAGATTGATCCATAAGGGTATTTATTTTCATTTGTTGCAATTATAATGCTCTTAGTGGAAATGAGTGCTAAAATTTTAGAAAGATTAATTTTTAGGATTAATAAGTACTAGAATGAAATTGTGCCTTTCATAACTTGTAGTAAGAAATGAAGTGTTAATATCACATTTATAAGAAGCAAATTGATGTATTAAAAATAGCTGTGACTTTGCTCTCTGTAATTATATAACTCAAGCCAAATTAATGTTCTGAACATGCTTACACTTGGGAAGTAGTTGCTATTTTGCCACTTAATGCAGAAGAAAAAAAGTCATCATCTAAATGGTTATCCAGAATTGCTGTTCATTTAGAGCTCTTAAGCTCACGAACTTTGAACCCTTAACTGGCAAATTTCAATACTGATTTCCATGGATTTTCCTTTTAGTAAAATGAAAACAAAAATAATCCCATTTGGTAGTAGTTTTTCAATTTGTGACTCTTATGTTAATAGACATAGATATCCCTACCAGAGCATAACATTGTTGTGCATTTCTTTTTGAAATTTAACTTATTGAGGTGACATTGGTTAATAAAGTTGTATAGGTTTCAGGTATATAATTCTAAATATCATCTGTATATTGTATTTTATGTTCATTTCTTTAAATCAGGTCTCCTTTCATCACTATTTATCCCCCCATACCCTCATCTACCACTTGTACCCCCTTTCTCTCTGTACATTTTCTTTCTAAAGTTTCTTTTTCCGGAGATTTTGAAAAGTAGTTTAGAAACAAAAAATATGTAATTTTTCTGCCCTCAAATAATAGTCTTTTAATTTGTTTGAGTTTTGAGAATCAATGAAAGATAAAAAAATATTTTATTTCCGATTCACATTTTAACTATGAAATTTTGTCCTCATAGTTAGAATGTCTTCCTTTTGCCCTGGCTAGTGTAGCTCAGTGGATTGAGCACAGGCCTGTGAACCAGAGGATCTCGGTTCGATTCCCAGTCAGGGCACATGCCTGGGTTGCAGGCCAGTTCTCTGCAGGCCAGTTCCCTGCAGGCCAACTCCCAGCAGGGGACGCACAAAAGGCAACCATACACTGATGTTTCTCTCCCTCTCCCCTTCCTCTCTAAAGGTAAATAAATAAATAAAATCTTAAAAAAAAAAGAATGTCTTCCTTTTACTCTCCCTTTCACATAATTTCATCATGTTTTGGTAGCAAGTCTGATTATTTTACTTTATAATCTAATTGACTGCTGTGTAACGCAGGTTTTACCTTCCTTTAAGCATTCCAGAGTGCTAGTGAAAATCACCACTGTCACGTGACTACAGGCCCAACTTCTTATAGACCAGGCCTGCTCTAGCAACTGAAAGATGTGAGAGAGGGAACAGGGTCTATATTGTTGGCTCTGATTTTTTGGTTATTTTGATCCACTTGCTTTTACCTTATAAAATAGAAACCAGCAATGGAGAGTGAGAAGAGATTAGAAAATGACAATCACTTGCTAGAAAAAAAAAATAACATTAAAAATAGATAAATTGGTTTCATCAACATATAATTGTTTTCACTTCATTGTTTTGCTGTGATTTGTTAGGTAAATCTTATTTGGACATATTTTTTAATGTGGTAAAATTTGAGTAAGAGAAACAAAGGCTATACTTTGACTTCATGTAATGTTGGGTGGGAGACACTGCCTCAGTAGTGGGACATTATGACAAAGCTGACACTTAGTGTGAACACATTCGTGGACACTTATGGCCAGCATCTCTGGCTTGCTCAGTGTCTGGGAACATATGGTCAGTACAAATCACTGATGATTATCCATGCTCTACTAGACCTTAAGTATGTTAAATGTCACCTTTGATCAGGTATTTCCTGTTCAATATATATATGTGTACATATATTCATATATGTACTTATATAATGTAATATATACATACTATAATTATATGTATGTGTTTTTTATCTTCTTATCCAAATATTTTATTAGTCCTTTGCCAATGCCATCAGTTATCAAGTATTTTCTGAACACTTATTATATAGTTGATAATATGTTCAATGCTTTTGTATTTCCTCTAGTATGACCAGGACTAAATTTGTGCCCTGGAGCATGGGCTCAAATAATTGAGCTTTCCAAATTATTACCAGAAATTATTGATGTGATAAAACTTTTTTAAATGATCAGATTTGATTACCCTACATCATTCCACCATTAGCTATATCTCTGGTTGAATGCTGAAATTCCCAAGTATAAGCTGGAAGAACCACTGGAACCTAAAAATATCTGTTAGGGTGCAACAGTGGAGGGAAAAGAAAGTATTTTTTCAAGTAAGACTCCTTAGTTTTCACTCTTTGTGTTCTCTCTTTCTGGATTGGTTATTTAGATTAAATGAGTGATTTAAAAAAATATGCTTTAGACTATAAACCTGGGTGAGGAAAGACCAACCTGAGGGAGTTCAGAAGAAAGGGTAATGACTTTAAGTGTGAAGACACCATTCATCTTTGCTGGCACTGGAGTCAATATTGAAAGTACCAGAGCAAGAATAAAAAAATCCTCAAACAATTTTGCCCTTGTGATTCAAGAAGAAATGCTAATTCCCTAAGAGAAATTCAGAAATGCCTACCAAATCTGTCTAATTTTCTGCTCTGTGGATAATAGTCTTGGCTGTCATCAGTAGGACTGGAACATGTAAAGGCTTTTCCTATGGTTTCAAACACTTTATATCTTGATGAAACTGCTGGGGATTTTTGCTGTGTGTGGGCTCTACTTTGAATTTCTGAGTACCTGATCATGAAACTGGAGGCGGAATAGGTGAGTGGGAACACAAAGCTTTTCAGAGTTTGGTCTGGAGTTCTGGAAATTGTCATTGAGCTAGAAGGAGGATCGCAGGACCTTGGGATGGAAGGCTGATTATGAACTAAACCGTTCTGATAAGACATTTTTACTAGAAGTTCAAGTGTATAGTAAACGGAGTAAGGTCAGAGTGGTAGAGTGAGAAAACACTACAGCAGACATAATCCTACAGTCTGTCCCCACCACTTCTTCTTTCCATCTTGCAAAGATAAGTAAACCAAGATGTGGGTTATAAGAGGATAGGCACCCACTATTTCAAGCTATGTGAACTTAAACTAAATTTTTACAAAAAATTAAAAGTCAAATTGCATAAATAGGAAATTCTTCTAATTCTGTAATGTTGTCATGGATATGCTGCATGTACACTAGTTTATAATTTAGCAGCTTTAAATGTCACTGAATTCATAACATAATAATAATTTCATTATTTAAGTTTGAAAAATATAAAAGAACCGGAAGAGAATTACATTTTAAAATGTGGCCCTCATTGTGTTAGTGTCAAATATGTGTAACCCCAAGTTCATATTTCGTGGTGATAGTTTAGCATTGTAAATGTCTCTTGCATTCCCAGAAAACTGTCCAAGTGGTTTTTTCCCCAAACAGAAAGCCCACAGTAAGAAAACTGAGACTGGGAAGCTAAAGAATAGATTTGTAAATGTATCTTTGTGCATGATTAAGAATATTCCCTAATGAAACCAGATTCTTAATGTTTTCTTATATAAAATAACTTAATAATTCATGAAATAATATGACAGTTTTATGATCATCTATCAAAAATAATTGCATTCAAATGAAAATGTTTCATGAATCATCTGACTAGACAGAAGTAAAATCTAAGATTTTTTTAGGTCAGAAAAAAAGTAATTTTAGAATCCAAATTCAGTGTTAAATATTAGTTAAGAATGAGAGATTATTTAGTTCATCTTGGTTATGCTACTCAAATTAGCTAGATTTCATGTTACTAAAATTATAATTTTAGATATTTCATTACTGTATGAATTAAATTATCTTTTTTTTCTGTTATACTCTATTAGCCAATAATAGTCTAAAATGTTCAAAAGGAAACAGACGCAGCAACTTATCTCTAGACTTCCAGATAACTTAACTGTCATTTAATTATTCACAAAACAATTTTAAACTTTCATTTTGACAAATTGTAGGACTCCCTCAATAAAACTGAAACCCCAATTAAAATATTAAATACAAAAGTCAAGCCAGAAAGAGAACCCCTTTCTGTCCATGGAAAAACATGAAGAAAGATCTTTCAGTACATTTATTTCTTATTTACAAGAAATGATAAGGAAGAAAGTATAGTTGATTCTTATTAAACATTTAAAACTAATATATTGAAGAGTGAGAAAAAATGTACAAAACTCCATGATATAAAGATACCACCGAGAGAGCAGGAAGATGGCGGTGGAGTAGGACAAAGGATTTGGCTTCCCTCCATGCACCGGAGAAAGACCAGGCTGATCTGCAGAGGAGTGCAGCAGATGCCCAACAGGGACCCAGCATATAAGAAGGCAGGACTCCAGAAAGTGTAGTGGACACCGAATGAACAGAGGTTGAGGAGAGGAGATGACTGCGGATCAACAAGGTACGAGGGAGCAGCACAGAGGTGGGGGCAGGCCTTCCACCAGGCCGCACCAGGGCCGTGGCTGGCTGCCCCGGTCTCTGAGAGCCGAGGGTGGGCAACAACCCTGGAAGAGAACTAGTCACCGGCACCCCCTGTATCTGGCAGGGCGCAGAATGGAAAACACCAGGAGAGATAGGTTTGCCTGTAGTGGCAGAGAGAGGAGTGGGCATTGGGAAGCAAACCAGAGAGCTCTGATAACCCGTGGAATCAGGCTGTGGTTGCTGGCTTGGGAAAACTGAGAGTCACCCGTGCGTTCCTGGTGGCACGGGGTCTGCGCTGGCTATCGAACAGTCTTGGGGAGTCTCAGGCTGCTGGCAGGGCCCCTGGACGAGCGCCAGTCGCCAGCTCCATCCCTACTCAGCCGGTGCAGACTGGGAAGCACTGGGAGTCAGGCTGTGACTGTCGGTTTGGGAGAATTGTGAGTTGCCCTGTGTCTTCAGCCACAGCACAGGGAAAGGTCCGCCCCGAAGTCTGCGAGACCAGGAAAACCTGGCTGGGAGTGAGCACCCTCACGCCAGACCATGGCTGGGAAGCCTGGGGAAAAACCTGCCCTCAGTGGGGTGCAGGAGAGCGGCGCCAGTCTGGATCCTGGGAGGGCACTGGCGGGACCAGTTGAGCTCACCAAGGCACGAGAAAGGCCACACTAACAGCCCCTCAGGCTGCTGCAGCTAGTGAGATGAGAAGAAAAGGTTTGACCAGCTGGTAACCAACAAGAGGAGTAGGTGGAAGCAGAGAACACCAAGATACCTACAGGAGACTGCACCACTGATTTTCACAGGCATCCTACCACAGAAGTTCACACCATAAACCCAGGGAACCAGAACAGATCAATTTAAGAAGCTGAGGGCAACAAGAAGAGCATCACAAACAATAGGAAGACAAAGAAACAATCCCCAAATGAAAGAAAAGGAGGAAGTCTCAGAAAGAATGTTAGATGAAATAGAGGCAAATCAACTATCAGATATGGAATTCAAAGCACTGGTTATCAGGAAATTCAAAGAGCTTACGACGAGCTACCAGAAACTAGAGGGGAGCTACAATGAACTCTCTGCAAACTACACCAACATGAAAAAGGAAATAGAAACCATCAGTAAAGGCCAAGAGGAAATGAAGAATACAATTTCTGAACTGAAGAACACTGTAGAAGGTATGAAGAATAGAATTGATATGGTGGAAGATCGCATAAGTGAGATTGAAGACAGGATAGAAAGAATCTCCCAGATGGACCAAATAATGGAAAAGAGGCTCAGAAAATATGAGAGTTTAAGAGAAATGCAAGACAATATGAAACGTAATAATATCCGAATAATAGGAATACCAGAAGGAGAAGAAGAAGAAGAAGGAATAGAAAACCTACTTGAAAGAGTAATAAAGGAAAATTTTCCTAAGTTGAGGAGAGATTAAGTCACACGAATCCAGGAATCACAGAGAGTCCCATTCAAGAGGAACCCAAAGAGACCCACTTCAAGACACATCATCATTAAACTGGCAAAACTCCAAGACAAAGAGAGAATCCTAAAGGCAGCAAGGGAGAAAAAGGAAGTAACATACAAGGGGGCCCAAATAAGTTTGGCTACTGACTTCTCAATGGAAACATTCCAAGCAAGAAGAAAATGGTAGGAAATATTCCAAGTGATGAGAACCAGAGGCCTACAACCAAGACTACTTTACCCAGCAAGGCTCTCAATCAAGATAGAAAGCCAAATAAAGAGCTTCCAAGACAAAAGAAGTCTAAAAGAATATGCCTTCACCAAACCAGCTCTACAAGAATTACTAAAAGGGCTGCTTTAAGGAAAGAAAGGAAAAGAGAGAGACGGAGAGGAACACAGGTACGCAAATGGCAATGAATAAGTAAGTACCTTTCAATAATAACCTTAAACATAAATGGATTAAATGCACCAATTCAAAGACATAGAACAGCTGAATGGATAAGAAAGCATGACCCACACATATGTTGCCTACAAGAGACCCCACCTCAGGTCAAAAGACCATCACAGACTAAAAGTGAAAGGATTGAAACAAATTTTCCAAGCAAATGGACAAGAAAAAAAAGCCGGCGTAGCAATTCTCATATCAGACAAAATAAACTTCAAAAAAAGGGCCATAAAGAGAGACCCAGAAGGTCACTTCATAATACTCAAGGGAAGAATCCACCAAGAAGACATTAACATCATAAATATATATGCACCCAACACAGAAGCACCCAAATATATAAAGAAAATCCTAGAGGACCTCAAGAAAGATATTGACAGCAACACAATTATAGTAGGGGATTTTACCACCCCACTGTCAAAAATGGACAGATCTTCCAAACAAAATATCAACAAAGATATTGCAGCATTAAACGGCACCCTAGATGGACCTAATTGATATATATATATAGAGCCCTCCATCCCAAAGAAGCTAAATACACATTCTTTTCAAGTGCACATGGAACATTTTCAAAGATAGACCACATGATAGGACACAAAACGAGTCTCAACAATTTCAGGAAAATAGAAATCATACCAAGAATTTTCCCTGATACAAGGGACTGAAATTGGAAACCAACCCCACAGGAAAAAACCCCAAACACCCAAAAGCATGGAGACTAAATGATATGCTATTAAACAATGAATGGGTCAAGATTGAAATTAGGGAAGAAATTAAAAAGTTTCTGGAAACAAATGAAAATGAACTCACAATAACCCAAAACTTATGGGACACAGTGTAGGCAGTCCTGAGAGGGAAGTTCATAGCAATACAGGCCTACCTAAAGAAGATAGAAACATTTCAAACAAACCACCTAACCCGATACCTCCAAGAACTTGAGGAACAACAACAAAGAAAGCCCAGAGCAAGTAGAAGGAAGGAAATAACCAAGATCAGAGCAGAACTAAATGACATAGAGACTAAAAGCAAAATTCTAAGGATCAGTGAATCTAGGAGTTGGTTTTTTGAAAAGATAAACAAAATAGACAAACCTTTAAGTAGGCTTATTAAGAAAAGAAGAGGACCCAAATAAACACAATCAGAAATGAAAGAGGAGAGATTACAACTGATACCACAGAAATAGAAGGGATTGTAAGAAATTACTGTGCGGAACTGTATGCCAAGAAATTTGAAAACCTAGGTGAAATGAACAAATTTGTAGAAAAATATAATCTTCCAAAACTCAATGAAAAAGAAGCAGAAAACCTGAACAGGCCAATAACAGCAGACAAAATTGAAGCAGTAATCAAAAAACTCCCATCACACAAAAGCCCTGGAACAGATGGTTTCACAGGAGAATTCTACAAAGCATTTAAGGAAGAGCTAATGCCTATTCTTCACAGACTATTCCAAAAAATCCAAAAGGAGAGCAAACTCCCCAACTCTTTTTATGAAGCCAGCATCATCCTAATTCCAAAGCCAGATAGAGACACAACAAAGAAAGAAAACTTCAGGACAATATTGCCGATGAACATAGATGCTAAAATCCTCAATAAAATATTGGCAAATCGCATCCGACGATACATCAAAAAGATCATACACCACAACCAAGTGGGATTCATTCCAGGGATGCAAGGATGGTTCAATATTCATAAATCAATAAATGTAATACATCACATAAACAAAAGCAAAGACAAAAACCACATGATCATATCAATAGATTGGGAAAAAGCTTTTGATAAGGTACAACACCCATTTATGATAAAGGCACTCAGCAAAGTGGGAATAGAGGGAGCATTCCTCAATATAATAAAGGTCATATATGAAAGACCTACAGCCACCATCACACTCAATGGGCAAAAACTAAAATCTTTTCCACTAAGATCAAGAATAAGACAAGGTTGCCCATTTTCACCACTTCTATTCAATATAGTAGTAGAAGTTCTAGCCACAGTGATCAGACAAGAAAAGGAAATAAAAGGCATCCAAATCGGAAAGGAGGAAACAAAACTGTCATTGTTTGCATATTTCATTATAGTGTACATGGAAAAGCCCATAGCTTCTAGGTAAAAACTGCTCAAACTAATAAATGAATTTGGTAAAATAGCAGGGTACAAAGTCAATATCCAGAAATCAAAGGCATTTTTGTATACCAACAATGAAACAGCAGAAGCAGAAATCAGGGAAAAAATCTCATTTGATATAGCAAAAATGAAAATAAAATATCTGAGAATAAACCTAACCAAGGAGGTTAAAGACCTATATGCAGAAAACTACACAACACTGAAGGAAGAAATCAAGGAAGACACATACGAATTGAAACATATACCATGCTCATGGACTGGAGGAATTAACATCATCAAAATATTCATACTGCCCAAAGAAATTTACAGATTAAATGCAATACCTATTAAAGTAACAATGGCATATTTCACAGACATAGAACAAACACTTCAAAAATTTATATGGAACCATAAAAGACCCCGAATAGCAGCCGCAATTTTGAGAAAGAAGAACAAAGTAGGAGGGATCACAATACCTTACATCAAACTGTATTACAAGGCCACTGTAATCAAAACAGCCTGGTACTGGCATAAAAACAGGCACATAGACCAATGGAATAGAACAGAGAGCCCAGAAATAAACCCAAAGTTCTACAGTCCATTAATATTCGACAACGGGGTCAATAACATAAAATGGAGTAAAGATAGCCTCTTCAACAAATGGTGTTGGGAGAACTGGACAGCTACATGCAAAAAAATGACACTCGAGCACCAACTTACACCATACACCAAAATAAATTCAAGGTGGATAAAAGACTTAAATATAAACCGTGAATCCATTAAAGCCCTGGAGGAGGACATTGGCAAGAAAATCTCAGATATTCCACGCAGCAAGATTTTTACTGATACTTCCCCAGAGCAAGGGACATAAAGGAAAGAATAAACAAATGGGATCTCATCAAAATTAAAAGCTTCTGCATGGCTAAGGAAAACCGTATCAAGATTAAAAGAGAACCATCTGTTTGGGAAAACATATTTGCCAAAGATACTTCAGACAAAGGTTTAATCTCCAAAATATACAAAGAACTCACTCGACTCCACTCAAAGAAGACAAGCAACCCAATTAAAAAATGGGCAAAGGACTTGAACAGACATTTCTCCAAGGAGGACATACAGAGGATCCAGAGACACATGAAAAGATGCTCGATATCAGTAGCTATCAGAGAGATGCAAATTAAAACCACAATGAGATACCACTTTACACTAGTTAGAATGGCTATCATAAACAAAGAAACAAACAATAAGTGCTCAAGATGTTTTGGGAAAAGGGGACCCTAGTTCACTGTTGGTTTGATTGCAGACTGGTACAACCACTATGGAAAAGAGTATGGAACTTTCTAAGAAAACTAAAAATGAACGTGCCTTTTGACCCAGCAATTCCACTATTAGGAGTATATCCTAAGACCCCTGAAACACCAATCCAAAAGAACCTATGCTCCCCGATGTTCATAGCAGTACAATTTATGATAGCCAAGAGTTGGAAGCAGCCTAGATGCACATCGGTAAATGACTGGATCAAAAAGCTATGGTACATTTTACACAATGGAATTCTATGCTGCAGAAAGGAAGAAGGAGCTCCTACCTTTTACAACATCATGGATGGCACTGGAGAGCATTATGTTGAATGAAATAAGCCAGATGGTGAAAGACAAATACCATATGATCTTACCCTTTACAGGAATCTAAACAACAAAACAAACAAGTAAGCAAAATATGACCAATGACACTTAAATACGGAACAGGCTGACAAGGTCCAGAGAGGAGAGGGGAAAGAATCATAGGGAAAAAGGGGAGGGACTCATATGAATAAGTATAAAAGACACATGGACAATAATTAAGGTGGGGGGGCAGAAACCGGAGGGAGGTGGGGAGCACTGGATGGCGACAGGGCAGGGAATATAAAACAGACAACTGTACTTGAATAAGAATTAAATAAAAAAATAAATAAAGATACCACCTAAAAATTATAAGGAGGAATAAATAATACTTTTATATTGTTATACATTTTTAACAAACATACCCAACATGTATTTAATTTCATATTTTATCAGTATTCTCTTTAAAATATTAATATTAGTTTCATTCATAGGAGGCTGCAAAATCCACTTATTTTTCAGAATCTTTCAATCAAAACTCTGCGGTGAGAGTCTGAGCACACATAATAGCTTTGTAACCTAGGAAACAAGCAAGCAGAGAAGGAGAGAGATATATTTCTCATGGTTGCTAGCATCGCTCTGTCCTGAGCCCAGTTTTGAAAGCTTGCTCTGCCACTTGCTGTGTCAGTGGTCTTTGGTGAAGTCTTTCATATTTTGTGCTTATAAAAATGGAGGCATTGGCAGCATGGTGATACTTGTGAAGATGCCCCAGTTTTAAGCATTGCACTGTCAACAGATAGAGCCTCCTGACTGAATTATTGTAAGGTGTAGACAAGATAAAATTTGCAAAGGTACATGGAGCAGGATCTTTCTGAAAGTCACTTCATAATAAAAGTCATATCATTATTGTTGGTGGCGGTACACATGGCCTTTGTCATCAGAGATAGGATAGAAATGACTTCTAGCACATTCTTGGGTGACAACTCTGAACAGATAGAAAGGAATGGTTAGAATTACAATGTGTCCTTTGAATATCTCAGAAACATTTTACTGAGGAAGAGGAAAATAGATTATATTGGAGGATCCTCAGGTGTCTTGTAGGTGGTAAATATAGGCAAAACAGGTATTTTGGACTCTGTTAATGTTAAGATGTTCAAAAAATACAGAGTGGGTCCCGGGAGGAGCCTTTTGGGCAGAGGGAAGAGTTAATGCAAAGACCAGAAGGAAGGTGCTTTCCTGGTGAGTTTGAGACACTTCTGTTTTCTTTGAATGTAGTGAGTAAAGAGGGAAGTATTACAGGATGAGGTCAAGGACATTAGTGTGGATTAAGATCAAGTAGGATGCTTGAGACAGAAAGAAGAGTTGGAATTTCACTCAAGTGAAATGGGAAAACGTGAAATAAATCTGATCTGTTTTAAAGTAAACTTTCTCTGTTCAGTGAAACTATTTGTGGGTCAACCAGAGTGAGAATAGGGTAACTGTTAGAAATCTGCAACAGTGATCAAACAATATCTAGTGGTAAGCTGGAATAGGAGACAAGGAGAGAGAAAAGTACATGGCTTTTTAGTATGTTTTGAGAACAGAATTTGGAGGGTTTAACAATGCATGTGGTAAGTAGTGAGTAAGAGCAAATAGTAAAGATAACTCCCAGATTCTTGAGATAATGTGAAAAGTTGCTGTCTGGGAGGGCTGTACTAATAAAGGTGAGTCTCAGGTTACTTGCAGACAACCACGTGAAAATGTCAGGAATGGAGTTAGGAGTCTAAAGATCTGGGAAGAAGTCAGTTCCTTGGTTCAAGTCAAGAAACATTTATTAGATGTCATATTTTCTCTGCTTACTTTATATGAATGCCTCCTGCCACTTACTTTCTTTTTCTTTAGGTAAATATTTAACAACTTTATTGGCTGAACTTATTTTCTCATTTGATAAAAGTTATAGAGAGACTGCAAGTAATGAACTGAAAAAATAATAATGATACATAACTAACATTTATTGAGCACTTACTTTATGTCAAGCTATGGAGTCTGAGAGGTCTGTTTTCAAATTTGATCATCGCAGACCTGAAAAGTAACTTCAGATGCAAATAGGAAATCAACACTATGGGATAAGGAGCAATTATGCTAGTTGGAAGTATTAATGGTGTCACTGTCATTAAACCCAAACTGAAGCTGTTTCCTATAATTCATATAATTTGGATGGTCAAGAGGAGAAAAACATACTAGCCTTTCAAAGGAGACAGATATTTTCCCAGTACTACATAGTGAAAGTATTTTTCCACGTGGAATATTATTTATAGAGTATTGTCTTACTATATTTCAATAATTTTAATGTGCATATTTTTTGCATTTCCACATTTCTGATTGAAATGAATTTTGCAACCATGAAAAAGCAAAAATAAGCATGATATAGCTGTTATTGTCCACAGGCTTCAAAACTCTGCAGAACGTGTACTTGAGAGAAAGCCTGGGGACACCAGGCTTTACCAGTAAGTAAACATGCCAGTGGGCAAGGAGATGATATTGTGTGGTGGGGTAGACTGTGCCGATGATCCCGGTATTTCACCCTTCTCTGGAGGTATGCACTTTACAATGTAACTTTGCAGGCACACCCATGACCTACACCTTGGCATTGGGCCCCTGTTTTGGCCACTGAAGGATTAGTGTGCATGATATAAACAGAGGCTTAAAAAGGAGCTTTTCTCTTGCATCCACATGAGAACATAGGGTAACCTGCTGGAAGATGAGACATGTATGGTGATGAGACGCATGACTACAGTCAACTTCTGTCAGCCAGTATCTATGTAACCCCCAAATATCTAAGTCAACTTAACCAATATCAGCAAAGCCATCTGGACAGCACCCAGCTAACTACAGATGCATGGGCAAAGAAGGTTTATAGTTTTATGTCTTTGAGTTTGGGGAAGTTTGTTACTCAGAAAAAGCTAATACTTATGGGAAATAAAAACATATCACTGATTCTATGTCAAAAAGTGATTCAGAATTCATGCACTGAGTGTGAAAACAGTTTTAGGAATACCTGAGCCAATTTGTTTCACTAATATTTTAACTTTCTCCACCTGCCCAAGAGATATATGGTCTAAACAAATCTGTCTAAATCATTCTGTAAGGGCTCTGTCAATAATATAAAATAAAAAGTCTGCAAAAGAAGAAAGCAGTATTTTGAGGTTAAATTGAAGCATTTATTTTTTTCTTTTTTAATGATGCATTATATATATATACTTGGGTCTTACAATTTGTAGTACCTTTATATGACATGTAAGTGTGTGATTGTATCATTTCCTTGTTCATTTCTTACCTTGAAAAGCAGGGATTACCTCGTATATATCATTGGATGAATTAAGTCAGTAAATATTATCTAATCAGTTTCTATATAACAAAGCATTAATTATTAATTAATTAACATGCCCTCCTGTCACTGTCTTTCCACATGATTGAATGGACTTCAGTGTTAAAGTGAAAAGTGGTCTGTTATTTCATCTTTAGTGTAGCAGGATGATATGAGAAATAGAAATAGTCTCTAAATAAAATAAAAATAGAAAAAGATTTTAGAGGTTAGCTAAGAAATTTATTTTAATTTCAAAATATTATTTATAGGATGTTCAGTTTTAATGGGAATGGAAATAACTTTACTTTGCGTCTAAAAATCATTAGTTTAAATGTGTTCTTTTATCATGAAATGTCTTTTATTGGTTGCATGTCAGTGAGCTGAATAATTGTTTAATTTCAGTCTTTGTATTCATGTGCATTGTGTTACTGCTTTGTAATGCTGATTCTTGGTATAGTGTCTATGTTCTTAAACAGTGTCACTTGACTTTTCATGATGGATTTTGTCAGCATCGAAGGAAGAATTATAAAATCGGTTTCGACCTGATTCATTCCACATCCTAGGTGTTCCTAGAGCTCAGCATTTGTGATTCTGAACAGATGGCAGAATTCTGTTTCGATCAATTCTAGTAATTTTCTTCATTCATTGTACATTTTAAGGGGAAGTATAAATTACCCAAATGTTGTAATCAATATATACTTATTATTTAATAATGAGCTCTTAATTAGAAGCACACAGTGAGGACCTGTGTGGGTAAATTGAAACACATAACACCTTAAAGTGAGAATCCGGAATGAGAGAAAAAGATGTGTTTATGTTTGGGACACTTCAGACGGAGTATTTAGGCTTCCTTTTTTTTTAATTTATGGGTTTCTCTCCATTATTTTTTAAAAGATTAACTGCAAAGATATTATTTGGGATATGCATGCTGTAATAGTTCAACAAAAGCTCGTGTATCCATTCCCAAATGAAAACTATAAACATTACTGCTCTTCTTTGTCCTTTGTCATATATTCCTTTGTGTTCAGTTGAGTTACAATTTTCAGTCAAACTTTAAATGCACTTTGATCGTAATTTTTAAAATAAAACATTTCATTTTGCATAAGCCTAAGAATAAATTAGAAGTGTTTTAATTTTCAAGAGAGACTTTGATTACTTTTTATAAGAATTCTAAATTTAACATAAAGTTAATTATACATAAGGGTAGAAAACCATCTACTTTCCCATTCTGTGATGGCAAGCCTTTTGTTTTATGCACAAGGAGTGACACTATTTATCTGGATTCCTTTTGAGGGGAAATGATGCAAATTCAGAAATCAACAAAATGACAGCTTCATAGGTTTGTGACATGATAGCTCTTGGTTTCCAGGCCCTTTCCTTCTCTCACTGGACACTGTACCCGTCCTTCCAAACCATTGCAGTGTCTGATGTCTCCAACAAGCCTTTTCCAATAAGTGACCCTCTTTGAGTTTTACCTTCTCTAAGTTTCTGTTCAATTACAGGCACAGTCACAGTCACATGGTAGTTTCCTTATTAGAATTTTATTTTGTTATTCAATTATTCCATATAATTTTAAAAGTAAAGCTATAAGTTTCTTGATGACCAAGGTTTATTTTAAAGTGTCTATCCTATAGCAATCCTCCCAAAATAAGCAGTTGTGTATAAAGTGTGAAAACAGAGACATCCCCTTTTTATTTAGGGTGGACGGCTCAGGGTAGGTGGCTGTTAGAAAATGGGGGCTCTGCAGTTTGTGACAGAGGCTTGCCATCTTTATCTGCTTCTCTAGGTTGAAAATAATTGTGATTGCCCTTAGGTAATTGTGCAGGCCATCACTCCAGTCCTTAGGAGAAGGCCACGAGGAGGAAATCATGATCCTGTTGTAGAGAGGAAGAATTGGAAGATTTTGAAACATTGCCTTGTCAAATGTCAGGTTGTAACTACTAGATGGCAGATCAGGGATTTAAAGTCAGATGTGCTGCACTGCGGAGACTGAGTTCTTATCGCACTGTATGCCCAGTGAAGCCCTATATGCTGATAAAGAAAGTTTGGTGAAGCAGATGGCAATTCACTGTTTTAAACTGCGAAGTTTAAATTTTTAAGCGAAGATGTGCTGACAAACTATCATTATTTAGAAACTCAGTTTTTGCTGTATTGCTCATTTATGTTTTTTCATCTTTAAAATATATTTTATTGATTATACCATTACAGTTGTTCTATCCCCCCCTTCATTTATGTTGTTTTTAATACTGCATTTCATGTAGCATGTATATTCTCTGATTAAATCTGAGGGAAAAGAAAATGTTTCAGTGAAACATTGTGTACACCATGAGCTTTTTTTTAGGGGATTAAAATTTGATGACTCCACCTCCTAAATCAGAGACTATGTGCTATCTAGAAATGGAATTCCTCTCTGCATTGAATATAGTTAAGATTTATAGATTTCTAATAAAGATAGCAAAACCCATAATAGTTAACTCTTGATGGCTATTGTAAATTCTAGATATGTATTTCTTTTATTCTTCAAAAATTTCAATAAGGAGTAGTTACTATGAGCATCCTCATTATCAATAAGGAAAATACATAAAGTAGGATATTCAATGGTACATGACTAAGAAAAGACTCATTCTTTGTTTGATAACTTTAGGCCTAAAAATTATTCTTAGTGGCAAAACCTGAAGCATTTGATACTTTTTGTTATACTTTGCCAAAACAGGTTATACCCAGATAAAAATGTCTATTTGATTTACTTCAGGTGACCCTGAATGCAAGCAATGTTTTGTCCTAAATGAGAACTTTTGTGATGAAACAAATAGTAAAATTTCTCTTTTTTTACTTTAACAGTTGTGGAGTTCCGTGTTTATGTATGGTCAATGGTTGGCATTTTTTGATGTACAAAACTAGGAACTCATTTCCACCTTTTCTTTACTTCTGTAGATTCTATCTACTGGATTTTGTCATTGTACAATGGCGTTGACACACATGTATTCTAGTTTTATTGTGTCTCCAGCCTCAACTATAGCTTTAAAAATATGGTGAAGATATGAAGATATAAAATGGATTTTTTCTTAATATATGATATTGAAGGTTTTATTTAAAGAGAAGCTTCACCATTGTCTGTGAATTGACTTTCTACTTTCCAGCCACTAAAATTATCTTGCTTTATTTATTTATTTTAGTTGATATTGCTTAAAGAGTGGAAGATATGCATGTGTGAGTTTTTTCTTTGCTAACATTGTCTTCATGATTTTCTTCACAATATTAAATGTACTTTAAATTTCACTTTCCCTTTTCAGGCCATAATAAATCAACTAATTTAAATTGATTGAGACCATCAGCATAAGTAAAATGTGGTCTGTGGCTTAAGTTTTTATACATCTGATGGGTTAGGCAGAGAAGTAAACACATGCATTTTTAAGACACAGGTAAATTTAGTGTCATGTCTTCCATGACTGGAAAACAAAATACAAAAGATCTGTAGACAATAAAGTCTTCCTCTGGCACCTTGAACTATGTGGCAGAGGAGAGGTCATGAGTACTGTCCCATAGATACAATTATCAAATATGGGCAAAAGAGTAAAAAAGGAAGGGAGCTAAAGATAAGGAAAAACTGAAAAGGAATTGATTCTAAAAAAATTGCTACAGTAAGAGAAAAGGATGAGGACGTTATAGCTTCATGTTGAGGATGCTTCCCAATTCCCAGGGCTGACGTGGAGGAAATGGCAGAGGAAAACAAGCCTATGTATCAGGGAAGGAGCCTCTAGTTTGTCTTGTGTTTACATAGATGTGTAAGTTTTATTTTGGTCAACATTGCCTGTCTAGACTTTTCTTCTTTCAGTGTTACTGTATCCCTATGTTTTGGTTGGGTTTCTTGTAAACATCACAAAGGTAGATTCTTTTACCCAATCAAATAACTTCAGCCTGGTACCTTAGGATTTTATATTATTTGTTTATTGACATTTTTAGAGCTTTCTACTAATAGTAATAGTTATCTTGATTTGTTTTGGTTCATTAAACTTATTTTCTTTTTTGTCTTCTTCTAAATTTTAATTAGAGATTTTTAATCATTCATTTTTTCAAAATGTGTTTGGAAATTGTATTCTCTGTAGTAAACCTTATGTTACCTTTGAAATGTTCACTATGCCCATGTACAGGATAAAGTTAATCAATAATTGAATTCCACCTGTAAGGCAATAGAAGGAACTAAGGACACTTAAATATTGTCTGCTGATTCAACACTATGAGTTCTAGTATTTTAGTTTTTTGTGTGTGATATGTGTGGTGTGTTCTAATCCATCATTTAAGCATTATTATTATTTTTGTAGTCTGTGTTTGATTAGATTGACCAACATGTTTACATATTTCATTGCTCACTCTACTTTGCATTGCCGACTTCCATTTTGAGATCCTTACCTCCTTCTTGGACTATTTTTTTTATTGTTGTTCAATTGCAGTTCTACCCATTTTTCCCACATTACTCTCCCCTCTTACCCACACCACACCTTCCACATTCAATCCACCCCATATTGTCTTTGTCCATGGGTCCTTTATACATGTTCCTTGACTTGCCCCTTCCCCTTCTTTTCCCCATTAGCCTCTGCCTTCATCCTTTCTGGTTACTGTCAGTTTGTTCTTTATTTCCATGTCTCTGGTTCTGTTTTGCTCCCTTGTTTGTTTTGTTGATTAGGTTCCACTTATAGGTGAGATCATACAGTATTTTTCTTTCACTGACTGGCTCGTGTCACTTAGCATAATACTCTCCAGTTCCATCCATGTTGTCCCAAAGGGTAGGAGTTCTATCTTTCTTTCTGCTGCATAATATTTCATTATATAAATGTCCCTTAGTTTTTAATGTATCTTTTTAGCAATTTCTGTGGAAAAATTATCAATAACATTTAGTTGCCATTCACCTGAAAATGCTTATCTTGCTTTTCTTTATGCAAGGTAATTTTTTTGCATATATAATTTTACATTGATAGTTTCATATCCTAAGAATTTCAAAGTTGTTATTACATTTATTTCTGGCTTCAATTGTTGCCTTTAAGAAGTGTGTGTTAGTCTAACCTTTCTTTGTGTGTAAGTAATAATCTTTCTGCTCTACTTTTCAGATCTTATTTTGATTGCTCTTCTGCAGTTGTACTGCTGTGTGTCTAGTAGGGTGATTTCTTTCATGCAACCTTCATGTGTTTCATTTCGATTCCTGAATCATTTGTTTGAGACCCTCAACCTTTAGGTTATTTCTTATTCTTTGTTCTGCATTTCCTTTGGACATTGCAATTGGACATATGATAACTGTCTCAATTTATATAACATTTCTCTTAATCCTGCTTTGAAATTTTTCATCTCCTTTTATCTTTGTATTATTTGGGGTAATTTCTTCAGTGTCTACTTATCTTTTAACCCATGTCATTTTTTAATTGAGGTATAATTAACATGCATTATAATACTTTCAGGTGTACAGCATAATGATTTAATATTTGTATATATTGGAAAGGATCACCACAGTTAGTCTAGTTAACACCATCACCATGCATAGTTATTTTTCATATGATGAAAACTTCTAAAACCTACTCCCAGCACTTTCATGTATTTGACAGAGTATTGTCAACTATGGTTGCCAAGCTGTACCTTCTATCCCTATGACTTATTTATAACTGAGAGTTTCTATATTTTGACTCCCTTCAGCCCCCCCTGCCCAGCCCAGCCCCCACCCCTCACCTCTGGCAACTAGGGATCTGTCCTCTGTATCTATGAGCTGGAGATTTTTAAAATCCCACATAAAAGTGAAATGCAGTATGTGTCTTTCTCCATATCACTTATCTAACTTAATGTGATATCGTCAGGGTCCATCCATGTTGTTACAATGGCAAAATTTCATCCTTTTTTATGACTAAGTAATATTGTCTTGTATATTTATATGTCACACCTTTCTCCATTCATCCATCAATGGACACTTAGGATGTTTTCATATCTTTGCTGTTGCAAGTAATGGTGCCGTGAAGCTGGGGGTGCAGGTATCTCTTCAAGTTAGCTTTTCATTTCCTTCAGATAAATATTCAGAAATGGGTCATATAATAAACTTCTAATTTTTTGAGGAACCTCCAAATGTTTTCCATAGAGACTTTCCCGACTTACATTCCTAACAATGGTGCACAAGGGTTCCATTCTCTACATTCTTGCCAACATTTGTTATTCTCACCTCTTCGTAATTTTCATTTTGAAAACTGTGAAGTGATATCTCATTGTGGTATTGATTACATTTCCATAATGTCTGGTGATACTGACCATCATGCATGCGCCTGTTGGCCTTTACGTTTTCTTTGGCAAAATGTCTGTTTAGATCCTCTGCTCATTTTTAAATCATATTTATTTTTATTTCTGTGAAATCAGTTGTAACACATCCTGTTTCATTTAGATTTCATTTATTTGAGTTCTGAAATTTATTTATTTTTTTAACCTGGAGAATCTACCTAAATGTTTGTCAATTTTGTTTATCTTTTCAAGGAATCTGCTCTTGGTTTCATTGACCTTTCCTACTGGCTTTTTAGTTTCTATTTAATTTTTTATGCTCTGATTTTTATTTATTTTCTTCTACTAACCTTGGGTTTTGTTTGTTCTTCTTTTTCTAGTTTCTTGAGGTAGAAAGTAAGTCTTTTTATTTGAATTATTATTTGTTTGTTTTGTGAGATAGGCATTTATCACTATGAACTTCCCTCTGCATCTCATAAGTGTTGGTACATTGTATTTCCCTTTTTATTTGTCTCAAAGCATATTTTTCATCTTCTTTTTGAGGTTTTTGTTAACCCATTGGTTGTTGATTAGTGTGTCATTTACTTTTCACATTTCTGTGAATTTTGTAGTTTTCTTCTTTTAATTAATACTTTTACTTTCTTACTATTGTTTCCAGAAAAGATTGTTGATATGATTTCAGTCTTTTTACATTTGTTAATTTATAGAAAGCATTCTCTGATCATTTGAGAAAAATGTGTATTCTATTGCTTTTGGATGCAATGTTCAGTATTTATCTGTTAAGTCCATCTCATCTAATGTGACCTTTAAGGCAAATGTTTCCTAATTGATTTTCTGTCTGGATGATCTATCCATTGATGTAAGTGGAATAATAAAGACCTCTGCTATTAATATATTGCTGATAATTTTTCCCTTTAGGTTTGTTAATATTTGCCCTGTATGTTTTGGTGCTCCTGTATTGAGTGCATAAATATTTACAAATGCTATATCCTCTTCTATTCACCCCTTTCTCATGATGTAATGCCGTTCTTTGTTTCTTGCTATAGTCCTTGTTTCAAAGTCATTTGTTTGATATTAGTATAACTGCTGTGGCTTTTTTCCCATTTTACATGGTGGAATATTTTGGCTACCTTATGACTTTTTCAATTAATTAATTTCTTTTTTCTTTTTTTCTTTTCTATCTCTTTAAAATTTATTTAATTATTTTTCAAGTACAGTTTTCTATTACTTACATCCTATCCCACCCCCCATGTTCCCCCCTCCCTCCCAATTCCACCCTTCTTAGTTGTAGTCCATATATCCTTTATATTTGTTCCTCTAAATCCCTCCCCTATTTCCCCTGAAATTCCCTCCCCTCTCCCCTCTGGTGGCTGTCCCCTTGTTCTTTCTATTTCAGTGTCTTTGGTTATATTTTGCTTGCTTGTTTGCTTTGTTGTTTAGCTTCCTGTTAAATGTGAGATCATATGGTATTTTTCCTTCAACATCTGACTTATTTCACTCAGCATAATGCTTTCCAGTTCCATCCATGCTGTTGCAAGAGGTAGGAGCTCCTTCTTCCTTTCTGCTGCATAGAATTCCATTGTGTAAATGTACCATAGTTTTTTGATCCATTCATTTACTGATGGGCACCTAGGTTGCTTCCAACTCTTGGCTATTATAAATTGTGCTGCTATGAACATCAGGGTGCATAGGTTCTTTTGGATTGGTGTTTCAGGATTCTTAGGATATACTCCTAGTAGTGGGATTGCTGGATCAAAAGGTAGGTCCAATTTTAGTTTTCTTAGAAAGTTTATACTTTTTTCCCTAATGGTTGTACCAGTCTGCAATCCCACCAACAGTGGACTAGAGTCCCCTTTTCCCCACATCCTCTCCAACATTTGTTGTTTATTGCTTTGTTTATGATGGCCATTTTGACTGGTGTAAGGTAGTATCTCATTGTGGTTTTAATTTGATCTCTCTGATAGCTAGCAATATCGAGCATCTTTTCATGTGTCTCTGGATCCTCTGTATGTCCTCCTTGGAGAAATGTCTGTTCAAGTCCTTTCCCCATTTTTTAATTGGGTTAGTTGTCTTCTTAGAGTGAAGTCGTGTGAGTTCTTTGTATATTTTAGAGATTAAACCTTTGTCTGAGGTATCATTGGCAAATATGTTTTCCCATACAGTTGGTTGTCTTTTATTTTAATGCTTTTTTCCTTAGCTGTGCAGAAGCTCTTTATTTTGATGAGATCCCATTTGTTTATTCTTCCCTTTATATCCCTTGCTCTAGGGGATGTATCAGTAAAAATCTTGCTGTGTGGAATATCTGATATTTTCCTTCCAATGTTCTCCTCTAGGACTTTAATGGTTTCACGGCTTATATTTATATTTAAGTCTTTTATCCACCTTATATTTATATTAAGTCTTTTATTCACCTTGAATTTATTTTGGTGTATGATGTAAGTTGGTGCTTGAGTGTCATTTTTGTGTGTGTAGCTGTCCAGTTCTCCCAACACCATTTGTTGAAGAGACTATCTTTACCCCATTTTATGTTACTACCCCCTTTGTTGAATATTAATTGAGTGTAGAGAATTGGGTTTAATTCTGGGCTCTCTGTTCTGTTCCATTGGTCTATGTGCGTGTTTTTATGCCAGTACCAGGCTGTTATCATTACAGTGGCCTTGTAATATAGTTTGATATCAGGTATTGTGATCCCTCCTACTTTGTTCTTCTTTCTCAAAATTGCAGCAGCTATTTGGAGTCATGTAGGGTTCCATATAAATTTATGAAATGTTTGTACTATATCTGTGAAATATGTCATTGGTACTTTAATAGGTATTGCATTGAATCTGTAAATTGCTTTGGGTAGTATGGACATTTTGATGATGTTAATTCTTCCAATCTATGAACATGGTATATGTTTCCTTTTGTTTGTGTCTTATGACTTTTTTTAATCCTCATCTGAGGATATGTTTATTTAATTTAGAGATAGAGGAAGAGAGAGACAGATACAGAGAGATAGAGAGAGATAGACAGACACTGATGTGAGAAAGAAACATTAATTGGTTGCCTCTGATATATATCCCAACTGGGGAATGGAACCAGCAACCTAGGTATGTGCCCTGACCCAGAATTAAACCCTCAGCATTTTGGTGTATGGGGGATGCTTCAACCAGTTGAGCCACCTGGCCAGGGCACCTTCTTGTGTCTTTTGATTGGCACATTTAGTCCATTTACATTTGAAGTAATTGTTGATAGGTATTTATTGTCATTTTGTTATTTTCTGTCTGTTTTGCAGTTCTTTTCCTTTGTTTTTTTTTTTTTTTTTGCTCTCTTCCTTTGTGGTTTGGTGATATTCTTTAGTGATATGCTGAGATTTCATTCTCATTGTCTTTTCTGTATCTACCATGGTCTTTTGTTTTGTTGGTACTGAGAGACACACACACAAAACAACTTACATTTATAACTTTCTATTTAAGTTGATATCAACTCAAGTTTGAACTCAGTCTGAAGCTCTACATTTTCTTCTACCTTCAGCTCTATGTTTCTGGTGTTGAGTTTTATATCATTTTATCTTCTGTTCCTTAACTAATACAAGTATAGTTAAAGTTATTTTTACTACTTTTGTCTTTTAATCTTCTTACTCATGTTATAAGTGATTACATCGTTATCTTTACTATATGTATTTTCTTTTACCAGTGAGTTTTATACTTTCATAAATTTTCTTGGTTCTAATTAGCTCTCTTTTTCTTAGCTCAAAGAAGTCTCTTCATATTTCTTGTAAGGCCTGCCTAGTGGTAACAAACTCTTTTAGCTTTTGCTCATCTGGAAAACTGTCCTTTAATTCTGAATGGTAACTTGGCCAGGTAGAGTGTTCCTGGTTGGAGGTATTTTTCTGTCAGCATTTGGAATATACTGTGCTACTTCATCCTTCAAAATTTGCAGAAAAATCTGTTGTCAGTTTCATAGGAGTTCCCTTGCAGCTAAAAAGCTTACTTTTTTCTAGCTGCTGTTAAGATTCTCTAGTTTAAACTTTTGACATTTTAATTAGTATAATGTGTGTTGGTGTGAGTCCCTTAGGGTTCCTCTTCCTCAGAGCTCTCTGGGCTTCCTGGATGTTAAGGTAGAGATATTCTCTCCAGATTAGGGAAGTGTTCAGCCTATACTTCTTCATATAAGTTTTCTACCTTTTTTTCTTTTTATTCAACCACCACCCCCACTGATTAGTACAGTGAAGTCATCACGGTCCATGCATGCTCATTCCAAGTCTACTGTCCTTGGATGCCATGTTACATGAATGTACTATAAACTGTTCTCATTATATTAACAATAGCTGGACTTTTTCCTGACAGACCTCGTGTTTTAATAGGACACAAATTTTATTAACTGAGTTGGAAGTAGCTGTGTATTTTCTAGAGTTTATAATAATTATTCTTTGGTAGTGTTGATTTAATTCAAAATATATTAAATGGTAGTGTTTTAGGAAGAAATAATATGCTTTGCTAATAACACATGCTACATACAGGAATTAATAGACTAATAGTAATTTAACTGCTTCAGCAAGCCTTAATTAAATGCACATTTATTGTGTGTTGTTATGCTTTTCTTATTATGGATTTTAAATCAATGCTCTCTATTGCCATGGATACATGCAGAGATTTAATATAATATTTTATGGAGATGTTGGGTCAAAGGGGGATAGTTCTATGAATGTTGTATTATAGATAATTAATATTAATAAATATACATCTTAGCTCAGTGATCCTGTTAAAAGTCTATTATTTTATTCACTGACAATATTTGGAAAAATTATATTAGGGTGAAATTTTCTCTTTTCAGGGTAAAATTTTAGGGTAAGTTAATATGTTATCCTTTATAATTAGAATAAGCAAAGTTCTAACATTCCAGAATGATTTATTTTTAATTGATTTCTTGGGGTGACATTGGTTAATGAAACCATAAAGGTTTCCAGTATACAACTCTCTAACGCTCATCTGCATTCTGCATTGTTTGCTCACCATCCAAAGCCAAGGCTCTTTTCACCACCATTTATCCCACCTGTGCCTTCTTCCACATCCACCCACCTCCACTATTTAAAATGGCAATATAATACCTAAGAAGACTAATGACCTAGTAAGTCTATCAAGTATTCTATCATATTAATTTTCTTAATTGTTTTATTCCTTGGTATTGTATAATTTCTTTTTAATGTAATTTTGTTTTATTGTTTTTGTCTATACATGTTTTTTCTTTTTAAAAAAAATTTTCGTGGTAGATATATTTTAACATATTTGTGAATTTTTATTTTTAATATTTAAAGGAACCCATTGCTCTCAGGCAGTGTTCTTAAGATAGACAAATGCTCTTGTCTTAATTTAAAGCATAAATAAATGCAAAGGGAAATAAGTTGGAAAATATGTATAATTTAGTAAAAATTAGGAGAAGGTTAAACTATAAAATATTTTACATATACTGTTAGTACAGTTGTGACTAATGTATAATTATAGAAAAAATTAAATGAGAGTTTTCAATAGCCTTTATGTTCTTTGTAATTTTTATTAAATCAATGATATTTTAAAATAATTTACAATTTTATATTGCTTGATTACATATAATTTAATATTCAAATAAATAATGTATTTTGTTTATTTTTATTTTTATTTATCTTTAGAAGGGAAGGGAAGAAGAGAAATATCAATGTATGGTTGCTTCTCATGCGTCCCCTGCTGGGAACTGGCCTGCAACCCAGGCATGTGCCCTGACTGGGAATCAAACCATGATTGTGTGGTTCGCAGACCCGCACTCAATCCACTGAGCTACACCAGCCAGGGCACAAATAAATAATGTAGTTTAAAACAAAGTCATAGATGTAGTATTAATTTTTTTTAACTTTAAAAAAAAGATGTTATTTGTTTATTTTTAGAGGAAGGGCAAGGGAGGGAGAAAGAGAAAGAGAAACATCAGTGTGTGGTTGCCTTTCACCTGGCCCTCACTGGCGACCCGGCCTGTAACCCAGGCATGTGCCTTAACTGAGAATCAAACTGGCGACCCTTTGGTTCACAGCCCATGCTCAATCCATTGAGCTACACCAGCCAGGGCCATAGATATAGTATTTAAAAAGTTAAAACATAATTGTTTATAAAAGAGGAAATAAGGTAAAACTGTGATTTCATATTATTTATAGTCATCATTATAGATAGAGATGGTAGAAAAGTCAGTATTATGATATTGAATTAGTAAATTTGAAGATAGGTTTTCATCAGAAAAGAATTTGCCAATTCAAGATGAGTAAAAGATATATTTTTGAAGTCCTTAGATTTTAATTTAATTATTTCTACTGATAACATAGTAAAAGATATATTTTTTGAATCCTTAGATTTTAGTTTAATTATTTCTACTGATAACATTGTACCAGGAAAAGCTCTCACATTCAATATAATCATCTCCTTTCACACGCGACATTACCAAATTATAGAAAATTTTGAAGACGCATGAAGAAAAATATCAAACATCTTTGGTTGAATTAAAAAATAAATAACTGGTAAATATGCTTCCAAATGCCCATAAAGTAAACTTAATATCAAATGAATGTTTTCAATAGCTTTTACTTTCTGAGTATTCAAGGAAAGTGCTCAAACTATTCACCAAACACTTACAGACATCAGAGAACAACTCAAGCTTTATCTAAAGTGAGTACAGTGCTCTAAACAGGCTAAAATGTCATTTCACTTTAATCTACTTTGCGAGTTCACTTGTTTCCTTCAAATAATTTCTCAAATAACCTTCTGTCAGTAAAAGCCATGCCAGGTAACCCACCTCTCTTCAGTTTAAGTGTGACTAGATGTACCAATAGTAAGCACAGAGAAAATTGAAACAAAAACCAATGACTTTTCACCTGTGGGATTCTTCACCGATGTCACTTTAGTTCTTCTGTAGATGTCAGTGCGCACAGGCCCAATGGTCATGTTCTGTGGAGAGGCCCACTTCCGCCTTTGGTATTCAACAACTTAAAAAAGCAGTGTGAGCAGAGTCAATAAATTGCTTGCATTAACATTCAGAAGTGAACGTTTTTACTATCGAAATTTAATTCTGTTAAGACTATGTGTGGTCCATGATATTGGTGATGAAGCTTTCTTTGTTGCTGTTTTTATAAATCTTTTATTTTTTGTCATTTTTTGCTCCATCCTGGACAGTTTCAAGTTCTTATTTTTGTACTGTTCTCTCAAAAGTATCTGTAATATTTTGAAAAATGTTTACACTTTTCTAATATATTCAGTGTTTCTAATGAGTGTCACATGAAGAAGAGTCCCCATGTGTAAAAAAAAAAAACAAATANTGCATTGTTTGCTCACCATCCAAAACCAAGGCTCTTTTCACCACCATTTATCCCACCTGTGCCTTCTTCCACATCCACCCACCTCCATTATTTAAAATGGCAATATAATACCTAAGAAGACTAATGACCTAGTAAGTCTATCAAGTATTCTATCATATTAATTTTCTTAATTGTTTTATTCCTTCATATTGTATAATTTCTTTTTAATGTAATTTTGTTTTATTATTTTTGTCTATACATATTTTTTCTTTTTAAAAAAATTTTTGTGGTAGATATATTTTAACATATTTGTGAATTTTTATTTTTAATATTTAAAGGAACCCATTGCTCTGAGGCAGTGTTCTTAAGATAGACAAATGCTCTTGTCTTAATTTAAAGCATAAATAAATGCAAAGGGAAATAAGTTGGAAAATATGTATAATTTAGTAAAAATTAGGAGAAGATTAAACTATAAAATATTTTACATATACTGTTAGTACAGTTGTGACTAATGTAGAATTATAGAAAAAATTAAATGAGTGTTTTCAATAGCTTTTATGTTCTTTGTAATTTTTATTAAATCAATGATATTTTAAAATAATTTACAACTTTATATTGCTTGATTACATATAATTTAATATTCAAATAAATAATGTATTTTATTTATTTTTATTTTTATTTATCTTTAGAAGGGAAGGGAAGAAGAGAAATATCAATGTATGGTTGCTTCTCATGCGTCCCCTGCTGGGAACTGGCCTGCAACCCAGGCATGTGCCCTGACTGGGAATCGAACCACAATTGTGTGGTTCGCAGGCCTGCACTCAATCCACTGAGCTACACCAGCCAGGGCACAAATAAATAATGTATTTTAAAACAAAGTCATAGATGTAGTATTAATTTTTTTTAACTTAAAAAAAAAGATGTTATTTGTTTATTTTTAGAGGAAGGGCAAGGGAGGGAGAAAGAGAAAGAGAAACATCAGTGTGTGGTTGCCTCTCACCTGGCCCTCACTGGGGACCCGGCCTGCAACCCAGGCATGTGCCTTAACTGAGAATCAAACTGGCGACCCTTTGGTTCACAGCCTACACTCAATCCATTGAGCTACACCAGCCAGGGCCATAGATATAGTACTTAAAAAGTTAAAACATAATTGTTTATAAAAGAGGAAATAAGGTAAAACTGTGATTTCATATTATTTATAGTTATAATTATAGATAGAGATGGTAGAAAAGGCAGTATTATGATACTGAATTAGTAAATTTGAAGATAGGTTTTCATCAGAAAAGAATTTGCCAATTCAAGATGAGTAAAAGATATATTTTTGAAGTCCTTAGATTTTAATTTAATTATTTCTACTGATAACATAGTAAAAGATATATTTTTTGAAGTCCTTAGATTTTAGTTTAATTATTTCTACTGATAACATTGTACCAGGAAAAGCTCTCACTTTCAATATAATCATCTCCTTTCACACGCGACATTACCAAATTATAGAAAATTTTGAAGACACAGGAAGAAAAATATCAAACATCTTTGGTTGAATTAAAAAATAAATAACTGATAAATATGCTTCCAAATGCCCATAAAGTAAACTTAATATCAAATGAATGTTTTCAATAGCTTTTACTTTCTGAGTATTCAAGGAAAGTGCTCAAACTATTCACCAAACACTTACAGACATCAGAGAACAACTCAAGCTTTATCTAAAGTGAGTACAGTGCTCTAAACAGGCTAAAATGTCATTTCACTTTAATCTACTTTGCGAGTTCACTTGTTTCCTTCAAATAATTTCTCAAATAACCTTCTGTTAGTAAAAGCCATGCCAGGTAACCCACCTCTCTTCAGTTTAAGTGTGACTAGATGTACCAATAGTAAGCACAAAGAAAATTGAAACAAAAACCAATGACTTTTCACCTGTGGGATTCTTCACCGATGTCACTTTAGTTCTTCTGTAGATGTCAGTGCGCACAGGCCCAATGGTCATGTTCTGTGGAGAGGCCCACTTCCGCCTTTGGTATTCAACAACTTAAAAAAGCAGTGTGAGCAGAGTCTATAAATTGCTTGCATTAACATTCAGAAGTGAACGTTTTTACTATCGAAATTTAATTCTGTTAAGACTATGTGTGGTCCATGATATTGGTGATGAAGCTTTCTTTGTTGCTGTTTTTATAAATCTTTTATTTTTTGTCATTTTTTGCTCCATCCTGGACAGTTTCAAGTTCTTATTTTTGTACTGTTCTCTCAAAAGTATCTGTAATATTTTGAAAAATGTTTACACTTTTCTAATATATTCAGTGTTTCTAATGAGTGTCACATGAAGAAGAGTCCCCATGTGTAAAAAAAAAAAACAAATAACAAATGATTGCAAGACGTTCAATTCTGTATCATCAACTTAAGTAATAGATTTCCTTTGTGATCCTTTATTTGTAGAAATAGTGTTAACCTCCTTTGATGAAACTCTGGATATATTTGATGGTTTTAAAACTTTAAACCAGAGATTACTGACCCATTCACTAACTTCACGAATTAGGCTGAGGCCTAAATTGCATGTACTTTAAGGACTTTGCCCTTGAGTTGCTCATCTTCTTTTACATTTCACTAATCATTTAAATTGCCCTTCTCAAGTAAAATGACTAAAACAGAATAAGCTACTCTAATAATATTCTGAATAAAGCAAAAAAGTCTGTTTTTCAAACACCATACATCATTCATCATGCATAAATGTTGTTACCTTTCCAGCTAATATTTCTTTTGACAGTTTTTTCTTCTTTTAAAAATGTATCTCTTTGTATGTCAATTGACTGTGCCTATGCTGAATTTTAGACAGATTTAAGATTAACAGCTTTTCTCAATAGCCAAATTTAATTTTTATTTTTGCTATTCAAAGACCTTGCTTTTGCGATTTTGAATTATTTGACATTTGTTAAACCTATACTTTACCACTTATAAGGGCACTGATTAAATCTTACAATTCAGTATGTGCTGGATTTGATGCTTTCATCTCCTTTTCCTGTCGTTCCATTGTTCAATACCAAGGTTGTAATAAATACTAAGAAATTAATAAATTTAATTCTAGAGCCCATTCTCATTGTTGCTCATTTTTTAACAACAGTTTAGTTTTAAGGGATGGCAAAGAGTTTTTTACTTACATTTTAAATCTAATCAACATTCTTCATTCCTATCAGTGTTAAGAAGGGTTCTGAAGATACATCAGGGTTTAGCAGAAAAAATAAGATCAATTAGTGATTTTTACTTTGGCAGTATAACTGAGGAAATAGTAGTATTTTTGCACCACAACTGCCTGTCACTGAGTCTAAGTAAGTGTTCCTGAATTTTTTTCAGCCAGAACTCAGTGTAAGAAGTGTGTTTTAGAACAGGACCCAGCATACGCACATGCATGCACACACACAAACACACACAATTGTGATAGGCTGAATAATAACTCCCAAAGATGTACACATCTTAAATAATCCTGGAAAATAAAAAAGACCTTATCTTACATGGTAAAAGAGACTTTGTGGATGTAATTAAGGTAAAGATCTTGAGATGGAATGAGGAGATATGAAGGTGGAAATAGAGGTTGGAGTGATATGCTTTAACGATGGAAAATGAAACCATAAACCAAGGAATGCAAGCAGCTTCTACAAATTGGAAAAGGCAAGAAATCATTTCTCCTCTGTATTATCCAGAAGGAATGTAGCCCTGCCGACACATGGAGCTAGATTTCTGATCTGAAGAACTGTAAGAGAATATATTTGTATTGTTTTAAGCCACTAAGATTTTGTAATGTACTATGACAGCAATAGGAAACTAATACAATAATATATAATTGAAACAAATTTTTATCAAATAATACTAGGTATGTGTGTATGTGTTTATCAAACCTTACTGTAGGGCGTGTTCTTTGATATTATTCTATTGTATTTCATTATCTTTCACTTTTTAAAGTGTCATTTGACATCCAATAATTTGGTTTCTTGACATGCAGTTTGACAAATCAATGATCTAAGATGTGCAGTGCACTTTAAAAACATAGATCTAAACTTATTTTCTTACTGTATTTTATTTTTATTGTTATAAGTTTTACTGAATCTTAAGGTTTGTTATAGATTTATAAGTTCTACCACTTATGAAAAGTGGCACAGTTTTTTTCTATTTTTTTATTCTTTGCATTCAGTGTTTCTGCCTATAAAAGTAGCCTTTCAAACTAGCATATCTTATTTGCAAACATACCTTCTATAAACATAAATATTCTGGATGAGTCATTAGGCCTAGATGATGCATTTATTTATTAAAAATAGTTGAAAGTATTAATTTGCACAGAAGTCATGCTAAAAAATTACTAGTGTTGAACCAAAGGATCATGAAACTTAGAATCACAGATCATATTTTACTGAGAATTAAAGACTGCTGTCTTTCTAGATTGTTTCTTTAGCTTTTATTTGTGTTTTACTTTATTACAACGTAGATCAGCCAGCCACTTAGGTTTAACTGTAGTTATTGATGTTCATCCTGTTTTTGTGTTTGTCGTTGTGAGAAACAGCTTCCTTGTTACTGTGAGAAACACCAAGGATGGACCTGGAGACCATTATGTTGAGTGAAATAAGCCAGTCAGAGAAAGTCAAATACTATATGATGTCATTTATATGTGGAATCTAAGGAACAGAATGAACTGACAAAATAGAAACAGAGACATGGATACATGGAATATACTGAGAGCTGTCAGAAGAAAGGGGGGAGCTGGGACTGGATATAAGAAGGTGAAGGGATTAGCTACAGAACGTACGTGTGTGGCCCATTGACACAGACAACAGTGTGGCGATGGCCAGAGAGAAGGGGGTGGAATGGAAGCTGGGCAAATGGGCTGAAATTAGGGACATCTGTAATAGTGTCAACAAGTAAAAATAAAGTTAGAAAGAGGGATCATTGGGGGGTTCCTAAATACAACATGTACATGTGGAAACCATCATTTAAATTACAGCCACATTGTTGCTCGTAAAGATGATGCTTGACCACATTTTACTTTAGAGAAGAGGTTTCACACATAAAGTATGAGCATAAAAAATGTTCATTTTAATCACTACACAAATTTAATTAGAATCTTTGTGAGATTTCTTATTTGCCAATACAGAAAGAAAATATTGCATTTCTGAAGGCAAGTAAAAGCCACTTACAAATGTTTTTATTTGTTTGGGAGGTGGTTGATCTTGATATACTGGAAAAGGTAACTGTGGAAATTTTGTCCAGACATTTATTTTAATGTAAATGAGTTGTATCACTTTCTGGGTCGAATTACAAGATTAGTTTAGTTTATTTTTTAATGAATAGTTTCAAATTGACCTATGTTTTGCCTTAGTGCATGAAGGAATCTTAGTCAATGCAAATGCATAACTGTAAGTCCAGAAAACAACAGAAATAAGATGTAGTCAAAGAAACAGATTTTTGAAATATGGCTAAGCCTAAAACTGGTTAAAGACAGTTTAAAATATGTCCATACATATGTTTATATGTATATGTGATACAGTTATACCTAGATGAACATATAGCAATTGGCACACATTTGAGGTGAATTTGAAATAGGAAAGGTCAAGAGGAGAAAAAGGGTGTCCAGTGTAGTTAGCAGATCAATTTCAAATGGACCTAAATGTGTGCTTTCTCTAGAAGCAAGATGGCCTGTTTAATTCTTTTCATGAATTTGGAATGCATGAGACAAAAGAGAAGACACACAAACAAAATACTTTTTAAAATCATATTTCGGAAATGAAGAGTGAAACAGTGTTCTGGAACTTCTATAAATGTAATATAGTTTAAAACCCTGACCTCAAAAAATAAAGGTCAACAAGGAAATTAGTTTTCCATTCTGGGAAACTCCCTGTCAAATTTGGCACATTTGGCCTACTTTATTCATAAGCTAGAGAAAAAATTAAGTATTATTTAAAACAAAAATATAGATCCTGTGACAAAAAAAAATCTGTTTTTGCCAGAGGGGGTTGAATGCCTTCCAGATACTTTGACTAGACTCTTTGAGAAGCATAAGGAATAGCAACAATATATTATGGATAAAATTTTGTCAATGAAGTATGATTACTAAATGGTGATTGACATACTTATTCAGTGAATTAATCCAATTGCTTTTCACTATTTAAAATTGTCTTAATTACACTGCTTTAATGACTTTTTATTTTACTCATAGTCTTTCAGAATGCTTTGAAGTTTTCAATAAGTCTCCTTTATTCAAGTTTTGAATTTAGCTAATTATATTGTACAGAAAATATATTTCATTTCTAATATCACTGTGTGCATAATAATTAAACTATTTGATGTTAACTTATACCTATAATTCCAGTCTAAAATTAATTATGATTACTTTATATTTAGTTACTTTCTCAAACAGTGAGCCAAACACTGATTCTGGTTTCTATTAGGCTCCAACTTCTGTGTCCAAAGTGTTTTTCTTAGACATATTTTGGAAGACTGCCTATTTCCTGAATGTGCTATAATCATGTGTCTCCTCTACCACACTGTGAAAATCTTGTGGAAGGCTGCTCTTATCTTTGGATCATGGTGGTTCAATGTCACTGGAGTTTAGGAAAAGAAAAGATAACCTGAGCTGGTGTTAACTGGGGGAACTGACTTCAACCTTGAGAGAACACTGAAGTCTTGACATCAGCCTTGAGAGAACATTCTTCAAAGTCAGTGATACATGCTGCCTCCCATTACACCCTAATGGGCTTTCTGCAGGATTGGGAGGGTTCATAGCTGGTTGAATCCACAAAGTGCCAATTGAATGGATTGGTGTTAAATTAGAAGAAGGTCTAAAACTGAGGCAAGATAGGGGAATGTCAGTTACCCTGTTCACCAAATTTGCATGACAAACAAGTAGAGATAAACTTGAATAATGGTCAGCATTTGACAGGTTCTTTCAATTAAAAAATTAATTAATTTCAAGTTATGAATATCGTTACTTATGAGTATTAACAATACCTGTGTCATAGTTCTGGAGGTCTGGGTTGACTACAAGCAAAAGAGGAGTCAAGGGCAGGGCAGCCTGTCTTAGCTGATATTCCTGTACCTTTTCACCCAGAACCAGTAGGATGATAATTACTTTCTCTCTACTGTGATAAAAAAAAATACTAAAAATAAAACTGTAAACAGTTTGTACAGCTACACTTTAAGAGGAATGTTAGCAGACTAGAATTTATCAGAATATGAGTCCAGGATCGTGATAGGAGCAAAAAAATGATTTAACTCAGAAAACAAGTAACAGAAATGTTTTAGCTTAAAAATATGTGTATGTTTATTGATTTCAAAGTTAAAAGGTTGTTATAGTAAAGAGACAATAAAGTTCTATGTTAATCAAGAGATAAAAATAGCAGTTGGTAGAAGTTTAAAGTTACAGATTTCAACTTCGTGGTGAGAACTTTATAAAAAAATAGGGGCAACCTGAATTGGAGCGAGTTGTGCTTTTTCAGAGGGAAACCATTTCCATTTTTCTTTCTATTAACCATTTTTTTATATAATACCATTCACAAAATAAAGTGAATATCTAGTTTCCTAATAAGAAGCCCTAGAAAAATATTTTTTTAAATTCGATTAAAACAATACTTAGGACATAGATAAAAAGCTAAATATCCACGTATAATATAAAACTAAATTGGATATAGAGATACAGGGTTTTTTCTATTCATTTCATATCTATAATGTCTTTATCAAAGTCTTGACATCAGTTCTTTATTAGCCAATTTGGGGGCCATCTAAGAGCTTTTCTTTTTACTTTTTAAGTTTTTTTATTGTTTTTCAAGTAGTTTTCTGCCTTTCCCCTGACTCCTCCCCAACACCCCAGCCTTCTTTACCTCCCTCCCCTGTTTCCACCCCTCCTTGTTTTTGTCCATGTGTCCTTTATAGTTGTTCCTGTAAACCCTTCACCCTTTTCCCCCATTATCCCCTCTCCTCTCCCTTCTGGTTACTGTCAGCTTATTACCAATTTCAGTGTCTTTGGTTATATTTGCTTGTTTGTTTTGTTGATTGGGTTCCAATTAAAGGTAAGATCATATGGTATTTATTCTTAGCACATCGTTTTCATTTTCATGTAAGTTATTTATGGTACAGCTCTTTTTGAATCTCTATCGATACCCTCATTGGAAATTTCAGCCTAAATCTTAGAGACTTTTTAATAAAGTATTACAACATTTTTAACATTTGCCCTGCAAGCAGGTTGAACATGATAGTATTGCTTTTAAAAATGATCTTTAAAGGATCTTTAAAGCCAGTTGTGAGGTCATAATATCCCCAGAAATAACTATACTTATGCTCAAATTTTTGTTTCCTTTCTTTTTAAATCAATATTACTAGGTGATCTATAAGTATCTCAAGCTACCATGAATTGATAGAAGTCTTTATAGGTTAATGTATCTTCCACAAACAATATTTTTTATATCAATTTGCGGTTGCCTCTCACACACCTTCTACTGGGGACCTGGCCTGCAACCCAGGCATGTGCCCTGACTGGAAATCAAAGCAGCAACCCTTTGGTTCACAGGCTGGCATTCAATCTACTGAGCTACACCAGCCAGGGCTACAAACAGTATATTTTTTAATGAAACAATTGATAAAGCCCCTTTCTTTAATATGAAAGTTTGAAAGACATGTGTTAAAGGTATTGATAATTGGTGGGAGAACAGTGGTAAATTAACTTGAAAAGGGATACAGCATTTTATAAATTGCCTGTTTATTATTTTCTCTGAAACAGGTACTGCTTACTACTACACTCCTCGTATATACCCAAATCCTTTCCTACATCCGAGAATTAAAGTGCAGGTCTCCAGTGCAACTATGGGGCCTCCACGCTCAGCTCCATTCTCATTCTTCCACATTCCATGCTGCACTCTGTGTGCACCAGTGAACCTGGGCAGGAGCTTTTGCTCTTTTGCACACAAGTGTACGTATAGCTTCCTGCCTCCTATCTTTGCTAATGATAAAGGCTGACCCTCTGTTTTTGGTCCAAACAGAACACTTTTGAGAGTAAAAGGAGGTACTATGAATTCTTGTGTCAAGGCATTGGTGTAAATCTGTACTCTCTAGGGCAAATGGGTGAGATTATATTCAGGATAGTCTTCCTTCTTGACCCACTCCCTTCTCATTGTCGAATCCTAGCCATTCTTTAAATCCCAGCTCAACCAGTACCTCTTCTCTAATACTTCATTGAAAGGAGACATTAAATGCATTGGAGAGTAGAGCAAAAGTAGTCACTTTTAGTCTGAAGGACTCTTACTAATGTGTTGAAATGTTATATTAGTAATGTAATCACTTGAACGCTGAACAATTACTGCCATTCTTATCTCAATTAATTGCATTTTTTGCTTGTTTTACAGAATTCTATGGTTACTTTCCTGAAATTCAGGAGCAAAGCTTCTCCTGCCCTAAAGAGACAACGTATACATATCCACTTCAAAAACATCTCTTCTGTTTTAAAACTCTTTACCGTGGTCTACACAGCCCCTTTTTAGTTGTCTACATCTTCTCTTTCAGAACAGAGCTTCTGCTTTCTTTTCTTTACTGCGCTCAAGCCATGGTGGCTTCTTTTCTTTCCACATGCCCAAGTTTTCCTTCCTGAAGGCACTTTGTCTTACACTTCAGTTTGCCTGTAGTACTGCGCCCACCTACCCACTCTCCCTCCTGCTCTGTGCAGTCCGGCACCTATTCGTCGCTCAGCACGAGGCTCAGAGGAGCACCCTGACCACCCTATCCGAATCGTGCTCCCCAGCTCCTGGATTCTCCTACCCTTCTCTCTTTATTTTCATTGCACTTAAAATGAGAAATGTATACTAATTTTGCATCCTTTTATTATTTGGTTTTTTTCCAATGGAAGGAATCTAAGATAAGTGGGAACACAAGCTTTGGATACTTTGGTTATCTTGAAGTAGTTCGAGAAGGGGAAGTGTTAGTTCTCAGAATGTGTGCTAAAATTCACCATTGAAGCCACCCAGTCCAGGACTTATGTTTGGGGGGAGGTTTTTTTTTTTTAATTACTGCTTCAATATCACTGGGTGTAGTCTCTCTATTCAGATTCTCTGCTTCTTCCTGATTTAGTTATGGAAGATTGTAAGTTTCTAGGAATTTATCCATTTCATCCAGATTGTCTAATTTGTTGGCATATTATTATTCATATTTTCTTATAATCCTTTGTAGTTCTTTGGTGTCAGTTGTTATTTGTCTTCTTTCATTTCTGATTTTATTTATTTGGTCCTCTTACTTTTTTTCTTGAGTCTGGTTAAAGGTTGATCAATCTTGTTTATCCTTCAAAGAAACAGCTCTTGAATTCATTGATCTTTTTCTCTCTCTCTTTTTTATAGACTCTTTCGTTTTTGTCCTGCTCTGATCTTTTTTTGCTTCCTTCCTCCTAGTTACTTTGGGCTTGGTTTGTTGTACTTTTTGAAGTCCCTTTAAGTGTAAAGTTAGATTGCTTATTTGAGCTTTTTCTTGATTTTTGAGATAGGCCTATAATGCTATGAATTTCCATTTTAGGACTGTGTCCCACAGGTTTTGGATTGTGGTGTTCTCATTTTCATTTGTTTGAAATATCTTTTGATTTCTTCCTTGATCTCATCATTGACCCACTTGTTGTTCAATAACATGTCATTTAGCTTCCATATCCTTGTGTATTTTTCAAAGTTCTCATGATTGATTTCTAGTGTCATGGCATTTTGGTCAGAGAAGATGCTATGATTTCAATCTTAAATGTATTGATACTTGTTTTGTGCCCTAGCATGCAGTCTATCCTAGAAAATATTTCATGTACATTTGAAAAGTACGTATATTCTGCTGTTTTGGAGTAAAATGCCCTGATATGAAGATATGAATGAAATCCATTTGACCTAGTATGTCATTTAAGGCTGCTGTCTTCTTGTTAATTTTCTGTCTGGAAGATCTGTCCATTGAAATCAATGAGGTATTAAAATCCCCTACTATGACTGTATTTGTGTTGATCTCTCCATTTATGTCCATCAGGATTCACTTTACATGTATAGGTGCTCCTGTGTTGGGTACATAAATATTTACTAGGGTTATATCCTCTTGTTGAATTGCTCCTTTTATCATTATGTAGTGTCCTTCTTTGTCTCTTACTATAGCTTTGGTTTTAATGTCTATTTTGTCATATATAAGTATTGCTACACCAGCTTTTTTCCCTTTATATTTGCATAAAATATCTTTTCCATCCCAAATGGAACAGAGTAGAGAGCTCACAATGAAGCCCACAGCTTTGTAGCAATTAATATTCAACAGAGGAAGCAGGCACATATGAGCTAAAGACAGTTTATTCAATAAATGGTATTAGGAAAATTGGACAGATAAGTGTAGGAAAATGAAACTAGACCACCTTCTTATATCACACACAAGAATGAATTCTAAATGGTTTAAAGACTTAAATATTAGACACAAAACCATAAAAATCCTAAAAAAATCCTAAAAAAAAATTATAGGCATAGGCAATAAAGTCTCAGACATTGTTTGTAGCAACATTTTATTGGATATATCCTCCCAGGCAAGAGAAACAAAAGAAAAATAAACAAATTGGGTTATATCAAACTAAAAAGATTTTACACAGGAAAGGAGACCATCTATAAAACATAAAGACAAGCTATGGAATGAGAGAACATATTCAGCAATACAACTGCTAAGGGGTTAATATCCAAAATTTATAAAGCACTTACTAAACTCCATACCAAAAAAACCAAACAATCCAATTAAAAAAAATGGGCCAACAACCTGAATGGACAATTCGCCAAAGCAAATAGATACATGAAAAGATGCTCAATGTCACTAATCATCAGAGAAATGCAAATTAAAACCACAAAAAGATACCATCTCACATCCGTCAGAATGGCTATCATTGATAAATCAACAAACAACAAGTGCTGGTGAGGTTGCAGAGAAAATGGAACCCTAGTGAATGGTTGGTAGGAATGTAGACTGGTGCAGCTACTGTGGAAAGTTTTGTGGAGATGCCTCAAAAAATTAAAAATGGATCTGCCTTTTGACCCAGTGATCCCACTTCTGGAAATATATCCAAAGAAACCCAAAGCACTGATTGGTAAGAACGTAAACACCTCTATGTTCACTGTAGCATTATTTCCAGTCTCCAAGGTATGGCAGTAGCCCAAGTATCCATCAGTAGATGAGTGGATAAAACAGCTATGGGACATTTACACAATGGAATACTGCTCAGCCATAAAAAAGAAGAAAATTTTACCCTTTGCGACCCAATGGATAGCTCTGGTGAACGTTATGTTAAGTGAAATAAGCCACTCAGAGAAAGATGAATACCTTATGGTTTCACTTATATATGGTATCTAATGAACAAACTGAACTAACAAGCAAAATAGAGACAGACTCATAGATAAAGAATCGGATGACCACTATGGGTGAGGGGAGGCTAGGGGTGGAGAGATCCAGTAAAAAGGAAAAATGACACATGGACATGGACAACAGTATGGTGACTGTAGGGGCGAAGGATTATAAGAGGGTTAATAGTAGTGGAAAAATACAGTAAAAACATTTTTTAAAACAGACTAAGGAGCTATACCTTTGGATTGCTCCTCTTTGCAGAATTGCCCCGTGAGAACAAAGTTCTTAATAGAATTTCTGTGACCATTGAGAGCAGGGAACTTCTACCTTTTATGGTAGCTTTTATTTAGCTCCCTAAGGAGTTTCTTCCCACCCACCCCTCTCTCTCTCTCTCTCTCTCTCTCTCTCTCTCTCTCTCTCTATATATATATATATATATATATATATGTATTGTTTTTCAATTACAGAGGAGAGTTTATTGTGCACTAAAAGCCATGATATTCCTGACAACTAGCTCCTCTTAGCATCTGGCAGTGATGTAAACAGCACAATGTCCATCAGGTCAGAATCCAGTATCTGTCTTGGTTTTGCTTATTTTTTGGTGTGAGATAATATATGATTATTAATTTTGTGCTTGATATTTATCATTGAACCAATGTTTGAGTCAATTAATTGTCAAATATTTTGTCTTCTTTATTCAAAAAACTCTTCATTTCCTTAAAAGTTGAAATGCAGGCACCCTATTATAGATCACAAACGGGGTGATTCCCAGTATAGTTTCAGCACATTGTGGGTAGTCATTATATGACACACACACACACACACACACACACACACACACATATATATGTATATTTGGTAGATCCTTAACTATCAGTGTTAGCACCAGGAGCATGACAGCTAAATAAATATGCTCACTTATAATTATACATATGTGTGTGTATCCATATCTGGAAAAAGTCCAGCTGTATTAATATAATGAGAATGGCTAGTGAGACATCAATGTAACCTGTCAGCCAAGGAGGATGGACTGGAATGCACATGCATGACCACTGACAATTTCACTGTACTAGTCAGTGGTGGTGGTAAGATGCTATTGAATGAGCATGTGTATTGTGTGGCCATGGCATTCAAAACGACTGATCTGTTGAGCAACAAATCTATACCAAATTTTGCATTAGGTTTGCACATTCCTCTGGAGGAAACTATTAAGATGATTCAGAAGGCTTTCAGGGATGATGCTATGAGTGCAGCACAAATAAAATGTGGCACAAATGTTTCAAAGAAAGTTGAGAATCTGTTGAAAGTGACCCATGTTCTGGAAGGCCTGCAAAAAGCAGAATAGATGAAAATGTTGGACGTGTACAGGCTGCAATCAACAATGATTGACGACTGACAGTGCAAGAGCTAGAGGCTGATCTGGGGATTCCAAGAACTACTGTGTCCAAGATTTTGAGACTGGATCTTAGCATGGAAT
This sequence comes from Sturnira hondurensis, assembly GCF_014824575.4. Taxonomy (NCBI): domain Eukaryota; kingdom Metazoa; phylum Chordata; class Mammalia; order Chiroptera; family Phyllostomidae; genus Sturnira; species Sturnira hondurensis. The sequence goes on from NW_028081539.1 coordinate 2,113,098, forward strand.
GTGTCATGGCAAAAATTGACTTTGTGGCTTCCACTACTGGAGCATCGTGCTGCACTTGCTAATGACTTGATTTAAACTAGTACCAATGAACCAGATTTCCTCAAGAAGGTCATAACTAGAGATGAATCATTGGTCTGTAGCTGTGATCTGGAAATGAAGGCCCAGTTGTCCCAGTTGAAGTCACCTGGTTCTCCATGCCAGAAGGTGGTGGCAAAGTTGCATCAAGATGATGACCACGTTAACTGTGTTTTTGATTGAGAAGGTGTTGCCCATTATGAGTACGCCCCTAGAGGCCAAACAATTAATAAGGTGTACTACTTCAATATTTTTTGTCAGGTGAGAGGTGTAATATGACCAAAATGGTGCAGCTATGGACAACTTGGGATTGGTAGCTTCATGACAACAACATGCCCACTCATGCATCATATTTCATGCAGTTTTTTTGAGAAACATCAAATCACCCAGGTGACACGATCCCCCTTCCCCTACAGCCCATTATTGGTGCCCTGGGACTTCTAGCTTTTCTCAAAACTGAAATCACTTTTGAAAGGGAAGAGATTTGAGACCATCAGTGAAATTCAGAAAAATACGACAGGGCAGCTGATGGAGCCTGGGAGAACTGTGAGGTCCCAAGGTGCCTACTTTGAAAGGGACTGAGGCATCATTGTCCTGTGTGCAGTGTTTCTTATATCTGGTATCTTCTTCAGTAAGTGTCTCTATTTTTCATATTACATGGCTGGATACTTTCTGAAAAGACCATACACATACACACATATATACATATACACACACACAGGCTTTTGACCTGTGTTCTCCAGGTCTATTCATTACCGCTGACTGCCACAGCCATAGGCGTGCTTGCTGTTGGGCTAGGTAAAGAGGGGAAGGGGCTTTGCTTGGAAAAAATTGTATTAAAAGTTACAGACTCTACTACTAATTTTAAATCTATCCTCTGTCTGTACTATGGGATAAACTCTAGTTCTTTATACTATTCTTATTCCACTTCTCCCTCCTATTTATGTAACATCCAAAGATGCTTGTCGCCTTGAGGTAAAAAGTGCCTAAACCTCATTTAAACATAGGTAGGTGGTAATGGAATATTTTTGGATCCAAAGAAAATAACACTTGTCAGGATTAGTGAGGGTAAATCTCCTCTCCTGGAAGAAACGTGTTCTGGCTGATACGAGGCAAGATAGGCATCAGCATATAAAAGTGCCATGTGCGGCCCAAGCCCGGGATCTTAGCTGTTCCTTCCCTACTCTTCTTTCAACTTTCTCAAAAAAAAAAAATCAGTTTCACACATTTTAAGAAGAAATTTGGAAAAAGGGTTTTTCACCACCAAGACGAATTTTGTGGTAGCCCTAAGGTTATCTGCCCAAGTTCAGTTTCCTGGTCAACAATGGCACGCGGATCAGTTACAAAAGGGCACAAGCACCCCCTTCCTCTGATGCTCTCCAAACCTTCTGTCTCAGTGCCTCTGGTGCTGGGTTTGCAGTTTCTAGTCCTGAGAGAATATCCAGTACCTTTATAAAAACAAAGCAGAGATGAACAATTAGAAACAAATTGTTTATCAAATCAGCATTCCCTTTCGGCAACTTTAGTCTTTCTGGTGTAGTTGATTTCTGTGGGATGCAAAAATACTCTTGATGCCCATCCTTTTGTTAAGTGTATAAGAGAAACTTTCTTCTTAGACATTATCGATATATTTTTGCTAAAACAAAGTGAAAGACAGAGAGGGAAAAGAGTCCTATGATAAGACATTACAATATCTAAAAGATCAAATGTCTGTGTTCTGCATTTCCCCTGGAAAGTGCTTATTATCCAAGTAACAGAAAACTGTTTATTTTATTAAAACAATCAATATAAAAAGTATATAGAGATTATGCATCTTTTTAAATTTTGCATATGGTCTAGGAGGCATCACTAAGCATACTCTGCCCTAATCTGCCTCCCATCTCACACACACGCATGAGATGCCTACAGACAAAACACGTTCCCTGCTCAATAGGATCCATGAAACCAAATATCCTGATGGAGGACACTATCAATATTAGTAATATAATATTGAATATTTATGATTTAATATTCAGAAGATGTTACACTGAAGATTCTGTGGAGCAATCATTTTCGCTCTGCGGTCTAGAGGAATATATTGGATCTGAACTTTGCAAGTAGAAAAGAGGTCCACAGGGGTTTGGAAGGGGATGATGATTTCAGAGAAAGGTGAGGATTTTCTCCTTTAGCGATTTGAGACTAGTGTCTGAGAAGGGGTGACAGAAGATGAAACTGGCAAGCTAAGCCAGTGCCAAATTAAAAAGGTCTGCAATGCCATGTGGAAATCACTGAATTTTAGGCAAATAGGATATCAGCAGAGGCTTGTAAACAGGAACTAATATGATCTAAAAAACCTTTTTTCAGGAAGCTAAAAGTGGCAACAATACCTATTCTACTGTTCATGGCATTTATTGACCTTGAGTCTATGTTGTAAATGTGGGTGCCCTTTCGCACTGATACCAGATATATTCTAATCAGTCATTAGCCACTTTATGTGTCCTAATGATGTTTGCTTCTGAGTCTCGTTGCTTAATGAACAGCATAATGCATTTGTTCAAAGAAGTCTCCCATGTCATATCTCCAAAGGCCAAGTTGATCTGTCCGCTGCCATTGTATTCCCAGTGGGCAGCATCTCTACAGTTCTGCAGCAAGTTCTTCACAGCTTGTGTGGCCATTTTGTTGCTCTTCGCTCCTTCTGGCTGCAGTCACTTCACGTCAGTACTCGGAGGCAGAGCTTTTTTGGTTTGCTCTTGCTGTGTCCTCTACAAACACATCTGGTTGCACAAGGCATCCTCTTCGCCAACTGCTGTTCTAACTTCAGTTTTCTTTTAGACAAGTATTCAGCCTGTTGCTCTCTGCCAGCTGGGATTCACTGGTATTTGCCTTTCCATTATTGGTTGGCAGTGACAACTTGCCCTTTCAGAATTGTGAGGCTTAGAAGCAATTCTGGCAACAACTTTCAGGTTAAAGATGACTTTACTGAGATCCTCTTAGCCAGCTCACTTGTCTTCACTTCTTAATTGGTCCATAGGTTTCTTTTCAGCACAACTCTCTTTCTGGGCCCTATTCCAGATTCAAAAGATGCCTGTCTCAGGTTTCACAGAGCCTTTTCATTTTTGAGGATGTCTCTTCTCGAAATGAAAAACAGGGTACAGGTATACTGAGAACCAGCATGCTAAGTAAAGTGATCCGTAAAATACTTTCCATATTTATCCACGTTCTTGGGAAATACCTTTTGCTTTGTTTGTTGCTTGAGTCGGCATACATTCAGAGCGTTTCAAGTCCTCGTTAATTCCAGACTACTGAGACTTCTTGGAAATAGACCTTGTCTTTTTGTATTAGTGAAGATTTTTCAACAGACTGAATTCCAGGTAGTCTAAACACTGTATTTCTTGGAAGAGCATAATAATTGCCACAATTTGTAGTGGAATAGTCAAAATAATGAATGATCACCTTATTATATCATCAGCATCTACGGCCCTGGAAACCCCACAGTTATACAGTTCCCAGTGCTTAAGGAGGGATATTGAATGCTATGTATTATTTCTAGAATAGTAAATGTAATTGTGCATACCAAGCACTCAGCACAGAGCCTGGCAAGTAATAGTAGTAATATTAGAAATATTAATTTCTAATTTCAAAATTTTGCAGGTAAGACATTCATTACCAGTTATATATTTTCTTTTTGTAGATCTAGTTCTCCATGCTTATAAGAGTTTTTTGTTGTATTTGCTTGCTTGTTCTTGCTTTTCCTTAACTTCAAGGATTTTACTGAGATAGACCCTAGTGTGAACCTTTTCTTCTTCAATTCGGAATGGAATTAGGTGAACCTTATAATCCATAGAGTATAATTCTTTTCTATTATTTATTTTTTTCTTCCTTATGTTCTGTTTTCTTTTGTGGAGTTTTTATTATTTACACATTAGCTTTCCTGAGCCTATCTTCCATATCTCTAATATTTTCTTCATTATCATTATCTATCTAAGTACTTTGCTTTGCATTGTATTGTTCTGAAGAAAAAATCTGATTTCTATTATTCTCTTCATACTTGAATCTACTTACTTATTGTTTTGGTTTGAGTTCCTTTGTAAAAAGCCATATGCCAGGGTTTAATTATATGAAGTTTATTTGGAAGGAGATCTCTGAGGATGTAAAATAAGAAAATGAAGGAAACCATATTATGTACATTCCGAAACAAGTTAAACTGTAAGCAACTGAACCTTATCCCATTGGGGTACTTTGAGAAAGAAAAACATGCAAATTACTCCTTCCAAGGACTGAGGGAGCTGGGGTGTTTAGGAATCTAAACAACAAAACAAATAAGCAAAATATGACCAATGACACTCAAATACGGAACAGGCTGACACGGTCCAGAGAGGAAAGGGGAGAGAATCATAGGGGAAAAGGGGAAGGATTCACAGGAACAAGTATAAAGGACACATGGACAAAAACTAAGGTGGGGGTGGAAATGGGAGGGATGTGGGGAGCACGGGGGGGCAGGGCAGGGAATATAAAACAGAAAACTGTACTTGAATAAGAATTAAATTAAAAAAATAAACTAGCTCTCCCCAATCAGTAGTAGAGAGCTGCTCCTGGAGATGGGTAATTCCCTGGTATTTCCTCCGTGCTATGTGCATAATGAGTAGGGCTACCATTCCTAGCCAGACCAGACCTCTGGCAAAAAAGATAAATAAATGCCGGTTGAATTGAATAACAAAGCAAAGGGATATGGGCAGAGTATCAATAGCATCTGTTACTATTTGTTTCACTGGGAGTTGGAGACATATAATTAATAACAAAGCCATCTCCCAGCCAAGAAACCCTATCCACAGAGGTAAAAGAGAAGGAAGACACTTTTATTATTGAATAAACATTTAACTAGAATGTGATGGACATCACGGACAATCCACTAAGATTCCAAAAACAGAAAGGAATCTTTCTCTTTTATGTAGAGAAGCAGAGTCAACCTATTACATACTTGTCACACACAGTTCATTCTGACTTGGTTGGTTATTGAGTCTGACCATTTGTATTAGCTGATGGCTTCATCCAGAGGAAAACCCAATTTCTTGTATCTTAATGACAGAAGGTAGTTTTGCAACTTGAAGTAAGGCCTACCAAAGCTAGGCTTCTGCCCTCGCATAGAAACTGGGAGACAGGGTGTTATCTGCCTTGATGCTTGTATTTCAAAGACATGGCTTTCCTGTCATTGAGAAAGACACTTCTAGGTCATAAGGCTACAAAAGGAGGTCCATCTATTTTCAAAAAGAATATATGAGAATATATAAAAAGAATATATATGTACATATATTTAGTGATACCATGAGAGAACTTAGTCACAGATTTTCTAAAATAAATACTCTGAAAAAAATCGAGAACTAGAGGGAAAGGAAGCTCATGCCTTATTTTCAATGGAAAGAATTAAGCCTCTTATTTTTTAATTTCTCTTTGTCCTTACCTTGGAAATCATCTTTTAAACCCCTAAAATTTTTGTGACTGCATTGTATTTCAGTTGCTTTCTAAAATGTGTTTATGTAAGTGTTCATCTTTCACTTTCTGCAACTCTGTTGGCGGGGTTCAAGGGGCATGTGTTCAGATGTTCTGCCTGATCTTCCTGTTTATAGCTGCTAGTATCGCATTCTATTTTTACTTGTCAGCTTAGATAAGGGTTTTTGAAATCAAGTAGCAAAGTCCTCTAATTAGTGAGTGGGAGACAGAGGAATTCCCACCCCTTTTGGCTTCTGGTCTGTCCCTGGTTTTCCTGATGTCTCCCAGCCTCAAAGGTGAACCTACTTCGTGGTTTCTTCTCAGCTTTTGAGGTCAGAGAGAACCACACAGTCACATATCCTTGGCCCACAAAGTCCACAGACTTCTAAGTGCCAGATTTTTCCAAGGATGCATTTCCCTCTTTCTGGATCCACTGAGCTCCCAACACAGTTCAAATGCTTTCACATCCCATAACAGTCCCCTATACTGAACTTGATCAAAGCCCATTTACATGTACTTGCATTTGGAAAAAAGAGACTAGAGAAGTGCATTTAGATAATTTGTGTTCCCAGAAAGTTTTAATTCCACCCAATAAATGTTTGTGAGCATATTAATTATAGGCAAATGACTTTTAAATAAAATGTTAGGATATGGCCTTTTATATGTTAATAAAGGTGGATGACTTGTAATTTTTTCTATAGGCCATATTTGGTCAAAATGGATTGTCTTCTTCTTGAATAATAAATAGCTCTTTTATTCAATAAAGACACTCTGCACTATTTGTATAAAACACATTCATAGTTTGACAAGTTAAACTATCTTTGGTATACCTGGAGTATATGATTTAATTGTCCTGATTGACGTTCTTACACTCTAATGAACTCTTTTTTTACCTCTATTAATGTATTTATTTATTTATCTAGTTATCTGTTTTACATTTTGTTAGACAAACTCACATAAATGGATCAGAAATTTCTCTTTCAGTACAGGAACTTAGACAATGCTCTTAAATTCTCTATATCTTGATTTTAATGGAGCTAACAATGTCCTGCCTGCCTGTTTTATTTTCTGGTTCTTAAACATTATACTCGAAAGCTGCTAAAAAGGATCAAAATATAAGGATAGTAAGCCTACCGGAGTGTCATTGAGTTAACATTAGCAGTTTAGTGAATATTTGGAAAAGTCTTAATGTACAAACTCAAGCAGAAGGAGGAGTCTTCTGTTTGACAGTGTCTGCTTCTCTCCTTTCAAGTACTGGCCTACTTTTAAAAATACCACCCTTAGTTTCATTGATGCTACTGGTACCTTGCCCTTCATGAATCTAGATTGGCAATTTTTAACCGGTGTGCCAGAAGAATTTTTAAAACATTCAATACCTGATATTTAGTCAGAAGCACTGACATCTTTTCTCTTAGATTATCAAATTAAAAAATGGTAACAGCCAACAATAGAATAGCAATCCAGTATAAATGAATCAAAATTGCACCTATTTTGGGGGTCAGTTTGGCAAAACGATAACATTTTTTGGTGTGCCACAGAATTTTAATAATCAGTTTATGTATGCTATGAGTTAGAAAGCTTGAAAATGGCTGATCTAGATAGTGTTAGAATCAATATGCAGAGTGAAAATATTTCCATCCCGTAATGGACTCTTTGGGGGATGGATGGCTATAATCGGCAAGAGTTATTCTCATATTCAACTCAAGAGAGCAGGATTGGTCAATGAAGTTACAAGAACCTTGAGGTGCTCTTTGGGATCAAGCCATTGCTTCTCTGGCTTTATCCATGTGTCCTTTCCAAGGGGGTGAGGCAGGGATGGGTGGGGCAGGGGGCATGGTAGAATGAAAATGTCAATGGGATGACAACTATACTTGAACAACAATTTTTTAAAAAAAAGAATAGTATAGGAAATGGAGAAGCCAAAGAACTTATATGTACAGTCCATGGACATGAACTAAGGGAGATGGGAATACTGGATGGGAGGTAGGGTGCAGGGCAGATGGGAATAAAGGGGAGAAAATATAGGACAAATTTAATAGCATAATCAGTAAAATATACTTAAAAATAAATAATTAATTAAAAAATAAGAGAGTATGTTCCTTTAGTTCATGGCAGCATTATCTATAGTAGCCTAAATTTAGAACAGAACAAGTGCCCACCAGTATATGAGTGGATAAAAATGCCGTCACACAGTTTTTAAAAAAGCCATTGCTTCTCTGTCACATATGTATGTATTTCCATTTATACAAAAACCTTTTGTGTGGATAAATTTTCGACTACTAATTTGTACTGGCATCAAAGAATTTCCACATATGTGTATTTAAGAATGTTTTTAAATTGGTGATTCAGACAAATCCCACTCAGGCCAAGGTATAAATAATAAATGTGTGTTTATTTCAATTCCTTGATGGAGAAAGCTGTGCAGACAATAGACTTATTTATTCCTGAAGAGGATTTCTTTTAACAGAATGTTCCCTAGGGCATTAAAAGGAAAGGCATTCAAAAAGCACTCTGGTAAATTATAACTCTGAGGATAAAATATGACGGTAATAATTGCTAAAGTGAAAACCAAAGTATGAAACTTTCATCTACTCTATCTAATGTGTTCTAAACTTCTTTTTTAAAAAAATATTTCATGTATTCCTGTCACTGGAAGAGCTACTCCTGGAAGAATAATTGGGACCTTTGAATATATTAACTCTTTCAGTTAATATTTAATTTTGTATATAGATTTAAATTTAAAATATTTAACAGTAGTTATATTTGGTTAGTTCTTACTATGTTATTACTGTTATTACTATCATCATTTCATAAGTGAAGGGTTCTAAGGCTGAAATGGTGAGGTCACCTGCCCAAGTTTTCACAATATTAATGGAATCTTAACCTTGGTATCATGAATGGAAGCGGGGCTGTTAATTACCATGATGTGTGGCCTTTCAGTGTTAGGGGGGTCAGCTGACACACTGTTGACTATAAATTAATAATTTGAAACTTAAAATTCAAGAAAGTACCCATGAAGGTAATTTTTTCTTTTTAAAACATGTGAGCTCTTTGGCTTAGAGTAATTTTAAGTGTACATTTTCCTAAAGTTATACATTTAAATTAACTTAGAGACTTCGAGCCAAGATGGAGGTGTAGATAGATACACTCTGCTCCCTACCATAACCAAAAGAAATACAACAACAAATTTCAAAACAAAAAATAACCAGAAATGCCAAAAAAATTGAACTGTATGGAAGTCTGACAACAAAGAAGTTAAAGAAGAAACATTTATTCAGACTGTTAGGAGAGAAGACAGGCAGCTGGGATGGAGAGGACTTGTGTCAAGGCAGCAGTTAGTGGAGCAGGTGGTCCCACATTTTCATGCTGGTAAATCATGAGGAACATCTGGGGAGCAAGAGAGATTGTGAAACCCATGCTTCCAGCTTGGGGAAACTAAAGCCTCAAAACTTCTCACTGTAAAAACCCATGGAGGTTGTGGCAGCAGGAGAAACTCTCAGCCTCACAGATGAGTTCATTAGAGAGACCCAGAGGGTTGTAGAACATAACCAAACCCACCCACCTGGAATCAGCATCAGAAGGCTCAATTTGCTTTTGGGTATCAGGGGAAATGACTGAAAGCCAGCCCTGAGCCACGCAAGTGGCTTTGTTCCCTCTTGGACCCCTCCCCCATATACAGTGCCACAATGCAGACACAAGGTTTGCTCTACCCTGGTGAATACCTAAGGCTCTGCCCATTACTGCATAACAGGCACCCCCAGACAAAAAAATATGGCCCAAATGAAAGAACAGATCAGAGCTCCAAACATAGAAGAGCAATGAAGAGACAGCCAACCTATTGGATGCACAGTTCAAAATACTGGTAATCAGGATGCTCACAGAAATGGTTGAATATGGGTGCAAACTAGAGGAAAAAGTGAAGGCTATGAAAACTGAAATAAATGGAAATGTATAGGGAACCAATAGTGACTGGAAGGAAACTGGGACTCAAATAAACAATTTGGACGAGGAGGAAGAAATAAACATTCAACCAGAGTAGAATGAAGAAACAAGAATTCAGAAAAATGAGGAGAGGCTCAGAAACCTCTAGGACAGCTTTAAATGTTCCAACATCCTAATCAGGGGTGCTATAAGGGGAAGAAGAAGAGCAAGAAATTGAAAATTTATTTGAAAACATAATGAAGAACTCCCCTAATCTGGTAAAGGAAATAGAGTTCCAGGAAGTCCAAGAAGCTCAGAGAGTCCCCCCAAAATTGGACTCAAGGAAGCACACATCAAGGCACATCATAATTTCATTACCCAAGATGAAAGATAAGGAGAGAATTTTAAACGCAACAAGAGAAAAGGAGACAGTGGCAAAGGAGACAAAGGCAAACTCCTTTGCCTACAAAGGAGTTTCCATAAAACTCTCCGCTGATTTCTCAAAAGAAATCTTGAAGGCAAGAACAGGCTGAAAAGAAGTATTTGAAGTCATAAAGGCAAGGATCTACAACCAAGATTACTCTATCCAGCAAAGCTGTGATTTAGAATGGAAGGGCAGATAAAGTGCTTCCCAGATAAAGTCAAGTTAAAGGAGTTCATCATCACCAAGCCCTTATTATATGGAATGTTAAAGGGACTTATGTAAGAAAAAGAAGATAATCAAAAATATGAACAGTAAAATGACAATGAACTCACAACTATCAGCAACTGAACCTAAAAAACAAAAACAAAAACAAACTAAGCAAACAACTAGAATGGGAAAAAAATCACAGAAATGGAGATCACATGGCAGGTTATTAGCAGGGAGGGGCATGGGGCAAAATGAGGTAAGCGATACAGGGAAGAAGAAGCATAAATGGTAGGTACAAAATAGCCAGGGGGAGGTTAAGAATAGTATGGAAAATGGAGAAGCCAAAGATCTTATACATATGACCCACTGGCATGAACTAAGGTGGGGGAATGATGGTGAGAGGGGGTTGGAGGGTGGAGGGGAATAAAGGGGAGAAAAAAATGGGACAAATGTAATAGCATAATCAATAAAATATGTTTAAAATATTTAAAAAAATATTCTCAGGAGAAAACATTAACTTAATAATAAGTAAACTAGCATTAAATTGATTCATTCTTGGTTCCATCTTATTGAAGCAACACTTAATCTGAAACTTTTGTAATTATACTTTTTCAAGTGAAGTTAATGTTCATAATAAACAACCATTATTGTAAAACTATGGCTTAGGAGTCAGACAGACCAGCCTCCAGTCTCTTACTTCCTGAAGCAAGTTACTGCAGCCAAGTTACTTAGCTCCTCGGAGAGAAAACCTTTAATTTTTTATGAGTATTTATAGTAGACTAGGCATCGTATTTGTGATTTATATATATTGCTTCATTTCATCCTTACATTAGATATCTAGATTTTGCTCATTTTTTAGATTAAGAACCTAATGGATGGAAGCAGAAGAGGGTGTAAGGGGCATAAATGGTAATGGGAAAAATACAAATTAAACTATTAAAAAAATCAAGAACCTAAACCTCAAAAGTTATTAACTATTAAAAATATTATAGATAATAAATATCAGTGTTTTCAATTTAAGATCTCTGTGATCTCAAAATCTTTGCCTTTTACTTTTCACTATCCTCTGCTTCTCACAATGCCCTCCTAAGGGTTCAATGAAGGTTAAATAATATAGTGTATATGAAATACGCAGTAGCAGCCTCATTGTAGATGCTCAAAGATTTACATGCGTAACTGTCATTTTGAACTTTGATTTTCTTAGTAATTTATCTTAGAAGGCACTGTTTGTAAATAGCATTTCTAATACTGAAGTTCAATTTTCAGGATGGGGGTGTCTTTGATGGAAAGTCACATGATGAGTCATGAAATTTGAAAGCTGTGAGAAACCTTAGACACCGTCAGTTCTACCGCTGTTGATTGTTTGTAATTCGGTGACCTGGTGGAGCAGTGTCCTCTTGCCTGAGATTTTGTGCATAAACAGGTCTACGTTGAGGTGATAGGCTTGAATGGGATGGGGGAGAATCCTCCTCTTGCTCTAACGTAGTCGATAAGGCACCTCTGTGGAACCCTCTTGGCTCCCTGTATCACCATTTGAAAATTACCCTTTAGTAACCTTCCCTGCTGTGCCTGTGAATAAAGGAAGGGGTGCAAGGTTGAAGTACCTGCTAAAGTTTGCATTAGTAATAGAGCCAGGACTGGATGAGCCATTACACTTGGCACCTTCTAAGTCCAGGTCCAAGGCACCTTCCTGGACCAATGGCTACATAAGAGTCTCTACAGGAAAGCAATGGTTGGTTTGTATTTATAGGAGTTTTGAAATACTTATTCCTATACATAAAGAATAATAAAAATATTTCAGTGTCTAAGATGGTGGCAGTTGTTGCTAAAATATTATGACATAGTTTTCAATCATTGGGATCTTTTCTCTGGACTCTAAAGTTTGTTAAGGTTGATTCCTGGGTGGAAAGAGTAAGCACTGTATTTATACAGGTACTGCTTCTCTTGAAATTGGAATACCCTAAAAAGAACTAGTGCACCTGCCAGTTCCATTGCCCAATAGGTCACCAAACATAGGAGGGACTAGATACAATGGGCCACTGTTCAAAATGTTGCTTATTCTAAATTGTTAGCTCTGGCTGGTGTAGCTCAGTGGATTGAGCGCGGGCCTGCGAACCAGACGATCGAGGTTCGATTCCCAGTCAGGGCACATGCCTGGGTTGCAGGGCAGTTCCCAGAAGGGGCCAGTTCCCAGCAGGGGATGCACGAGAAGCAACCATACATTGATGTTTCTCTTCCTCTCTCCTTCCCTTCTCCCCTAAAAATAAATAAATAAAATATTATAAATAAATAAATAAATAAATTGTTTATAAGCACCACCAAAATACTCTTTGGGGCAAATAGCTTCTGTTGTTTTATTTGCTTACTCAGATTGTGTTTGTGTTTATAATCATATAACAAATACTTGATGCAGTGCAAACCACAACTGCATAATAACTTGATTACAAAATAAATTGTCACTGAATACGCATATATGTTATCTATACACTATTTTCTATGTAATAGAAGAACATTGAAAGTAATAATAACTTGGAGACATTTTTTCTAAGATAAAAAGAAAATCTTGTTACTAAATATAATTTATTTTATCCCAAGGTCTTAGGACAATAAATGTTTGTGCATTTAAAGAAAACCTTAAAGAAAATCTGGATGATAGAAGAAAATGTGGCATAATTTCAGCTTTAAGTAAGTCATTCAACAAAAAATAATTGAGTATCTTTCCCATATCCTATCAGATACTCTTATCTATACAGAATAATTTTGGAGGTGGAAAAATGAGGAAACAGACATATGTAAATATGAATCTCAAGTTAGAATGATGCTATATGCAATCTAGGAACAAAGTATTGGGGAAAATGAAGGAGTTAATTTAAGTACAGAAAGAATTTATGATACAATAACATCTCTTAACCTACATATTTTTTGATAATTACAAAAAGTTAAAATGGGAATTATAAATACATAACAAAATACAATAACAAATACAAGTATAAATAAGTTTTTGGAAACAAATACCACTGATTCCTAGTTCATAAAATTTAATTGATGGGAACTGGAGTAGGCAGTTTATCTTGGACATTAGATTATATATTTCATGAGGCAATTAACATTAAGTCAGTGGGTGGAATAAAGAATACTTCTCTTATAAGTAGATATTTAAGAAAATATAACAGATATATGACATCACATGTTATATATACATTTAGATGAATACGTAGGTGTTTAAAAGATGATGAGTAAGGTATCAACTCAGTTACTCGGGTGTTCTCTTTGCTGGTGGTATTGGTGATAGGATTCTTTTCTGAAGACTCTGGAAGCACAAAATACCAAAATCTGGAATAGCACAAAGGAAGAATATGGTCTATATCGTATTATAAACAACTTACAATATATCCTTTAAAAAATGCCTGAAGTAGATGACTATTCTTAATTTCAGAATGTGGGAATATTTGCTTTCTCTAGAATCCCACTGTAAGGAGTATTGCATTTTGTGTGAGTGTGTGTGTGTGATTCCACACTTCCATCCATTGATAAGGATGGAAGGATGGAAGTGCCAACTGACTGGTGTCCCCTTTATTTCATTGATCTCCACAATAAACTGGATATCTGAGCTTGGAAATTAGTACTCAATAACTACATTATTTGGTTTAATAGAGGTGAAAATAATTTTAAATCCCCTAGGAAATTTCAGGTGGGAGGAGAAAGTAATACAAAAATCAGAGATAAAAGAGAAAAAAATTAAATTGTGTAATGAAGCAGAGAAGGGCTTGGGACAGAAAAATAAGGATTCTTTGAGCTGTCTGTAATGAGATTATCAATGTGACCTCTTTGTTTTGTGCTCCTCTGACACTGTAAATGAAGTCTATATCACCCGTGGTGATTTTGAGAGTGAATCTTTTAGGAAATTTTGAGTTTTATATTGTTGTACAATTGGCATTTGGCACATCCAGGGACGAAATGGCTGGACTCAGGAGCAGAACGCAAGGGGATGTCTGGATCCCATCTCTTCTTTGGGAAACTTGTCTTGAATAATCCAAACTAAGGTGAGATATCTAGCTGTGAGCTGACTAGAGTCCCTCCCTCAAAATAGAATTAGGGTGTGGAGGGCCTCACTATCCTGCCCCTGCTGTTGGACAGGCTGTGCAGGGAAATAAGATCCTTCATGAAGCCCATTTGTTTTAGGAATACCATGTGGATATCCATGAGAAATCACACAGACTAATCTGAGCTCCAACTTAAAATCTTTGGCTGGGTGCCTTGTTGGAACTGATGTTTGCAAACAGAGTTAGAGATAAAGGATGTAAGCCCTTTATGGAGGAGATAAGTGAGAACCTTGAAAGTAGTTTCAAGCACTGATGGCACAAAGCTACTAAATCAAAGCTACTAAATCAAAGCCTTGTGGGAGATGGGACAGCAAAATCATGGCAGGTGTGCTTGTTGTGTAAGGACCTGTGATTGGCTGTGGGGTGCTCTGGGAAGCAGAGGGCTGGGCACATGGGTCTGGATACTAGAGAATTGCTGAGAGACCCTTGGTCAAGATCTCCCAGAAACTAGACATACCCATGGGGAAATCTGAGTGTACAGTGATTAACAACCTGAATGTGAGATCCAACCTTTGGATATGAGATTATCACCTAGATTGTAATCCTACTCGATGATGCCTACTCTCTGTAACTCGGGATGAGTTTCTCTCTGTGCCACAATCTCCTCTTCAGTAAAATGAAGGGAATAATGCTATCTAACAGAAAATATGCATATGCAGATAAAATTAGATAATCGATGGAAAGTACTCTGTATACCTTTGACCTAAAAAGCAATATCAAAATTATCACTTTTATTTCATCACTATTATTATTGTAAAAAGAGACTTGAAGAAAATATACTGAAAATGCTAAAAGTGAACTGTGTACATATTGATTTAAAAAAAATTTGTACTTTTGGGTATTTTTCAGGTTTTCTTTAATAAACATGTTATTTTGAACTGAGGAAAATTCCTCATTGTAAAATTATTTCCAAGTTAGAAACATTTGTTTCTAGAAGATGAAGATAAAATACAAATTATAATTCCAACAAGAACATTTTCTGAAAACATTTTTTAACAATTGAATGCATGAATGCAGTTTAATTAGGCTTTATTTAATACCATGTTATTCTCTATAAAATAACTAATAAAAACTAATACATTTTACTTATATTTTTACCCAAAGGTATAACATGTGGGTAGAGTGGGGATATGTAAAACTAAATTTGATATTTTTAATGACTTTGTTTAGAGCCTTCTGTGTTTAGCAAGTAATAATTTTACTTAAAATAATTAGCTTGTGATTCCTTTGTAATAATAGCTCAACATTTTCTGAAGGTCAGTGGTTAAAGCAAATAACTTCAATGGGTTAAATACACCTTTTTCATGGAAGATTAAGTAATGTCAACTGAGTACACACTCTTTTAAACAGAGTTTTGAACCCCGCCAAGCAGATTTACCATTGAGTAAATTATATCTTGTATCATGTATCTTACATTGTTTTGAGGTTCTCCCTGGGCCCTTCTTTGTGCCTTTTGGACGGAGATCCAGTTTTCTCTAAAGTAAGCTTTAAACTATACATCTCAATTTATACCCAAGATCTTTCTAGCATTTCTAATTTTCTTAATTTATTTATTTTATTTATTTTATTTTTAACCTCTTGTTGCTATTATGTTCCTTGTTCTTCCTAGTGTAGCCGCCCAGGGTACTGTGATCTTTGTTACAAAACATGCAAAGGTAACTGGACAGAAACATGAAAACACTACTACCCATTCATAATCAACTTATTAGATGATGTATTTGTTGCAAAAATAAACATTTTTAAAAAATATTTTTAGAACTTTGGTCTAGAAAATACCTCAAGGGGTTGTGTGGAATTACTGTCAGTGTACCTAAAGGAGTCCTTGCATTTCTGTTAGTCAGGGAGGCTGTGATGTCTGCCTGTATTCAAATACAGCCTGGAGCCTTATGTTATAAACCCAACTGGGGAGAATATAGTATTTTTTAAAATAAAATTTGAACATTCTGACAGACACTGGTTAGCCATTCACCACAATTAGATTCAATAATCAAGTGCCATTTTAACTAATTCTAAGGGCTCAAATGGGAAAGACAGCTGATTGTCACTCAATATCCGTTCTCACTTTTTTCTGTCAGCCTAAGCCCTTACGTCTTAGATAGTCTGTTGCAGTCTATTGCACAGGTGGCAAACACAAGGCCTGCGGGCCGAATCCGGCCCTCCACATTGGTTTATCTGGCCCAGCACCTTGTTTCTGTCCGGCGGCAGCACTGAGCTCTCACTTAACTGTTAAAGAATAGTTACACTTACACAGTCCTAAAACTACATTCAGCCCTTTGAAGGCAACTTCGAGGCTGATGTGGTCTCCGGTGAAAATGAATCTGACACCCCTGGTCTATTGGCTGCTCCGTCTGAGCCCACCTTCAAGCCTCTGTGGCATCCAGGCCACCATGTGACTGCAGTCTTCCCAAAGAGATGTTGGCAGCAATGATGCATGAAACTTCTAGCCTGTGTCCTTGAAAAGAAGCTCTTTGCTTTCTGTGTTCTCTTTCTCTTCTCCATGGAGTGGGATTCAGAAGTGGTGATGGATAGCCTCCTTCATCTCCTTCATGAGAACAGTGTCCTAGGGAGTCGCTTGAGTTAAGAGGAGGAACCTGGTTCCCAGGATAAGTAAGTGAAAAGAAGAACCACCTGCAACTTAGACTCTTACTTGAGAGAGAAGTAACTCTCCTACTTGTTGGACCTACATTCATTTTGGTCTGTGTTGCAACAGTCAAACATTATGTTAAAACACTGTTTGAGAATTTAAGGCAATATTAAACATCACAATAAATTTGCATAGCATTTTAATATACAAAACATACTTCAATTTTCTTAAAACACAAAATCCTGTAAGAGAAGTAATATTATTTTAATTTCATAGATGAAGAAACTAAAGGTAGGGAAGTTTTGTTCTGTCAAAAGCCACCCCAGTGAGTGAGTTCAACTATAATGACATCTTTGAAGATATAAAATCTAGTTTTGATAATAACCCACAGTGGCTCGTGACAGGTTCTGCCGTGTTGACCTTCTGAAGACTTTTCCCATGCTGTCACCTACTTCACTGGGCCTGGCTGGAGTCTTAACTAACACTTGACCTCTAGGAAGTTGCTTAATTTCTAAGGACCTCAGTTTTCTATCTGTTTATATAAATGATTATGGGAAGGGGGAGAGGCAGATGTATTTTCAAACAGCAAACACCATTTATTTATGAACATCAGCCTATTATCTCAAATGCAGACATATCTAATCAGGCTCTTTTTATTTGAGAAACTCTCAAAATAAACATTATAATTCTTATTTGATTACCCCACCTCACAGTACACAAGCCTTATAAAATTTGGCTAACAAGTAACTCTCCATAACCAGCTGGAAATCAGTTTAGGAAATACTGACATGGGGTCAGGGTCAGGAAACCCCTGGGTTAAGTACCCTAGCACTTTGTGTAAACGATGCTGCTCCAGAGTATACCAGTGGCTGGCATCCTGGCACACCCCAAAGAAGAAAGAAATGTGTCCTACACCCAAGGGTTCATATTCTTTATTCAAGTGCTGCTTCTCATCCCCCACACTGAGATTGGGAACTAAGAAAAACTCCTTTAAGTAAAAACTCCTAGTTCCAGAGAGAGGGTATGCTCAGGGGAGTGGAGAGTGGATTCCCAGGCTAAAAGGTGCTGCCCTTCAGAGGTTTGAATAGGCAAGGGATGTCCGGGAGGCAGGCACTTCGATCTCTGTCAGGATGACCATTTCTAGTCAACACATTAAGAGTGGCCATACAGTTAACTCATGTTAGAACAATAGCAAATTAGCTTTTGTTGGGCCATCTTAGGTCTACTCCTTTTTCATTTCCATGTAAAACTAAACATATCTCTGTCTTTCAAAATTTAGTGAAACACTGCTAGTTAACTGGGAGGGGATCAAAAAAGGTAAAACATGCTTAATATTATTTATGTTAAGTGTTTAACCAAATTCTGCTTCCTTGAATTCCTAAAAATAATGCAAATCCAGTTGCAAAATGACCTGGGCTTGAACCCCAACTTTGCTGATACTACTGAACCTTTTAAACTGAGTTTCCTAATCTGAAATCTGTGAATAATATGTAAGGTTGTTATGATACTAGAGACAGTTTGTGTAAAATAGGTAGCACACGTCAAGAAAGTATATAAATCATACACCGATTTGCTCTGCACCTGTACTGAATTAGTCTTCACTAATCACCTAGGTACAGTACTATGAAAAATCCGATCCAATGTTAGTGATGCCGAGAATGTGTAGGTTGTGCATAATCAGTGCCAACCTAATGCTTAACCACCATCTCTTTAATAAACTCCTATTGACCAACGTAAGGCAACACATGATAGAGAAGATGTGGCTGTGAAGTTCAATGATAATCTGGGCCAGTGGGAACTTTGGCAGGGGGATAAACCTTGTTTGCATACTTTACTGGAGAACAAATAACCTTTCGCCACCTCTCAAAAGGCTATTAGGAAGTTGTGGTTTTCTTAAAGAACAGTGATAATCTTTGGGTTCATTCTCTGCAAAACAGTGCTTGTTGGACACAGAAACAACCTTTTCCTTCCATCATGTAGTGGTGAATACTGAAGAGTTAATGGTATTTCTGTTACTTCTTTTCAGGGATTTAACATTTTCATTTAGCTGATTAAAATCTGTTGTAGATGATAATTATGCCAGGTTTTTTTATCATTCACTCAAAAATGATTTTAAAATCCTTAAATGGCTTGTACCAGATTTTTATTTCTCAAAGGGTTTCTACTTATGGAAAATTTGCTTAAATTATACCCTTTTGTCGTAGTCTCAGTAAATGTTAAACCAATGCAAAATGAGTACATTTGTATTTCTAAAAATAACTTCTTTCATAGGAAGAAGAACTAAGGAAGAGTGGGGAAGCCAAATATGCCCACTTGAGTGATGAACTTCATGTATTAATTGAAGTGTTTGCTCCACCTGGGGAAGCTTATTCACGTATGAGTCATGCATTGGAAGAGATTAAAAAATTCCTGGTTCCTGTAAGTGTTTTTCATTCTTTACAAGCAAGTTTCTCAACAATTTTTATTTTAAAAATGTTCCTTTGATCTTCACTGACATTTTAGAAGGAAACTCATATTGCAAATTGTTCAGAGTTCATATAAACATAACATAGAATTCTAAAAAAGCAGCACTTAGCACAGGACCTAGCATTTTGCCATGGAATGACGTTTTGACAACAGTATTTTTAGTTGAATTCATTGGGGTGGCATTGGTTCCCCAAACCATAAGGTTTCAAGTGTACAACACAATAAAACATCATCTGAACACTGCCTCATGTACCCATTGCCACAGGCAGTCTCTCTCTGTCTCCCTTTGCTCTTCTTTGCCCACCTTCATCTCCCTCCCTCCCACCTTTCCGTCTGGCCATCACCACAGTGTTGTCTGTGTCTAAGGCTTATGCATGTATGTTCTTTGACTAATCCCTTCACCTTCTTTCGTCCAGTCTCCCCACTCCCCCTTCCCCACTGACAGCTGTCAGTCTGTTCCATGTGTCCATGCCTCTGTTTCTATTGTTTGTCACTTTGTTTTGTTTGTTATATTCCACATATAAGTGAGATCATATGGTATTTATCTTTCTGACAGGCTTATTCCACTTAGCATAATAATCTCCAGGTCCATCCATGCTGTCACAAAACATAAGATTACCTTTTTATATACAGGTGAGTAGTATTCCATGTGTAAATATGCCACAACTTTTTATCTATTCGTCTATCTTGACCATTGTAAATGATGCTGCAATGAACATAGGGGTGCATATATTCTTTTGAATTAGTGTTTCAGGTTTCTTTATATGTATATATCCAGAAGTGGGATTACTGGGTCAGAAGGTAGTTCCATTTTTAATTTTTTTGAGGAAACTCCACACTGCTTTCCACAGTGGCTGCACCAGTCTGCATTCCCACCAATAGTGCAGGAGGGTTCCTTTTGCTCCACCTCCTCACCAACACTTGTTTGTTTATTTACTGACAATAGCCACTCTACAGGTGTGAGGTAGTATCTTACTGTGGTTTTAATTTGCATTTCTCTGATGATTAGAGATATTGAACAATTTTTCATATGGCTATTAGTCTTTGATATGTCCTCTTTGGAAAAGTGACTATTCAGGTTTTTTGCCCATTTTCAAATTGGACTTTTTGTTCTTTTGTGTTGAATTGCATAAGTTCGGAAATTAAACCCATATCAGATTACCAGATGTATCGTTGGCAAATCTGTTCTCCCATACAGTGGGTTCTCTTTTTGTTTTGCTGATGGTTTCTTTTGCTGTGCAAAAGCTTTTTATTTGATGTAGTCCCAGGTTTATTTTTTCCTTTGTTTTCCCTTACCCAAGGAAATATGTTGGCAAAAATATCACTTTGGGAAATGTCTGAAACTTTACTGCCTCTGTTTTAGTCTAGGATTTTTATGGTTTTAAGGTCTAAGATTTACATTTAAGTTTTTAATCCATTTTGAGTTTATTCTTGTGTATATTGCAAGTTGGTGGTCTAGTTTAATTGTTTGCATGTATCTGTTCAATTTTCCCAACACTATATTTGCTTATTTCATTTATTTGCTTATTGGCTTTGTTTTTCCCATTACCATTCATCCATCTACACACTCCTCCACTCCCACCCACCCCTCCCCTGCAGTTGCCATACTGTTGTGTGTGCCCATGAGTTCTTCCGCTTTTTATCCTTGTTGCTTGGTGCCTCTACCCTCTAACCAGCCCCAGAGCGGTCAGCCTGCTCTCTGTATGAGTCTGTCTCTATTTTGCTTGTTAGTTCAACTAGGTTCCACATGTGAGTGAAATTAGGTGGTACTTTTGTTGAAGAGATGACAGCAGCATTGGTCTTCAGCCCATTACCTGCCATGTACCTGAATATAACTGAAGAATAAGAACACAGAAGCACAAATACACATGAAGTTGTATACTCTTCTTTTGTGTCTTAATAACTTGGTGATTGACATGTACTATTGGCATTTTTTAAAATTTATTTTGTTTTTTAAAGATTTTTTTTATTGGCCTGGCTGGTGTAGCTCAGTGGATTGAGCACAGGCCTGTGAACCACACGATTGCGGTTCTATTCCCAGTCAGGGCACATGCCAGGGTTGCAGGCCAGTTCCCAGCAGGGGACTCACGAGAGGCAACCATACATTGATGTTTCTCTCCTTCTCTCCTTCCCTTCCCCATTAAAGATAAATAAATAAAGTCTTTTTTTAAAGTATTTATTTATTTATTTTTAGAGAGGGGAAGGGAGGGAGAAACAGAGGGAGAGAAACATTACTATTGGTAATTTTTAATTAATATGGCATTTGCAGGTTAGTTGGAACAAACGTTTAGATATGTAATTTTGTAACAAGACAGCGATATTTAAAAATATCAAATGCATTTTTATGTCATAGTATGCAAAGTGCTGCCTCATTATAAAACATAATGTAAAATAATCAGTATTAATAGAACCAGGCATTTATCACCATGAAGCAAAAATAGGAAAATTGCCCTATATGAGAGCAACAGAAAATGTATGGTTAGTAAGGCAGCAAATTCAAGATTGCATATTGAATAGAATTCTCTACTGATTTTCTAAAAAATCAAGGGAGATTAAATGAATGAAGCTTTTCTAAAGGTTGACAATTTAGCATTCTAGGAAGAGGTCATTCAAATAGAAATCTTGGCTTCAGGCTTAGTGCTGAAGATAAGATAATCAGAACAGAATGCTGAGTGAGATTTTCTGCAGTCCCTGGGCAGAAGTCTTTCGGAGAAAGGAAAAAAGGAGAGTAGCTAAAATTACCCTGTGAAACAAAGAGCACAGTAGATTTCTCAACTAATCAATAAAGTCGGAGGAAACGGTGGATAAGATTCATACTGACAATGATTTTGATAACAGGAAAAGAAAAGGAAACAAATATCAAAATCTAACCCCATGATCTATTTACATATATACATAGTTTAAAATTTTCTCTCAAGACAAGGTTATAATATAATGCCATGCCATTCAGATTATTACCTAACTTTAAATGCATACCAAATTTCTGCACAAATTATTACCTGGTGCTTATTTGAACATCTTGGTAAATAGATCCTATATTTCTTAAGAATGAGGATGCTATGTGTGTTCTCTCTATCTATTTCCTCTGAAAGAAACACCTAATGCTTTAGGGTAAACAGTTTTACCACAGTTAGGCCAAACTTCTGATGATGTCGAAGGTGTAGAAAAATGCTCAGACTGCCTACACTACTAACTCATTTCATGACTGTAGACAATTTATTTAAATTTCCGGAGCTTCAGCTTTTTAAAAATATTTTATTTATTTTTAGAAAGAAGATAAGGGAAGGAGAGAGGGAGAGAAACATCAATGTGTGGTTGCCTCTTGCATGCCCCCTACTGGGGACTTGGCCTACAACCCATACTTGTGCCCTGAGTGAGAACCAAACCGGTGACTTTTTGGTTCATAGGCAGGCACTCAATCCACTGAGCCCAGCAGGGGAAAGCTTTCTGTCTCCAAAAAAAGCAGATTATTGACTGACCTCCATCACAGTTATTGTGAATATTAAATGAGATAATACATGTGAAAGAACATAGAAAATCAAAGTGCACCACAAAATGGATGTTTTTAATCTATTTTATTTTTATAGTAGGTAGTCTTGGAATGACTTTCTGGGGTGAAATATATAAGATGAAACACTATTTATTGCTGCATATATATTGGACCTAGGCTATAGACTGGGTTAACCCTATTTTATTATAAATATTACCAATATATCTTGCTGTTAGACTTCATGATGCTTGTGATCACTTCATTTACAGCTTCTCCACTGAAATATATACTCTCTATATATTTAGGGCAGGACTAGCAGTGCCTCTCTTGGCTTCCCATCATTTAGAATTGTGCCCGACCCAACACCTATATTTGTGTGGTAGTCTGTGATGGACTGGCGGACAGGCAAGCACCAGGGCTGGTGCCGAGGGATAGAATAGCCCTCTGGGCCAGTTTTGAGGGGTAGCACCCCACAGTCAGGGTGCTCTGTGTATGCATACAGATCCAGATGAAGACTGAAAATCTTAGCTTGGCCAGTTTGGTCTGTTCCTGTCTGTGTCTGGGATTTTGTCTCTTCCTGTCCAACCGCCCATGTACTGTGTTCCCAACATGCTGGATTCTGTTTACCTAATACTTCAGGCTCAGTCTTCACTGAGGGCCTTTGAAAATTCTCCTCCAAAATATTGACACAGCTATCTCCTTCTCGTTCAGCTCTTGCCTCAGCTGTTAGCATTGAAGGAAATTCTTCCCTGACCACAGAGTCCAAAATAGCCTCCCAGCATTTGTCCAACTCTACTACATTTCACAGTATCACTGGCTGCCAAATGTAATATTCCATTAATTGTCTTACTATGCCCTAGTCCTCTTTGCTTATTTACTTCCTCATAGCTCTTATCACTTTCAAAATATATATGTTATATATATGTATGTATTTTTAACTTATTTGTTAATGGTTGGTCTTCCCACTAAAATATTAATGTCATGAGAGTGGGGACTATTGTCTAGTTTCACTACTTTACTCCCCCATTTTGAATTATGCTGGGTACTTGGGAGCACTTAATATTTTTATGAGTAAATAAATGACTGAATAGCTTTTGAAAAATAAATAATGATTCTGATTTCTTTCCATGTTGTCTGAACAAATGTCACAGTCATTGAAAGTCCTCCTACTTGATAAATTTTCCTCATTTGCCTTTCCTGCCGCAACACCAAGCAAAGGGTAGCATCTGTCTCCTTTATCCATCACCACAACTGCAAGGGGGAATGAGCTGCCAATTCTTTATTATATGAAATGACTCAATGATCCATGTTTCTTTGGACATTTGATGATAAAGTCCACAGAAATGCTAGCATATCAGGACATTAGCATTTATAAGCATCATTGATGAAGAATTTATAGCCAGGAAAAGGCTTGCTAGACAATATAAAAAGCTAATGTGGAAGCGGGCTCTGGAGTTCCACTGATATCCAGTTCTACTACACAATGGAGTGTCTTCTCGGGGTTGGAACTGTTACCTCTGTCCCGTGCTGTATGTTACCAAGTATCTACACAGTTTGCCCAGTGTCCAGGGGCTGTAATCATCTGAGATTGCTGACTTTAGAACACACAACTGTTCATAAAATCTCTCAGTGCCACAGGATCTTGGAAAACAAGATGGTTTCAGTCCTTTAAATGAATCGTTAGAGACAAAATTATTATCGTTCAGGGAAAAGTTCTACTTGCTGATTTCCACTGAGCCACTACAGTTTATCAAAACAAGTAGCGTGGCAGGTCAATAAAACATCCATAAATTGAACCTTGCTAATTTTAAATCTTGAGTGCTTGGAGCAGATGCTATATTAAAGTTTTCCTTGCATTTGTTAGTTTGGTTTACAGATTACATGTGTTAAATAAATTATTTGATAATGACAAAAGGGAAATGGAATCTTAAACTAATATATGCTTCAAAGATGTTACTGTCCTTGTTTTCCCTTTACAAGCTGTAAAGGGGTAAACAAGTTCATTATTGTATTTTGTACTACTCCCTTCTTTTGTAGCTAGGCACTAGGACCGCCACCCATGGTTGTGCAGGCTGTACCTCGGACAATGCTAGCAGGCCACATTCACATCATCGTTTGTGAATGGGACCCCTGGTAGCCCTGAAAATGACTTCTCTTTCCAATCCTAGTCAACAGTTAACATAATGACATTGTATTTCATTTTCCTAAATTGGCTGCCTCTTACCTTCAGTTAAATTGAATTAGTAAGTTTTACTAATGCTTAATAATTAACTCATGATTGAAACATAATACATTGTGTTCTCATAATTAGAGCTTATGAAGCATTCAGCAAAATTCTGCTCACTGAAGGTGAGTCTATACATCCTTTCATCAAAAGGATGAAAGGAGGGGGTCCATACAGACAGGAAATTAGATTTAGGTTACAGATAGCAAAGAGATTACTTTGTTACCTTTTGAAGAGTTAGTTATTGACAGAATTAAGATCACAATACGCATTTTTACGAAGACCTGTCATGACCTCGAATCTTTCCAAGTATGGTAAGCTACGCAACACTAAAATATTATGAGTTAACAGAACTTGAAGAGTATTTGCAATGCTTGGGTTAAGCCTTTAATGGTCATCACTGGAGATCTGTATCATTTAAAGAAAAGCCTTTAAATATCTTTAAGTTTATATTTGTATATGTATGGATATTATATATCTATATAAAATCTCCAGACAGACATTTACAACTCCCTACGCTTATTTTCTACTAAATGCCAGAATGGAAAACATACTATTTGAAGCATTTTTGTGCCTTCTATAATAACACCTAGTATGGCACAAATTCATATACACATATATAATACATATTATAGATAATGCATATCACACATGTATATATACATATATATGTATTATGTAGTATATATGTATTTATATTATATATTAATTTTATAACTATGTAAGCTTATATCTGGGTTTGTGGTATGTGAATCTTTTCATTAGTGTAATCAGTTTCACATGTAATAGAGTTTTAAGTAAATTCAACACAGAATAAAAAAAAGCATCATTCCTGTTGTTTAATTTGTTTCCTGCATTTGGTTGGATGGGCATTTTGATGAGAGCCATAATTCTTGAAATGGGGCTTTTAGGATGTATTATAACATTTCAAGTTTGAGATTCCGCAAACCTATATATAAAGCCTACCAAGAGTGTGACTGTTGAGGAAAAGTAGAACCCTTTTCTTCTTTACGGTGAGAACAAATAGAAGACATTCTTACCATTTATTCTTCAAGGACAATAATCCTAGCTCTGAAATGGGAAAATGACACTGACTGCTAATAGAAATCACACATGAAAGTAAGTAGGTATGAGGAAATTTGAAAAGAAAATCAGGGTATTTTCAGTCTAGGAAATGGAAGAAGACCTAGACTTGCATGCATTAAAAAGTTTTTTGTAAAGGTTTGGAAGATTATAAACTTAGGAATGTGTCTCTGTAATTTATACTTAATTTGATGAGAAGTGAATATTTAGTGAGAGTCTTTATGCAAGTAAATATGTAGGGGAGACAGTGCATTAAATAAAAACCTGTCAGCCAGCAAAAGCAACAAGGGTAAATGTTAAGACCCACAGACAAGGTCTGGAATGGGAGACGTCTGACTGGCTGGTGGCAGGAGCTCAGCATGTACAGCGGCCACATTCTGCAGGCAAGAGAACGATCAGTAAGATAGTAAAAAATAAATAAATAAAGTTCAATGCAAAGAGGGAAACAAGATCTATAACCTGGATTTTATTCCTTTATTGTTGTGGTGGTTGTTCAATAGCTGTCAAGATTTTTCCCAGATTGTTACTGTTAAAAGCAATTAATTCCTTTTTCTTTTCCATAATTAACCATATTTTAGTAGTGTGGTGGCTAATGGCACTAAGCAGAAACCACACGTATTTATGCAATTATTACTTACTCTGAAATGTCTCCTGCATGGCTACGCACTGTGATCATATTCTGATTGCATTTGGAGGGATTTATAATCATCTAATAAGGAGTATTTCTTATTATCTGATAAGCTATAATAGATAATGCAAGCCACTGAATTAGAAAATAAATAATCACTAGTTCTTATAATAGAACTAATAATAATTATTATTATATAATTAACTCTATGATAATATAATTTATTACTATTATTACTGAAACCCAAAGCCACTTTATTTTCCTTTCTTTAAAAATCTTTTCTTTTTTTATTGAATTTATTGGGGTGACATTAGCTAATCAAATTCTGTAGGTTACAGGTGTACAATTCTATAATATGTCACCATATGTTGTGTTCATCACCCCATCGATTCTCTACCATCATCATTTATCCTCTTTTATTCTCTTCTACCCCGACCCCCTCTGATAATCACCACACCGTTGACTGCATCTCTGAGATTTTTTTCTTTTGCTTATTACCTTCGCTGTTTTCACCCAGCCCCCAACCTTCCTCCTCTCTGACAGCTGTAATCTATTCTCTGTTTTTACTTTGTTTTTTAGTTTATTATCATCATTAAAATCACATTCAAGTGAAGTCATATGGTACTTGTCTTTCTCTGACTGGCTTAATTCATAGCATAATTTTCTCCAGGTCTATCCATGCTATTTCAGTCTAAGATTTTCTTTCTTTCTTTTTTACTGCTGAGTAGTGTTCCACACCACAGCTTTTTTATCCATTCATTTATTGATAGGCATTTGAGCTGTTTCCACATCTTGGGTATTGTAAATAATGCTGCTATGAACATAGGGGCAAAGATATTCTTTCTGATTGGTGTTTCAGGATTCTTAGACTATATTCCCAGAAGTAGTAGAATAACTGGGTTATAAGAAAGTTCCATTTATAACTTTTTGAATTAACTCCATACTCCTTTTCACAGTGGCTGTACCAACCTGCATTTCCACCAACAGTACACTAGGTTTCCTTTTTCTCCACATACAACAAGGCTATCCAGAAAGTATCCAGCCACATACTATGAAAAATAGAGACATTTACTGAGGCAGATACAAGATACAAGAAACACTGTATATAGGACAATGATACCTCAGTCCCCTTCAAAGTAGACAGCATGGGACCTCACACAGTTCTCCAAGTTGCAGTTAGCTACCCTGCCTTATTTTCTTGAATCTCATCAACAATCTGAAATCGCTTCCCTTTCAAAGGTGATTTTATTTTTTGGAAAAGCCAGAAGTCACAGGGTGCCAAATATGGGCCAGAGGGAGGCTGAGTCACCTCGGTGATTGCAGAGTTTGGCCAGAAACACTGCATGAGACGTGATGCATTAGCAGGCTCTTTGTGATGATGAAGCTGTCAATCACCAGTTGCCCATAGCTGCAGCCTTCTGAATCATCTGAATAGTTTCTGCAGAGGAATATCCAAGCTTAATGAAAAATTTTATGCAGATTCGTTGCTATACTTATTCAGTCATTTTGAATGTGATCGCCACACAGTACACACGTTCACTCAATGGCATCTACCAGCCCCACTGACTAGTACAGTGAAGTTGTCATTGTTCCCTCATGAGCAACCAATTCACTGTCCTTGGCTTCCAGGTTGCACTGATGTCATGCAGACCATTCTGGTTATATTAACAATGGCTGCACTTTTTCTGAACAGACTTTGTACTTGCCAATACTTGTTTCTGGATTTATTGATGATAGCCATTCTGATAGTGATATGGACAGTAATGATAGCCATTCTGACAGGTTATATCTCATGTGGTTTTAGTTTGCACTTCTCCAGTGGTTAGTGGCTTTGAACATAAACACCTGTCCTTTTCAAACTATTCCAAAAAATTCAAGAGGAAGGAAGACCACAAAGCTTATCTTATGAGGGCAGCATTATCCTAATTCCAAAACCACATAAGGACACTACAAAAAATAAAATTATATGCCATTATCCATGATAAATGTAGGTGTTAAAATCCTCAAGAAAATACTAGCAAAACAAATACAGCATTACATCAAAAATATCACACACCATGACCAAGTGGGATTTATTTGGGGAATGTGAGGTTAGTACAATATCTGCAAATCAATAAATGTTATATACCATGTAAACAAAATGAAAGATAAAACCATTTGATCATATCAAGAGATGCAGAAAAAGCATTTGATATAACCCAGCACACATTTGTGATAAAATATCTCAGCAAAGAGGGAATCAAGGGAACACACTTCAATGTTCCGAATTCTCCAAGACCACACTTTTCATGAGCTCTTATTGCTTTTTAGATGCTAGCATCATTCGCCTGCCTCTCAGCACCTTGATTTAATCTCGATGAGCTACTTTTCCATTAACTGACATTATAATTTAAAGAAACTGCTCTTGCAGTCCCATGTGTAGTCATTAGCATGGAGACTTAGCAGCATTCTTAAAAAGTTATCTATGTTGCTAAAGATGTGCAGTTACTAAGGCTACAGGTTTGATCTCCAAGGTAAGAATCTCACCTCTTAATTATTGGATTTTAGTATTAGTAAAATCTTAGAAGATTAAACAGAAATTTCATATAATACTCAACCTATTTACTAAATGCTAGTCCTGCACTTTTGCATAATGACCATGCCAACACTGACCTGCAAATGCTTGAGTAAATGGAATCAACTACAAAAGACTCATGATTATTGAAGAGTTTGGTACAAAGAGACATAAAAGTAGCTTGATAATCATAATTGTTAAAGTGGCCCTGGATGGTGTGGCTCAGTGAATAGAGCATTGGCCTGCAAACCAAAAGGTCAGGGATTCGATTCCCAGTCAGGGCAAGTGCCTGGGTTCCAGGCCAGGTCTCCAGTAGGGGGTGCACGAGAGGCAACCACATACTGATATTTCTCTCCCTCTCTTTCTCCCTCCCTTCCCCTCTCTCTAAAAATAAATAAATAAAAAATATATTTTTAAAACATATTGTTAAAATGTATAATTCATAGCTTAGTTCATTTAAATAATTAAAATAAATGGTAGTAATTAATGCAAGGTAAAAACTTTGTTTAAATTCAATTCAACAAACATTTCTAAGCATCAGAAACACGCCAGTCATGGTTCTTGTGATTTGTGTTACATCAGTCCCTGTCCCTGTAGAAATTAAGAGCCAGATAAATATTAGGGAGAAATATCTGTGATGGAATTGGAATGGGAGCAGGTTGGATAATAAGGATGATATAGACAGTAGTTATGATAGACCAGGCAATATTGGTCACAAATGTGTTATTTTCTGGAGTCAGAAAAACCAGCTGCTGATAAAGACCACCACCATCCAGGCAAGGGTAAATAAATCAATAAGACAGGGAGTGAAAGTGAGAGAGGGGGGGAAGGGATGGGGGGAAGAGAGTTTTAATTAGTTTTTAAGGGTGTTTGATGACCCACAAAGAATCTATTTTGTATTGAATTTATTTTGTTAATAAATAAAGAAAACAAGAAAAACTTAGAATAGCACACTGTAAAACCGATCGTTTTTGAAAAGTTAGGTATTTCTGAAAGGTGTCTCCAACGTCTGTTCTAGCAATTAGTTATTACTTTTAACCAGCTTGTTTTGCAGCCACCTAAGGGACAGCGTCGGCTTATTTCGAATTGCCCTTCCAGATTCCCTGATCTCATTTTACCTCTCTGAAGATTCTATTAGCCGGCTGCCACGGACAGTGTAATGATTCCTCCAGACAGTATTCAAACTAGGTGTCCAGGGCACTTAGGTATCCCTATTCCCCCAAGACATGTAGCTTCTCTCTGATCCTGACCCTTGTTTTTGTCTGTTTCTCTTTGTCCCACGCAGCCTGTCTACATAGTGTATGTAAGGATGCATATGCACCAGTTCTTTAAAGTGCAAGGAGAAGTGGCTTACTGGATGGTCTGTACATGCAGGAATTCGTTTTTATTTTTCTGTAACAACTGTCATGCTTTCACTTCTATTTATTACCAACAGCTTGAGCAAATGGCAGAGCGTTCCCCTCATTCTCCATAAGAAGAGTCTTAATGTACACAATCCACGTTTTAAGCCCGGTTAGTTCCAATTTATGATTTCAGTTTCAAATTCAATTAGATGCTCCACTCCTCCCCAAATGTAGGGCTTAGGAAGTAGCAGGAAGTAGGGAGACATGGTCTGCTCATCTAAGATGAGTATTTTGTCTTAAATAAATTAGAAATTATAGATTTAAAATAAAATGATAAAATATTCCACAAGAGAAAAAGCATAGTGTTCCATGCACATCTACCTCTACAAAGACTAGATGCATAGGTATTTCCAAACGCTTTATACAGATGTTGTCAGGTTAATATGCACAAATACTAATGAAATCCTTTCCCTAATGGTAGAAATATTATGATAAACCTATTTGGGGATCGAGAGCATTCACGTAAGTGATAAATATATCAATAATAGTAATTATTATTTGCCAGTAATAGCCAATTCTGATGATAATATTCATTATAGTATGTTTTTCAATAGAAAAATTAAAATGCTAATGGCTTATTTCTACCCTCTTTGTGTACCTTTTACCTGTGGATTATTCTTTAGGGGAAGAGCAGTGAAATTTGTTTAGAATTTATGAACTGCTAGGCATTCTGGTGGGTGGCTTATAGCCATTACTTTTTGTTATGCTCACAACGAGTCTGAGAAGGATGTATGCCGCTCGTTACATGGATGAGGAGAGCGAGGCTGAGCAATACTGTGGGGCAACATAAGGAGCCAAGTAGCCTGGTGTAGCAAACGCAGCAAAGCCTACCTCACTTTAAAGCCAGTAGTCTTCTCACAACAGCGTATTCTTTTCACATTAGATAATAAAAGGAGAATAGAATGCCTAAGATTTTATCCAGCTAGACCTCTATATTTTATTAAAATGCCATTGATAAGTGCCATAAACTAGATTTGAATAAGACAGAAAATATCACCTTTGTCTATTTCCATTTGATATTTACCATGGAATATTTGGTTCTCTAATTTTATTTAGAGATAAATATGATAAACATGACCAGGCAGTATTATTTGCTATTGTGAGAATGCTGATATTGTATCATGATGTTTTTTCATCTTCAGATCTTGATGTTAGGCAAAGTTATCTCTTAATATGCTATCCTTCCCTACTTTGTACTATCTCTTAATTTTTAATATGAAATAGCAAAAACAGGGAAGAGGATGTAAAGGCTATTATAATTTAATAAATTATCTGGCATTTGAGAGTATACCCTAACATGCAGTGTGTAAAAAATGTAAGATTTTAATTAGTTATGAGAAATAAAGTATATATGGAATTTTTGTTGTTTTTTTTTCTAACATTAATTGAGAAGAATGGGCATTTAGATTCCTGTAAGAGTGAATAAATAAAATTATGATTATTTAAAATATGTTTGAAAGACACCAAAAATACTCACTCATTTTAACCATTAAGCTTCACTTTATTCATGCTAACAAAAGACTTTTCTCCAAATGACCCAAATGCCCAAATTTATTTTTAGAAAGAGGGGAAGGAGAAAGAGAGGGAGAGAAACATTAATGTGTGGTTGAGTCTCACACACTACCTAGTGAGGACCTGGCCCGCAACCCAGGCATGTGTCCTGGGTGGAAATCAAACTGGCGACCCTTTGGTTCACAGGCTGGCACTCAATCCACTGAGCCACACCAGCCAGGGCAAAACTCTGTATTGTTTTAACCGCATCTCTCATGTAGCAGTCTACATTCTGCAACTAGTATCGGTCTTTGTTTAGGTCAAAGTAAATTTTGGGCACACAGGTTCTTACAATAATTTCATCCAACTTTATTGGTTTCGTCTGTACTTTGTCACAGGAAATGTTTTCTACATTAAAGCATTTATTTCCATATCCATATAATTTATATATTATACATTCATATAATTGTACAGCTGGAAGAAATTTTTAAGCCCAGAGCAATTAATAGGTTTCCAAGGCAATTTAAATATTAATGGTTAAGAAGAAAGTACTTGAAAATACTTTCTTTTTTCTAATTCCCTTAGAGTTTTCAGAAATGGAGTTTTAAAGAGAGTGGTCCTTCATTTTTCAATAAAGATATTAAAGGCCAGCATAGTTACCTGAACAGCCCAAGGTCAGGTGGCAGAAGAAGGGTGCCTCATCATCGCGGAGAATTTCAAAATAGGAAGGCCCAGCTGCTGTAAGATCTCTCATACTTTATTGGAGAGGACTACACAAATCTTGCAGGTGACAATGGCAGTGTAGTTTGCACTGGGCTCCTCTGCACTTACTGCATCCTATGTGCCTATTTCTTGTCACATAGACAATGCTGGACTTATTATCATTCAGCAAGCATTAGCCAATATTATTTTTAGTGTAAAGCAGGTGTACTTTTTCCTGTGCATTCTTAGATATTCATTAATTCAATAAGATCTTCATAAGTCTGTTTCACTTGGGGACCTCTTCCGTGCTTTCAATTTCCTATTTTCATGGCACAAATTCATTGTAACCTTGGTGAAATCATTTTGCGATTGCTTTAAACATAGGTGAGGAATTTGTGATGGAACTTTTATGGTAGGAGTAGAAGCATTAAAATAACATATGTTGAAATTATGCATTGCCAGACTCTCTAAGGAATACTTGGGTATTCCTAACAGTAGACGGATGCCTCTTATATTATAACATGGTCATTCTCACAGTTAGTGGTAATGGTTGATAATGTAGCACATTAAAATATATTTATAAAGTAAACTCCAGAAGGCAAAAAGTGTCTGGCACAATAAAGGATATATCACTAGTTATTCTTAGGAATAAAAACAAAATAGCATTTGAAATGATCACTCTGCAACTTCAGGATCCTCTTCCCTGGATAACAAAGTTATAGAATTAATCAATATTCCACACACCATGGAGAGGATTGTTCTGTTTTAGTTAGACCCTTTTGGTTACATTAAAAAAAGCATATGTGGAGGGAAGGGGCATTATCTATTTTTAATAAATAAAGAGGGGGGAGAGAGGGAAAGACACCAAGAGACTGAGAATGGGGGGAGATTCTGTTGCAAATGCTAAAAGCAGGAAAAATAGTAGTACAGGGTCTCAACAAAGAACTGCATCCTGGCTGCCCCAAGGCACAGTGGGGAATCTGGGAAGATGTCAATGTCTCATTGACATTAAAATGATACACCCCCATCTGTGTGTCTGTTTTATTCTCTTCTTTTTAACTGCCTTCATAACTTACCCTCTCCTCATCTTTCTCTACTTCACAACTTCTCATCACTCGGGTTTTGTGAATCCTCAGAACTTTGGTTTGCCACAGGAGCTCCTGTGCCCCCACATCTCTCATCCCCCACCACCTGCCCTTTACAGCTCTCCTTTCAGCTACACACCACTGCTGCCCCTCATTGTCAACCATGCATATACATACACACACATATACACATGCAAATGCATGCATATATACATACATATGTACATATGCCTGTCCATATATGTACATGTCTGTCCACAAAGTATCCAGCTACCTACTATGAAAAATGGAGACCTTTATTGAAGAAGATACAAGATACATGAAACATTGTACACAGAACAGTGATGCCTTTGTCCCCTTCAAAGTAGGCACCTTGAGACCTCACACAGTTCTCCCAGCATCTCTTCCACTGTTCAAAACACTCTGACAAATCCTTCATTGGACTCGCCATCAACTGCCTCATCATATTTTTACCAAATCTCATTGATGGTCTAAAATCATTTCCCTTCCAAGAGGGATTTAAGTTCATCAAAAAGCTAGAAGTTGCAAGGTGCCAAATCTGGGCTGTAGGGGACTGAGTCCCTTGGGTGATTTGATATTTTACTAAGAACTTCTGCACAAGATGTAGTGTATGAGTGGGTACATTGTTTTGATGAAACTGCCAATCACCAGTTTCCCCTAGCTGCAGCTATTTTTGTCATATTGCATCTCTCAAAAGACAAAGAACATTGAGGTAGTACTCCTTACTAATTGTTTGGCCTGGAACGGTGAACTCATGATGGACAATACCTTCCCAGTCAAAAAACACAGTTAGCATAGTCTTGATCTTGCTATGACTTTGCCACGCCTTCTTCAGCCATGGAGAACTAGGCAACTTCCTTTGGGGTGACTGGGCCTTCATTTCTGGATTGTAGACTTAGGCGCACCATTCATCTCCAGTTATGACCATCTTGAGGAAATTTGGTGCAATGATAGTGGTTTGAATCAAGTCATTAGAAACTGCAGCACAATGTTCCTTCTGCTCTGGTAACAGAAACCCTGGAACGAATTTTGCCAGAACATGTTTCATGCCAAGATCCTGAGTCAAAATCTCATACATAGTAGTTTTTGGAATCCCGAGATCAGCTTCTAGTTCTTTAACTGTTGGTCACTGATCTTTGTTGATTGCAGCCTATACAGTACTCGTTCAACCTTCTCAGACGTTCTGCTTGTTGCAGGCCTTCTTGAATGTGGATCACTTTCAACAGATTCTCTACCATCTTTCAAGTATTTGTGCCACACTTTCATTTGCACTGCACTCATTGAATTGTCCCTGAAAGTCCCAGGAAAATCATCTAAATAGTTTCTGTGGAGGAATGTTCAAATTTAACACAAAATTTGATGCAGATTAGTTGCTCTACTTGCTTAGTCATTTTGAATTCAATGGCCTCACAGTACACATGCTCATGCAACAGGTTTACTGCCTCCACTGTCTAGTACAGTGAAGCTGTCATTGTTCATGCATGTGCATTCCAGTGCACTCTCATTGGCTGACAAGTTACATCGATGTTACACAAGCCATTCTCATTTTATTAACAGTGGCTGGGCTTTTTCTGGACAGACCTCATATATGTGTGTGAGCATACATATGCATGTGTGTATATATATACATGTGTATGTATACATGTATATTTATAAATACATATATACACAGATTCAAGGTATACAAGTTGGAAAATTGTTTTAAATATCAAACAATTTCAAATAAGTGTGTTTCATTTTCTGCCTAAAATTTTACTGATATTTGTACTGTTATCACGTTCTTTCTTTACTGTTTTCACTTTTTTCTTTTCCCTTTTTTTCTTTTTGAAATTTCACTGGAGTAATTTATTTATTTTTATAAACATAAGGAAAGAACTCTAACTCTAGTCTAATAATTCAAATACAACACAATGTTATAATTACAGATTCATTTATGTTGTCATTTGTATGACGTTAACAGAACAGGATAAATTTTAAAAGAAAATAACACAAATTCTATTTTCTTTTAAGATGTGTTCCAATTAAAAATACATAAGTTTTATAGATATTCATAACACTACCTATCCATTTAATTAATATGTAGAAATTATTTAATAAATTGCCCAAATATATCCTTAATGTTGCTTAAACTAGCTTAAATTTTTGAAATTATAAAGATATTATATAAATGAAAAAAGTCTGATTATGATACTCTTTAGTAGGGAGATGTTTTCTTTACATATAGGATAGGGTAAGACAGGAAAAAAGTGAAATGTCTGAACCAAGAATACTCATCTTATTGCAATGATTTAATGGATCTTAGCTCTTTCAAAATCTACCTTCCAAAAAGGTGAATTTGGGGTTAGAATAGTTAATGGTTCTTCATGCAACGAGGGACAATATTAACCCATATATCAAAATTTCACATTGTACACTTTAAATATTTTACAATTTCACTTGTCAATCATATCTCAATGAAGCCAAAAATATTTTATGTCATTTATAAGACAAAAAAGAATTGGACTGTCATATCACATCACATCACAAAGACCTTGGCTTCGTAAGATAATTTTTGTCATTTTTGTTTTCTATTGCCATGTAGATCACTGATCACTTTAGAATCAGATTAAATCTCCCAATACACTTTACAGAGAAATGCACAGGCACATTAATATTTCACACAAAAGTCTAGGGGATTTATATCCATGGATCCAAGACTAATGGTCTTACACTGGAAGCATCAAACTCTTAGTTTGGGAGCAGTAAATATAAAAATGCATGACCAAAATTTGTTAAAATGCTAAATTTATTTTACATTAGAAAATTAAATGATCTATATTGAAAAGCACAAGTTATTTTGCCTCAAACTCCCTGAAGGTAATTATAATAGAAAAGTAGTTTTTTTTACAGTCATCTTATTGAATGAACTTTTTATCTTATGATGAGGTCATTTCACTACCAACTGTACTTCATTACCTTTCAGCATAATTCTCACTTCCAAATTTCACTTCAGCAAGATACAAATGCTATCTATATCAATTATAATACATTTAGAATATATTTTGCTCAGACTTTTCCTCTCTGCTATCAATCGTAAAACTTTGCCTGATTAAACAGGAATAAGATTCTGTCTATGCTGAATAAGTATGAAGCTTTACTGTCTATTGCCAACTGACCCTAACCTTCTTACCTAAGTAATAAGATCAAGAAGTGTAGCTCTTTATAAAAAATATACACAAGGTGAGGAAACTTGACTACAGGTTGTTTATTACATTTTAGACTAATTCATTGCAGTCACTCAAACTTCCACTTCCAGTTGAGGTGAATCTGTAAACATCATCCATCACAATAGCAGTAGTTCCATTGCTCTCTACTCTCTCCTGCAATGAAATGCTTTAGCATCCTAAAAGAGGAAAGTGTTACCATAGTTTAAAGTATCCATATCAAAAAATTGTACCTATTATTTATTTCTGGTTCTTTAGGAACAATAATTGTGTATTGCTATAATGGAAGAAATGCTGTCATGCATTGGTGACTAAAGTGACTGTTTTTAGGATATCAGATTTTCCACTACCGTATATCCAAAATATCTGGAGAATACCTATCTTCCCTTGCTGAGTAGTCTCCATTGCATGCATTGAACATGGAGTTCTAAGGGGGAAAAGTTACTGAGAGAAATAATGCTGATCTGAAAACTAAACACCTCTTCAAATCCCACTTGACTTTTCTTAGCTGAGTGTAAATACGCAGAGACAGATAGGGAAAGAACAGGAAACCTACTGTCCTGTCATCCTCCCCTCGTGGCTCTGGGCCATGCCTGCAGCAGTCTGGAATCCGGGGGCCCTCTTGACTCTTTTCAAGGCCTTCAAGCTTCCACGCCTGTAAGGGTTATCATTCATTTGGGGGCAGATGTTTCAAGTGCCCTGAAACTGGCCTCTGGCACATGGCAGACACTAAACCCTCACAGAGGGTTGTGTGAAAACCCTCTGAGCTCCTGTCACTGATTTCAGTACTTTCTTTTTATTGTTTACATCTCAACTCCAGGGAGCCGACATGAAAATCCCCTTTTCCAAACAGCTACAAACCTTAGTTTACCCTCCTCATCCAAGTGGTGGGATCAACAAATTCTCCATAATCTACATTGATGTTCATGAATTACATGTACAGTGCAATACAATGTAAAACAAGCTAAATATTTCCAGGGTCCAGGTATTTACCCATATGTAGAAAATGTACACATATTTGACTAATTTTTTATCCTATTGACAGATTCTATTTTTGCCTGAACACCTGTATGAAAATCTGCTTAAGTGGCTTTCTTTTGAAGCACATTTCTGCCATGCTGTTTGGCTCATTCGTCTGTAATTTTGTTAGGATTCTAAGTCAGAATCACTAGAAAGCTAGACCAAGACAGTGATTGCTTAATTTATTTTTTTATAGAACTCAATGTCTGTAAATCACATTAGCTCATTAATTTCTCCAGCAGCTACTTTTCAAAAAATTCAAAACCCAATCAAAACAAGTAATAATTATTAATTTCAAGGAGGAAACCACAATCTATCTTTCAGAAATAGCTCACCTACTTTCAGAAGTTAAAGTTTTCGTCAATGTTAGTGCAGATCTAACGTGGTAGACAGAAGTACGAATTGACAGCAGATGTGCTATCTACACATGTATCTGTGCTGTGTCCTTTGAAACCCAGCTCCCTGAGGTCAGACGTCAGAGCTAGATTACACACTACGGGTCACCTGCTGCCTGGTAGCTACACTCTCAGCCTCAATAAATATTGACTGATGGAAGTAGCCTCTTTTAATGTGAACAAGTCTGAATTTTTGCATTTGCCGGAACCTCTTCTCCAACACTATATATATGTATTTATGATATCTATGAATTTCTAAAAAGCAGTGTTATCCCTCCACAGGGCCAATTTTTGTACAACAGACAATACATTATTGACCTTTGAGCTTCATTCTTTGACGTTTTCTGTAAGTGAATCCATGTGGTAAATGAGCTGCAGTACAGGAGGCTCGATATTTTGGATTGCAGTATATTCAGAGGGAAAGGAGTACATTTACGGATCTATAGTTTATTTTTAGGTGTCATTCATTTCAAAAAATCAACTGGAAAACAAAATTAAAATTGGTTGTTTCATAGGGCATGAAATATGAGATTTTTAAAAGCTGTCGTTATTATGGAAAAGCATCTATAGTTAGGGATAAAGGAAGAAACACTATTTCCTCAGGCTTACTTTCTAACATATTGCTAAGAAATTATTCTAAGTTATAGGCCACAGTGTGGTTATCAAGACGAAATCTTTATTTTGGATTTATCAGGGCCCACATACAGGCTTTCGCATCAAAATGTGGAGATGAGGGGGAAGTTGTAAAATCTGCAGGCCTTATGTCTCGATCCGACTGCATCAGGGAATGTTCTTCATGTAGATGGGGTTAGGATATCACTTCCCAGAACATTCTATGGAGCATTCATTCTACACAGTGGTCTGTGGGGAAAAAAAAGTTGAAAGGTCAGTTAAGTTTAGAAAACGCTGCCTTCAGTATTTGCTTCTTAGAGATTCACAGCCTAAATTACCATTTTAAAGGATCCGAGAGGTCCTGAAGCGGAGAAGTTGAAGTAAGTTTTAACCCAGGATGTGCAATATTTATTTGGCCAAGTGTCCCTTTGTTCAGAATATTATCTTATGCATTTCCAACATGTTATATCAAGATCTCAGTTGATAGAAAGTGGGTTCTCATACCAATTGTACCAATTGTATCTCACCCTGATATTTCTGTATTTTCAGGTGATAACTAAAATGCTATTATTTTTCATTACGTAGTATGTAACAGTTAATGCCACACTTTAGAATAACCTGTAATTGCGGCTTTATCTCATGCTCCAAACATGGTATTAGGTAACCAAACTGACATGGATATTTTCAACTTTTGCATATATTTGACTGCACCAATGCACCTGTCAGGCATGTTCGCTGCCATGTTTTATTTCACTACTAAAGAGCAACCAACTCAAGTATTGATAATTAAAAAGTCTGCCGTTACTTTTGTGAGAAGTAAGAATGATTAACAAACATGCTTAGCATTGAAAGTCACTCTTCTTTAATCATATCTTCCTCCTCAAGAACAGACTTATTCACACATTTGATATCCCTTTCCAAATGTAAATTAGCCAAAGAACATAGAGGACTCATGGGCACAGACAATGGAGGGGGAGAGGGTGACTGTGGGAGTGAGGGGCATGGGGCAGGGGAGAGCAATGGGGAAAAAGGTGGGACACCTGTAACTGAACAACAGTAAAAAAATCCCCCCTTAAAAAAATAAAAATAGAATGTAAATTAGTTTTCCATTTAATAAACTGAAAATCTGGGCTTTCAGAGTCAACATTCTGCGTAGAGCAGGTGAAATACAAGCTGTACATCTGACTTGTGTGAAATTTGCATATTATTTTATTGTCACATCCTAAGAGATACCTGGCCTAAGTAACTGGCATCACTATTTAATTTTTGTCACAAAGTAATGATGAGAACCAATAAAGAAACCATATTTTTTTTTGCTTATAGCCCCAAAATGTACTTATATAATTATTGATTGTTCTCTAATTATAATAAGAACCCCGCAGAATTGTAAATGTATTTAGGGTGGGAAATTTAATGGATCTTCCACAATGCAGTAGTTGTACTTTTAAATCATTTGAAAAGTAAAATTCATATGCAAATGTGGACAAACAGACACCTTTGCAAAGTCTTGACACTGCCCACAAAAAAACCTGACCCTTAGGGTCTGCAGGGCATGCACTGGGAACCACCGCAGTGGGGCACAGAGCTGCAGGGCACACACGTTGTCTTGTCTGTGTTAGAAAACATTTTCCTGAGACTCATCTTGGGTGTGCCCACCATTGCTGCTTTATCACAAGGTGATGGAGACCTGAGGTCGTGTTTCTTTCTACCAAGACAGGCACCCTAGGAAGACCTCTTATTTATTTTTACTGCTACTTATCATCCCTACCAATTCACCTGTAAAGTAGTGATAACCAAACTAGCCCTCTGTCAGTCAATCCAGAGACCAGCTTTTTTCCAGCTTAAATGGAAACTTTCAAAGCATATGGTTGTATTACACCTTTGATTGGCAACACAACAGACCTGCTCTTCAGATCCTGCCAGAGATTATAAACTCAAACGCTTGGCTGCCCAATTCCTATCAAAGTTTAGTTGTGCAGCATAATGTTTATTGAAGATTGCCTGTAAGATATGCTTGCCTTCAGGTTATAAACCCATTCATGAATTATATTTCCTTGACTGTTTTCCATGAAGCAGAGGTCCCTGTAGTTTCTCTGCAAAGAACACACATATGTATATGCATATGTGTGGACATATACACACACATATTTGTGTATGGTCACATTGTCTTAGAGGGCAATATTTTATAAGACAGCCCTATAAAATATGCTATTGCTTGTACTGTATTTATTCTATGGCCTCCACATAGTCTATTTTCAACACAGCCTCCAGAACGATCCATTTTAAACTACAAGCCAGACCACATTAATCCTGTGCTCAAAGCCCTGCAGTGGCACTCTGCTTCATACTGAGTAGAAGTTAAATAATTTATAACAGCTTTCAAGACCCTACAGGCTTTGGCTGCCCCACAATTTCGGTTTGACCTCATGTTCAATGACACTCCTTTGCTCCCTCTGCCCCAGCCACTGGAACTTCCCTTGAGCACGTCGCTCTTGCTACCAGCGTAGGGCCTCGAAACAGGTTGTTCCCATGTATGGACTCCTCTTGATTCAGCATTGAAGACTTCCTAATCTTTTGCAAGTCTTTGTTCAGATGTCGTTTTTTCCGATGAGTGTTTTCCAAGACTCTACTGAAATGCGTCTTGCTTCCCCTGCCAGCACTCCCAACACCTCCTGCCCTGCTCGCGTTACCATTGCCTTACCATTTTGTGCAGCACTAATCACCTTCTAAACCACGATATAATTTGCTTACTTCTTAGGTTTATATTTCATTGTCTGTCTCTTTCTACTAGAATGTAAGGTCCAGTGACCTTTGTTGTACTTACTCACCATCACCACAGCTAAGGAAAGTACCTGGCTCATAGTAAGCACTCAGTAACTACTTGTTGCGTGAACAATGGATGAAAGTTTATTGCAGTGCTATTGTTTCTGTATAATATGATGTTCACCTTCTTGAAAACTCATAGGGAAAATTTCTCTCAGGTTTCTCTGTCCACCACAATGCCTACTTCCAAGTTGTAAACTGACTTGAGTCCAGGCCAAGGGATAAGTGAAGGGGAGAAGTAGAATACTCACTTCCAGTTTAGTGTTGTTTCAAATTCTGGTCTTCTTCCTCAATCTGCATGATATTTTTGAGAGTCCTCAAATAACTCTCTTATGCACTCATTGGGAGAGATAGTGTAGGATGTGCTAATGTCATCTTACCCTGGAGCAGAATTTCTCAATGTGTTTTTTAATTTTAACCTCATACGATAAAGACTTTTGGCTCAAAATTTCCTCTCAAATGTATATAATTCTTATCAAAAGTAAATTTATGTAGAGGAAAGAAAATTGGTTATTTTCATGGAGGAAGTTTTTTAGAATACTGGAACAGTATATTTGTAGCTGAATTTGGGCATTTTAATGGAGAAATACCGCTTTTTGTTGAAATGTTCCACAGCAGACCTTCATTTTTATTTTATAAAATCCATCAGTGTAAGTTGCTCATGTTTTTATTGATCTGAGGTTCCATGTGTCTATTGCTTCTGAATTATTCCACTTTGACCACAGTTTTGTGGAAAACATCAAGCCACACATAATTGTTATTATTAACAATCAGTTAGTTGAGTATGAAAACTTCACCCACATGAATGCCATTTCCCTGTGTTGCTTCACATATATAAGTCAGAGAAGCCTCTCAGTATTCTTGCTTATAATTGTCCCCAAAACCAATCAAATGGGATCAGTGCTGATGATCTTTCTAATATCCTTTAAACATTACTGTAACATTTTTATACTGATGAACCACAACCAATTTCCAAAAATTCTACTTTTCCTTTGGTATTGTATTAATTTATGACATGAAACTATTAGATTTTTAAGTTAGACTTTTTCTTTTTAGAAAACAATAGCTCATAAAAATCTCAAGTTTTTCCACAAGTAAATATTTAAGCGTGTCTTTTAAAAACATATTTGATGGAAATTTATCTATGACATTTTGGTTCTGAATTTGACTTGGAAATAAAGATCACCTCCAAGAATGCTCTCTAATATTATATGTACAATCTATATATTAACATATTTTTCTGTAAATTAATAATTGCAGCATGATATAATAGCAGATTAATGAAGTCAGTTTCTATTAATAATATTAGTGTGAAAATACTCATCATTTGCCTAACGTTTTTATGGGCTGCAATTTG
Organism: Sturnira hondurensis; assembly: GCF_014824575.4. NCBI lineage: Eukaryota > Metazoa > Chordata > Mammalia > Chiroptera > Phyllostomidae > Sturnira > Sturnira hondurensis. Next base: position 2,156,435 of record NW_028081539.1, read on the forward strand.
AAAATGTTGATTGAAACTCTGTGTGATTAAAGGGAAAATAAAAATATTTTAATGTTCTGGAAACTTAATGCAACAATACAAAGAAATACATTAAATTAGCCTTATAAATTAACTAAAAGCATAAAAGCATGATTCTCAGTTATACATTTTTTTCTTACTTTGATATAGCATTTAGTTGGTATCTGCTGATTATTCTGGGCTATTGCTAAAGTTTTTGAGTGACATCACCATATATTTTTTCTGGAATTGGGTAGTTCTCTTGTTACTTGTCTCATACCAACAGAATACATACCTGAAAAGACCAAGGCAGAGGAACTGGAAGATATCCTATGGCCAGGGAAGACAACTAGACTGTAAGAAAGAGAATAGTTTCTTTAACTTCAGGTGGTAAAGTAGCCCTCACAGTACATAAATCAGCTCCAACAAAAAATACCCTGATAGAGAATCTAAAGGTGGGGGCCTTCTGAGCCCTGGGGATTGTCACGGAGAGCCATGAAACCAAGCCAGGTGTCTGAAGAATGCAGAGAAGCATTTGGCAGCATGGTCAAGAAATTAAACACTAATTCTAGGCTCTGCATTTCATTGACCAGTCTTAAACATCATACAGTGATGTCTGAGAAAATTGATCTTTTTAAAAATTTTTTAATGAAATTAGAATCAAGTATTGAGTCAATTGAAAAGGAAAAACATAAAGCTAGCTGGAATATAGTTGTACAGAGGCAGGGGACCAAGATGTTTCTGACGGTGACATCTAAACACATTTAGTATTTTATTATAGAGCTAAATTTTACTTTTTTATTAGACTTTTCTACTACTATAGCTTCCATTGAATGCATATTAGACTTTTGTGGTAAATCTAATATTGCACTGTATTTTATTTACCCCATAATCATCTTCATATTTTTGCTTGCACTTGGCAGAGGCTACTCTTTATTACATTTTAAGTTTAATTCTTAATCCTGTTATATAATTAAGAGTAGTAAAAGTATCAAGAAACTAGACTGCATAATCTCATGAAACCCTCATTGACTTTCGTATTAGCTTTTCCAATTTCCCTGCAGAAATTGTTTCTATCGATATTTTAATTTCATGTCTGCCGAATGACAGGAAGTAAACGGATTTCAGCAGATGGTTGCCACAAACTACATACTGCATTTCAGAATTGGTCTACAAAACTCTGCAGCTTGGCAGTGTGCAGTGTATCATTTTACTGCCTGTTAATGCCAAAAGAAATCTGGCTTGTATGTGTGTTTTTCCATTTAATTTATTCTGACTTTATTAAGAGCTATCAGGCTTGATTTACTTGTGTCTGATATGTCCATAAAATTTAAATTCAAGAACTTTTCACACGTCATTTTTTTCCATTTGCATTAACTGAAATTTCATTACATCTAAGATTAAATATTTAAAGAAACAACTGATAACTTTAAATATTGCTTGAAATATTCTTTTTAATGGGCAGCTCTTAACTGCAGGTAGTTGAAAGCATTGGCAAATGATGTGATAGCTAAGGCTACACACTTTTAACCCAGATATTTTTAACCCAAATCAATATTTCAATTGTTAAAGATTTCATCCAGTTACTTCCTATGAAGTAGGAAGTGGTGTTATCTGAACGTGTAAGGGCAGAGATGCTCAGTCAGAAGACTGGGGGTATGTAAAAATCTCTCAAATATTTGTGGACAGTAGGAGAGACAAGGCAAACCCTAAAGCATTTGAAGAACCAGACGCATCGCAGTGGCGTCAGTTGAGTTATGCAATGCCTCAACTGATGTTGGAGGGCATCTTTCTGCTGCAGAGATTTGGATCGACCCAGAGTTGGGTTTGTGTGAGGTGGGTTTGATGTGGGGACAAGAGCCAAGAAAATGGAAAACATTGTCAAGGCCATGGTTTTATTTACAAATATGGGGATGCTCGGTAGAGGAGGGGGTAAAGCCAGAATACTGGAGGGCTACAATAAAGAGAGAAAATCAGATAGAATAGAGTGCTATATTTTTTAAAAAGAACAAGTGCTCTAGAAGAACACCTAAGATAAAACAGGGACAAGTTTATAAACAAGCAAGGTGCTGCTTAAATGGGATATTTGAAATAAAACAATACCAGGTAATGCAAAGTGAAGAGTGTGGCCATTAGAATGTGGCATTGAAGTGGAATAGAAGTTGATGGCACTGTGTTGGGAGCTAGGAAAATGGGTATGGTCACCATAGGCTATCTGAAATCTTTTATATTAATGAATTTTTAGCATAAACCAAATTTTTAAGTCACAAATGAATGAGGTTACACTGGACGATTTACAGAGAACAGAACAGAAGCAAGTGTGGCCAAGTGGCCTTCTCTATGAGACAGCAAGCATTTTTTAACCCACTAAACAGGAATTTAATTCTTGGAAACAACACTGATAAAGATGGAGAAAAGTTATTCCTCTTTGTGACCTTGACAGAATACGGATTTACAGAAACAGTTTTCACTAACCAGATTGTAGAGAAGGAAAAGCCAGTCTTTAGATAAGAAAACGGTACCACTAAAAGATTGAGAATATAGGGTTTGTTGTTTTGTCTTTTGTTACAATGAACCAGTCTGGGTGTGAATGGAGAAGTCGGAGGCTGACTTAGGGACTAGAACCATAAGCATTTTATGATTGAGATTGGGTGTAAAGGTAGATTGTAAAAATGATGATGATGATGAAAAAAGCTAACAACTGTTGAATGCTTGCAATGTGCAAGGTGCTGTTCTAATCAACCTAACTCAGATCTTAAAACAGTCACATGATGGATTATTGTTTTGTTATTTAAAATGTGCTTGAACTGAGACACAGAGTGTTTTGGATACTCCAGGCACTCAGCTAATATGTGAAGAAGCCCCGAAGACTGGTGGAGTGTACCTGTTTGAAATCAAGGATATAAGGGTGTGTGGAGAATGGTGAATTGACCTGGCCCCATGCTTTTGCTCTTTAATACTAATCTTATTAATCCCTGGTGGACTTTTCTTGGTGCATATGTGTTGAGGGTGGGAAGTGGATTGGTGGAGCTCTGTGATCTGTCCCCTGAGGGCTCCCTGTGGCTCCGACAGTGGCCGGAATGGTTCCAAGCCTGGGGCAGCAACAGTAGATGTCGTTGCTACTGGTAGAAGGTGTCTGAGATGATCGAATAAAAATGCCGCCGTTGGGACCTGTGAAATCAGGAGATGGGAGAGACAGGCTGTTTTGATTTGAATGTCATCAGTGAATCATACATTGTTTATCCGTTTCCATCTCACGCTGTCCTCTAAATGTATTAGTTGATGCTACACAGTAGAAGTCATTAACATTGATTCATGGCGATCAGAATTGCGTAAGACAGTATCTGGCCTATGATAATTTGGATTACAATTTTTTGACTTTACTATGGTACAAAAGGGATGCCACTCAGTAGAAATCCTACTTTGAATTTTGAATTTTGACATTTTTCCAGGCTGGTGATATGTGACATAGTCTGTCGTGATGCCGGGCAGCAGCCGTGAGCTGTAGCTGCCAGTCAGCCACACAATCAAGAGGGTAAATAATGCTCTACAGTGGAGTCGCTGTGGGAGATGATTTTTCCCACTGTAGGCGAATGGAAGCGTTCTGAGCACACTGAAGGCGGGCGAGGCTGAGCTATGTTTGGTAGCTTAGGTGTATTAAACGTAGTTTGTACTTGATTATTTTCAATTTAGGGTGGATTTATGAGGACATAACCCCACTGGAAAACGAAGAGCCCCTATATACTGGGAAAAAATGCATACTGGCATGCTATACTTTGAACATATAATAAGAGCATATTGAGAGCATGAACTCTAGAGCCAGACTGTGTGCATTCAGATCCTTGCTCCATTGCTACCGGTGATAACTATGGGCAAAATTAACTGTTTTGTGCAGAAACTCAGCATCTGTAAATTGAGGACAATTATAGTTCTGACCTCATAGTATTATTCTGTGCGTTTAGACGGGTGATTGGCACTTGCCACTTAAAAGTACTCAGGAAATACTAGTGATTATTATTTATATCATTGTGTATCTACATGTATGTGCAAGCCTACCCATAGCCCACCCCCCCCCCACACACACACCTATGGGCTGATTTTTTCAGACTAAATAAAAAACATTAAGCTCTGAAGACAATGCCACACTTGGCAGGTGCTTCTGGAGACAGTGATATACCACGGAGCGTGGTTCTCAGTGTTATGCCTGGTGGCACTCCGCGACGCCTGTGGAGCCTCCCTCTGCCAGGATATTTTTCTGCTACTGCTTGACAGACCTTGATTTTGTGGAAACTTTGTCCTGATGTCTTGTTTAGTCACTGTGGTGTTCACATCACCATCTGTCTCCTTTCCCAGCAGCATTTATGTGTTGTCAGTCTAGAAACTTGTCGAAGGCCTTCTTTAAATTAGTTGCTCACAGTTTTCTTTTCTCTCTGCTATCAGCAAAGTTAACCTTGCTTAAGGTTTTATTTGCTGGTGGCCCCGGACCTTCCCTTCGCTCTTTCCGAGTCAGCCTCTAAATTCATTCTGTCTCAAGCTGTACTTGTGTATGCTAAGAAGGCAGGGAGGTCATGGTACTCTATTCTCCAACAGTATCAGCAGATTCTTTTGATTTCTGGAGCATGGGTGGGTCATATGCCTTCTGTCTTCCTATAGAGGACTGAATTTCATGAACATGAGGAGAGAGCTTCATTTTTCACAGTTTTATGGATGAGAGCACTTCCAACAGTTCTAGTATCTTGCTTTTCGGTTGGTGGTTGAAGGACATCAATGTCATCAGGCACACAAGCAGCTACATCAAGATGCTGGCAATGTTAAGGAATCGTGCACCTCTGCCAAAGCTGAGCTGGCCTAATGGGAGTGTTCCCTAAACGACGTTAATAGTCGTAATGGTGTTTCCAAATGTCAGAGTCTCCTTTTAAGTTCCGATGGTCCTTCCTGAGTTGACATGCATATTAGTTAGTGTATGGAGAAGGGGTAAGGGCAAGTCCAAAAATTCTTGGCAGCCCAATGTTTATTTTTCTAATTCTTATCAAGGACTTATGACAATTTTTAGAACCCACAAAAACTATTTTAAGAGTCACATTAGACTAGTCAGAATGAGAATATGTGCATTTTGTGGGATGTCACCGATACCATGATTCTCTCCTCTTTAAAACAGAAGCAATAGTAGTTCCCTGGCCTTTCTCTGGGCCGTTGTGAGTCTCCATTTACTTAATATATAGGAAATGACTTTGAAATTTTCAGATAAATATAATATTTCATGTTTAAATTTATAAGATATTTTGGGGGGTTTCAAAGTTGAATCAGAGATGAACAGGTTTTCCTTTTAACCTTTGAGTAGGTGCCATTATATTCACATGTTTTCCACTATAACAACAAGAAGTGTATGTTTCAGAGTAGATGTGATGACAATATTGTCACAACACAGCTCCCCTGAACTCTGCGAACAGAGAAGTCAGCAGGGTGTGCATGCAAGTGCTGTGAGATGAAATGTGGCAAAATAAATCAGTAGGGAGACCGAACTGTTCGATATATTTGATTGGGCTAGTGATTTGATGACAGCTGCAGTCTGGGTAGCAGTTTGGGAACACGTGCAATGCATTCGACATATTAGGTTGCAGGGATCATTATGTAATCTTCCTAGTTCTATTGCAAGCGTTTGCTAATATCTGGGTAGAGAGTCATGCTTGGCTTGGGGATACAGTGTAGAGAGTCAATGAGATGGATGCCAGTCATGAGGTAATGTAAGAACTTAGAAAAAATGTTTAAATAGTATTTACTACTTTCGAATTTATATTCAGTGCATTCAGTGAATAGCCTGAAAAGTCCAAACTGAGAAAATAAGAATATTGTCATTCATGGTAGGATGATAGGAAAAAGATGAGGTGGAAGATCCAGGAATGTTTTGGATCCAGTCTTCAGGGTCCTGACATCAAAGCGATTGTCTTCTGGTCAAGTCGGCCTCATTGTGCTTCTGACGATGTGTAGCTCCCATTTTGCCTATTCAATACAGCTTTTAACTGAGAAGCTCTTTTAACCAACCGTTTAAAAATGCTACCTTGAGTCATCACTCAGAAGTGGAAAATGGAACAAAGTACTCAGCATTGCACGCTTCTGATTAGTTTGATGTAAAAATGAGCTGGATGTGTGCCACAGCTTTTTACAGAAAAAGACAAGTACCATACATTTTTACTACATGTAGATTCTAATGAACAAAATTAATAAAATAGAAACAGACTCACAGATACAGAGAACAGACTGACAGCTGTCAGATGGGAAGGAAATTGGGGGCTGGGTAAAAAGGATGATGGGATTAAGCAAAGAAAAATACTCAGTCACAGAGGGTGGGGGGAGCTATAAGAGGGTAAAGGGGGATAAATGATGATAGAAGAAGACTTGACATGGGGTGGTGAACACACAATACAATATACAGATGATGTATGATAGAAGTGTGTACCTGAAACCTATAAAGTTTTATTAACCATTGTCACCCCAATAAATTCAATTAAAAAGTCAATTCACTGAATAAAAAGTGAACTGGAGAATGTTTATGGACTCTTCAGAATTTCACCTTAGTCACAATTTTCAAATACATCAGTATCACAGACAGCAATTACATCAATACTCTCCAATGCAGTGTGTTGTGTATGACTACAGAATGCTGATAAACCACTTGGTTCCTGGTCTGAGGAGTGGTCTTCTTTGATTGTACAGATAATGTTTTACTTCACTTTAGCAAGCCTATTTAAACTACAAAAACTCTAATTATAGAACCTCTCTAATGTGTTTTTTTAGCTTCTGTGACAGTACACCAAACACAAATTCCTGAAGAGAGTAAGGGATTACTTAAACTGACACTGATATAATAAATACCTTTTATTCCCTTCAGGTTAAATTGTGCATTTTGAACATGGCTGTAAATAGCTCTGTCAAGGTCACATTATGTCCACTAACCCAAGATTGGTACATCTTATAAAAGTGCTTAGTAATTTACACTGTATGCTGATTTTCTGATCCTGCCTTTGAATGTCTTAAAGCACGTTTCTGTCAGAATAAGGCATTTAAAGAAACTGAGTGAGTGAGCAATCAAGATACATTAGTGTGGCAAGATATTGTACAAATCCCCTATAATCTAGACCATTTTGATAGAAGACAAATTTTCAAGCATTTTCTCAAAAAATGCTTGACATAAAAATAAAGTATAGCAATAATACTGAGCCATTTCTAGCACAATGCTAGTACAAAAAGAAAATGTTAATCTTTACAAACTAAAATGTGCTGTTTGTGTGTCAAATAGAAATGATTGGTAGATTAGGAACTATGACTTATCCAGGTCTTCCCTAACTCCCAATAATTTTGAGAGCCTCTTTAAAGTCACTCTACAAATCTCTTCTCCGAGAAGAGTCACTCCCTGTTTGCACATGGGGTCATTTGTCAGTGGCACATCTACCTTCCTAGGGCAGCAAAGACACTCTGTCAGCAGAAATTGTTTTAGGAGGAAAAATCTGCCCCCGATACAGGCTCACTGATACAGGACAGAGTTTCTGCCTGACTCGCTCTTCCCCGTCTTTGAATGATGCTTACTGTCTTACAGTTCAGAGAAAAAAGAACCATGGAATAAAACAGAAATAGCATGAATGTGCACCCAGTCTCTCTGCCACCTCAGGCCTTGTGCTTATCTGGAGGAGAAATTCTCAAAGACATGAGCAGCTTCCCTTGGCAGGTGTGTGCATCTGTGGTAATTGGCACTTCAGTCACCCTAAATTTGTGTCTGGTTAATATTTCCTAATCATGAGAACAATATTCATGAGACTTTATTATCACCAACATCATTAGAATTAATTTGAGAACATGGCATATTTAAGCTTATTATATGCCCATAAACAAAAACAAAGAACCACCAACCACACAAATGGTGGTGGAACTCAGATTCCTTCTATCTCTGAAGGGAACATTGACATTTAGTGTCACTTCAAGGAAAACTGTCTTAAAGGAAATACTACTTCACGTCCTCAAAGGGTATCTTATCCACATTCTAAGTCTTACAAAGACAAATCGTTCGTTTCCAGAGTGGGCAACAATCAAAACACTAGGGCAGTTTAAATAAATATAGATGGGAGGATTTCAGAGGAAATAAACACTTTCTTAATACTCAGTGTTAAGTGTATTAACAGAGCATTCAGGATCACATCAGCATCATTGATTGATTGGGGAAACAGACGGTGGCTCTATCTGTATGAAAAAGTCTAGAATTAAGTGTGTTGGAACATCTGGAATGCTAACTTTTAGTGAGCATTTCAACACTCTACTATCTTAATTCAGGAAATTCATTTCCTAGCATCTGTTTTAGAAGAAAGTTGGTGGTATCAGTAGTGATTACTATACAATCATTTACACCAGGGAAATATATTGAGTCCTCAACATCAGCACTTACTGTTAAATAGCAAGCCACTCAACTCTTGGGGCTGTACTGTATCCAAGGGGAAAGAATTAAGATGCAACAAAGTAGAATTTTCACACAGAGTCTTTTCCGACAGTGTATCAGCTGTTATACAATAAGCTTGCCAAAGACAACTTTCTCCAAAATCTAAGAATTTTCAGTCACACAGCCACTCACCTTCCTTTGATTCTGTTATTAGACATATATATATATGCTTCCAGCTACAATAGAATTACACATTTTGGTTTTCAATATTGTGTGGATAAACTTTCTATTAACTCAAGAAAATAACTTAAAAATTAATCTAGCTACACATAATATTGCCTATTTCTATTTCAGAGTTAAAACATGTGGTAAAAGAATAGATAAAACAATATAGGGTTTTGTGGGGTGGGGGTTGCCTTTGTACAGATTTATTTCAAGCTGAAAATTATTTCCAACTGATAATATAAATAAATTGTTGGGTGTATGTGTTATTTATTTAAAATTAAGTCTAGATAATTTTATGTAAATACAGCAGAACTATCTATCTTGCCTGTAAACATAAATCTATAAATAAAATTACTATCAGTGTTTATAAACTACTTGCCATGCATTTTTAAACTTAATCCATAAATGACACTTTATGGCAAAAAAAATAGAATCTATTTTACAAAAAAAAAGGGCAACTGAATTTAAGAATGATAGAATTTAGTAAACTTGTTCAGAGATACATAGATAGTTGAATATGTCAGCTTAATGCCTCCCATTCTTCAATTACCAGGAATGACACTTTTGAAACTTAAATAAATGGCCATCAAATGGCAAAAGTATATATACATGTACAAATATATAAACATCTTTACACATAACACACACATATATATACATATACATACATTGACTAGGATGTTCTATAGCACTTTGACTAAGATTTTCTATAGCTAAAAGGAACTCTGTATTTTAAATCTTTTTTTTTTAAGATTTTATTTATTTATCTTTAGAGGGGAAGGGAAGGAGAGAGGGAGAGAATCATCAATGTATGGTTGCGTCTCGTGAATCCCCTGCTGGGAACTGGCCTGCAACCCAGGCATGTGCCCTGACTGGGAATCGAACCGCGATCGTGTGGTTCGCAGGCCCGCGCTCAATCCACTGAGCTACGCCAACCAGGGCTGTATTTTAAATCTTGTCCAATGTAGTTATTATTGGTTGTAAAAGTGTGGTGACATAAATTATAAAGATGAAATAATGATTAAGTATTAAAACAAATTAGATTCAAAGACAGTTTAGTTAATTACATATATCATATATCTCTACAAATAGCCTATTTACTTGAATTTTACATGATTTGCATTTCTTACAGCCACTTGCCTTCCCACAATAGTTTCTTCCCAATTATCTTTGCAGAATGAAGTACAGCTAAAATACAAATCTTCATAGGCTTTGGTTCCTTAAATGTTGTTCTTAGGTGAATTATTAGAAAATATATGCTGTCAGTGTACTATTCAGATATTCATGCTATTTTTCCGCAGCTATTTACCATAGGCCTCATTTCTCATGGTTTGTCATGCTTATGAAAGGTTTTTTGTCTCTAACCAAAATCAGAGTGAACCTATGTAGCTGTCATACATCAGGTGTTTAAGTTTTTGAGAGCTTCAATAAGATAGGTATTTCCTATTGTGACTTCATATAGTCATGTATATAAACATGATATAAAAGTTTCATAATACATGTCCTGATTGTGCTATCCACTGAAAATTCATACTTCCCCTTTCATTATTTATTTATTATTTATTTAAATTGTTATCAAGCCCCACTAGATGGAATTTTTGATGCACTATTCAGATATGACACATCATGTTCAAGACCACAGTTTTAAATTCTCCGTTAGGGACTCTTGGCTAAAAAGCCGGCGGCCACATTTTCCCTTAGCCCTCCTGTTCACGCATTGCTCCCCATCACCGACACAGTCATTTGTTCATCAATAAGACTTCTACCTCATGCTATAGAACTAAATTGAAAAATATTTAGTGATCTTTATGCTTTTGTTGGGACTGTCCAGGAACAGAATTTTTCAGAGGGTTGGTATCCGTGTCCTGGAATGGAGTGAGGAAATGGGCAGTGTGGTTACTGTGAAATTGGATCACTTGTACGGTCTTTTTAAAATTATTATTTCCATGTTGTTATGCTCTGTGGAAATTTTATTTGCCAATCCATAGCAACTAACAGGTGAGTTCCTACCTCAATTGTGCAATGGCTTGTAATAGATAGTGATAGGAAATGGACAGTTGTCAGCTAACATCAATGGATAAGTTGTGAGAAACAAGAGTGACATATTTTAGCCAGAAGATTTAGACATATTTCCCTTTTTAATACTTGATGCCATTAATTTGTTTTAATAAGTAATTCTGGAGTAGAAACGAAAATACAGATTTTAAAAACTAAGTATCTCTATTGGATTCTTACCCACTTGCCCACGCCAAGTCCACTCACCTCTCTTTTCTCCTCTTTTCTAATGCCAGGAAGGCTGACCCCTGAATCTTGTGCCTTCCTTAACTTCTTGTCCTCTGGCTTAGGAGGGGTGCCTGATCTGGGCAATAAGAGGGAATAGCAGAGGTGCACAAGGTGGGAAGGGACAGTGAAAGGTCTAGGTACTTCACCAGTGTGTCCTCCCTCCTGCTTTGGAGTGCTGTGCCTAGTACTAGCTACACCCCCTAGGACCAAACATCCACTGGGAAGTCCCTTCGCCACGGTTCCATCACTCCTGTCTCACTCCTTTCCTCCACCTGTCCATTCATTACCAGTGATGGCCATGTGTCTTCATGTTTCTAGATTCAGGCTAGCTCATCGTCTCCAGCCCACACGCCTCCAAATAGTCCTTTCATTAAATCTGTTCCTATGAACCATCCAGGTGTATTTTTTATTCTTGCTAGGATTTGACTGACATAGTATTGTTTCCCTTGACTCTACAAAAGTAGGTTCAAAGCATTTTTAGGATAGGCTTGACTTCAGTATACCTTCTGCACTATTAGAAGGTGACTAATGAAGAACCTGTGTGATACACAGGCCCAGTGTGAAGTCCAGTGGCAGTACGGATGATCTGAAGCTTTAACTCATGTCACTTTTAACTGACTTTGAACTTCTTTTTGTCTTTACCATTATATCTTAAAATGTTAAAAGGAGAGAGAAATGAGGTCATTCTTAAAATGTGGAATTAGTGCATTTTTATATGTGGTATTTTTCCATTGTGGTATTGCTGAAGGAATCTAACCTATGTGATTAATCTAGTAGACATCAATGTGGACCTAAGTTCTAGGAAGTACAGAAGTGACTCATAAACATGTTTATAACATTTAGTTGTTTTAAATATGGTAGAGTTTATTGATTCTGTGACTTCTAAGTAGGTTTCTGAATCACAAATGGTGTCTATGGGTCACAACTGGGTTTATCCTTTTAGTCTCTAAAAAAATTAGCCTGCATCTCTGTGTCTTCTTCTCTTCCTCTCTCCTCTCTCTCTCTCTTGTTTGTGTACATTTGTACTTAAGCACACACACAGACAGGTAAACTATTAATGTGATTTATAAATGCAGATTTACTGGTTCTTTATTGGCCTGGATTGTGGTCTTGTGTTTACAAATGTAGTGCTTTTTCTCAGTGAAAAGTCATTTTTTGTGTCAATTAGCTGCTTACTATTAATAGATTCCAACTATTGATGTAACTATTCTAGAAATCCTATTATATTTTTGTGTGCATTTTGCTCGATAGTATTAATTGTTTTATGAGCATTGAACACATATGTATTTATTTTGTAAGATGTTATTTGGCTTAATTTCATATGGAAATAATAGAAAGAAAATTAAAATCAATAAAAGACATTTAAATTAAATTGATGGAAATTCAGCTTCTGGGGAACAGAGGGAAACACATTGCAAAGAAGATGCTTCTAAGGTAAATAAAATTTTACATGCAAATATTCCTGTGTGCAGTTCGGTATTAAATGCAGTCAAAAGTAAATATGTGGATCAAGTGTGTCCATTGTGTCTTCATACAAAATATAAATAAAGCATGTAGAAATGGAGAAGGTGGTAGGCAAGGAGAAGTGGTAATACATTCTGCCTTCTGGATAAGCTTAACATATTTTATAGTATAATAAATATTTGAACATAATTATTTCCTTGTGAAAATATTGTTTATAGAAATTCCAACAAATAATCTCCCAAATAAGACAATCCTGTTTTAGTTTTATGAAATTTATTCATCCTAAAAATATGGTTTTAAAGTACTGAGCTATTTAGTGACCTATTTTAATTAATAAAATATTACTATTTTAAAGTAAAGTTTAGCAAGATAAGATTTCTTGTGGGCATTTTCATGAGGTATATTGTTCTGTATATGCTGTTTGATGTGGGTAATACTTTTATTTTTTGAACATTGTTTTATTTATGTACTATTATTAAAAACCTTTCTATTCTCATATTTTAATATTAAACATTTTATCACTCCATTAAACATTCAATTGATATTTTTATCTTTGATAACATATGGTTAATATTACTCATGTAAAAACTAATAAATTTGAATATATGAATACATTCTTTTGCCAATAATGTGGCTCTGATTTTTTTAAATTTAATACCATCATGAATGGTATCATGTGTGATAAAGAACAGAGGTTCAGAGGAAGTACCAAAGGAAAATAAGGAAGACTTTATTGTGAGTTGAATGGCAGGAGAGTAAAACATTCTGCTACTATTTTTTCTGAGAAAGTACTAGAATACTTCTTTTTAAAATTTGTACTGTATTTTATTGCTTATGCCATTATTGTTGTCCCCACTTTTTCTCTCTGCCCACCTCCATCCAGCCCTCCTTCCCACCCTCAGGTGATCTCTGCATTGTTGTCCGTGTCCATGGCCCATGCATATATGTTCTTTGGCTGATTAGAATACTTCTGCATTGATAGCAAATCTATAGCAAATTTTCTCCTGCGTGGTCTTTGACAGCTGTTGTCTTTCCGATAGCTAATGATCCAGTATCTACTTTGGTTTCTTCTCAGAGTTTTATAATCATCATTGAGGAGTCTTATCCATTCGTTGATTCTTTAAAGAAAGGATATTCTTAGTGTCTAAAATCCAGCTTCAGTGATTTGACTTTGGGTGGTGGGTATACTATGTATCATAGAAATGTGCACTTGAAACCCACTTGACCCTGTTAACCAATGTCACCCCAGTAAATTTAATAAAGAAGTAAAAATACAGCTTCGTTTAAAGGTGTAAAAGAACAAAATAAGATGTGAGGAGCATAATTTATAGTTATACCTACTCTCCCCTCCTCTAAGTATCTTAAATTCTAAACTTCAGTGGCATTAGTTAGACTGCAAAAAAATCATGCATTTTTTACCAACTTCCTGCCTTCCTTCCTTTCTCCCCCGCAACCTCCCTCCCTTCCTTCCTTCGTGCATACAAAAACTATTTAAGATTCTGCTGTGTGCCGAGCACTGGTGATGGGAAATATTAGTGTGCAAAATTTACAAAGATTCCAAAGCTGATGGAGCTTCTCTTTGAATAATTGCAGGGGGTTGGGCAGGACAGATATCAAAAATAAAAACACTGTAGTGGCCATGAATATATTAAGCTGCCTCCATCAGTGTTTCCACTTCCATTATCAGTCTATTAGTCTGAGCATTTATGCTTTTACAATTGAATTATTGCAATGCCTTCCTGCCTCTGTTCTTCCATGCCATGATGTAGAACACTGACAGATTAACCTTCTCAGAGCAACAGTTTCACAATGAAACATACTTACTTAAAATATCCTCAATAGAGAAAGTCAAACTCTTAAAAATAAAATACTTCAGAATCCGTTCCAGGTCTGTGCTCTCTGACACAGCTTTGCTCAAGCTGAAGTGGTAATAATTATTATCCCACAGTAAACTTTTCTCTTCCTCACCTCCAGAGTATATCCTGTTTCTTTTACCTGGAAACCCTTTTTTTAACTCTATATTTTTTCTGAATCTTTCTAAAGTTATTATTTATTTTTGCCAGTTTTAGGTTCCCAGCAAAATTGAGAGGAAGGTACAGAGAGTTCCCACACCTTCCCTGCCCCGCCCACGCACAGCCTCCCCCATTATTAACATCACTCCCAGAAACCACCTCTACTGTCTCACTTATGCGCATACACTAGTTGAAAAATTGGAGGGAATAAAAACTGGAAACAAAAAATGAAATATTCAGGTGCCAAAATTTAAAAGGAAATGTATTGTGCTACCTAGAAGTGGACCTATGTAGCTTATGGGTATAAGGCTGTTCCCACATAAACCATTAATGATTGAGTTTAATTCTGTGAGGAGGTCAGAATAAACACAATTGTGCTTATACATAAAAGGTAATGAGCCTGAGCTTCATTTATAAATATAGTTACAGGAAGAACAAAGACCCACTGGCAAACTGAAGCCTGTTGGCCCATGGCTATGAGCACAGAATCAGATGAGTTACAGAAAAGCCTGTGATTTCTAGCCTTATAATGCAAATCGGTGTGTGATCTTAATTTGTGTCCTATACATATATAGCTGAAATTACTAAAGGAGAAATTAATAAAAAAACACTAAGTTAAGGGAACATCATATCCACCAGACTGCAAAATAAGTTGATAATAAAATATTACAAAAAGAATTCAGTAATAAAATATTCCAATGACATCATGTAGCATTCCAAAGTAATAACAACTAAAGAACCATTTACACTAGAAGAATATAAATGATACTTAAAAATAAGAATTTTGAAGTGATAAGATAAATAACAGAAATATTCACAGGCCAAAAAAAAAGGCACGTTAAAAAACAATGATTTTCAAGAGACCTGAATATAAATTTTAAACAATAAAATGAATTTAGATTTTATAAAACCTTCAATAGGATGGATACAGAGGTAGACTAAATACAACCGAGGAGAATGTAATGTATGTAAAGATGGGTCTGAGGTCATTACACGAAATGCAGAATCATGAGATGAAGAGAAAATCCTGGCAAAAGGAATGAGAAGTTTCTACACATGTTTGTTTGGAGTTCAAAGAGAGAGTTAAGAAAATGGGATGGGGGCACTGTTTGAAAACATGTTGTCTAATAATTTTTTTAAAATGTAAATATAGTTAAGACTGAAAAATACAATTATACATCCTGGAAATTATAAGTGAGACATATGTTTGTGATACTATAGAATATCAAGTAAAAATTAAAAAATTAAGTTTTTAGGGAAATAGATATACAAAGAAATAAAAAGCCAAATAAAAAATAATATAATGCAAGACCTGGGTGCAAAGTTTGGAAAGTGTGATGATCAATCTAAATAATTATTGACTTGAAAATTAGTAATGATAATATAAGCAGATGATTAACATAGACAAAAATATGGGATAATTCAAAAATAAAAGATAGAAATTGAGTGGTAATTCAGGATAAAGTACAAGCGTATTTAGGTAGGAGGAGACTCTGTGTGGGAGGCTAACGATATTAATGACTGTTATGCTTCTTTGAAAATTTTTAAAGTGAATTTTCATGTTTAAAGTATATAATAGAATATATATTTTCCAAATTAGTATGGGGGGAGAGAAAGAAAATATGATTAATCTTTTAGAAGACAAAGCAGGGGTGTAATGAATTAAAAGTTGGATTTATGTACATATTTTAATTATACATGTCAGTATAGGTAGATCTTCAATAACATTGACTGAAAGCAAAAGTTGCTGAAACACTAGCAGAGATACACTGTTGCTTGTTTATGAGTGCACGGAGGACCTGTGCTGGCGATTTGTTGTCAGAGGGCTGGGGAGGGGAGACTGGATGAAAGAAGGTGAAGCGGTTAGCCAAAGGACATATATGCATACCCACAGACAACAGTGTGGTGATGGCCAGAGGGAAGGACAGGGAAAGGATGGGGAGAGGTGAGCAAAGGGTAGGGGGGCACCTGTAATAGTGAAAACAATAAAAATAAAGAAAAAAGAGATTAAAATGTTTGAAATATGAATTGAAAGGATGCACACCCAAGAGAAGGAAGATGTAAAACGGAATTGGAAAACTGGAAACTGCCTTTATATTATCTTTAGAGGTAAATATTCATAAAATTACTTCTTGAAATTCTCTGTGGTTAATTTTTTTTTCCTAAAAACAAAGATAAGGATGAGAAACCACACTAGTTACATCTTTGGCCTCAAGTAAGTGACTTTCTACTTACTACTCTTCAGTTTTAAAGTAAGTTGCCCTAAATTGTCTCACAAGGTTCATTTAATCACAGTGCATTTTTCAGAATATGAATAATGTTAAGGATTTACCAGCATTGAAACAATTCCCCTCAGGAAAATTTATTTGCCATTTGCAAGAAAAAATGCATAATTACTATCAGTATTGTAAAACCTCAGACAACATAATTTGTGACTGTAATATTCTAAGTAATAAAACATTAGGCATCCATGCCTATTCTTTTTTTTTTCTTGGGGGTAGAAGGTAGGATTTTTATTATATTTTATTTTATTTTATTTTATTATTTTATTTTATTTCTATTGTTGTTTGATTACAGTTCTTCCCATTTTTCTGCCATCACTCTCCCCTGCCCTACCCCCCACCTCCCACAGTCAATTCTGCCCTCCCCACTCCTCATTCTCTTTGTCCTTGAGTCCTTTATACAGGTTCCTTTACTTGACTCTTCCCCTTCTTTCCCCATAATCCTCCTTCGCCCTCCCCTCTGGTTTGTTCATTTCCATGTCTCTGGTTCTGTTTTGCTCACAAGTTTGTTTGTTCATTATGTTTCTCTTGTAGGTGAGATCGTATTGTATTTGTCTCTCACTGCCTGGCTTATTTCACTTAGCATAATATTCTCTAGTTCAATCCCTGTTCTGGCAAAGGGTAGGAGCTGCTTCTTTCTTTCTGCTGCATAGTATTCCATTGTGTAAATTTCACAGTTTTTTGATCCACTCATTTACTGATGGGCACTAGGGCTGTTTCTAGCACTTGGCTGTTGTAAATTGCACTGAACATTGCAATGGACACTGGGGTGCGTATGTTCTTTGGATTTGGTGTTTCAAGATTCTTAGAGTATAATCCCAGCAGTAGAATTGCTAGATAAAAAAAAGTCCCATTTTATAGTGATTTTCAGTAAGAATGCAGAGGCATAGTACTTTAGACACAATTTTTTATATTGTCTTAAAATATCTTTTTCTTTTAAAAGATCTACAGAAAAATATTGTATTATTTTTGTGCAGTGTGATTCAATTCTTTGTTGATTCACATTATTATGCCAAATTGGGTCAGTGTTTATTTCAAATATGTGAAAGAGTTGCTCATTGAAACAAAAATTGTCAGCAGATTATTTCTATCCACCTGAGTAGAAAATGACAGGTGTTAATTTTTAATTAACTTTTTTTGAGTACAGAATACATCACTAGGTTTAACATTGAAATAACTCAAAACTCTTCTGAAGCTTGCTACTTAGATTCATTCAGGCACCTCATGAATTAACCTAACTCCCCCTTTATTTGTTTTTATTATGATTCTACTTTTTTTTGCATTAACACATTTTC
Source organism: Sturnira hondurensis (assembly GCF_014824575.4). NCBI lineage: Eukaryota > Metazoa > Chordata > Mammalia > Chiroptera > Phyllostomidae > Sturnira > Sturnira hondurensis. Next base: position 2,174,418 of record NW_028081539.1, read on the forward strand.
ATTAAACTTATAATTACTAGTCATCTTTCTATAGGGGATTTATTGAATGCATTATCACTTGCCAATTCAAGAAGTTCACACAATGGTGGAAGTTACTCTCCTTGAGCATTTCCTGTAAGAATAGCCAATTATAAGAACTTGGTTATTTCTTGACACGTATGTTTTCAGCGCCTTTACAAATGGAAATGAACTATAAGAATGTTAGACTTGGGGAGAAAAGGGTTAAGAAATCAAATAATCTTGATCTTCTATGTAATGAATGAAAAACCGTGAAACTCACCCAGAAAAAAAGGTGGGTTTAAGTTTATGCAAAAAGTTAATACAAATTGTGGCTTCATCCAAAAATTTTGGGAAAAAATATATGTGTGTGTGTGTATAAATACACACATGTATACATGTATATAATTTTCCAGAAGGTATTCAGCCATGTAATATAAAAATAGAGACATTTATCGAAGAAGATACAAAAAACATTGTACATAGGACAATGACACCTTAGTCCCCTTCAAAGTAGGGAACATGGGACCTCACACAGTTCTCCCAGTCACTGTCAGCTACCCTGTCATACTTTCCTGAATCTCATCAAGGGTCTGAAATTGTTTGCCTTTCAAAGGTGATTTTCGTTTTTGAAAAGCCAAAAGTTGCAGGGTGCCAAATTTGGGCTGTAAGGAGAACTGAGTCACTTGGGTGATTTGATGTTTTGCCAAAAAATTCTGCACAAGATGTGATGCATGAGCAGGCACATCGCCATAATAAAGCTGTCAATTACAAGTTGCCCATAGCTGCAGCATTCTGATAACCTGAATAGTTTCCATGGAGAAATGCTCAAGCTTAATGAAAAATTGGATGCAAATTCATTGTTCTACTTGCTTAGTCATTTGGAATGTGATGGCTACACAGTACACACACTCACTCAATGGTGTCTACTGCGTCCACTGACTAGTACAGTGAAGTCATCATTGTTTATACATGTGCATTCCAGTCCATCTTGGCTGCCAGGTTACATCAATGTTGTGCAAACTGTTCTTTTAAACTTATTATACTAACAATGGCTCAGCTTTTTCCGGACAGAATATATATCTATAATATAGATTAACTTTCCTCTGTTAGAACATTTAGTACAGAGCAGATATATCATTTTTAGTTTGTTAGTTTTCTGCTTGTCACTGAATTTTGAATTCACAGTGTGGTTTTTGTTATATTTCATGATAATGTTCAAGAATTTAGTAACATCAAAGAGTCCTGCTAAATTAATTCATTTGAATAGGCAATTTTATCTCTCCTGGGCTACATTCTAAATTGCTAAAATCTTCCCTGTATCTCTAGAATCCCCCCACACCCCACTTCTTAGTAAGTTGAAGGTGAATGATTGAGGAGGTCTTAATAACCTATAGGTATCCAGATGGTAGTGAATGTTTTTTGATCAGATTCTTATTATACTGTGATTAGGGTGACTAAGTGATAGAAATTACATACTGTAATAAAATATTCTGTAATCCAAATTCGAGCAGGTAGGAAAACTGATGTTAGTTTTTGATTTTGGCCTACACCCACACATGTTAAAGACAGCTATGGAAAATCAACCTGAGGGTTTTTATTTTAAGGTTTAACTATTAGTAAAATTAGAATCGTATTTCAAAGTTGCTTTTCTGATAATTGCTTGAAAGAAAAAAACTTAACACACATTTGTTTCAGATAGAACATGGCATCAATTGGGTACATTTATTTTAACATTTAAGATTGCTTTTACAACTTAGTTGAACACTTTTAAAAATAACAAACACAGCCCTGGCTGATGTGGCTCAGTGGATTGAGTGCTGGCCTGCAAACCAAAGGGTCACTGGTTCAATTCCCAGTCAGGACACATACCTGGACTGAGGACCAGGTCCCCAGTAGGAGGTGCACAAGAGGCAACCACACATTGATGTTTCTCTTCCTCTCTTTCTAACTCCCTTCCCCTCTGTCTAAAAATACATAAAATCTTTTTAAAAGTTTAAAAAATAAAAATAACAAACACAACTGAATATTGCAAAATGATATATAATGCATACAAACAGCAATAGAAAATAAATGTCAGACATCTAAGATGGTGGAGGAGTAAGTGGAAGCTATGCTAACCTCCTTCTAGAGCCAATCTGGAATTATAACTAAATTGTAGAGAAATCATCTGGAATAACCAACTGAAGAGAAGCTAAAGGGAAGCCTTGTAACCAACCACACACAAACAGAAGGAAGGACTTCACCACAACGTGATGAGACTGGTAGACAGCGCGGAGGAGGTGCAAGAGGGCTGCTGGTTGGGCTCCCATGGGCAGCAGCTGAAGATCCAGAGGGATATTTCAGCAGCTGGGGGTTCCTCTGAGAAGTGTGGGGTCTAAAACTCAATCTGGGCTCCCCAACCCACAGCACCAGAGTTGGAAAGGAACCCAGATAACATCCAGCTGTGAAAATCAGCAGAGTTTCTATTTGCCAGAGAGAAACAGCTGGACACTTAGAGAACCTCTTAAAGGGCCAACACATATAATTTTGTTTGCAACCACTTACCCTGAGCTCTGGCAGAGAGAGGGCAGAGTGGACTAGAGATACTTGAGGGGAGTCTGGGGTTGGTGGCCCTGGGGAGAGAACTGAAGGAACAGCCACCAGGATCCCTGTGCTGAGTCATCCCCATACTGCAGAAGCCATCTTTCTCAGGCAGAGCACTCCTCTGCAAGTGGCATCACCAGCCTGAGGGGAAGCAATAGCCCTGCCTGCAGGAATTACTCTGCCCCATCTTATAGAACTTAAGCCAGGCTGCTGATTATAGCTTGATTAGTTTAATGACTGATTAGTTTTAAGTACTAAGGCAGAAAAAAACAAAGAAACAGCCAAAATGGGAAGAGAAAGAAACAGACCCCATATGAAAGAACAAGAGAATTCTCCAGAAAAAGAACTATGTGAAATGGAGGCAAGCAGTTTATCAGACAGAGAGTTTAGAGTGATGATTATAAGGACTCTCAAAAGCATGAATATACATGTCACTGACACTTAGAATTGTCATCACTTTGTAAAAGTTGATTTAAGTGAGGATGGCTTAAAAACTCTTACTCTGAAATATTTTGAAAGTAAATAATTCTTATAAGTGAATAAACAAAAAGAATACTGGCTGATACATGTATACTGAGAGTTTAAGTAGAACTGTTAAACTGTGTGCTATAAAACATTGCCCTTCACTAAGATACACTTTGATGACAGATGAGAAAGACGTCACACACTCAAGCACAGAGATGGCTCGGGCTCTTCTCATGAAATGGTGCATTCCTGCGTTATAACTCTGACCCCCAGGACTATGTTCTTTGTGGCTACTCGGAGCAGAACTTCTTCCCTCTCTATTTTCTAGTGACACTGCCAGCCACACAGGAGCACCACTGCACTGTGCTTCGCTTGCCACAGATTGGTGGTGCGCGTCCTCGCCTGATTTGGATCCTCGGTCAGCTGTCTTTACAAGAAAATAATTTTTCTCGTAAAAGACTTGTAATTTTATGTGATTGTAAAAGAATGATATTTGGTAATAAATAGCACCATTTTCTTTTTAATGTTACTGCCAGAGAGCTTCCACAGTCTTTAAAAATAGTGGTAACGATGGAAACAAATCTTAATGGCTCAACAAACCACTCCTACTTTTTTAATCTTTCCAAAGCACAATAAAAATCTAGTTTTGGGTTATAAATATGGTATAGAACATGGATTATCTTTGCCTCAGACATATAGGTAGAAATGCAAAGCGATAAAACCTAAAAAAAATGTATGCTCCGTATGAGTAATTTTTCTTTCTATAGTGCAAACCCATGACCTGCATATAATTCTGTTTTAAATCTGTGTCATATAGTAGCTAATGCCCCACTAAAAAGGCGTATTTGTTATGTTTATATAATTTTAAAATATACTGTAAAATATATTGAGTAGACTGGTAGTAAATGAAATAAGCCATATTGTGAGATATTTGATCATTGTGAATAACAATATGAATAATTTAGAACTTAAAATGCACCTCAACAGAATAGAAATTATACAAATAGAAGACTTGTATTTCCTCTTCACTAACCAGTTTCCACAAACCAACTTTATAATTTTATCATGAAAATAGTGTTTTTCTCCTCTGAGGATTGGAAAGTTGTAAATAAGGACAAGAAAAAAAGGAATAATTTCCTCTCGTATTTATTCATCTCTGCTTAGCATTTTATACTAATAAGTTTAAGAGACTACAATGACTAAAAAAAGGTATAAATTTGAATGTAGAAGCCAAAAAGAATTGCTCTATTGTACACTAAATTTGAATAGGCAATCCAAATGTGAGTTGATAACAATCACGTTTGTTTTCTACTGGCAACTTCCATTATTCTGTAATGAGTAAACATAAGAATATGCCCACCAATCAGACAGTGAGTAAAAACTTAGCTGTGATTTCCTCTGACCCCAGAAAGCACTCCCAGGGCAGGAGCACCCAAGACTAGGCACAGCTTCAGAAGAGGTCAGCGGTGTCAGTCTGTACATCTGTGAAACAAACCTCAATAATCAGCTGCTTCGCCAATCCCACTGTATTTATAGATACAGAGCTATCACAAACTACAATTTTATACCTGAATAAAAACTCAGCTATAAGATTTTAAAGAATGTCTCATCCTTATGTTTTTCCATTTCTGTGGAACAGATGTACATTATACAGCATTATGCATCACACCATATTTTCATCTCTTTACTATGAATTGAATCAGCCTGTGTTTTCAAAGTGATGGATTATGGATGTGGTCACAGGACTCCCGTGGACTCTCAGATTGTTAGGGTGGGTGTTCAGGGACATGGATTTGGGAGTTTGGGCCATCAATTATTTAACCTAGTCACTTAGGAAATTTTTATTTTCAGGGTAGGAGAATGTAATTCTTTTTCTTTAAAAAGGTGTGATACCCCCCACATATTTGACTTAAAAACTTATTAAAAGGAGATATTTTTCTATTTTTTATAATGCTCTGGGTAACAGGCACCACCATTTTGATGGTGTTACTACCAGATGGAGAGTACTTTTCAAATTTTAATAACTAACATTATTGACATTTTTAATGTTTTGTAGGGCAGCTTATAGTTGAGATATTTATGATTTTAAAGGTAAAGTGTGACTTGCTCAAAGTAATCACCCCAGTAGTTAACATACTGTAGTTTTTCTTTATTTTTTATTTTTTTTGTAAAATAAGTCTACAAACAAATTTTGTGCCGACCTTTTTGATGCAGACCTTAAAGCACAAACTAATGTTATGCTTTACATTTTTATCACTAATCCTTTTACTAACTCTACATTAAACTACACGTTTATTATTTAGGTTATTGTTGTTTTTATTGTTTCTGAAAAATTTAGCACACTTTTCTGTTCACCAAGCTGTTCATAGACAAAGTCATTAATCTAAAGTCTGTCCTATTCCTAATTTGCGGCAGTTTCTCCTCAGCAACATATGTCAACAAGATACTTGTGGGAAAAGCACCAACTCATGGGTGCGAAGGTGGTGAGTGAAGTCAGAAAGCCAGAGATTTGTTAGGAACCCCTCCCCACAATTCTCACTTGTACATACATGAGAGGTCACTTATTGCAGAAAGACAAGAACCCAGGAAAAGATCTGTGGCCCATTGGGTTTGCTCTCAAGCTTCTCTTCCAGGACAATACTCTTCACTCTCTTAGCTCTGACTCTCGCCTACTTGCTGAAAACACCAAAGAAATCTTGCTTCAGATTCTGACCTGAGTTTCAAACCAATAGATTTGGTGCCTCTCCTACCTGATACCAAGCATTTCCATGGCCAATAATCCCAAATCTCTGATGCCTCATAAGACGCCCCCCAAATATACTTGAGCTTGCTACCACCTCTAGAGTGGAATGATTTGGACTTGAGCAGTTCTGTGGTAGCACTACTCTTCCCTGGTTTAGCATTTCCAAATTTGTACTCTAAACTTATGCTTGCTTGGTGTCATCCATCTCCCAGCATATATAGTTACTACTGACTCAGGAGAGATTTCTACACCTTTTCAATCCATTGCCTTTCCAAAGCATGTGAACTCTACTTATAAATTAAAAACAAAAAGACAAAAACACCTTGGTGACTCCCTTGCCCACAGGATCAATTTCATGCTCCTAGGAACGGCACTTTCCCCATCTGCTTCCGAAACTACCTTCCCAAAGCCATTCCCTTCTCTGTCTAAGCTTCCACTACACTTCCACGCCACCATCTAGTAATGATTAATACTTCTTACATAGTTCTTTGAAAAATAAATATAAATTGTCCCTTTACGCATGGTTTCTTCTGCCATGTGCTTTGCTTCTTTTCTGTCACCCAGAATCCAACCCAAGTATTACTTCCTTCTTTTACTATATACTATGGACCTCACTCTATAAAGCAATGGTGCCCTTTTATAACACTAAAATACTTTTTACAATTATCTTTATACAAATAATTGTTTTTATAATTATTTACAATCCATGTCATTTAATCTAAGTTTCACTGTTCTTATTCTCAAACTGGCAATCATATGATTTCCTATGTCATAAGTACATGAAGATTGGAGAGAATAATACATGCAAACCAAAATGCCTAGCACACAGTAGTGCCAAATGATGCTAATGTGCTATTCTCTGTTAGACATTGCTCTGTTAGACTTTTCTCTGTTAGACATTACCCTAGAAAATCAATAATTTCTTAAATAAAAGGTAATATTTATATTTGTAACTGCAAGAGATGTCTTCATTACTGGCGCATTGTATGTACTCAATGTATTTTTACAAAATGGGGAATTATTATTCTTTAATACTTCTATGTTGCTAATTTTGAATCTTGCTTCTTCTTTTCAGAAAGTGTGGATTATACAAATGTTAATATAAACTAGATAATATCACTATTAAGAAGTTATTTAAAGCACTTTGCAAAACCACTACACATAAGGGATACCTGTCAAATAGAGCATCCACTCAATTGTTCTGCCTTTTGTTGGAAATCTTAGTGATCACTCTCCTAGCATGCTAATTCTGCAAATACTAATATCCACCAAGTCAATTACAAGTCTACATGTTGTCTGAGGCACCACACTATAAAAAAGATGATAATTTACCATTTTAAACCTAAGCCCATATTATGCCCTTGGTTAATTAATCCATTCCATTAATGTCTGACCCTACCTAATTATCAGTATGGAGCTAAGGAGAGTGGTCTAATTGCAATTAAGTAGAAAAACAATAAGTGGTTATTGAATTTTAAAAAAAGAGCCCCTCCTTTACCCGGTCTGCCTTTATTTCCATGTGCCTAATTTCTCTGGGTATCATGCTGCTAGGCTACAATATAGAGGTTATTGCATCATAAATGCTCTGCTTACTTCCACCATGGACCTTCATTCTGCCCACAGCCATTGTCAGTACAGCAGACCTAGTGCTTCTTTTAAAGGATGCATCATCACCGTGCTGCTCTATTTAAAACATTCCAGTGATTCCTAGTTGAGTTGGAGTAAAAGCCAAAAGCTGCTCCAGCCCTGCTGATCTCTGATGTTTCATGGACACAGCAGGCATAGTCCCAGCACAAAACCTCTGCCTTTGCTATTTCCACTCCTCAGGAAGCCCTTCATCCAAATTTCTCATTTACCCGGTAAGTCTTAGCTCACAAATCAGGCCTTTTCTGATTGGACCCTATTTAAAAATGAAAATTGCTATCGCCTTTAGCATTTTTTATTTCCTTATCTTTTTATTATTATGTTTTAATATAACACATCTCTCACATATTATTTATATAGCACATTATGACATATATAATATTCAATGTAACACATCAAAACATTTTATTTTTTATCTGTTACTACTCTCCTACCACTAAATTTATAGCTCACTTCATACAAGGATTTTTATTAATTCAGTTAATTCCTGAATCTCCGTGCAGATATATTATAGGTTCTCAATAAATATTAAATTAATGACAATAGAAAAATGAAAATACAAGTTAAGAATAATTAAGCTTCAGTATGGTCTAGGTTTTAAGTTATTATGTATTTCTGTAATCACTAGTACTAATAATCGAATATATAACAACATATTTTAGCTTCTTAGCATAGATAAATTAATGAGCTAATAAATTCTAAATTAAAAAATTAAGTAATATTAAATACAATATGGAGAATAGCTATATGACTTTAGTTTTTACCAATATTTTAATGCAATCCAAAAGTCACAGATTTATAAAAGACTAGATTTTTTTCACTGAGTAGATATTTATCTATATGATAAAAATATATTAAAAATATCATAAATACAATCTGAAGACCAATGTTAGACTTCAAAAATATAATGTTCATCACAGTTTAAAGGTAAAGAGTATATAATAATTTTAAAATTAGAGTTACAAGGATTGTCCAGAAAGTATCCAGCCACATACTATGAGAAATATAGACATTTATTGAAGAAGATGCAAGATACAAGAAACGTCGTACATAGGACAATGACACCTCAGTCCCCTTCAATGTAGGTACCTTAGGACCTCACACACTTCTCCCTATTGCCATCAGCTGTCCCATGCCCATCGTGTTTTCCTGAATTTCATCAATAGTCTGAAATCTCTTCCCTTTTAAAGGTGATTTTAGTTTTAGGAAAAGCCAGAAATCACAGGGTACAAAGGGCTGCTGGGGACTGAGTCACCTGGGTGATTTGATGTTTTGCCAAAAAACTGTACATGAGATGTGATTCATGAACAGGCATGTTGTTGTGATGAAGCTGCTAATTACCCATTGCTCTTAGTTGCTGCCTTCTGAATCATCAGAATAGTTTCCAGAGAGGAATGTTCAAGCTTAATGCAAAATCTGATGCAGATTCATTGCTCAACTTGCTCAGTCATTTTGAATGCGCTGACCACATAGTACATATGCTCACTGCTCACTCAATAGCATCTGCCACCCCCATGACTAGTGCAGTGAAGTCATCCTTGTTCACACATGCACATTCCAGTGCACTCTCCTTGGCTGCCAGGTCACATCAATGTCGCATAAACCATTCTTGTTCTATTAACAGTGTCTGAATTTTTTTCCCGGACAGGCCTCATTTTTGTAGTATAATTAGTTTTAAAAATTGCTCCTGTATAAAGTGGACAATTTGGTGTTTTGGCATATGTATACCTCAATAAAACAATCACTAAACTCAAAGTAATGAATATCTTTACCCCAAATATTTTCTTAGGGCTCTTTGTAGAAAACTCTTCCTCTCAGCTATTCCCATGGCCCACTTATTGTCCCCAAGGTGATGCTATGGATTGGACTGCATTATACCAATATTCACTCTTCCAATTCTTGACATGGTGTAGCTCTTCATTTATTTAAGGTTTCTTTAAAACTCTTTAAGTTTTGTAAATGTCAGTGTACAGGTCTTTCATACTATTTGCAAGATTATAGCTATTTCTCCTTTATGCTACTGTAAAACTGCTTTTGAATTTTCAGTTTCTAATAATTTGCTGCTAGTACATAAAAAAATTTATTTTTCTGTATATATTTTATTTCATACAGTGTTTCTGAATTTGCTCATTTATGTCTTCCAATAGCTTTCTTAGTAAATTCTGTTAGATTCCTTACACAGATGCATCTGTCCCCTGTTCTGTGAACAGTTAACTTCTTTCATTTCATTCTGCATGCCTTTTCCACTTGCCCTAGCCCATTAGTCAGAACCTCCAGTATAGCATTGAACAGAAGTGGTGAAAGCAGACTTGCCTTTATCCTGATTGTAGGGAGGATAATTCACTCTTTCATCATTAATATGATATTAGTTTTAGGTTTTTCATACAAACTTTCTGTCAGGTTAAGCAAGTTTGCTTCTATTCCTATGTTGCTGAGGTATTATTTTATTTTATTCTAAACTGTTTTTGGTTTTGGAGAAACGAATACCCTATACACTTCAAATTTATGAGATTCTAGAGCATTACTATTTCTTTTGTAAATGTTTGGTAAATTTCATAAATGAAGACACCCCAGTTTGAATTTTTCTTTGTGAACGCATTTTTAACTATAAATTCCATATTTTTTTAAAAGTGCTATGTGTGCTGTTTATTATGTAGAACATCTTAACTTTAGTAGCTTCTGTCTTTCAAAGACTTTGTCCACTTTATCTAAGTTGTTTAACTTCTTGCTATAAAATTGGTCAGAGTCGTCCCTTATGATGCTTTTAATATCTGTATAATCAGAGTGATGTCACCTATCCTGTTCCTGATATTAGTAATTGACGTCTTCTTTTTTCCAGTTCATTTTTTTCTAATGCTTATTTATCTTGGGTATTCATTTTGGATAATTCTATTGCTGTGTTTTTAATTTCATTCATCTTCTTTTTCTGCAGTATCTATCATGATCCTATCTAATGTATTTTTCATTTCACATATTATAATTTTCATCTCTAGAAATTCAGTTTAGGCTTTTCTCCCCCGTATCTACTTAACTATCTCATTAAAGAGAACACAGTTTATAAAAACTATTTGAATATCTTTGACAATTTATTCTAACATGTGTATCCATTTTGGATCAGTTTCAAGTCATTGATTTTTTTTTTCCTGTTGATGTTTGATCATATCTTACTTTTCTTTGCTTGCCTGGTAATTTTAGATTGGTTGCTAGATGTTGCATATTTTACCTTATGAAGTGTTGAATTTTCTTATTACTGTAAATATTCATTAACCTCAGTCTAGAATGCTATTAAGTTACATGAAAACTGATTCCGTCATCTCTTGTCTTTTAAATTTATCAGACAGAACCACAGGTCTGTTTAATCTAGGGTCAGTCACTTCCCACCAATGAGAGAAGATCCTTCTGAGTACCTTTCCTAATATCTCATGAATGAAGTTTTCCAGTGTAGCTGGTTGGCCTCCACTCCTGGGCCCATGTGAACAATATGGACGGACCCCTGTAGCCATTTCTGTTGGTCTTTTCCTAGGACCCAGGTAGTTTCCATTCACACAGGCTCTGTTGAATACCCCAAAGGGATTCTTTTTAGAGTCTTATAGTTGTCTATGTTTGCACCTCTTCATTACTCTCCCCTGGGGGTTCTAGCTGCCTTGGTCTCCCTTGGCTCTCACTGGTCTCTCCACCTGAAGAAGTTTCCTGGGCTCTGTCTGGATCGTTCCTCTGTATCGCGGCTTCGAGACGTCCCCAAAGCAGGAATCACGAGCACACCTCATTTGTTTCCCACCACTCAGGGATTTCTTTCCTTAGTTGCCTAAGTCCAGTGCTTTGAAATTACTGGATTTTTTAAATTATAATATATTTTCCACTTTTTCTGTTGTTTCTAGATAGGAAGGTTAATTTGTTCCCATTTATTCCATCTTGGCTTGAAACAAGCCAAGATGAATTCTCTACAAGCCAAGAGAATTCTTTGTAGAATTCTCTACAAAGATTTTTAAAAATGACAGATAACCCTGTGGAAAAAATGAATAGGCTTTTCAGAAACATGGGAACTCAAATGTCTGATAAACAAGTTATTTATCATGGGGTACAATTTTTTCCATATAGATGGAAAATTAAAAAGATGACTTTCTACTGTTAGCAAATTTGTGGAAAATAAGCACTTTAATATTCTGTTGATAGTAGTGTGAATAATACAAGGTATTTTGGGAAGTCTGACAAAATATCTTAAAAAAAATTTTAACCCCCCCCCCACACCATTTGACATAGTGATTTATTTTCAGAGACTCTACATCTCAGGATTAAAAGAAACCACATAAGAGAACAGTAATCATATCACTGTAGTCACAAAGCATTGGATGGCTCCGAAACATCCATAAATAGGAGAACTGTCAATTTATTAGTAAACACTCACCCATGTTACTAAGTTCTATCTCATCGGCCTTCACAAGGAATGGTCATAATATATGGTTCAGGAGAAGCTTGCCAAGCAACGTGAAAATATCATTAAAAAATATATCAGTTAACTGAACTAACAAGCTAAATGGAGACAGACTCGGAGAGCAGGCTGGCAGCTCTGGGGGTAGTGTCGAGGGGTGGAAAGAGCAGAAGGAAAAGAACTCAGGGACAAGCACCATGGTGCTGTGACAGTGGGGGGAGGCAGGTGAGGGGGGTAGAGGAAGGTGTAGGGAGGATAGGTGGTAATGCAGAAATACAATAAAAATAACCTATTCAAAATATTTAAAAAGAAACACATACAAATTTAGTAATAGAAAACAGAATGGACAAGTTAAAGGATAAACGTCATGTATTTGACTTTCAAAAGGTGTTCAGACTGGTGTCATAGACACCGCAAAGACTTATTTTTTTATTATTTATCTTTGTATCACATTATTTGTTACACTAAGCAAGTGTCACGGCAAAATTAAAAATAAAAATTAATTCAATTTTAAAATCCCAAGAATGTTGCCAACCAGTGTGCAGTGTAATTCACTGATATTCACATACATATTGAAAGAAAATCAGTAAAGAAGGCTTTAATGTCTATGTAATGAAATGTGGGAAGGTAAGAGAATATACCACTTATCTAGAATTGCAAGTGAAGTTATTAGCAGATGAATGAAATAAGAACATTGGTCAATAGAAACAATTTAGCATTTATTATGAAAATAAAACACTGGAAATTATAGGAGCATTAAAAAAAATTAACATGTCCTGTAGCTTTAACCTCTTGCTCATTACCTGAGGATATCACCATGCAATTTTAAATGAGACTACTGATTTGTAATAGTGAACTGATATTTTGTTTTCCATGTTTATACACCTCTCGTAAATGAATTGAATTTGAGGGTTTTTTGTGAGTATTCCTTTTCTTTGCCTTTTTATTTTAAAAAATCTGATTTCGAACTGGGTAATGACTCCTCCCCACAACTCTTTTGGCTTTTGTTGACATTTTATTAATTTTTACTTTTATGAAGTGATATACATGAAGCTTCTATTTTATCATAGGTATTTCACTTTCTTTCCAGCTATATTTCCACAAAACCTTCTCTTAAAACTCAGTATTTTTGTTTTATTTATTTTTCCATAGACCTTCATTTCATAACAATAATAGCATGATCATTAAGTCTAACTACGCTCTGGCTGAAGATCCATTTAGGATTGGGTCTTTTCCAGATACTCAGCCAATAGCTTCAGTCTTGACTCTTGGTTAAATGTACTGTACAAAGAAGCAGCCCTACACTGATTTGTGGCTATGAATCTGCCTGAATTTATCAAATCAGGGTTTTCCTGATTGTCATCCAAGGCCATAACCTTTCAAGGATAAATAGCCAAAAACAAATTTATCATATTTTATAAATTTACTATAGTTCAAAGATTCTTTACCACTTTTAAAAACTATGGGATAAATGTATTCACATAAATAAAATACTTCAGGATTACCTTTTAAGTTAAAATTTTCCAAGTACTAAAAGTAGATACAAGAGATCTGTCTTATGTTTTCAAATAGGAAATCTTGTAACCTTTCATGGAGAAAAGAATAGGTAACATTTCTTGTATACTCAGTATACGCTACACACCATCTTAGCAATGTAGATGGTTTTATTTACTTAATCCTCCCAAAATTCCTACTATTGTGGTTATTACTATTATTAATTCATTGTCTAGATAAGAAAATTTAGGCCCCAAAGGCTTAGTGCTGTACCTTAAGCTACAAAGATAAATGTCAGTGCCTGGATCTGACTTGGGGCAATAGGCCCACACTCTCACATTTGTAACTGCTACATGATATCCTCTTTCCAGAGCCTAATATAGTGATACATTAATACAGCACAACAGAATACTATATTTTTGTTCAGTTCTAAACTTAACTCTTCTGAAAATTGGCATAATACCAAAAAATATTTTATCATGAAATTACACAACCTAAATGCTACCATTGTGCAATAATGCCACAATCATGTTTTTATTATGTTTGAGCTCTGGGGTCCTGTATTATCTTTTTATGTAAAGATTGATTTTTGTTGCAACTCAGAACACATAAAAACAGATTTTCCTCACACCACCCTGTGAATTATAAACGCGAGAGGTACTGTGCTATTTCATGCTATGTCCCTCCGAGAGAGCCAGGGACGGGGCCCCACGTGGGGAATGCTAGGCTTTTAATTCCCACAGAGAGAGTGTGGGTCTTCTTATCTTATAAGTAGGCCAATGGCTTTCAAAACGTGGAAAGCTGTGATAGTTTGGTGGTTATTTTTTTTTAGGTTTGAAGTCATCATGAACATGGCCAGAAATAATTCAAAATGAGGAAATTAGACAAACGAATATTTTTTAAAAGAGAAACACTTAAATGAAAGATCATGTTGTAGTCATGTTTCTACAAATAGAAATTATGCAAAAATAGCAAATACTTAAGAGCTAAAAAAAGGCTTACAAGCTAACTGGTTTACGTGAATAATTTTGACATAACAATTTCATCTAATCACACTGTGAATTTAGATCTCTTCAAGCTTTATACAGTTGAGTTCCAAAATATCAACAAACGACTGTGCTATCATTATTGCCCCTTTTGTTATAAGGTGAGCCACTCAACCCCACGTCTCTGTGCTCTGAATCTTTGTTGCTCTTGCTAACCCTTTCCTGACTCCTTTAGATGTCTTTTGTATTTTTTTAATTTTTGAATAATCACATATTTCATATACACCACAGGCTGCTGTGTGCTTTACTTTTCCATTCACCTTGTCCTTACCCTCAGTTTTCATTTTCTTTTTAATTTTATACAAACATACACGTATGCCAGTGTGAATACAGTGTGAAAATAACATTACCTAGAGGCTTACAGTATAGTTCGAGTTGTCACCAAATCTTCAGCCATGAAGTCACATTTTATTTATTTATTTTATTTACTTATTTTTTCAAGACAAGAAAATAGAGAGTAAAGAAAAGAAAGGTGATTTGTAAAGTCACACAGACAGAATACAAACTAGAACTCAGAATTTTGGTCCCCAGGCCTAGAAAGCAGTTTATCCCATTTCTACTTTTATCTGTATCATTTGCATATTTGGGATAATTCATTCATCAAAAAACTAACATGCACATATTTTTCACACATGCCAAACACACACTTCCCCCACCACTAACACCACCATCAACAACAGCAACAGCAATAATGTCAGTTTAGCAACAAGGCCATATAACATTCTTTCATTTCCTTTTCTGTTTTCCAAAAGAGTGCAGGGATTTGGAAGGACAGCCCTGATACAGCCCACAGTTATGTGTGTAGAGTAAGGGACTTGGAGCTCTGATTCAGAAATATGCTCTTTTGATTTCCACATGCTTAATTTCTGAATGGGACTAGGCTGACAAGATCTTAGACGTGAGGAACATAAAATAGGAATAATCTAACTGAGACAATGATGAGAAATGTAAAACCTTTAAAATGTTTTCTACCACTAAATCCCTGCTTGTGAGTTGCCTCCCATTCATCATTTAACCTCTGAGTCTGTAAAATGGGGCTAACAATCCTGCAACCTTTCACCCTCCACTGAGATACCGTAAAGATGGAGTCGGGCTGCTCACAACACATGAAGGGCTCCTTGTGGATCTCACGTGTGTATGCAAAAGCCATGAGCAGTCTCTTCCCTCTAGTGAAAAGCAAAGTGCTTTACTACCACCACGATTTTTAAATCACGCATAGATTGTTTTAACTTGGTAAAAAAACAGTATTTATTTCATGGTATCATGAATCAAAATCATCTCCTAATTAGGCTTTTAAATATATCTTGCTATTTAGAGCAGTTTTCGGTTCAGAGAGGTGCAGAGATTTCCCACGTGCCCCATCCCAACTTGGCATAGCTGCCCTCATTATCAACATCCCCATCAGAGTGGTGCATCTGTTACAACTGATGAGCCGACAGTGACACATCATTATCACTTCCCAGTCCGTAGTTTCCCTCAGGGTTCAATCTTGGTGTGGTACATTCTATGGGTTTTGACAAATGTATTATGACATGTGTTGCTCTAGACTGAATGTTCATGTCCCCCTAAAATTCATATGTTGAAATCCTAATCCTCAAGGTGATGGTGTTAGGAGGTGGGGCTTTAGGGTGATTGTATCATGAGGTTGGAGCCCTCATACATGAGAGTAGTGTGGTTAGTAAAGAGACTAACCAGCAAGATCCCTCGCTTCTCCTGCCATGTGAGAGCACCTAAAAAAGAAGTCCATTCGTAAACCAAGAAGTATGTTCTCACCAAACACTAAATCTGCCACCTCTTTGAATTTGGACTACCCAACATCTAGAACTGAAAGAAATAAATTTATTTTTTTTTTATAAGCTACTCAGTCTATGATATTCTGTTACAGAAGCCTGAATGGACTAAGACATGTACCCACCATTATTGTATTATACAGATTAATTTCACTGCTAAAATTGTCTGTGTCCCACATATCTATATGTCCCTCTTCCCTAACCCCGGCAACTACTGATCCTTTCACTGTGTTCATAGTTTTGCCTTTTTCAGAATGTCATACTGTTGGAGTCAAATAGTACATAGCCTTTTCATATTGGCTACTTTAATATGTATTTAAATATAAAAATTCTATATGTATTTACATTTTTGTACTTCCATGTCTTTTCATTGCTTGAAAGCTCATTTCTTTTTAGTACTGAATAGTATTTCATTGCCTGCATGTACCACGGTTTGTTAATACATTAGTCTACTGAAGGATATCTTGGTTGCCTCCAAGTTTTGGTAATTATGAGTAAAGCTGCTACAAACATTCATGTGCAGGTTTTTGTATGGACATAAATTTCCAACTCCATTGGGCAAATCCCAAGGAACCCAATTGAGGCATCGTATGCTAAGAGTATGCATTGTTTTGAAAGGAAGCATCATTCTGTCTTTCAGAGTGGCTGTGCTGTTCTGTTCTGTAGCAAAATATCAGAGTTCCTGTTGCTTTATGTGTTCACCATCATTTAGTGTTGTCATTGTTTTGAATTTTTGCCTTTCTAATAGTTGTGTAGTTGTATCTCATCGTTTTCATTTGTGATTGACTAATGGCATATGATATTGAGTACCTTCTCATATGCTTATTTACAATCTGCATATACTCTTCGGTGAAGTATCTTTTCAGATATTTTGTCAATTTTATTTCTTTTGTTCTCACTGAGGACATGCTTATTGGTTTTATAGATAGAGGAAGGGAAGGAGAGAAACATCCATGTGAGAGAGAAGCATTGATTAGTTGCCTCTTGTACATGCCCACTGGGACCGAGGACCAAACCCACAACCTAGCCTTGTGCCCTGACCAAGAATGAAACCCATGCCCTTTTGGTTTACAAGACAATGTTCTGACAAACTGAACGACACCAGCAAAGGCTCTTTTGTCCATTTTTCAAATGAATTGTTTGTTTTCTTACTGTTGAGTTTTAAGAGTTGATTACATATTTTGGATAATAGTCCTTTATTGGATATGCCTTTTGAAAATATTTTTCCCACTCTGTGGCTTATGTTCTCATTCTCTTAAAATCTTGATTGATTTTTTAATTTATTCTGCATTATCTTTCAGATTTTCTTTTTTAGTATTCAAATCAGTACTGCATTGATAGTTACAATGAATAAACATTTCTTTGTGATGCTTAGTTAAGGAGGGCCTGACAATTTGTCTATTATTACTTTGTATATGTAAACATACTATAATTATATTCTGTACATAGAAAAAACAGACATTCATACATCAAGAAAATTTGGGTGGAAACCCAAAACGCTAGTTGTGTTGCAAATAATTTAGAGCAATCACAAGAGTAATTTGCCAAGAGTTGGAGTCTCTGCCTCCGTGTGCACATCACTGCCTGTATAAACATCAGTCAGTCACTTAGAATTATGTAGGTCTCTAAGTCAACAAGACTTACAAATATGTTTTTAGCTTTTCAGGACATGGCCATTACTCAAATTGAGTTCTAAGCCTCAAAATGGCTAATTTGCAAACATTGGGTGAATTAAGTTTAGAATTAAGTGTGTTTTTGAAACATACACAAATCAGACCTCCTGGAAGAATATCCTTGTTCATTGTAAAAGCAATATCTGGGTATGTGTTTTTAATCTATAAATTATCTGGAGAGCGATAGAGGAAAGAGAACCATGGATCTGCTCTGTACTTACTGATGCTCTGGAAGCAATATCCGTGATGGTGCAGAAGACAGCCAATTAATGGCTTTTGTGGTTTGCTAAATGCCTGAGTAAAGTTGAGGTGTTTAATAACCACAAAAGCCCTTTGCTGCCACTATAGACCTAAGACTCCAATCACAGTTTATATTCTATACCAGCATTAAAGCTGGTCAAACGAACCAAAGGATAAATCTCTTTTCAAAACATTCTCTTTCTCCTCAAGAGGGTTTGGATACTACTTTTTAAGGCTTTTTAAAAAAAATTCTTTCTATTTATTTCAGTGGCTTGGTAGCAAAGAAATATATAAAAGGCAATGGCTTGCAAAGCAAAGTGTTGACTGTGTGTTTTATGAAGAAACTATTATGGAAATACACAACCCATTCCTGTTCTATTGTGTTTTGATTCTACAGTAACAAAGTGAGAATTCAGTAGCCAGCCCTCCTTTTGGTATCCAAAGCCGCTTTCTTCATGAGAAAGTCTGCAGGAGATACCTTGGGGACTTTAGCTGGATCATTATGACTGCTTTGTTTTTATTTTCCAGATACACAAGTCCAGAAATGACTTGTTTAAAGTGACAAAACTAGTTAAGAGTAAAATTTGAATTCTGTCCTCATTCCTACCTCTACTGTTACATGCGCTACTATAAAAGTCTACAAGAATTCAGCTTCTGTAGAGGAACTGAATGACATCCCTCAACCCCAGTCCCTCATCCACTTTCCTGAGGGATCCCTCCAAAGCCTGGTCATGGTGATGCCAGTCTGTGAGTACCGGTTGTCTGGAGGACACAAGGCTCCAGTCTCTTACTGCTTCCCATCCCCATGTCATCCTACTGTCCACCTCAGGCATGATGCTTTAAGAATATTGTGTTATTACCTATTCCCTAACCCAGCACTTTTTTCTCGTGGCTTTGTAAATTTATGCATGGAAGTCAGTCTGAATTGTTCTTTTTGACCTCTCACTAACAACTTTTCACTTCTCTCTTTTTGATCCCTAGATGCCTCCTGTAAAGGCATTTATTTTCCCTTTTATGATTAAGAGACTATGTCTTTCATCTTCTTTATGTTTTCTCAAGCAGGACACTTAAAGATCTGCATGTCCACCCAGAAGATAGGCTACCCACATGGGAGGAAATCACAGCACACTTGAGAAATCCCCAATCTAAAAAGGCTCCTTGTTGACAGATAATATTTATCTCCATTTTTTTAAGAATAGAGAGAGACAAAAGGGAGGAAACACTTTTGCTTTTCTGCCCTGTTTCATTTTTTTCACAGTGTATCACTGTCTGAAATATTTATTTTTTTGTTTGATTTTTTACTTTTATTTTTCTGGATCTCTTTCCCCACATTAGGATATAAGCTCAATGAGGGCTCTCTTATTTACTGTATCCTCAGTGCTTGGGACAAATAAATAAACAAGTAAGTGAATTTGTCATTTGGAATTTATATACATATATAATGTTAATATATTTATGTAGTTAAATGATGAGTCCTCTATTTATATAGTTAAAAAATAGTAGTTAATATTATTTTTTTCACTGAGGAAAGCAATAAAAGAGTCCCAAATGCTCCTTTCTTGGTTTTTGACCTTGTTATGTTTGTGCAGCTTCAATAAAAGCCTTGCTTTCTGTCCCCAGCACTAAATGGTATGAGCTTGTGCTGTTGGTACTCTACACTTTAGAACAAAATAACGGTCCCACCTTCAGACAAAGGACAGGAGCATTGTAGATAGTATCTAGATGTTGCTTGATCCCACATTTCATAGGAAATAAAGCTCTTTTTGGCTTATCTCCACCTCTTGAGGGCCTATAATTTCTCTCATTTGGATAAAAGCCAATAGAGTAGAACCTTCATCACAGAGCACAGAAGTAATGTTGGAACAATTAAACGGTTACCTTCTCCTAATCAGAGTTTGCAGAATGAATTTTAAAAAATGAATGTGAAGTGGGGTTGGGGAAGTTTGTTACCTGAATGCTAATTCTTTTTTTATTTTATTTTTTATTGTTAGTTGCAGTTGTCCCACCTTTTTCTCCATTGCTTTCCCTTGCCCCTCCCCCCTACCTGCTCCCACAGTCAACCTCATTGTCCTTGACCATGAGTCCTCTATTCATGCTCCTTGACTTGCCCCTTCCCCTTCTTTCCCTCTATCCACTCCCCTCTGGTCACTGTCAGTTTATTTCCATGCCTGGTTCTATTTTGCTCATTTGTTTTGTTGGTTAGGTTCCCTTTATAGGTGAGAGCATAATGGCATTTGCCTTTTGTCACCTAATCCTTGACAGCACTTCTCCCATGTCTTTGATGAAAGGACTTAATATATACATACATCTTGGTAGGGAGACTGAATGGTCTTGAAGTACCTGATATTGGAAGTGATTCCAAGAAAGAAGGCATTACCTTTACTCTTTGAGGTGCAGGGTTAAAGAATAGGATATAATCCTAAGAACCCTGAAACACCAATCCAAAAGAACCTATGCACTCCAATGTTCATAGCAGCACAATTTACAATAGCCAAATGCTGGAAGCAACCCAAGTGCCCATCAGTAAATGAATGGATCCAAAACCTATGGTACATATACACAATGGAATTCTATGCAGCAGGAAGAAAGGAGGAGTTCCTACCCTTTGCAACAGCATGGATGGAACTGGAAAGCATTATGCTGAGTGAAATAAGCCAGGCGGTGAAAGACAAATACCATATGATCTCACCTTTAACAGGAACCTAAACAACAAAACAAACAAGCAAGCAAAATATAACCAAAGACACTGAAATACAGAACAGGCTAACAAGGACCTGGGAGGAGAGAGGAGGGAATTTCAGGGGGAAAAGGGGAAGGATTTACAGGAACTAGTATAAAGGACACATGGACAAAAACTAAGGGGGGTGGAAATGGGTGGGAGGTGGGGAGCACCGCAGGGGTGGGCTGGGATGAGAGTAAAAGACAGAAAACTGTACTTGAACAACAATTAAATAAATTAAAAAATAATAAATAAGTAAAATAAAATAAAAGAATAAGGAGATCCAAGACCTGAAATGCACCTTAGAAAAGGACCATCGCTCCCATGGATATTGAGAGAATCTGGTGGCTTCCTACAGTGAATTCGTTCTGTAGAATGGGATTGATTCTGACCACCTGTCATGCAAGTTCACTGTGTGTCGGAAGGAAGGAAGGGCTGCCTGATTCCACAGACCCAAGCACTATTGAGGAGAGCTCTCCTGTGGGATTAGGAAGTTCTGGGAGAAGCCTCAGAACAGGGAGGTGACCCGGTCACCCTTCAGAGGAGCAGCCCGGTGTGCCAGCCGCTCTCCATGGGCCCACTACCGCAAAGAATCCAGGCCTTCCTGCTTAGAGGTTTGCTCCTGACAAAGAGGCTTCAGCACAGGACCTTTCTGGATGCTGACCAAATCCACCTCACAGATAGGCAAACGCAATCTACTAGCCATTGAAAGACCTTACCTTAGCAAATCAAGGAAGAGGAACCCCATTGAATGACCCAGCAGATGATTCCCACTGAGGCAAACTCAACAGAAACAAGGAAAGACATAAAGGACATACACCAAGGGCCTCAACTCCAAAGCGTTGTTCTTTTCATTTTGCAATTATGACATTTCATGTCACTACATGGAACTTTCATACATATATGAACATAATTTTTATCATGTTTTTCAACTTTATTTCACCGTATTGTAGTCATGTTTTACAAGTTTATTTCTTTACTTATTGACCATGAAAGTAAAATTTTCATCAGCTGTTCCTTCCTTTCCCTTCCAAAGTATTCAGTAGCTGGCATTCTTCACTTGACCTCCTGCGTCCCAGCCAGGTACTCTCATGCCTGTGTGTTTGTGCTCATCAGCTGCGCTGTGTTCCCCATTCCCATCTGGTACAGGTTCTGCTCTCTTCTGATACATTGTCTGAAAAAGTGGCACGTATATTATATTTAAGGACTACTTTACTTTAATCTTATTAAATATTCAGGTAGAATACTATGCAAAGATTTTTTTAGATTAAATTTGGAGGTAACTGAAGCTGCCAAGTAAAAAGGTCACTGAAAAAAAAAAGGCAGGCACAGCATATTTTATACTCTTCACAGATTTTTTTTTAAAGTTACCATGACTGAGTAGGTGGTTGTTTTCCTGATTTAAAGAGGCAGAAAGGAATCATCACAACATTTTCATGTGGGAGAAAGAAAGAAGAACTTGGAGAGATTTCCTTTAATTTTTTAAATTGGCTTTAGAGAGAGAAACAGACAGAGAGAAATGTCAATTTGTTTTTCCATTTATGCATTCCTGGCTTGGTTCTTGTATGTGCCCTGACCAGGGGTCAAACCCTTGGCGTATCAGAATAACCCTCTAACCAACCAAGTACCTGGCCAGGACTAGGAGAGATTTTCTAATGAGCCATCAATCTAAATAGCTTTTCTCAGTTAATACTTTTATTTCTAAAGCAGAAATGTAGAGTTCAACGCTTTTTTTCAATAAAGTAAAATTTAAAAAATAGCAGCCATGAAAGCACTAGTATAGTTTTGGGAATAAATTAGTTTTTAAAGCAACAAAAGGAGTCAAAGTTGAACTGAGCATACACCCATTCGGAGAATGTTGAAAAGCCTCCTCCGCTTGTCTAGGCGTTTTACTGAAACGTTACTTGCTCTGACATTTCATGAGCATGCGTGGGAATCTTCTCATATATTCACTTAAGCTCCGCTGTCTCAGAGGCTTTCCTCTGCCGTGTCTCCAGCACCTACCTCAGTGCCTGGCACTTACTTGCTGCTCAAAAATACAATGACTAAGGATGATTTATTTTAGCAAAATTCCTTTAAGCACTTTAAAAAATCTGACTGGTTAGATTCATTATTATCTTGAATACATCAATGCTATGGGTAACAGAAGGCCTGGAATTTTAAAGTCATTGACCAAAATCACTCATATGGCCTAGCTCCTCTCAATGCACAGAATTTTTATGCACAGAATTTGCACTCTTCTCTAAATGTATCCTTATCATGAAGATTTCTTTGTTAAGAAGAATTTGGGCCCATTGGATCACTGTATCAATAAACATCATCAAGTCTATGTTAACAAAGAGTTCATTTTTTTGTACCTGTATATTAAGGTAGATATACTAAGCCAAAGTTTTCAATGATGCCTATTTCATTTTAAAATGAAGCTAGAGATCCTGTGCCATGTGCACAGTAGCTTGCCAAGAAAATTTGCTGAAGAAAATATAGTCATTTTGACTATTCCTACAAAAATGGAACTTGGTATTTTTAAAAAGCAGCCCAACTCTCTCATGTAATACTACCTATTTACCTACCACTCTCAATTTACACTGAGGTAGTGACTGACTGGATAAACTAGGGTGGGTGAAGACATACCACTAAACACATGAGTTGTTTGGTGCCCATTCTAAAGGTCTGGGTTCCTAGACCTCATTTGTAAGTGGCCAATGGTTACTAAGGTAAAATAAAACAAGATAGAAAATAAGCCTTTCCAATAATCCTGCAAACTGTCTATATAATATCTGTATAATTATCTTATTTTTAATGCTTTTCACAGAATGTGCAATATAACTTTAATAAAAAAAGGAGAAAACATTTTTGAGTAACAAATTACCATAACCAGCAGTTCTATATAGAAAGTACATGATATTTTTACTTTGTGGTATTCAATCTCCTTTGATGAATAAGCTTTGTGAAGCCTTTACAGACCTTATGCGAAATCATGCACCAAGCAGATTCTTAATAAATCCTAATTGACTGTTTTTTGAACACATTTTATTAATGAGTTTCTCTGGTCTCTAGTCTGGGCTATTTAAAACTCACCCTGGGTTGGCTAAGAGATTGTCTAAAATGTTTTGCTAAATAATATTCAGCACAGCTCTAGTGGTTTTCTGAAATAGTATTCTACCCATTTCAACTTAGCAGCAGATCTGGTGTGGGCACAGGACCCATTACCTCCTGCATTTTCTTGTTTATTACTCTGATGAAAGTGTCCCAACCTCGCTATTTATATGGGCTGAGGAAATCCCAGGTCACTGTGTCATGGCCTGGATGATGGGTTACAGTCTGCATTTCATTCTCCCCTGATATCATCTGAGTGGTCTTGGCATTGGTAGAGCCAGATATGCATTCACAGGTTACCAGTGGTTACAATCACAGTTTTAATGTGCAGCAACAGTGCCCAACATAGTCTTAGAAAAGGGATTTGGCAGGGAAAAGGTCTCTCATGGTGCCTCCAGGTTGCCTGTCTTTACCTGTCACTACCTGGCATCTATATGCACATGAAATAATCTTCCCAATTTGTATTTGGGCAAAATGCCATCACAGCAGATGGACATGAGTGTATGTAACTGGGAAATTATGCATATACATTAAATATGCAGACTATGAGCATGAGTCCTTTCTAAGAACATCCAAACATCTGTCTGCTCTGAGCTTTTGTGTGTGCTGTTCAGACCACATGTCATCACAGCAGGAGGGCCTTGTCAGAGATGAAGAAAGAAGCGCTCGTGAATTCCATGAAAGGGGTTTCATAGGGCACATTTTTCTCCCCCAGAGCAAAAGAAATATATGAGTACTGTGAATGTATTTGTTATGATTTCAAGATAGCACATTTTATTTTTTTAGTGGCAACAAAGCAAAATTTGGGGATATTATAGGGAAATTAAAATTTGGATCAATTTAAAAAATGTATTTGTGTGATATGCTTCTGGTATTCAGGCCTTGATAGAATCATTTAAAGATTCACATTACTTATTTGAATCTCTTTTGTCTGAAACCCAAGCAGTCATACCAATCAGCATTTTTAAAGCAACTTTGTAACTCATCTTGCAAGTCAAAGACTATTTTTAGACTGTGTATGTTTTATTTACTGCAAGTGTACCCCAAAGTAGTAAAGCATTCTTTATTATTTGACAGGTGGAATATCAGTAATTTGAAATTCTATCTAAAATAGCAGTAGGTTAATCCCTAAGTATATTTCATTTTTTGACAAAACATTGTCCTCATAATATGAATGTGACTTATTTTTCAATTTTTAAAATATTTTACCTTTGCATAAATTAAGGACTATATTAAGTTGTCTTTTAATATTTACTTATTTTAAATTACTGAAAATTATTTTTTAATCCAGGATTGTTATAATTTTACCATCTTTTGCATGAACTCGCCATCATGCTTAGGTGATTGTTGCCTGTCTTTTTCTCCCTCAAAGGTCCTTTAATATTAAATTAATAAATAATATAATACTATAATAATATCATAGAATGCAAATTATTAGCATCACTACTCATGAACTTACATTTTAATTTTCAGTGAATATCTTTTAGTAAATTTAACGTAAAAATTAAAATGCCATAAAACTACAATCTATCATTTATATGTACTTTTTATGACTCTAGAATCTTAGAACAGAATAACTACTCAAATGAACTAACTAATATATGGTATATTTCTAATAAGATAACCTTTACAAGGTAAACTTTGAATATTTTGTATCCTAGTATCTTTAAAGTGTTATATAGCTGAAGCATTGGCAATGCATGCAATAATTAAATGTTCCATGGGACATTCTAACTCAGCTAGATTCATGTAGTAGTTACAGATGTTTAATTCAAAGTTAGATCTGTGCTTATTGAAAGAGTGAAAATAAGCACTATAATATAAAGTTACAGAGTTAGGTGCTTAGAAACTTATATAATATTTATGTTATAAAAATAATACAGAGGATACATTTATTTAGAGAATATTTCGTTTCAACCGTCCTTACATTTGACATTAAAAAACACTTCTCTATTTGTAACATTTAGATGCTTTATTATTATAAAGACAATAGTATATATATTTTGATTATCCAATTAGAAAAACCTACATTTATTAAAAGATCTGATCATTTAGCATTTAATGATGCAAATATTACAATTAATAAGTCAACGAATTATCTTCAATTACACAAATTTGCCTTACAAGTATGATTAGAAAATTTGTCACTACATTAATTTACTATTCTTTTTTCATTTTTTAAATTATATTTTATTGATTATGCTATTATAGTTGTCCTGATTTTTCCCCTTTGTGCCCCTCCACCCAGCACCAGCTACTCTGTCAAGCAATCCCCACACCATTGTTCACATCCATGGGTCATGCGTGTAAGTTCTTTGGCTGCTCCATTTCCTATACTGTACTTTACATCCCCATGGCTACTCTGTAACTACCTATGTGTACTTCTTAACCCACTCCTTCATCCCTCCTCCCTCAACCTCCTCCCATTGGGCAACCATCAAAATGTTCGCTATATCCATCCATGATTCTGTCTCTGTTCTTCTTGTTTGCTTAGTTTGTTTGTTAGATTCAACTGTTAATAGATATGTATATTTTGCCATTTTATTGTTCATAGTTTTGATCTTCTTAAATAAGTGCCATTTAACAGTTCATATAGTAATAGTTTGGTGATGATGAACTCCACTGTTTTTTTCTTGTCTGAGAACCTCTTTATCTGCCCTTTGACTCTAAATGAAAACTTTGCTAGATAGAGCAATCTTGGCTGTAGGTCCCTGCTTTTCATGACTTTGAATATTTCTTGCCTATCCCTTCTAGCCTGCAAAGTTTCTTTTTAGAAATTAGTTGACAGTTTTATAGGAACTCCCCTGTAGATATTTTTTTCTCTTGCACCTTTTAAGATTCTCTCCTTTCCTATGACCTTTGGCATTTTAATTATGATGTGTCTTGGAGTGGACCTCTTTGCAACCATCTTGTTTGGGGCTCTCTGTGCTTCCTGGACTTGCATGTCTATTTTCTTCACCGAATTAGGAAAGTTTTCTTTTACTATTTTTTTCAGGTCGATTTCCGATTTCTTGCTTCTTTTCTTCTCCTTCTGGCACCCCTATGATGCAAATGTTACCCCAGAGGCTGCTCATACTATCCACATTTTTTCCAGTTCTTTTTGTTTGTTTGTTTGTTCTGAACAGTTATTTTTTGCTCCCTTATGTTCCAAATCATTGACCTGATCCTTCACCCACCCTACTGTTGTTTCCATGTAAATTGTTCTTTATTTCAATTAGTGTATCCTTCATTTCTGACTGGATCTTTTTTTTTGCTGGTATAGTCCTCACTAAGTTCCTTGAGCATCCTAATAACCAGTGTTTTGAACTCTGCATCTGATAAATTGCTTATCTACATTTCATTTAGCTTTCTTCTGGAGTTTTGATCTGTTATTTCATTTGGGCCACGTTTCTTTGTCTCCTCATTTTGGCAGCCTCTCTGTGTTTGCTTTTATAAATTAGGTAGAGCTGCTTTGATTCTGTGTTTTGGTAGTGTGACCTAATGTAGAAATGTCATAGGATCCAGTGGCTCAGCCTCCTCTATCACCCAAGCTGGTTACCTAAGGTGCACCCTTCATGTGGACTGAATATACCCTGTTCTTGTAGTTGAACCTTGATTGCTGTAGGCAGATGAATGGGAGGGATATACCCAAGCCAGTCAGCTGCAAGAACTGGCTGTGACCACTGACCACCAACCTCCACCCTCCATGGAGGATCAACCGTGCAGGGGCAAGGTGGTGGTGTTCCAAAGTGGTCTATAGCTGTCTACTGGGTGTGCTGGCCCTGGGGTATCCCAGATAGTGCAGGCCAAGGTCAGCCCCGACCTGCGTTTTGACTGGGGGCACCACATCTGAGTCAGAAAGCAATCTGAGAAGGCTCTGCTTGTGGTGGGCTTGGAAATTCCCAGGCAAAGCCAAGCTGTGAATCGTATCTGACTGCTGCTAGTGCCCGGCCTGAGGCTCACTAAGGCCAGCTATTGCCTATTTGATAGGATTTAGGAAGTTGTAGAGCGTGAGCCAAGACTAGCTATTCATATGGAAAAGCAGCTTGGGTGGGCCTGTAAATTGGGTGGGGCAGAGTCTCTGGGGATCTCCAAAGTGAGTCACTGTTAGCCAGTTTGGAGTGTAAGATACAGCGCCAGTTTACTGGCTCTGTAGGGGGAGGGTTTAGCTAAGGGACAATGGCCTCTCCTTGGTGCCAGACACCTCCGTTTTTCCCTTTATACCACTAGTACCTTTCAAGCTGCTACCCTAGTGCTGGAGCTCAGAGGGAATGAATATGGATAGGTGAGTCTCTGTGTGGCTTCTTCAAGAGGAACTGCTTGAGGGTCCAGAAGTTTCTTCCAAAGACTCAATCTCCACTGTTTTTTGCAGCCAGTTGTGGGAACTGATTTTCCTGGCACTGGAACCCTGGGCTGGGAGCCTAGTGTGGGACTGAGACTCCTTGCTCCTGAGATATCCTTCGTGAATTTTTATCTGCCAGATGTGGGTATGGAACCAGCTTGTTCCTCATCTGTGCCCCTCCTACCAGTCTGGATGGATGTGGTTTCTTTAATTGTGTAGTTGTCAGACTTCCATTCAACTCAATTTCTGACAGTTCTGAGTGATGGTTTTCTATATTTTAGTTGTAATTTTGATGTGGTTGGGCAAAGAGGTATGCCACTTAGCATAATGTTCCCCAGGTCCAACCATGTTGTCACAAAGGATAAAATTTTCTTCTTTTTTACAGCCCAGTATTATTCCATTATGTAAATGTCCCATAGTTGTTTTACTCACTCATCTCCTGATGGACACTTGGGCTTCTCTCATATCTTGACAATTGTAAATAATGCTGCAGTGAACATAGGGGTATTTATATTCTTTTGAATTAGTGTTTTGGGTTCCTTCGGGTATATTCCCAGAAGTGGATAGCTGGGTTAAAAGGCAGATCCACTTTTAACATTTTGGGGTATCTCCATACTGCCTTCCATAGTGGCTGCACCGGTCTGCATCCCCAGCAATGGTGCAAAAGAGTCCCTCTTTCTCCACATCCTGGGCAACCTTTGTTTGTTGACTTATTAATGATGGCCATTCTGATAGGTGTGAGATGGTATCTCATTGTGGCGTTAATTTCCATTTCTCTGGTGATTATTGACATTGAGCATCTTTTTATATGTTTATTGGCTGTCAGTATGTCCTTTTTGGAGAAGTGTCCTTTGCCCATTCAGGCCCTTTGCCTATGTTTTAATTGGATTGTTACTTTTTTTGGTGTTAAGTTCCAGAAGTTCTTTGTAAATTTGGGGTGTTGACTCAATATCAGATGTATCAGCAAATATGTTCTTCCATTCTGTGGGTTGCCTTTTTATTTTGTTGATGGTTTCCCTTGCTGTGCAAAACTTTTTAGTTTAATGTAGTCCGATTTGTTTATTTTTTGTTGTTGTTTTCCTTGCTAGAGAGATATATTTGATTTAAAAAATTACTATGAGCAATGTCCGAGATTTTGCTGCCTATGTTTTCTTCTAGGATATTTATGGTTTCTCATTTAACATTTAAGTCTTTGATCCATTTTTAATTTATTCTTGTGTGTGGTGAAAGAAGGTGGTCTAGTTTCACTATTCTGAACATATCTGTTTAATTATCCCAGCACCATTTATTGAATAAACTATCTTTAGCTCATTGTATGTGCTTGCTTCCTCTGTTGAACATTAATTAACTATAAAGGTATGGGTTTATTTCTGGGCTGTAGGCAGAGCAACAGAAAGAAAAAAGATCTACTTTCTTATTAGTAATAGTACACGGGATAATTATGGACTTTTTCATTTTGATGGTGGCTGGTTGGTTCACTCAGAAGTAGCAATTTATCATATTACCTGGTCCTAATAAAATAATAGATATGCTTTTTGTTTAGTTTGGTTGTTGCTTACATGTGAAAATTCAGAGGTAAGAATTGAATAATACATGACTAGTTAGAAACTATAATTTTCTACTGTATAGCTTTTCTGTCAGCCAGCTGCGTTGAGCCCATTATTATTATAACCAGGTATTTAAGAGGATAAACATAAAAGAAACATGTTAAAAACGAGAAAATAAATGCTTTGGAGTCACTTTTGCTTGACTCAGCATGGTTTTTGTACGTAAAGCTGTGTATTAGAAATCTTCACACCCTGAGTGCAGCCCCATCATGTTCTAGAAGCAGGGATGTCCACCCTTTTGGCATCTCTGGGCCACACCAGAAGAAGAAGAGTTGTCTTGGGCCACACATTAAATACACAAACGCTAACAAAATCTGATGAGCAAAAAATAAAGGTTTTAAGTGCATTTACAATTTTGTGTTGGGCCACATTCATAGGTGGCCCACAGGCTGTGGGTTGGACACCCCTGTTCTAGACTGTCACTATAACACATATAAGCAGAGCTAAACTGGCATTGTTCTCTAATTTTGTTTTTCCTTTACAGTGTGCATGCAGTACTATTTTGCCTTAGATTCAGGTGTACAACAGAGTGTTTAGACAATGATACATTTTACAAAGTAGTTCCCCCGTATTTCCAGTACCCACCAGGCACCATACATAGTGATCACAATATTGTTGACACATTCCCTAGACTGCACTTTACGTCCTCATAATTGTTTTGTAACTACCAAGTTGGACTTAATCTCTTCACCTTTTTCACCCAGTCCTCCAACTTCCTTTCTTCTGGCATCCATCAGTTTTTTTTTTCTCTGTACCTATGAATCTGTTTCAATTTTGTTTGTATATTTTGTTCATTAGATTCCACATATGAGTTCCACATTTGTATTTCCCTGGCTGACTTATTTCACTTAGTACAATACCCTCTAGGTTTATCTGTGCTGTCTCAAATGATAAGATTTCATTCTTTTTATGGCCAGGTGATATTCCATTGCATGTATCTTCACATTTTTATCCGTTCATCTATTGATGGGCACTTGGGTTGCTCCCATAGCTTGGTGATTGTAAATAACACTACAATGAACATAGGGGTACATACAATCTTTTGAATTTAATGTTCCGGGTTTTTTCAGCTATATACTTGGAAGCAGAATTGCTGGCTCATAAGGCAGTTTCATTTTTAGTTTTTTGAGTTATCTCCATACTGCTTTCCACAGTGACTGCACCAATCTGCATTCTCATCAGTAGTGCACTAAGGTTTCCTTTTCTCCACATTGTTGCCAGCACTAACTGGTTGTGGATTTACTGATGATAGCTATTCTGACAATTGTGAGGTGATATCTCATTGTCATCTTAATGGCATTTCTCTGATGATTAGTGACATTGAGCATCTTTTCATATGCTTATTTGCTGTTTGTGTGTTTTCTTTGGAGAAGTGTCTTTAAGGTCCTCTGCCCATTTTTAAATTGAATTGCTTGTTTGTTTGTTTGTTTCCATGTTAAGTTGTATGAGTTCTTTACAAATTCTGAACACTAACCCCTTTACCAGTTATTTCACTGGTAAATATCAGTGAAATAACCAAATATCCAAATATCTTCTTCTATTCAGTAGGTTGTCTTTTCGTTCTGTTGAAAATATCAGTGAAATAACCAAATATCCAAATATCTTCTTCTATTCAGTAGGTTGTCTTTTCGTTCTGTTGATGGTTTCCTTTGCTGTGCAAAAACTTTTTAGTTTAATGTAGTCCCATTTTTTTATTTCTTTCTTTTTAAACTGACATCATTTGTTGAGACAATAGATTTGATTTTTGGTCCCACAACTAATGCTCAAATATCATTTCTGTTAGTGCCCCCTTTATAAATATTTTTAGTCTGAACTCCCAGACTTCGCAACACTACAGAATCTGCTAGATTCATTTCACTTAAATTTGAGTTTACTGGAAAAAAAGATTTAATTACATTGGCTCTTTGGCAAAAATCCTTGTAGGAAATTTGGTCCTGTCCAAAAAGTCAATGGAGACAGTTGATTGATGTCAAAAGATCCGACATGTGCTGATCTATTAGCAGCCCAGGCATCCTGAGACCCATTTCTCAACCTGTTGTCCTCTGGGCACTTTACGTACAGCAGAGCTCTTCCCCAGCACTGGTGGTTACTACAAATTCCGTTCTGCAAGATCCAAACCTTAACCCCTGTTTCTAACCTCATGAGCCATTACAAGTTGGCAAACTGAGGCAAAAAGGGTTATTGTTGAAACTGCAGCCACGACACAATGATTGGACTAGTAAGAAATGGTAATACTTTTATGTATTCTGTAAACTAAAAATATAAATAAGCATTATGAGCTATTTGAACCCAGGGAGTTTTTATCGGCATGGACATATTGATACCAGATTTCAAGGGTCATTTTGTGTGGACCAGATAAATGCATAAATGTTTTGAACAGGACTAACTGTCCACTAATCAGCAAAAATAAGCCATTCCTGAATTTTGTAATGTTTGCTCAGGTGCATGTGTGTGTGTGTGTGTGTGTGTGTGTGTGTGTGTGTGATTAGTAAAAGAAAAAACAGGTAAGACTGATACTTGTTTTTTTGAAGATAGTGGACTCAGATCTATTCTTTGGTCATTAAAATTACTGATACATTTCCAGACTGATATAGGAGAGAGATAGTCCCTTTGACTTTGACTCAATCTCTGGTTATTACTGTGAAATTTGCCCTCTGCCACTGCTCTCACTCTCTGTCAGTTCAATGCGCGAACACAGAAACTTTCTTATTTTTAAACATTGCCCATCAATTTGTTTGGTTGGACTGACAGCTCTCCAGTTGTCTGAAACTGTCCCCTATTGTTTGCACTTTCTTATTATTTTAACACATGCTCAGTATCTACTTTGGGCCTGGGGATTGCCCCTTTTTATTTTAAAAACAGGAGTTATGTGATTATCATGCAGTCATTCAAGTTGTTTTTTCATTAGTTCTCTTATTAGCAATCATAACCTTGGTACATTCTAAGATATTGTTCTATATTGTTTTCTTCTTTTTTTCTGGCTAATACATCAAGTAACCTCTCAGCAAAAGTCATCTGATTTCCTGCTGAGAACTTACTTCCTTGATAAATAAAGCAATTTCAATTTCTCTACATAAAAATAGGAATTTGAAGTATATACACTTTTGCATTCTTTTAGATTTTTATATACAAGGCTCCAGAAAAATAAATGCAAAATTTCATTTCTTACTCTGTTTGTGACGTTCCAAGAACTCCCTGCCCCTTTATAACTCATCAGTCGCGTTTTTTTTCCTTCTAGGACTATAATGATGAAATCCGTCAGGAACAACTACGTGAATTATCTTACTTGAATGGCTCAGAAGACTCTGGCCGCGGCAGAGGTGTTAGAGGCAGAGGGATCAGAATAGCCCCCACAACGCCTTCAAGGTACATGGGTTTTTACTTTAAGTAAGTTAACAGACAGTGAGGATGGCAATCTTTGACTCGCTTGCTCTGTGGCATGGTCACAGCAAGGAATTAGCAATGACAACATCAGCAACAATAACCACCACCTACACACAAAACAGTGAATGCTTACATAGCACATAAGAATTTCCATGAATTAACTCATCAAATCCTCCAAACTAAGGTTAAATATTGCATATAGGTGATAAAATGAGATACAGAAAAAAATGTAAGAAATTTGCCCAATGTCACACAGATAGTTTGATCACAGAATTCACAGTTCAAGCTCTTAACCAACTGTGTAAAGGGAAAGTTATAAATTTTGTCTGTGCCTTAAGTGGCCCTTGAATTGTCAGTCTTGCCAGCTACACATAGAGATAGATGATGATAGATAGGAAGGAAGGAAGGAAGGAAGGAAGAAGGAAGGAAGGAAGGAAGGAAGGAGACTTAGATATATAAGTTGGTAATATAAATAATAGCAGTACAAAAAGCCAGAAGCATACTTCTTGCTTGGCAAATGGGAAGGATATTTAAAGTTTAGTTACACTTGACTTTGCAATGTCTTTGGTCACCCGAGATTTGTTTTGTAGTACTCTGTCATGCTTTCGACAAAAAAGCATTAGTTCGAAAACAAGTAAAGGAAAAAATACTCACAGCCTTCACACAGAGACATTGTAATTCTGTCATTCTCTCACCCCATTACAGTCGGCCTTCAAATCTCTAAAAGACATAGACCTGGAATATTATTTATATATTGCATGGAAATCAGCTGACGGGATTCTAAGATATTTGCTGATTCAATTTATTTATTAGTTACACTCAATTTATTTATTTATCAATTTATTTATTAGTTACACTCCAAATATTTTTCAACAAACACTGTCAAAATACCAGTATTTTAATATTTAAATCTTAATTGCATCAAATAGTTTTTAATTTTTAAAGATTTTATTTATTTATCTTTAGAGGGGAAGGGAAGGAGAGAGGGAGAGAAATATCAATGTATGGTTGCCTCTCATGGGTCCCCTGCTGGGAACTAGCCTGCAATCCAGGCATGTGCCCTGACTGGGTATCAAACTGTGATCCTCTAGTTTGCAGGCCTGCACTCAATCCACTGAGCTACTCCAGCCAGGGCCAAATAGTTTTTAAATTACCAGAAAATGTTAAGAATAATAAATTTCCAAATAAAATATGAAGGTAATAAGTATCTAAAGGCAAAATGTGTAGATTCTTGACATTACATTTGACTGAAGGAAACACTTCTGAAAATGTTCTGAATCTAGAGACTATTTTTGTATATTTATCTTTAAAAAATAAAAACAGAGCTATTTAGTGCTATCCAGAAACATTTATTTATTACTAAAAAATGTTACATAGCTTTTTTATGGACATACTTTTTATGGAATTGGCCTTCTATAAAACATTGCCTGGTGCTAACCTTACCATGATGGGTTATAAAATGACACAGCAGGTACCTTCAAATGATTGAATCATCTGGTTTAAATCATGAATTTCTTGCTTTTATAGTTCAAGCAAATGACAATTTATTTCTACAGAGGAGACATGTTTTTTTCCATTTTTGTATTCCTTGAAATTGAGATCACTTTTTAAAATAATGCATTAGCCTGCTCTTGAGATTATACAGTCTTTGTATTGATAGATTTTATTCTGTTGTTAATATTGTTTAGTGTAGTATTATATTTGCCATATTTTAGAAAACCATATGAGATTTTTATTTCAGTGAAATTTTGTACTAAAAATTTAACCTGTATTGATTTAATAAAGAAGAGTGTATATGGTCTATATTTTTAATTATCTTCATAAAAAAATTTGACCAAGCAAGAGCTTCTGTTTTTGTTTTTAATATCCCATGGATCTTATAGATCTGAAACTATATACATAAAGAGAAAAGAAAATTAATGTTGAAAATCAAACCTCACTTTCAATGCTATATTGACATTTTTAATGTATTAACATTAATGAAAGTAAATGGAGCAGAACTCTTTTGTCTTCTATTTCAAACCAGATAATGAAATGTATCTACAAATAAGAAATAAGGAAACAGTTTCTCAAAACAGAAGATTATATTGATCAGAAAGCCCTTGAAAACATAAGTTAATGTTAATGGTAATTTGTACATATTTATGAAATTGTGATTTTATTAAGCTATTCAGTTGCACATATTCAAAAAGAATGGTACCTAGAATATTTTTAAACTTCTATATATCATTTATTTAATTAAAGGAAATTATGTTTCAATAAACATATGTATGAAAACTAATTCTCTGACAACATATACATACTAGAGAACAAAGCATCACATGTATATTATAATAGTTTCTATTACCTAACTGAAGAATGAAGTCAATGTGACATCCCTAACACACACCGCTACTGTGTGCTAAGGGAGAGCACGCAGTGGAAAATGAAACATGAAGGGCGTACTATTTACTATAAGGAAAATTAATACTTAGAACTAATGGTGTTTATTAAATAGGGGAGTGATCATACTTGTTTCTAAAAAGACTCCTCAGCCATCCCTGAGGGTGAGAGAGACGAGACATGGAGACACTGGCTTGTGGCAGGCAAGCCAGTGGGGAGACGAGTCCGTTACTCAACAAAGAAAAGAACACCGTCTGAAGTGTAGAGATACAGAACTAGAGATTAAAATTTATAGGAATTAGGGCCTAATTAGATGCTGGAAAAGAAAGAGGGCCCAAGACAAGGATAACTCTGCGATATCTGGCCTAGTTAGAGATTGTTATATCAACTAAGGTTAGGTGAACAACCAAGTTAAATGAAGACCGTAATTATTCCTATGATTAATTCTAGCTCTTTGGAGGTGCTAGCATGATCTTTGGCAGGTGACTTGTACTTTCTTTGCCTTGGTTGTTAACCTTTAAAATAGCTTAGAAACTATTGCATGACAGACTTGTCAAGATTTTTGAATTTGATGGTGCATGTAAATAAACAGAGATTTCCAAAGTGGTCTGCACATTGGAGTCAGAAGACTTCCTGCTTCTACATACTGTGATTTTATTGGCCTAGAGTATGGTCTGGAATTTGGATTTTTCGAAGGTCTCCATGTAACTAATGTGCAGACAAGTTAAGGAACCTCTGATGTAAGGCCCATACTCCAGGATACGGCTTGTGTTAGGAAGGAAAGAGATAATAACCATAATTCCAGTTAGGGAAGTCAGGGAGCACCACGAGAGAAGGAGGATACAGGGTGGAAAATGAGGACACCCATATGTCAAGGGGCCTCAGGAGCAGAGAAGCCAGTGAAGGAGGCTGAGTAAGAAAAAGAAGAGGGAGGAAATGTGGAGATAAGCAAAGTCACAAAATCCACAGAAGGCAGTTTCTAGACAGAAGTCCACACTGCTAAGTATAACAGGGAGGCATAGCAAAATGGGCACTGTACACAAATCCAGGGGATTTTGGAATCAGTGGGCCACTGGCGAGCTCATTTAAGAGTATTTCTCACAAATGGGCAAAAGCTATGCCTAGATTACACTTTTTAATTTTATTTTTCAATTATAGTTGGCATTCAATATTATCTTGTATTAGTTTTTGGTGTATAGCATAGTGGTTAGATAATCACATACTTTACAAAGTATTTCCCCCAATATTTCCAGTACCCACCTGGTACCATACAGTTATTACAGTATTATTGACTATATCCTTTATACTGCACTTTACATCCCCATGACTATTTTGTAACTACCAATTTGTACTTTTAAATCCCTTTACCTTTTTTATTTGATTCAAGAATAAGGAGTTGAAGACTTAAATGGAGAAAAATTTCAAGAAGTGAGAAAAATGAAGGAAAGGATACTGTAGTGTGGATTCAACCAGGGACTGTGTCAAAAATAGGTGATGTAAATCTTGCATTGAATTGGAGAAGAGAGACGTGGGGTTAATATTCCAGGAAAAAAGGCACATTGAGTCACATTCAGGAGACAGGATTGCTAGGGCTGTGTCTTAAAGACACTTGATAAAGGAATTGAATGAGAAGTTAGTATGATGCAAGGATCATATGATTTTAAAACAGGAAAAATTTATTACAGATTCAGAAATCTGATTTGACCCATCAAGGGAAAAAAAACCCACCTCAGGCCCAATGAGTTATAATACCTATGATTATTTAGTGGTATACCCTGCACTTGTGAATGCAGTTTAAAGTAGGTGACATATAATTTACTAGCCACACACGGACACTTTTGAGAGTGTGAAAATGCTAAACTGAATAGGAAACTGGAGCAACAGTTGTAAATCAGAACAATTCTGGGCAAACTTAGAAATACGCTCACCCTACTTACGAGGAAACAGATAGGTGCTAGGCCCAGTGATGGTAATAATAATAATAATGGTCTTTACATCCTTTTTTATAGATGTGTCTTTATATTACCATGATAATGTAGAATACTGTATTGTGTTATCATGATAATGTAGAATATTGCCTCCTCAGCTATGTTGTGCTTGAAGCAGGCACCTGGCCTTCCGGGCCTTTTGTGTTTCTCCTTCCCGCAGTCTAGGAGAGCGTTCTCTATACATTAGACTCACAATAAGTTCTCTGATAATTTCTCTATTCATCAACTCTGTAATCTATTTAAAACTTTTAAAAGCTTTACCAGCATTCTTGCTGTTCACTCGTAAAAGCTCATTTTCTGCAAGCAAGAAAGAGCCAGCTGACTGCTATGAATAGCAGAAAGCATAACCTACATTCCCGTCTGTGGGTGCAGCCAAACAGTGTGATTGTTGACATCCCAATGATCATTATTTTTCCCAAAGCTTTAGTGTTGCTGCTGAAAGCAGTGCTTTCTAGAGGCCAGCCTTTCAGGCATAATAAAAAGTGAAATAACCACGCTTCTGCCCAAAGACTTCAGACAAACACTCAACCTCTCTGAAGGCCTCGGAATGCCATAAAAGTTGCCTACATCCATTTGATCTCAGGCTTTTAGCACAAGTTACTTTTATGTCAAGCACTGTAGTACAGAGTATTTAGTGTTTTTTTTGTTTTTTTTTTTTTTGCAGAGTCCTAATGTATTTCACTAACAACATAGTTGCCAGAGGAAAATAAATTATAACGGGTTCTACCCGTTCAGGGGATTACATGGATGATAATAAATCAGTGACAATGAGTTGTGGTTTTAAGTGACCTCAAGCTTAAGCTACTATAATACACAGAATGATATCACCATGGTCAGAGTTTCACATTTTATTAAGCGTTAACGTGCAGGCAGATTTTTTGGTTGTTGATGACAGCATTGCACATCACTGTCAATAACTTTCAGTGTGGAGGAGACATTTGCATTTAGCGGCTCAGTTTCAGAGGTGGTCCAGCAAGTCGTTTATCAGACAATGCTCTCAAGTGGGTCTTCTTGGTAACTTTAGAATAAAATGAGAATGGGTTGGTTTTATAGTTTTATAAAAGAAAATATTCAAGCATTTTACCTGCTTCTCATAACTTAGTCATAACCAGCATTTACAAAATTTATTTTACTGTGGAGGTCAAAGTACTTGACATTCTAAGGAATCACAATTACACACACACACACAACCACAGCAGTTAATTGGGTGGCTTCGTATTGTACAGAGGCTGTAAGATGAGAGTTTTGTCTCTTTCAGCCCCTTTCTCTCACCGCTTGTTCCTCATCTGTGTGTCCTGTTTTTCCTAGGGGTCGTGGGGGTGCCATTCCTCCTCCCCCGCCACCTGGACGAGGTGTTCTCACTCCTCGAGGGACCACTGTGACCCGTGGAGCTCTCCCAGTGCCCCCTGTAGCAAGAGGCGTCCCTACCCCACGAGCCCGGGGGGCACCAGCCATGCCAGGATACAGGGCACCCCCTCCTCCAGCCCATGAGGCTTATGAAGAATATGTAAGTACCCTTGGCCAATCGGTTGTTAGAAAGAGTTAAATTAATTGTGTAACAAGCTAAGCCTCGGAAACATTGATATACCACGAATATGGTTGACGGTGTTTGTTGCAGAAAACAAATGTCATTTGCAACAGAATTTAAAGAGTACTTTTAAACATTCGCATTTTGAGGAAAGCTTTCATTTTACAGGGCCTGTGACTGTTGTTGGTACCAGTTAAGTAGCTTGCATTTTAAGAATCAAACTTTCCTGAGGTTTTCTTGTCTTTAGAAGACTCAGTCAATTTCAAACTGGAAATAATTGTGAACATAATGTGAATCATATATTCAGAAGCTTCTTCTGAGATTTGATAAAGGTTAGCATAAATCTTACCCAGAAATATTTGGCAAATATAATGTGATTATATTATAAACTTTGATAGTAATGTATAACCGTGTAACTGGTCTTTTATTTAAATATCCATACTTTCTCTTTCACTCTATGAGAGATATGGGATTGGTAGATGTACAGACTTCAAAAAATGTGGGATGAGCAGAAGAAACACAGTGTCTGTAACCAGCCCCCTACCCCCCTCCATCCGGTCTGTAGCTCAGTGCACACTTGGACCTTTCATCTAGGTTGTTTGTATTCCAGAGGTCACTTGTCTTCTCATCCCTGTGTCCATTTCCCTGACTCATCTGTGAAAACTGTACAAAGAGCCAGTTCCCCATTTACTCTTAGGACCACCATGTGTCCACAGTCAATGTTAAAATTGAATTAATTTAAGCCAGATCATCCCATGAAACAGATTCATTTTGCCATCAGCTTTTCAGTGTACTCGTCTCCTAATCCAGGTATTTGTTCTGTCTAAACACCCATGGACTGCTGGCCTTTTAAGTGTTCTCTGTGAATGATTACTTACTAAGTATAAACTCTTCAAGGATAGTTCTTGTCACCTGCTGGGCACTTGAAGCATAGACATTTTCTATGGACTGGTTAATAACCAAGTAAAACTTAACCCTACGATAAGAGAACGTGGTTGCCACATGTCACTGAGAATACGTTAAAGCTTAGAGTATATTAGTCTCTAGGAATAATGTTGCTGCTTAAATAAGAAACATTGATTATTATCTGCAACAGTGAAAAAATATATTATTAGAAATCCAACTACTGGAAAGGGGAAATGTGTTCATCTAAAGTATCTTTTCTATGATAACAGATCTCAGTATTTAAAATTTTAGACAATCTGGAAATTCTGAGATTGAAGCAGAAAGCATATTCTCCCTTGTAAATAAGCCTACAGGCCAGAAAACACAGAACTTACTCTGGGTTCTGCCCTCTCCTCCCTAAGATGTAGTATATAAGAAATAAGTACCTGTTAAATGAATGAATTAAAA
Source organism: Sturnira hondurensis (assembly GCF_014824575.4). Lineage (NCBI taxonomy): Eukaryota > Metazoa > Chordata > Mammalia > Chiroptera > Phyllostomidae > Sturnira > Sturnira hondurensis. The sequence continues at coordinate 2,214,903 of NW_028081539.1, forward strand.
GTCCACAACAGGAGTGATGGGACCATTTTTAATCTCTGAGGAATCCTAGACCTCAGCGAACCTCTGAGGATTACTGTACCATCCTTATGTACATTGCCACTGTGGTATTTTTATCTTCCAAATAGAGGCTTAAACAGTTAGATTTTTATTTCAAAAAATTAGAAAAGAGAAAAGCTGTTTGGGAAATAGTGGTCAACACTATTATTAATCAAATACTTTGCAGGGCATATAGAGGGCACCATGAAAGAGAGTAAGATTGGCAAAACACTGTAGCCTTTCACATGCATTTCAATTATACTGAATAAATCACTGGAGAAAAAGGCAAATAAGAGTGAGCTATGAAAGCATAAAGAGCTCATAGAAACATAGATGGAAAAGGCTATATTTTGAGAGGAGAAATCTAGGAGAAGGGTAGTTGTTAAAGTAAGTTAAAGAAAAATATGTAAAGTCACGTCGTCGGAATTTTTGTACTTAGGTTTTAAAATATCTAACCTCACCCTGGCTGGTGTAGCTCAGTGGATTGCGCGCGGGCCTGAGAACCACACGATCGCGGTTCCATTCCCAGTCAGGGCACATGCCTGGGTTGCAGGCCAGTTCCCAGCAGGGGACTCACAAGAGACAACCATACATTGATATTTCTCTCCTTCCCCTCCTCTCTAGAGATAAATAAATAAAATTTAAAAAAAAAGAAACACGTAAAGGAAACAATTCTACTGAACCATAATTATCAAAATATTTTTAAAAATAATAAAATAAAATATCTAATCTCTTTTATTCGTTCACACAATCATTTCTGAGCCTGTCTTATTTCAGGCACTGTTCTGAAGGTCCTGGAGATGTAGTTGTGAACAAAGACCAAATATCTGCTTTCATGAAGCTTACATTTTAGTGGAAGGAGAAGGAAAACAAACATATATTAAAAATGAATACAGGGATGTGTGTGGAGAGAAGAGCTCCGGAGAGAGGTGGAGGGAGGCAGTCAGGGAGGGCCTGTCTGATGGGGAGACTTCAGCGAACGCTTAACGATGTGAGGGTCTAGGCCAAGGGGCTGCCTCTATGAAGAGCATCCCCGGTAAAGTAGACAGCAAATATAAATGCCCTGAAGCAGAACCTGCTCGGAATACTTGGGGATCAACAAGGAGAGCATTAAAGCTGGAGTCGATGTGTGAGGGGCAGGAAGTAGACAAGGTCAAGGGATAGACGGGCCAGTCCCTGTTCCTTTTGGAAAAAATTGGGGCAAGAAAGTGAGGTAATTAGGTTTATGTTTTTAAAGGTTTATTCTACCTGCATTGTGGAGAACAGGAATAATATGGGTGGGGACTGGGCATGAGAGCAGAAACAGGGAGACTGGTGAGCAACCCATTGCAAGGTCTCCCACTGACAACATGATGGCTCAGGGGTGGGGGCGACGAGAGGAAGTTAGATTCTGAGTGGACTGTGTAAATGCTCTGCTAGGGTTTGATGATGGAATATAAGTAGGATGTGTGAGAAGAGAAAGGAGTGAGGATAATTTTGTGAAGTTTTTGTGAAGTAAAGGTTAACAGAATCTTGGACTACATAACTGGGTTAATCAGAGGTGTCATTTTTTGAAATGAGAAGTACCAGAGGGGAACTGGGAAGTTTAGTGAGCTCCGGTTGAAGGTGTTCAGCCTTCAGGAAATTCTGTTATTTTGCTGGGGAGAGTGAACTTGACTTTGGAAACAGACAGCAGCATCCTGATTTGTATTCCAGCTGTGTCAGTTGCCGTGCAATTAAGTTATAAACCCTCTGAGGCTTGTATCTCCCTTCTGTACAATGGGGCTAATCATTTCATCTCATAAGACTGTATTGATATTAGAAATAATATAATATGTATATTATATGTAAAATAATATTAGAAACGATATCCATAGCACTTAGAAGTATGAATAACTACCTAGAACATTATAGACATTCATAATAAAAATAACTATTATTTAAAATTTTATCATGTAAAATAGTCTTTAATTTTTGCCTGGGATAAACTATGGACCCATTAAAGTCATGTTTACTTACCTTTGTGTATATTAATTGGGCATCATTGATTGCAAATAGCACAGCAATTTTATCTTCTTTAGTAATAAACAAATAAGTTAACAAATTAACAAACACACCTGGGGAGGCTGTCATAGCAATACAAGCTTGTGCATGAAGATCAGCAATAGGAATCCCATTAGGCCTAAAGAAAGCTCTGGACAGAGTAACTGGAAAACTATGAAGAATCTCTCCCCATATTTCATCTCTGTTTTCTCTGCCTATATGTTTCTCTTCTGTTTCACCTACAATCTAGATGTTTGGACTCCTCTGATCCACATGGTTCAGCACATGGTGAAACATGCCCACGCCAGGGCTGCCAGGTCTCGTCACCTACAGATGCTGACAGGCTGGCTGCCTCTCAGTCCTGCTCCAGACCCTCAGGTGGAAGGGTCCTATTCACTTGGGCTTGTCAGGTCTAACACTGGGTGAGTCAGCTATGATAATAGGATGAGAGTTTCTGGAAATTTGGTCTGAGATCTACCACTCACCTTCCAGCAGTGGAAGTGGTAGGCCAAGTTCACAAACTGGAGCGTGGTTATTGAGGACCTAATCCCAAGCCTGACATGAGAAGACACTGGTTCTCAGAGGAGAACATATTATGAATTTGGCAGATATCCCCAAATAAATCTATGATAACATATTGTTTATAACAGGAAAATGTAATTTTTTAAATTCATTTTTGCCATATTTTTAAAAACCTTTCATGTGCTGTATTTTAATTCTTTCTATATAAACCCTTCAATGAGTGTGGGCAAAGTTTGATGCATGGCTGGTAAGCTGCTTACAACAATCTTTGGCGTCTCAGTACCAAGCCCCGAATAACAATCAAGAGCCTGTACTCTACTCTAATTTTGACTATTGATTTCTCTGTAAGGGGTAAGAAAACCAGAGTTTAAGTGTCTCAGTAACAAAATAATAGCACCATGCTGAGTTGATGGTGAAATCTCAAGGAGTTCTTAACTTTCAGATAAAATTTCTTAGAAAAGGTTCCCACTATTATAAATGACACTACAAGCTAATTCATTCTTCAGACTTTTCTTTCTCCCCTGCTGAGTCTCAACATTAAGTTTCTGACCACACAGGCGGTGTGTAGGTGATGAAATCCACTCCTTGCAGCTTGCCTGACAAGAAACGGCTTACTGTAAATGAGACTGCTGTTTAAAGCCATTATTAGTGTTAGCTGAGTCTCAAAAAAAAAAAACAAAAAAAACCCACACACATGACTTGTGGTTTGTTACCCATCCTAATCCAGGTTTTAAATATTTTTAAAGCTTCTTTTAATTATTAACCTTCTGCGAGGAAGAAGGCATTTACATTTTACAGATCTGTCATCAGTGGCAGAAGTAGATTTAGGGAATTGAAAAGTACATTTTAAAAAACATCCACACAACAAAATATTAAGCTGATTAGCTCTACAATGGGTAATATTTTCAAACAGGGTAAACTAAAACTTAAATTTCTGAATATCTACTAGGTTCCAGTCACTATACGTTAATTCACTTAGCTTCAAAAAAACCTGAGCAACTAGTTATTAATGAACTATTTTAGTAGATGAGGAAACTGAAGTTTGGAATTAAAACTTGCATCTAATTTCCTTTCTCCCAAGCCCCTGTATCTTTGTCCCATTAAAATATTATCTACATGTTATTTGTTTCACAGAGAACTGACACACACAGATCACTTGTCCTGCATGTCCTCCATCAAGACCATTGGTCAGTGTGTAAATCCCCTTGGTGATATTTAGGACATCTCCTGGCCCCCATACGATTACCTCCAACTGTGGAGAGCTCAGTACCTCCAGAAACCAAGCTCTGGAAATGTAAAAACTGTGGTTAAAGAAACACTGTCTCTGCTCTCAAAAGCACGCCATCTGGTGGGAGAGACTAAGATTAGTCTAACGATTAACTTGTAAGTAGTTGCTATATAGGGGAGGGCTCTTATCTTTAGCCTCTATTAGAAGTAATTTTTGTTATCTCCTCCCATTTACAAGATTAAACATCCTAAAGGCATAAAGTGTTTCTTAAATTTATTTTATCTCTGCAGTTCTAAGTGGCTTGATAATAGCAATTGAATTGAACCTACTTATGATATTGCAAGGAAGACATTTATGTGTATATATATATATTTATATATTCACACTCACAAATTATAAAAATATTTAATGAATGAAAGTACAACATAACATATATTATGTGCCAAAGAGAGACTACAGGGTGGGGCAAAATTAGGTTTACATTTGTTTCTATGGAAAATAATACAATAATTAATGAATAATAATAGAATAAACTCTGTATTTCACATACTCACAGATATAAACCTATTTTTGCTCCACACTGTATGTCATCTCCTAAAGGGAATTATCACTGTGGCCATGGTGTTTTTAAAAACTTGTAAGAGGGAAAGGAAAACAAAAACAGCAGACCAAGATGAATTAAGTATAACTTTGAGAAGTAGAGAGAAGACGGAAGAAGCTTCATGCAAAGAAGAAGAAGGAGAAGGGGAAAGGCAAGAAAATGGAACCTTCAAAGCAAATCTAAAGAATCTAGGAGGACTCTTTGGAGAAACAGAGTTCATTTAAGATAGCAGGAGAAATACTGTGGAGTTACAGATGACCTCAAATACTGGCATTCTAAGTTCACGATTGCAATAAAAGGCCAACTGGAGGTTATATTGCAGAGGATAATAAACTAAGGTTTTAGGGAATTTTATAGTACTGAGTTGTTTGAGTGAGTTAGGGGACTGAGTGAAAAAAGGAGAGATCTATGAAATGAGCAAGAGTGAGGTTTACTGCTCTGAGCCCTAGGAATGCATTGAGAGTGTCCAGACAAAAGATAACACTGATTATGGAAACAATAGGGTTTGATGATGAGTGAATGTGGGAGGAAAACGAAAACCAGTCAAGGCTTATTCAAAGGTGTTAGTATACGGGAGGGGGTGAGAGTGCCAAGAAAGAAGGGAGGGCTGTGGTGGGAAGGGGTGGGCAGGAAAGGATTGACCTTGAAGCCAAAAAATCTCCTTTTGAAGGCCCTGGGAGTGTGCTTATCAGCATGCTCTCTGGATCAAGTCTCCTGTTGCAGAAGTGAGGGGTTTTACCTGACTGCATTGGAGATCGGTTTCCCCTCTCACACTTCCGGTGGGATCAGGTGCTGTTAGAGTGAGCATGGCGGTCTGTGAGGTTGTGCTTAACTGAAGTTGATGTTGAAGACTCATTTGTGTGCATTTAGTGGAATATCTTTATGTGTACAAATTAGGTATTGCTAACACTCTGTTGTAGAAATGATTCCGGGGATATTCTTCCCAGTATCATTGGGTCCAGGTCAGACTGCTATTCGATTGTTAACTACGGCATTGTTTCAGGAACTGTGCGTTCAGTGATGAAGAAACATTTTGAATTGCACCAAGCCACATCTGTTCTGTGCAAAACTCTCCCATAGCATCCAGCTCAGCTGTGAAAAAAAAACTTAATAGAAGTTTGCCTGACTTTGACAATAATCCAATAGTCTATAACATAACAAGTAATAAGTTGTGAAACTAAAAATGTTCAAAACTATAAAAAAATAACAAACTTTTTCTATCAACTGTGCTAGAGGAAAAAAACCCTTGAATTTTCAGTCTTTATTATAGAAAATATTATGATTTTAGAAGGTGATCAAAAATAATGGTTCTGTAGTATGGAAAAATACATACAAGTATATCAAGTAGTTAGTTGATAAAAATACTAAATATTTTCTGGATTTTTTGAAGTTTATAGAATTTTCAGCTTTTTAAATTTTGAAATTAGCTGAGATTACCTTACTCATTCTAAATAAGTATTTACTTTCACGCTTAATATGTATTTATAATTTTGTAAACTTTAAAAAATATTTTATTTATTTATTTTTAGAGAGAGAGGGGGAGGGAGGGAGAAAGAGAAAGAGAGAAGCATCAATATGTGGTTGCCTTTCATGTGGCCCCCAATGGGGACCTGGCCTGCAACCCAGGCATGTGCCCTGACTGGGAATTGAACCAACCACCCTTTGGTTCACAGCCCGTGCTCAATCCACTGAGCTATACCAGCCAGGGCGTAAACTTTTTTTAAAAAAAATGCATGATGATATAAACTTCAAGCCCCACAAACTCTGGATTTGCCTCCGTAGAGAAAACAATGGCAGCACTTCTGGGGAAGTGTCTGTGGAAAGCTGCAAGAGTGAGGTGGGTTTAGAGGAAATATCGACTATGTAACCGTAATTTCTTTGTAGTACTACAAGCCTGTCCTGTTGTGCTTTGCTATAACCACATAGGCACCATTAATAGGTACAAGATAGGTAGAAGTTGATTCTGCCTTTTCAGTAAAGGTTGGCTGGAATAATTAAATGTGCAGGTAAAGGCACACACTCCATACAAGTGTCCATCAGAACACCACTCTCTATGAACATAAACTGGCACCAGCAATATTTGCTTCAATACTTTCTCTTTAATTATATGCTAGTGCAACATAAAAAAAAAAAAAAAAAACTCCCTCGGGTACACAAAATAGTTCCTAGTTTTCAAAGACATAGATCCAATTTATTTTTAAATGACCTCATATTTTGTCCAATGATTAATACTCAGATATTGAAGAGCTGCGTGGAGCACAACAAAGCAAGAAGAGATGTGAGGTCAATGCTACATAAGCGACTGTGGCCAAATGTAATCAATCATGTTAACCTAATTTATAAAATTCACTTTGACAAAGTTTTGAGGGGTTTTTTTTCCTCATCAGTCTTAGCTAAGCCCATTGGCATTCCAGCCCATCTCATCATATAATTCAGACTCAGAGGCATCCTTCCAGTAACAATGAGAACGCCAGGAAAGTCACTGGTAAATCAATAGTCCTTAAAATTCCATAAATGAGTTCAGGCTTCCAACTTTCAATTTCATGTGTACAGAACATTTTTTTTTGACAGGAGAGGGAAATAAGTATTCAATGATAATTGAAATCAATTCTTGTGCCATTTTTGTGGAAGGAAAGATTATGAGCCTGATTTGTAATGCGTTTTGAGGGGAGCCACATGGGGTGGTTTTCTGTGTAATAGCCAAGAGGTTCACCCAGCAAAGGGAGATTTCTATTACAGTTTCTAGATTGAATATTTGTATTCCATTAAACATTCTTGTTTGAGTTTCATGCTCTACTCTTCTCTAAGGGGAGAGTAATTTACCAGAATGTATCCTAGGGTTTTGTGTTTTGAAATGTAACTAATATTTAAAATAACAAAAACATATGAGGTTAACAAAATATTTTTTAAAGGACAGAATGGGCATAATACTACTGTGGTCCAAATCTCTATAGAAAGTTTGTGATGTAAATGCTATTAAAATATTAAATTATCTCCCTCCAAATATGAGATATTATCTTTTAAAATTGTGCGCATTTTCTCCTGAAGTTTAGCCAAACCATCCTTCTTCTAGCATTACGTCTTTGATGTTTAAGTCATTTTAGAACAGATGCAGATTCTTTTATTGGCCACAGCATTTGGGATTGTAGCCAACCCTGTATCTTATAATTGCCGTGATGACTAATGTCTTTTGTAACACATACAGGATGAAAATAGGTTTCCCCTCTGTACCTTTATGGAGATGACTGTTAGCTGATGGAACATATTATATCATGGAGTATTTTAGAGTTTCTTCCAGGAGCTGCTGGGGGAAAATGCTATGATGTGTCTGCATCATCTGCTACAGAGACGTGGGGAGGAGCGCGGTGGCAAAAACACCAAAAATCGCCGCCTCGGCCTTTGAGAACTCTACTATTCCTTCTTTTGAACATTATAAGTATATTTTAGGCTTTACTATTTTCTCTAAATGATTCATACACATGGCCAACGGATTAGTGATGAAAGTGCATTGAGTCCTTATTTTTACAGGAATGTTCTTAAAATGCTTTGGTGGGTACTTATGAATAATTTTTACATCATTTTTGCTTCTGGGTTGACCATGATTTTAATGAATGTATGCCCACTAAAAAATTAAGATCCTGTACAATGTCACAAATCACACCCAGGAATCCTAAAATTTATTTTTTTCTTTTGCTTTTTGAAAAGCATTGTTCTACATGTTTTACCACCACCACCCTTACCTTTTATGGCAAAGGAAACTTAAATACAACTTGTCTAGCCAGTTCGATTGTCAGTGGCTTTTGCAGGTAGTTAAATAGGAATGGTTAAATAAGATTGAGTCCTTGTCTAGGTTTTGGCCCTATTCCATTATGGATTCCTTATTCATTGGAAAATAGTGGCTGCTAAATCTTTTCATCAGTGGCACACCTTTTTGATTTGTGTGTGTGTGTGTGTGTGTGTGTGTGTGTGTGATATCTCATGAGCTAAAGGCTTTACTGGGGAGTCACAATTACAAATGTTCTCTGCAATAACTTTTCATTATCTCAATATTTGAATTAAGACAGTTTCTCCTCCTAATTGAGATTGGAAAGCTGTACTTTCCCTTTATACGAAATCATTTTACGTATGAATTTGGCAGAGGAGGGACATAGGAAGGACCCTCATTTGACCCTTCTGCCTTGTATATCTCAGAAGCAAAATGGAAAATATACCAATAATGGACTTTTAATTTCTGCACGTTCCTTCATGTATTTACATTAAGTTTTCTGCAGAACCTCTGACATGCAAACATCCATGCGAAGTGAGTTGATCTCTATTCTACACAGTGATGGATGCGTACAGAGCCAGAGGCCTGCAAATGCAACTTGTGTGAGCGCTGGAGAGGAGGGTTAGGATGCTGGAGGAGGGACTGATTTGTTTTTTCAGTTAGTTACTTATATTGCAAGAAAAAAAATTTTTCTTACACTGAGAACAAATTTAAAACAACAGACGCACATGATATGAATCATGGGGATTGTATACCGTAGTGAGAGATTTTGCTTTTACTATTCTTGCTGTTCTTCCTTGGAGCTGCAGTACTAGCTGTAACTACTTGAAAATAAAAGCCCATGCCCTTTGCTATAATTTCAGCCCATGTTGTAATTTCTGCTGGTCACTGATATTGCAAAATTTTTATTAAATAATATATCTGGAATTTGCCTTTGCAGAATAATAAATAGCCAGCCACAATAGTAACTGGTATGTGTACCCCCCCCCCCCCAATCTATTCAGCTGGTCTGCACAAGAACAAAGAGCCAGTTACTGTCCATTTTTTGTGATTCGACCTCAGATCTGGTCAGTTGGGGCCTGAGCCATTCTGGCTGTTAAATGCTGTACCACTTCCATACTGGAGAAATCCTAGTAGAAATACAGGCTAACAGATTTTCACAAATAGACAAATTAAATCATCTAAGCTTAGAGGTTAGGAAGATTCCTCAGCCAAGCCATTGGGCAATTGTCCAAGACAGATGGTCTCACTACACCAAAACTTCTTTTGGTCAGTTACAGCTGATGGCACTCTGACTTCAGAATTCCCAGTAGTCTGCCCATCAGGCTGAAATTCATCACAGTCTCTTTTCTGGTTTCCCGATGTGTCCCGCATCTGTACAGGGAGTTGAATGTAATCTAGCTGTGCCCCCTCATTTACGTAGAGTCTCCTGAATGTAAAAGACCATCTTTCACTCTTCGAGGTTGTGAGGGACTTACTCAATCCACTACTTCATTTTAAAGTTAAAGAAATTAAGGTTCAGAAAATGATGACTGAGCCAAAGTTATACACTTTGTAATGCCACTTGCTGGTTCCCTGATTTTCCCTGCAATGTTTTTACGGTGAATGTTAAAAGGCAAAGGGAGGGTGGGTAGGGAGCACAAATGCACAAATGCACAAATATACTCACGAGCGTGTCTTCCAGGTAACTAGGCTAATTGTCTGGCACCCATATGGAGCTGAGTTTCAAGCTTTTCTAAAGCTTGAAAAGCTACAAGGAGTAGATGAAAAGAATGATGTGTGAAATGTTTGAGCCCTCACCCCCAGCAGGTTTTCGGGAGCCAAATTTCTCTTGTTGTGATGTATTCTCTTATGAGACTCCTGAATACCTTGTAAAAGATACACACACACTCACCTTCATTATTTATTTAGTTACGGACACTCTCAAAGAAACAAGTGATTACCAAAAGCAAAATACAAACAGTAGTAATGTAGCAAGCGTAGCCTGGAGGTAGGAAAATGTTTCAAGGGCTCTTATTGGGGATTTAGTAGGTAAGAGTATTCACTCGTTAAGCAAGAACTGACACCTCGTATGTTTGAATCCAGAATTTCAGCAAATGTCTCCTGTGATGTATATTCCAAATGTAAGTCAAAGCATTTCAAGCAACACATTATATATAGAGCAGAATTATACATGTAAGTATCTAAATACGATAACACAAAAATATATTTTATTTCATGTGTAATCTTGTTTAAGCTTCTCTTAAAATTTAGACAACAGGAAGTGATAGTTTTTATATCTAACTTAGGCAGCAACTATCATCCAAAATAAATCCACCAAATCCCCCTTCTCCCAGGAAACAATCTCCATGAAAATTTCTTCCCAAACTAACAAGTTTCCTCCAGCTATGTTCCCCCTTTTTCTCTTTTAAGCTTTTTACAAGGCTATCATAACACCCCATTTTCAGCTCTCATCTCCAGAACTTTTTAAAATTTGACTCTTCTATTGACCTCTTTGTTTGAGCATTTCCAATTATTTGTGGACCTTTTATTTATTCAAACAGTTTTTCTCTTCTCACTCCCACACATCTAAACCCAGCAGTAATGTCTCCTGTGTTAGGGTTCCTCCTGCGGTGTCTATTTCTGTTTAGTTGAAGCTCAAGGCTCTAAAAGTCATCTTCAGGTTCTTTCTTTGCTTTGTTTCAAATGCTAAAGTCGCATTAGTTTCCCTAGAATTATAAATCTCTCCCTGTTGCCCAAAGGATAAAATTCCAACTTCTTAATTTTATATACTGAATATTTTGAGAAGATGAAGATAAGTACTTTGGTTTTATCAGCTTACTTACAGTTAATTGTGTTTCATTTTCAAATGAGATTTGACCAAGAATAAAAGGAAAGTAAATGAACAAGCAAGAGGAAAAAAATCTTAAATCTATATAACCAATATAGTTACCAGCAACTTTTTAATTCTTAATATATTAAAATCAACTGTGCTATTTGATTCACTTCAACTTAACATTTCTTTGAATGCCCATTCTATATTATACCGATTCCCATGGGAAGAGGCAATGAGAAATAAAAAAGGTCGTCGCCTTTAATAGATATATATTGTGTGTTAGGGATCTAACATATGCAATATAACAATGATAAAGGGTAAGAAGCATAATCCTTCTTTAGGTATATTGAGGAAAAAATATACCTAAATCTTTCAGTCACCTGTCTGATAGCAGAGCTAGACAGATCTGTCTTCAAAATTAACAGCTTGTTAGATATAAAGATGTAAAAGGAGAAGTTTCTGGCTTTAAAAGGGCAGTGGGCAACACACCTAGACAACAGACAAGACTCACCAAGTTCAGTACAAAGTATAATTTGTGAGTGTGGACTGGAGACTTCTTTGTTAGGTACATGCTGTTTTGCTGACTTACCTCACAAACTAGGTTTAAAATACTTTTGACACCCAGTAGAAGTCCCATTAAACCAAGCAAATCTGTAATATTTTTTATTTGCTTTGATTTCACTTGGAAAGGTTGAAGAACTGATTAGTTCTAAGGCTATCTATTTGATATTGTGCACATGTAGAGATTTGGAGGGAAAATAATCAAGAATCTTTAACTTTATAGTAGTGAAGATAGAAAAAGACTGGAGCAGTTAGATGCACACAAATGTTCTTTGAAAGTCTAGAATATTAAGAATAGCCAAGAAACCCAACAAATGGCAATAATAATGATAATACTGATAATAGAAGCACAATGATTACATTAAGTACTTTTAAGCCAGACACTATGCAAAGTTCTTTACCTTCAGGGTTTAACTTTTACAGCCCCTTACTGTTGTGGTATTATTTTCAATATACAGATGGAGAGACTGAGGTTTAAAGAGGTTAAGTGGTATTCCCTAGGTTGCCTAGCCACCAAGCAGGAGGGCTAGTGTGCAGGAGTTAGATTTCATGGGTAGTGCTCATCAAGTATAAGCTGCAACAATGTAGTACTAACACACGGCAGGTGCTTCCCCAAGTGCTTAACATGCATAGACTTAAGTTATCCTATTAGCACCTCAAGGAGTTAAGTACTACTACTTCCTTAGATACGAAAGCTTACATTCAGGGAGAGATTGAGTACCATGACAGCATCATCCAGGAAACCGGTAGTAAAACTGGGATTTCAAACCAAATGGTCTGGCTACAGTGGACCCTCTTCTGCTTACTCTGGGGCAGCTAGCAAAGATACCGTTTGGACAACTAGCTGCATATGATACCAATGGGGAAAAATGAGGGACGCACTTCAAAGAATCGCCTGGTAAATCTCCCTGGACTACAGTGAACATATGAAAACAGAGAGAGGGGAGGCTTGAAAGACAAGTTGGAACAAAAGAGTAAAATGACCTGTGGAAAAAAATGCCTGGACAGGAACTGAGTACCTAAGTTGTTAGTGGGGACTTGGGAAACGTTTCTGAGTTGTCAGAGGATCAGTGTGCAACGTCCTCATCATTGCAACTGTGGCAGGCAGCCAGCAGGGCAGGAAGGGCTGATGGAAGCGTATGCAAATCTCAGGGCCTTGTGGAACCTCAGTCAGAGTGAAATGGAAAAGAGGGAACCAGGGGAAACATTATGAAAGACATAGTAATTAATTAGAGCAAACTCTGGAACTAACTCCAGAATTTCAGTCATGTAAAACATTTTAGATAATTTAAAAATTGAATGTTATTCAGTATTATTTCTTTTATTTTTGGATTGAAAATAATTGATTCTAGAAGATGCAGTTTTTGAAATATATATTGCAGACAGTTTTTTATAGCTTCACTGAGATAGTATTGGTATATAACATCTAAGTATAATATATGCAATGTGATGATTAGTTACATGTATATCTCACAGGTGATTACTATAATAAGGTTAGTTTCCATGTACAAACATAGTATTTCCATGTACTCACATAATAAAAGTTGTAAGACTTGTGTGTGTATGGTGATAACAGGTAATATTTACTCTTTTAACTTCCACATGTGTAATACAGTATTGTTAATTATCGTCACCATGCTGCATGCGAGATCCCTGGATCTTCTAGGTTAGAGTTTGTGCCCTTTGATCAATACCCCCCTTTTCCCCACCCTCAGTGTTATTTTTTATCACATTTCTTTGCATTGTAGATCTTGTTTTCCAATTGATCTACATTGTGATAAAAGCTTCAGTTAGAAAACATTTTAGAAAATTGCTTATGAAAACCACAATCTTGAAGTGAGATTTCAAAAGGCAATTTAGAAGAGAAAAAGGATTTTTAGATTTTTACTATAAGTACAATAATGTAATGCACTCATAGCATGATTACAGATTTCTTTTTATCCAAGTGCTTAAACCACTTTCTAAATGGAGATTTCAACACATGACTCTCACACAGGGAGTTTTTCACCATTTTTTTAGAGATGCCCATCTGTCAAAGGCAATTTTAGCCCTTGCTCCCATTGCATAACACCGAGGAACACGATTTTTTGTTTTGTTTTGCTTTGCTTAGTAGTTTTATCTTTGTTATCTGTTAGAAGTTACTTCTCTATGTGTAGGAACTCTGCAGCCCTTGAGGGGAGCAGCGGTAGGTCTGGGTGAGCTGTAACCCACCCCCGCAAAGGGAAGGAGCAGGGACTGAATCGAAGGAGAGGGGCACAAGGCCCAAATGCAATGCAGGTGAGGCAAGGAGAAACCAGGGTGTTATGTACCAGAAAGGTCTCTTCTTCTACCACGCAGCCTTTACTGATTTTTTTTAATTTCTTCTTCTAAGAAAACATTTAAAAAATAGTCCTTAGGAATTGTGGAATTTCATGATCCCAAGATACCTATTTTTCAGACAGTACCATCCCTCTAGTACCTTACATTTTTTCCTGTTCCTTCATGTCTTTCAGCCAGGTGGGAACCAGGACACCTGCAGAGGACAGGAGACTGCCGGTCCAGTACCGGGGTCAGCAAACATTTCCTAAAAACAGCTTAAGAGTAAACATTTTTGGTTTGGGGGGTCATACGGTCTCTGTCATGACCACTCAACTTTACTACTCTAATATAACAAAGCAGCTGTACACAGTGCACAGATGGATGAGAGTGACTGTGGTCCAATCAAACTTTACTTACAAACAGCAGGTGGCAGGTGGGCTACACAGTGCCCAGTACTGACCTGATGTATAACCCATTGTGTTTTGTATTTATCTCATGGCAGATTTCAGAGTCGAATCAATAAGGAGCATATAATTCTGCAATGGTCGCCAAAAGAAGACTCTGGAATTATAGCTTATGTGAATTACCTGCTCCTTTTCTAAGAGGAACTGTGTGCCAAGGCGAAGGGATAGACCATTCCATAAAAACAATGATCAAATTTACTCCATTAGTTCTCAAAGATGGTGGTTTGCATAGAATTATTTTTCTTTCAAGCCCCTCCTGCCCTTCCAATTTACAGATACATATGTGATGCAGCACACTGCTGACTCGCTCACAGCAACAGCTGAACACCAGTCAAGAAAAAATTCTCATTTTCAGCAGAGCTCTGAAGGCTGGGTGACCCAGGCATTGTGCAAGTGAGTGTCTTGCTAAATGATAAATGAGTGTGGATCCTCTTTTTTTTTAGGAGAAGAATGTTAGTACAGTAATACCAATATTCTATAAAGCTACCTACTCCCGATGATAAATTCTCCAATGTCACCTCACTGGTAGTACTATGTCCCAGCCATTTGTAATAATCTAGTATTGTAAGCTATTTTGTCAGATAAATATTCACACAAGTGCACTACTTGTTTTCTTCTGAAAGAACCTGTTAGCCATCATGCTTCAGACAGACTGAGATTTAATGCATCCTTTAAAAAATGTATTTGGCAGTGAAAATGTGGTGGAAATTGATCTTGTTATAAAATTTAGCACCTTAGATTTGACATTAAGGCCACTTAGAGACTTCAGCAATCAGTAAGGCAGAAAGGGAACAACTGAATTTCAAGGTAATGGTTCCGAGACCATAAAATGAGAAAGTGGAATAGGTTACAAAACCTAATCTTTCATGTGGGTCATTTATTTGTCAACTACTCCTGCTCTAGGACACTCTACACACACACACACACAAATAAATAAATAATGTCTTCCCTACTGTCATCGTTGTTTTTTTAATCATGGGGGGATAAACCTGAGTTTTTTGACATTACCTCAATTTCACAGACGATCAGCAGGAAAAATCAGAACCATGCAACAAATGACAAAAAAAATTAACAGTAAATAAATATAATAAGGTGATTATAATTCAACTTAAATTTGTAGAGTTATAACCACATATATGCTAGTTTGACATTAGATAAGGTAATATAGAATTAACTATTATAGGCATGAAAATCAAAATAATAACCCAGTTGAAAAGAGAGGGCAGAAAGTCCTATTTGATGTCTGTTAGCAGTTTGATTTTAATGGCATGTTATAATCATAATCCAGCTCAGTGGAAGTGTATATGTAACATCTCACAGAAGTGTGTGAAGTGCCTCGTTCAAGGCTCCCTGTGGTTTGTGAATGGCAGGCAGGTATAGAGATGTCATTGCAGCTGATTTCTCAGTTAAGCCTGGATCTGTCCTGACAGTGCAGAGGGTACAATTTTCTGACGAGTGTCCGTCACCTTTAGGCAGTGGAAGGGCCTGAGTGAAGCGGGTCAGAAGGACTCCACTTACTGGCTCATGAAAAATGCACATATACACACATATATGTGCATACATGTATATATGTGTGTGTATATGATTTTATACATTTATTTTTAGAGAGGGTGGAAGGGAAGGTGAAAGAGATGGTGAGAAACATCTGTGTGAGAGAGAAACGTTAGGTGGTTGCCTCTCCTCCTTGCCTTGACCACCGGGATCAAACCTGCAGTCCTGCATGTGCTTTTGCTTTGTAGGACAATGCCTGACCAACCGAGACACATTAGTCAGGGCAGCATGCATATATTCTGTGGCGTTTTGTTTACCCTGGAACTGGGTATTCATGGACAAGCTTGACAGGCTCCTTCATTTTCTCCCACATCCTGTTTGTATAAACTCTAGCTTCAGCCTGATTTATTTATTATCCCAAAACATTATATGTGGTTTCATACCTCCCTGCCTTTACCCTGTATATAATTCTTCCTACCTTTTAAACACACACACACACCACTCTTACATATAATAGAATCTACTCAAACTTTCAGGTCCCCAAGTCAGAATTCATATTACCATTTCTTAACTAACACCCTAAAAAGTGAGGATTGGACCCTGGCCAGTGTGGCTCATTTTGTTGGAGCAATGTCCCTTAACCAAAGGGTTGTGGATTCTGTTCTGGTCAGGGCACATTGCTTGGTTGTGGGATCCGTCCCCAGTCCAGGAGCCTTTGGTCTGGGAGCATACAGAATGGAAACCAATCCATGCTTCTCTCTCATTGATGTTTCTTCCCTTCCTCTGTCTAAAAAGCCACGAAAAGAATGCCCTTACATGAGGATTAAAAAGAATAAGTGAAGATTGATTCAGCCTGCCTTTAATGTAGTTAATTACATAATTGCCTGTCTCTTCTGCTAAGTATAAGAATTTATTCTACTTTATTTCCTACATTGCTTTGCAAATAATAAGTGTCAACAAAATCAATTAAGTGAATGACTTTTATCAGTCTAGCCAGACAGCTGAAGATCTCCTGTCTCCTACAGTAGGAGATAGGCAATTCCAGGAGGCTTTTAAATCACAGCATCAGTTCTGACTAGACTCCCAGACTGAGGCCAAGCTGGGGCATGGTAGGGAGAGGCTGTGTCATATCCCTCTAGGCTTCCCTCCACCTAATCGCCCCTGCTACTCATACCTGCCCCTTCAGGCCTGCTTGACTCTCATCACTGAGATCTTTCGGATGCATTTGGATGAGGCGCTCTTCTTGTTCTTCAGGCTGAGCTGGGTAAGACACAGCTTTCTCAACCGGGATCCATGTCGTGGTGGTGGGAGCACAAAGAATAAAGAGGCACCTAAGCAAACATTGACCAGTTACTGATTAGAAAAAATATCACCTATTTAGATGAAGAAGGGGGAAAATGTATACTTATTTAGGTAGGAGGTGATTAAAGTACATCAATTCTTCTTCTAAATTATATACTACTTTTGTTCTCACTATTCTGTTTAATCAGAATAAATACATTATCGACAGATGTTCTAAATGACACTTTATAAAAAGGGATGTTAACTATTAGATTTCTTAGAAAAAATTACTTCTCAGAATTTATTATTTAACTAATTTTATGTGTATGTGTAGTGAATGTTAGCTACTATTTCTTATCTGAAAAATTACTTAAGAAATGAATCAGTTCTGGTATTTAATATAAACACAGTAGTGTATAATCAAATGCTATTTTTAAAAATTGAAAATATGATAATCTCATTATCCTAATAGTAGCTTTCATTATTCTTTATTGCCATGAAAATTGCATGCACACAAGTTTACATCATTAATGTGTACTTTAGAGAATAATGATATTCAGAAAATAAAAACACATAAAACACAGAGATGGGGCTAAGTCCAAAGCACCCATCCATCCCTATCCATGCCCCATCCTCTTCCAGACTTAATGTCCCAAACTGAAGGGTAATCATCACTTTGCTTTTCTTTGATCACTTTACACATATATCTCTAAATAAGGTATTGTTTCATTTCATTTCTTTTTAAACTTTATAAAAAGGAACTCAGACTATGCATATTCGTAAACTTTCTTCATATTGTAGCTATAGCCTGTTCATTTTCACTAATAAATATGGCAGAAGCTTAAATATCCATTTGTTGTGTATAAACATTTGGATAGTTTTCTTAGTGTTGTTTTTCATTTTCTGAAGAATACTGCCATAAATATTCTTGTGCTGGCTTCCTGGAGCTGGGCCATCAGGAATGGCAATGTTCAACTTTCTAAGTCAAGCTGCTCTTCGTAGCAGATACACTAAATTTCCTACTATATTATTGCAATCCTTATTGCTCCGCATTCTTTCCAACTAATCAAATATGAGATCAAATTTTATTGTGATTTTAATTTGCATGTTTATGATTACTAATGAGATTTATTATATTTTTATGTATTTACTAGTTGTTGCTATTTTTTTTTTCTTTTGGGGAATGCTTGTATGACTTTTGCCTGTTTTTCTATTGGGTTCTTTGCATTTATTTGTAAAGTTTCTTTATATATTCTGGATGCTAACCTTTTGTCATTTCAATTGTTTTTTAAAATCATTCCCTTCTATGTTTTATAATGGATGCTGAATATAGGTTATTCTTTCAATGTGGTAAAATTTATCAGATTTCCTTTCACAGAATGAGTTTTTGTATTTTATATAAGAAATTCTTTCCTATTATGAGGTAATGAAAATCTTCTGAAATGTTTCTTTTAAAAATAGTGTTAGTTTTCCTTTCATGTTCAATGACCAGGAACAGATATCATATTGGTATGTACAGAGATTTGGGTGTCATTTTTTATCATTAACTCTACATAAATTTAGTGTTTTAAAGCTTTTCAACAAATTCTGATATCTACCCATACAAGGCCTCTTGTTTCCTGTTCCTACTCAGGAAAACCTTATATTCTCTTAGTCCTGTTTTCTTCCATATAAAATCAATTGATATGTTATTAGGAATGGAAATTAACATCTTTATCAGATGACTCCCCACCCTTGTACACGGCATATGTCCCTAGTTATTCAGTCTTCCCTAATGCCCTCCAAAGAGTGGCATGTTTTTCTGTATGCATTTCATATCTTTTAGGCTTAGGTGTCATATTTTTTCGTTGCTTTAAAACATGATAAATTTTAAAAAATTATTAATGTAATTACTCAAACTGTTTAATTTTATTAAAAATTACTTGCAGTTTGTGTTTTAAAATCATTTCCAGCAATATTATGAAACCTCTTACTAATTCTGATGATTTGCCTGAAGATTATTTGAGCTGATAAATTTGGATCTGGGTGCATTACATTTAACTTAACAAAACATGCAAGAACAAATATAAAGGGCACATGGAGAAAAACTAGGCAGGGTGGAAATGGGAGGGAGGTCGGGGGATAGGTGGGTGGGCTGGGATGGGAGTAAAAGACAAAAAACTGCACTTGAATGGTAATTAAAATAAAATTTAAAAAAAAAGACAGCTGTCTATGAGGAAGTAGGTCCTCACCAGATACTGAATCTGCCAATATTTTGATCTTAGATTTCCCAACCTCTAGATCTGTGAAAAATAAATTTATTGTAAAATTTTAAAAAATGCAGTTTATTAATATTTTAAATTTCTTACAGAATAACATAAACACAGAATGAATAAATTCCATTGTCTCTCTCAAATCACATGCTATTATCCAATAACTTTTCAATTTAGTCCTGAATTTAGATATTGAATTTATTGTTTTATATGCCATATTTTTATATGCATGCCATCCTATTTTGACTTCTTTATGCTCTTCTTTTTTTAATAGAAAAAGGAACTGGGCTCTTTTTTACCTAGAAGAAAGTATGCTCCGAGCTTTCAAAATAACACAAATTTCATCCAACTGCATATATTTTATTTTATTCTGACAATGTAGATACATTTTAAAACTTCTTTGAATACATTTATATTGTCTCTATGGTAACGCCATTTAAAAGAAGTTATTCCTCAGATTCCATTCTTTTTTTTTATTGTTATTAACTTAACAGTTGTCCCCATTTTTCCCTTCATTGCCTTCCCTGCCCCATCCAACCCCTGCTTCCAAAGACAATCCCCTCTCCATTGTCCTTGTTTGTGGCTCCTTTGTACGTGTTTCTCTTCTTTCCCCTGTTATCCCCCTGCCCCTCCCCTCTGATTCCCTGTCAGTTTGTTCTACATTTCTATGGCTCTGATTCTTTTTTGCTCATTTTCATGTATTGTTGATTAGGTTCCACTTGTAGGTGAGATCACATGGTATTTGTCTTTCACTACCTGGCTTATTGAATTTAGCATAATGCTCTCCACTTCCATGTTGTTGCAAAAGGTTCCTTTTTTCTTTCTGTTGCGTAGTGTTCGATTGTGTAAATGTCCCACAGTTTTTTTTTGATCCAATCATTTACTGATGGGCACTTAAGCCATTTTCAGCACTTAGCTATTGTATGTAACACTGCCATGAACATCGGGGTGCATACATTCTTTTGAATTGGTGTTTCAGGTTTCTTAAGGTCTAATCCCAGGAGTGGAATTGCTGGGTCAAATAAAAGTTCCATTTTTAGTTTTTTGAGGAAATTCCATACTGCTTCCCACAGTGGTTGTACTAGTCCTCATTCCCACCAACAGTGAACTAAGGTTCCCTTTTCTCCATATCCTTCTCAGCACTTGTTTGTTGATTTTTAAATGATGGTCATTCTCACCAGTGAGATGCAGTATCCCATTGTGTTTTTAATTTGTAGCACTCTGATGGCTATTGATGCTAAGCACCTTTTCATATGTCTCTGGGCCCTCTGTATGTCTACCTTGGAGAGATGTCTGTTCAGGTCCTCTGCCTATTTTTTAACTGGGTTGTTTGTCTTCCTAGAGTGGAGTCATGTGAGTTCTTTATATATTTTGGAGATCAAACCCAAAATTTGGAGGTCCAAGGTATGATTGGCAAGTATGTTGCTCCCTTATGTTCTGTTATGGTCGCTTGGTTCTATTTTTATTTTGTTGATTATTTTTAGCCATACAGAAACTTTTTAATTTGATGTAGTCCCATTTTTTAATTCTTTCCTTTACATCCTTTGCTCTATGGGACATATCAGTGAAAATATTGTTATGTTGGATATCTGAAATTTTCCTGTCTATATTCTCCTCTAGGATTTATATGGTGTCATGATTTGTATTTGGTTTTTATCATCCATCTTGAGTTTTTTTGGTTCATGGTGTAACTTGGTGGTCTAGTTTCATATGTTTACATGTATCTGTCCAGATCTCCCAACACCATTTGTTGAAGAGGCTATTTTTTACTCCATTTTATGCTCCTGCCCTCTTTGTCAAATATTAGTTAAACATAGAGACTTGAGTTTATTTCTGGGCTCTCTATTCTGTTCCATTGATCTACATGTCTGTTTTTATGGCAGTGCCAGTCTGTTTTGATTACAGTAGGTTTGTAATATAGTTTGATATCAGATATTGTGATCCCTCCTACTTTGTTCTTTTTTTCTCAAAATTACTGAGGTTAATTGGGGTTATTTATGGTTCTATATAAATTTTTGAAGTGTTTGTTCTATATCTATGGAATATGTCATTGATATTTTAATAGGGATTGCACTGAACCTATAAATTGTTTTGGGTAGTATGGATACTTTAATCATAGTTCTCCCAGTCCATTAACAAAATATATAATTCCATTTATTTGTGTCTTCCTTAATTTCTTTCTTTAGTGTTGTGTAGTTTTCTGAGTATAGGTCTTTTACCTCCTTGTTAGGTTTATCCCTAGGTACTTTATTTTTCTTGTTGCTATAGTAAATGGGATTTTTTTTCTAATTTCTATTTCTGATATTTCATTGTTGGGGTACAAAAATGCCTTCAATTTCTGAATTTTGAGTTTTTATCCCACCATTTTGCCAGTGAAGGCAGCCGTGAGAGGGAAGTTCATAGCAATACAGGCCTACATAAAAAAAGTTAGAAAAGTTTCAAATCAACAACCTAACCCTGTATCTACAAGAACTGGAAGAACAACAACAAGCAAAGCCCTGAGTGAGGAGAATGAAGTAAATAATCAAGATCAAAGCAGAATTAAATAATATAGAAACTAAAGGAACAATTCAAAGGATCAATAAATCCAGGAGCTAGTTCTTTGAAAAGATAAACAAAATTGATAAGCCTTTAACCAGACTCACCAAGAAAAAAAGAGCCCTGGCTGGTGTGGCTCAGTGGATTGAGCCCTACAAACCACACGATTGTGGTTCGATTCCCAGTCAGGGCACATGCCTGGGTTGCAGGCCAGTTCCCAGTGGGGGACTTGTGAGAAGCAACCGTACATTGATACTTCTCTCACTCTCTCCTTCCCTTCCCCTCTAAAGATAAATAAAAATTTTTAAAAAAGGAGAGAAAACTCTTTTAATAATTTTTAATTTGTAGTCCCATAAACAAGTGGGACTAAATCAAATTAAAAAGCTTCTGCATGGCTAAATAAATCAGAAATGAAAGAGGAGAAATTAAAACTGATACCACAGAAATACAAAGGATTGTAAGAAATTACTACAAACAACTGTATACCATGAAATTTGAAAACCTGGGTGAGATGGACAAATTCTTAGAAAAATATAATCTCCCAAAACTGGATCAAGAAGAAGCAGAAAGCCTGAATAGACCGATAACAGCTAGTGAAATTGAAGTAGTAATCAAAAAACTCCTGGCACACAAAATCCTTGGACAGGATGTCTCCACAGGAGAGAGAATTTACAAAACATTTAAGGAAGAGTTAACCCCTGTTCTTCTCAAACTATTCCAAAAAATCCAAAAAGAGGAAAGACTCTCAAACTCTTTTTATGAGGCCAGCATCATCCTAATTTCAAAACCACTTAAGGACACAACAGAGAAAGAAAACTACAGACCAGTATCGCTAATGAACATAGATCCTCAACAAAATATTGGCAAACTGGATCTAGCAGTATATTAAAAAGATCATAAATCATGATCAAGTGGGGTTCATCCCAGGATGGTACAATATTCACAAATCAATAAATATAATATATCACATAAACAAAATGAAAAACAAATACCACATTATATCAATAGATGCTAAAAAAGCATCTGATAAAGTACAATATCCATTTATTATAAAAACACTCAGCAAAGTGGAAGTAGAGGGAGCATACCTCAACATGATAAAGGTGATATATGAGAAACCTGCAGCCAAAATCACACTCAAAGGGGAAAAACTAAAAGCTTTCTCCCTAACATCAGGCAGAAGACAAGGGTGTCCTCTTTCACTACTTCTATTCAATATAGTATTGGAAGTTCTAGCCACAGTGATCAGACAAGAAAAAAAATAATAAAAGGCATCCTAATTGGAAAGGGGAAAATAAAACTGTCATTGTTGCAGACAACATGATAATGTGTACAGAAAACCCTACAGATCCACCAAAAACCTATTTGACTTTATAAGTGACTTCCTTATGTTTCTTGCTCTCAAAATTTCTTTGTATAAATTTTTTCCTGTGTATAATACATAATTTAGACACTCCTTTTGTCAGTCTGTTAATACTAATTCTCTCAATCTCTAATCTATCTAAAATGTTTGTATTTTCTCCTTTTCACTGAAATATATGCATACATCCACTGGATATAGAATACTATGTCACCAAATATTTTCTTTCATTATATGAGAGATATTCAACTTGCTTATATTGTCATTGAGGAGTCAGCCTTGCTTGACTCTAATCTCTCCTTGTAGGGAATGTGTTGCTCTCTAGTTGTTCATTTTTTTTCTTTTTTCATTGAATGTATTAGGGAAACACTGGTTCCCAAACTCATATAGAATCAAGTGTATAACTCAGTCAAATGTCATCTGCACACTGCATTGCATGCCCATCATCCCGTGCACAGTCTCTTCCCATCCCCATTTCCATCTTCCTTTGCCCACCTCTACCTGCCTCCCACTTCTCCCTCTGGCCACCACAACACTGTGTGTGGTTTCTTTTAAGACCTTCTCTTCATCTTTCAAGTACTGCTCTTTTTACCTTGCAGTGTCTGAAAGATATATTTATTTTTATTTATTCTACTTTGGATTTTTAAGATTTACTAAATTCCTGGGCTCATTTTCATCAGTTATAGAAGCTCTTATAATTTCAAAAATCTCATTTTCTTTTTTTTAATATTTATTTATTTATCTTTAGAGGGGAAGGGAAGGAGAGAGGAAGAGAAACATCAATGTATGGTTGCTTTTCGTGCATCCCTTCCTGGGAACTGGCCCCTGCCGGGAACTGGCCTGCAACCCAGGCATGTGCCCTGACTGGGAATCGAACCGCGATCGCGTGGTTCGCAGGCCCGCGCTCAATCCACTGAGCTACACCAGCCAGGGCCAAAAATCTCATTTTCTTATTCCATCTGTTCTATCACTCTCCAACACTGATTATAATGCATTGAATTTTTGTATTCTCTTCTCTATATCTCTTACATATTGTCACTTATTTCTCTCATTTGCAGGAATCAGTAATTTCTCATATAGTCCTTCCAGTTTATTTAGTCCGATATTTGTTTTGATTATTATATTTTTAACTTACAAAAAGTCCCTTATTTTGATTCAGTCAAATTCTCTTTCCTCCTGTCTTTTATGTATATGTAATCATACTAAACACATGGACATCTTTTTTGTAATTCTGATACAGGAAGCCTTTTTGAATATTACTCTATCCTTTGATGCCTGCCTATACATTCATACCTTTTGGGCTGTGGAAACATTGCCAAACAGGAGTACTTAACCACATTTTAGGCATGAGAGGCTTTGGGCCAATTGATATTATGAATATAGATTCAAAACATGTGTGAATAAGAAATGTTTCTTTTAGTTTCACTCAGAGATAATACCCATTCAGGGATGTATGTCCATTGGTTTTTCTTTGTTAGATAATTTTTCTTCCTATTTACCTGCTTATGTATCATCCTAAAAGGGCTTCCAACATTTTGTGGGATTTTTTACCTGAATTTTACCTAAGTTTAAAGATACTAGCTCTCCTGACCCAGGCATAGAGGCAGCCTGTTAAAAAAAATCATTCATTACTCAGCATGGGTAAGTAGGTATTCCAAGGAAAAGCTTTGGGCCACAGAGCTTTATAACTTTTGTGGAATCACATTTTCTAATTATGTATGGGTCCTGAGGAATTTCTTTATTTTTATCTGTTTACCTATATAATTTAAATATATATATTTAAAAATATATTTTGTCTCTCATGTTTAAGTCTAAAATATAAAAAAGGGTTTCACTGAACTTCTTATGCACAGTGTTTCCGGGAATAACTTATTTTATTCTATTTTTCCCCTTTATCTACACCTAGATATAATTTGAAATTGGTAAATGATAATGTATATTCAACTATATGATGACTTGAATACTAATCAGAGAGTTACTCACACTGGTTCCTAGAATATCTGGCAATTATACAACCCTTGTGTAGAAACTAGTAATATATAATATGATAAAGTTAGTAATTTAGAGAAGATATATTATGAATATGAAAACCATCAGAAGTTTTTGTTACTGATTTTCTTGTTTACACAAAAAAATCATGGAAGATGTATTTTTTGTATACTTCAGTAAAAAGAAAGCAAAGTTTCAACCTTTAGAAAGTTTATATGGGCAACATATAAAATTAATAGAGTAAAATAGGAAGCTACTTTTCCAACTTTTACTGAGAAATAATGATAGACATCACTGTATAAGTTTAAGGCATATGGCATTATGGTTTGATTTATAAATGTTATAAAATAATTACCATAGTAGATTCTGCTTATATCCCTAATCTCATATAGATACAGTAAAAAAAATTATCCTTGTAGGAAGAATTCTTATGATTAAATAATTTTCAACAAATTTCCTGTATATTATACAATGCTGATTGTAGTCATTTTATTGTATATTACATTCCTAGTACTTATTTATCTTATAACTGGAAATTTGTACCTTTGACCACCTGAGATATGAGGTGGTCAATGAGATATGAGGTAATATCTCATTGTGGCTTTACTTTCCATTTCTCTAATGACTAGTAAGGTTGAGAATCTTTTCATATACCTGTTGGGCTTTCTTATATCTTCTTTGGAAAATGTTGATTCAGGTCCTTTGCCCATTTCTTAATTATTTATTTTTTGCTATGAAGTCATATGAGTTCTTCATATATTTGGGGTATTAAACCCTTATCAAATATATGTTTTGTAAATATTTTTCTAGGAAGCTATTGTTGTTTATAGGGTAAGAGATGGTTTTAACACCTTATTGCAGTAAATTAAAAGATGTAAGTGCATGCCTTTCCATAAAATTTCGAATGGTTACATTTTTATGAGTCAAAAATCAAAACTTTGGCTGAATTTTAAAGTTATATGGCAGGTGTTAAGAGTAGTGTATAGAAAAAACCTAATATTGAAAAATAATAAACAATATTATGCCAGATTCTAAATTGCTCAGGTTATGAAAATAGAAAATAAAATAAGATTTAATATTGAGTAATATATTACATCATGAGTAAATTTAGCCTTTTTATGTCATGAAGAAACAAAAATGTTGGGTTATCTTATCTTAGTTTTTTAATTGCAAAGGAGATTCTTGGAAGTAAAATATTAATTATCTTTGATACAAATGTCTGTTAAAAGGATTGCAGAATAAGGAGTAGGAATAAACACTTTGTAAGTGCTCATTGGTTGTGTCAGAGATAGAAAATCAACCAAATAAATTCAGTGAATTGATAGTAAGTCTATCAATTAAACCTGTGACATGATGTCAATCTTGAATGCATTTAGTTCTCCACAGTGAGTCTGTGTTACTGGGTCTATGAGTATTTATTGACTCTGAAAATTTTCAGATATTTTACAATTATAATATATGATATTTTATGACATATTATATCATAATATGACATAACAAAAAACTTTATATAATACATTTAGCAAATTGAAATAATTAATCATATTCATAAAAGTGTACCATTTACTATCAGTGCAACATCCACATCATGTTGTACCCTTTTAATGAAGGAAGTTATTGGATACCAAGAATTTCAAAGTATTAGAAAAGAAGTTGCCACGAATGGTTTATAATTGTATCAGCATTGCATTTCTTGGGGTTTACGAGCTCACACTTTCAATCAATTCCAGAAGCTACCAAGGGAATCTCTATATATGTTGGCACCATCATCAGTGTTACTAGCATGGCTTTTTTAAAAATTTATTTAATTATTTTTCAAGTACAGTTTTCTGTCTATTACTCCCATCCCACCCCACCCCCCTGCTCCCCCCTCCTTCCCATTTCCACCCTTCTCAGTTGTTGTCCATGTATCCTTTATATTTGTTCCTCTAAATCCCTCCCCTATTTCCCCTGAAATTCCCTCCCCTCTTCCCTCTGGTCACTGTCTTTTTCTTAGAGGTGTTGTGGCAATTTTAATTGTTATTTTAAAAAATATGTTATAATTCGTTACATTAACCATGGAAGATTGATTATAGAATCTATCAGAATCTAAACAATATTATTTAAAACAGACGTAGAAAGAAAATAAGGCCATTATGCCAGCCTTTATTCTTTCATTTCTTTACTGTATATGCCTGTTCCTTATCATGAATGGTAGTCGATCATCATGACAAATTTTACTATAGTTATATTTAAGTTAATGACTTATGGAAAAAGGAATGTCATTAAAAAGTGATGGAAATTTAAGAGAAAGATTTTACCATTCCTTTTAGACAATTTATATAGTCATTTCAGTATGTTACTTGAAAAAATGAATATGCTATTACATCCCAGACTTACTCAGCATAATAAATTTTCTACATGTTTCTGAAACATGTAATTTAGAAAAGTACTAGAATCCCTAAGTCTTGAAGGAAAAAGAGAGAGAGAGAGAGAGAGAGAAACCCCCAGGAAGGCTGGCCAGTTAATAAAAATCTACTTGGCTTTTATCATTACTGAAATTACCATTTTAAATTATTAAATGTGTCCCAAAGCAAGAGTGGACTCATGCTAACTCATTAACACAACATTTGAAGAAGTAAAGACTTGTCTCATGTAATTGTTCTATATTGGACAGAAAAACTGTTTCTTCCTGAGATGTTTTGCCAGCACTATGTGTAAAAATGCAGAAAGATTAACACAATGACCACATTGTATTCCTGGCTCCACTCTGCCTCTGGCAATCCCAGGAGTGTTCCTTGACCCCTCTAAGTACCTGCAAGTCTTACAAGTCACCAGTATTGAAGTATTGATGTCTTAACAGAAAATACACCTATACACCAGGGGAAAAACAGAAGCAAAAATCAACAAAAAAGATGGGTTTACAAAACAACACACTAACTCAATTACCTGGGAAAAACCTTCTATGTCTATCTTCTTCAAAAACAAAAGAAGCAAAAGCAACTCTCCAAAAATAAAATTTACTTCTAAAATAAAAAACACTGAGCAATTAGCTTTCAAAATAAAGTGATTGTACTATGAGCTTTCATTATACCCCACAGGGTTCTTCTATTTTCAGGTAGATGAAAAACCATGAGACATTTAAACAAGTCTTTAAACATTTGGGGAACTTCCTTCAAACTCAGGCATCTGTCCTCAGTAAAAATAAGTAACTATTCCAAAGAAGTTAAAAAAAAAGAGGCTTTGTTTCTATTATTAGCAGGGTAATATGATAGCCAGCAGGTTTCAGGCAGATGAGTGTTATTTTCTCTGTACTACCCTAGCCGTGAAGGTCAGACGCCTAAGTGTGAAGACGCATGACAGGGATCCCAGTGTTGATAATGAGTGTAATTAATACAGGGGACAAGGAAGAGGCAACACAGACAAAATACTAAATGAAGAAGAAAAGCAGAAAAATTTTTTAGCAACAAAAATGAAATCAATGATGTAAAAATTCTCTATACATAGGAGAAAGAAGAAGGCAATTGGACTAGAAGGTGGCAGATGAAAATCACAGGTGTGACTCAAAATATATATGAGTGGTAATATAGTTCCTAGTTTTCGTTTTGACAAAATCAGCACCCAGAGCAAGGATGTAGGTGCAGATATTTTATTTTAGAGGAAGTAGATGCAGTGAGCTCATTTAAGAACCAAAATGTCAAGAACAGGCTAAGTGAAAAAGAAAAAAAAAAAAGAGTGGAAAGCCGGTAAAAGGCAAGCTAGTGAACTAGTTAGTACTGTGAGAAATAGGGGCTCATTCTAAAAGGCCATTTAGCCCTGGCTAGTGTAGCTCAGTGGATTGAGCGATGGCCTGGGAACCAGATGATCAAGGTTCGATTCCCAGTCAGGGCACATGCCTGGGTTCCAGGCCAGTTCAAGCAGGGGACCCACAAGACGCAACCATACATTGATATTTCTCTCCCTCTCTCCTTCCCTTCCCATCTAAAGATAAATAAATAAATAATCTTTAAAAGTCTGTTTAGATAATATGGTATTTGTCTTTCATCTCCTGGTTTATTTTGCTTAGCATAATGCTTTTCCAGTTCCACCCATGCTGTTACAAAGGGTAGGAGCTCCTTCTTTCTTTCTGCTGCATAGAATTCCATTGTGTAAATGTACCATAGTTTTTGGATCCATTCATTTACTGATGGGCATCTAGGTTGCTTCCAACACTTGGCTATTGTACATTGTGCTTCTATGAACATTGGGGTTCTTTTGGATTGGTGTTTCAGGGTTCTTAGGATATAATCCTAGCAGTGGAATTTCTGGGTCAAAAGGCAGTTTCATTTTTAGTTTTCTGAGGAAATTCCATAGTTTTCCATAGTGGCTATACCCGTCTGCAATCCCACCAACAGTGCACTAGGGTTCCCTTTTCTCCACAACCTCTCCAACACTTGTTGTCTGTTGCTTTGTTTATGATGACCATTCTGACTGGTGTAAAGTGGTATCTCATTGTGTTTTTACCTTGCATCTCTGTGATAGCTAGCAATACTGAGCATCTTTTCAAGTGTATCTGGACCCTCTGTATGTCCTCCTTGGAGAAGTGTCTGTTCAAGTACTTGAACAACAATAAATACAAAATAAATAAAATAAAATAAATAAAAAGCTATTGAGAACCCACCCCAGACTTGTCCCACAGAAAGGAAGGGTTTGGGACATTAGACCTGGGCACTGCCGCCCCTCGGAGCACTGAATGCCCTGTCACCTCTGCCTTGTTCCTGTGTGGACTGAGTTTCCCAGGCCTCAGGTAAACGACCAAAATGAAGGCATATGCTTCTGGTTATAAGCAAATATTTAAGTTATAAAAGGCATACAGCGCAGAAGGGAAAAAGAAAATGAATAAAATTCTAAAGTAGGTAAGAAATTCAAATCAAGATTTTATAAGCCAAAGATGTTCATAGAATAAGGAGGCTGGAGAAAAATTTAATATAGGGTAGGAAGAGAATAAAATTCCACAACTTGCATTTGAAAATAGTGTTTTACGACTTGCAGAATTCTTGACACTATGCCAAAAAATGGTGAGTTTTCTCTTTAATAGCTCTTCTCTGTATCTTTCATAGGAATGGATATTTAACTGTCACCATGGAAATCCCAAGTACAGTCTAGGTGGCCCAGATTTTCTTGCAGCTAGGTGGAAATAATGTAAATACTACCTAAAGACTTCTAAAAATCTTTCTTAAGATAATATTAAGAACCCTTTTCCTCTTTTTCCCCATTCATTTAGCCAGCTTCTAGAAGTGCAAATGGCACCCCCATGGACTTTGAGGTCAAAGGCAGGACAGAACAATAATAATAAATAGAAATGTAACTGGACAGGGGTCCTGGGCCTGAGCGGCTCCTGCCTAGGGTGGGCCAATAGTGTGTGTGTTCTTGACTTCGTGTAGGAAGGATTTCACAACATGAGTCCAGGTGATCACAAGGATATATTTATTAAAGTCAGGGACAGTGAAACAAGGGAGGGCCTAGAAAACAAGAAGTGACAGGAGAGCCCAGGCTGGGCTGCCTTAGCTCACTAAGAAGTCGGAGAAAAGGGGACCCTGGAGACAGGTTCAGGAAATTAGCCTGGGACAAGCTGTTGCAGCCCATTGCTCCTCTGATTGCAAATGTCAGGGTCCCTTAGAGTCTAAGAGATGTGTGCCTGTCAGGGAAGAAGGGGGGAAAGGGAATGGGTGAGGGCTGCTCCCCACAGCGAGAGTGCATGGGCTGAGTCCTTTGTCTTGAGTTTTTCTCTCTCTTGCAGGCAGGAATCTTAGGGGAGGTCTCAGGGGAGGGTTTCAGGAGAATATTCATCAGTTCTCCAGCTGTGCCCTTTCGGGAGGTCCTGGCATCCCCCACCTGGCTTTGCCACATTTTGGGGACTGGAGCTGAAATACAACTGAGGCCTAGATGTTCTCTCTAAGGAGGTGACCTTCTGTATCTGGCTGTAAATTGCCCAGCCATTGTGTTCAGCTGTCTGTCTCCGTTTCCCTGTCCCACCTGCCAAGGAATTTTTCTAGTTTCTTACTATCCTGCCTCAGAAGAAGCTGACACTTAGAAGACCACATCAACTCTAAACCACCCACCTTGATTTTTATGCAAAAGAGCAATGATATTTCATCTTGTTTGAACTACCTCTATTTGGGTTTTATGTTTCCTGCCCCTGAACCTAAACCTACTGGATACAGAGACAAAATTCAGCAAATATAAAATGTTGGTACTATTGCCATATACATATGTCAATTATATTTGTGTTTGTATCTATATTTGATGGATATTTGATATATACACTTGGTGTGTTTGATATATATTTGATGTATAAATGATGTATATCTTATATGTATTTTATATAATATATATATATATGATGCATATCAAATTGCCTAAGTAATTGTTGCTTTTCAATACATTTTTACATTCAGTAGATTCCAAAAAGGCAGCAGGATGAAAGAAGGGAGGAGGCAAGGTCTGTGTTACTATTTTGGTTCATTTCCTTCTAGTCTTTTTTTATTTTTCCAATGCCTGGGTTTTTGTTCAGATATATGTAATTTTAATGCAACTTTTTAATTATTTTCTCAGTATTACATAGTGTTAATACTTAATTTTAATAGCTGTACATTTTTAAAGCATATGATTGGTACTTTTAATGGTTATAAAGTGTGGAATTGGTAACTAAGAATAGCTTTGTTATGTAACAAAATCTGTGACTAGGTTTATGGGTAGACTCTAGAGAGTTGTACCTTAAACAAGGACTCACCGAAATAAAATAAGGCCCAAGTAACAGAGGACACTGAAGCTGAGTCCATAGAGGAGGGCTGAATCCAAGGCCAAGGAAAGAGAAAATATCAAATACCAACTCCATAAGGACCAAAGACAAGGCAGTCTGTGATCACAGTCAAGAATGTGTGTGTATGTGCAGAGATGGAAGGAACAGGGCCTTGTCACAGATTCAGTGTATCGGGTAGATTTAAGATTAAAGTCATCCTTTATATATATCATGGTCACATTTGCAGGTGGCTTTTAATTTTTCATTACGAATAATAATTCAACAAAGAAAAGTAAACATAGCCCTGGACATACACACACACAGACCCACTCAATTTTGGAGATTACCTCCATAAATCATTTAAGAAAAATCAGATTCCTGGGCCACAATCTATTTCATGGTTTTGTTCATTCTTTTCATGAAATTTTCCTAATTACTTTCCATAAAGGTTCCAGCAAATAAGACCTCCACAAGTAATGGATATGACCTTCTTCTTTAATCTCACTGAGCATTGTCAGAAATAATTAAAAGGAAAGTGTATTTAGTAGGTGATAAAAGTCAATGTCATTTGAGTTTACATTTTTTATTACTACCAAAATGGACATTTTCTTATAATTATATACTAATTTTAGTTTCTCTTTAATAAATAGCATTTTAGTATCTTTTGCATGTCTGTCAAAGATATTCTAATGTATGCATTAGAATGTCTAATGCATTCTAATTCACTGATGAAGTAGTACCTAAGGCATAATAAGACTTAGCGAATGTTTCTTTGTTTCATATATATACGTATTCATTTGCTGGGGCTGCCCTAACAAAATTCCATGGCCTGGGGGGCTTAAAAACAGAAATTTATTTTCTCACAGTTCTACATGTTCCAACACTGAGGCTTCCTCATGTTTGGTTTTTTCTAAATCTCTCCCCCTGGCTTGAAAAAGGCTGCCTTCTAGTTGGGTCCTGTATCGGTCACCCTTCTCTCAGTCTGTGTGTTGTCTGGTTCCCAATCTCCTTTCTCATAAGAGCACCAGTCATGTGGGATTAGGGTCACACATATGACATCATTTCATTTTAATTACCTCTTTAATGGCCCTATCTGCAAATATGGTCACATTGTGAGATACTGCACCAAGGAAGGACTTCAACAAATGAATTTTGTGGAGACACAATTCAGCCCAGAGCAATATGCAAATGCCACAAGGCAGGATTTATATTGCATTAAAGCAAGTAGAGTATATAATTTTGCTCTGCTTTCTACAAGAGGTTTTTTAGGCAAGGAAGAAAAATAATCACACTTGTTTGGGAGTAGAATCCTAACAACACTATAGAAGGTAGAGTAGATTAGAGAACCAATGGAAATGAGGAGCCAGCTGAAAGACTGTTGGAACAATCTAGAAGAGGAGCTCTGAGGAGCTCAGCCATGTTGTGGTCAGGGTTTTAGGTTAGAGGCCCATTCAAGGGGCATGATCTCATTGTTTGACAAATTATTTACAACCTCCTCCAATAAGAATAGGTTTGTAGGATATAACAAAATCCCTTTGGTTACCGTGGCTTGTGACAACAATAATGTGAGTGGCGGGAGAGCAGATCAATGCTCTAAATAACCCTGTTGTCCTGGGGTCTCTTAGCCCCATCCTTGGAGCCCATTACCGCACGCTCCACTCAGCCGTTGTTTGGGTTAGATTGACAGGGCTCTGTGCTAGGTAGCTGATGGTTTGAAGTCAAACCAGTGTCTGAAAATACAATAATTCAATTTTAACAAAAAGGATTTATGTATGTTTAAAATAAATTTTGTGTCAAATGACTCTGATGATTTTATGATTGATTATGAACTTTTCAGGACCCAAATGCCTAACATTCTTTTTTGAAAGTGTGATTGGTAAAAACTATAAGTAAATGGTTTTGAATAGCCTCTTTGGATACTAAGTCATCATCACATGACTAGATAAAGTGCAAATATTAACAGAAAGCTTTAAGCTGTGTTAGATAATTTTTAAGAGTAATTGTCTTCTTGCAAAGTACTTATTCATAATGAATACAAATGTATTTTCCAATGATACAATAAAATGGCTAATTTCCTTCAAATACCAGGTATACACACTTAGGAAAAAATAATAAAGTGACTTAAGGCTGGTCAAAAAGCAGGTGTTAAAAAATACGTAATCTGTTGGAAGTCTGACCTGTGGGTACCAGATTTTAAACAAGTTATATTTGTATTAGTTTTCTCATTTTATCTTCCCAGGGGATCCATTAAAATGAATGTATCCATCTTCTTTCTATAACTGAAACACAGGTTCAGCTGCCTGTCACAATGAAAGCCAAACTTGTGAGACAGGTGCTTGTGCAAAAGGAAAGAGATTTATTCAGGTGCATGACCTGGAAGAAAAATGGATTCTCAACACAAAGACCATCCCCGCTTTCTGCCCAAGCCCACAGTTCTCATAGGGTAGGAAGGGGAGGTCTTTTTATCTATCCCATTATGTGTTTAGCTTTCGGTGCACTGGGGCACAATCATTCATCTCTCTAGCTTCGGTGTGCTCAGTGTAAGAGACTCCCCCGGCACCATCTTGGCTGATGGGGGAGACACCCCGGTGCTCTCTGACTGTGGACTGTAACAATTCTACTCGACAGGAGATGAAGGCTCTGGAAAGTTATCCAAAGACGGAGAGTGAATAAGTGTCAAGCCCTGGATTTGGCCCAAGTTTCTGCGCGACAAAGCCTTAGCTCCTATTATGCTGAAGAGCTTCGATTTTACAAAGTATTCATATTTGAAAGCTTTCGTCTTTCAAAGTCCAGACAGACTACATGAACTGAGATGCTAGTAAGTTCATTTCCATTTGAATTGTCCCTGTCTGTTGGTACTCCCACCCCAGCCAGGGAGCCCTGGGTCCTCTCACAACAGCCGTGCAGCTATATTCTGTTTTCAGCCTGAGGTTAAAATAAGTTCTAATAAACTTTTAAGCACATGGAAGATCTTAAGAGACCTTCCTCCACTATAGAATTCTAACAAGGCTTAATCATGGTCTATGATTCATATTAATAGCATTTTATGAAAGTCACTGAAATTTTCTTCTGTATCTTTAGGAAAGGTTTAGTTTAAGAAAACCAGCTCATTTCTCGAGGGACATTACTTGTCAGGGCATTGAAATCCAAAGTCAATACTAAGGATAGCTGTATTTTCTTAGACTTAGCAAGTTAAGGATTAAAATAAACCCATTATTGATAATCCCCCCCCAAAACAAGATGCTAAATTCTCTACTTTAGAACCCCTTACAGAGATTTTTAGTTTGAATAAAACCTAAGTTTATATGCTTTGTAGATTATTTTTATAAGGGCAATGTTAAAAAATAGCATGACTTCTATTAACATGTAAGCAACTTCTAAGTGATTCTTAAAAATTTCTTTTGATGCAGTATTACCATTAAAGCTTAAATTTTAAAGCAGTAAAATCATTACTGGTAGGCAAATATTACAGAAATCTGTGTCAACAATTCTATTTAACTCACTAATTAGTGAAGGAAGCAATGCTATTATGATCAGGTCAAAGAGCATTTAAGAGGCTAGGGTATTTATAGGCATTTTAACAAGGAAATGTTAAGATAGTATAAAAACTGATTAATTAGACACAGACTGGTTAGTTTCTAACAGGCCATCAATCTTTACAGTTATTTCTTCCACCAGAAATTATTTGCATCACTGCTAGACTAAATCTGAAAGTCAGTAAGCAAAATCTGGGACCTTTAATGAAAAATAAACAGTGAGATGAACCAAATTCATTCCCAGGCAGTCCTTGGATAGCTGTAGCTCCTGTGTGGTAATTAAAGATGGTGATGCCATCCTTTTGCTTTTCTTTATGATTTCATTAATTTTCTGGTAACAAATGCTTGAATTCAAATCTGCATGAAAATACATTTATATGACTATTCAAATTTATGCACTATGTGTAGGCTTTCTACTCAAAGAGTTGACAATATAAATGAGAAATGTATCCAGTGTTCAAGTAGTTTACAAAATAAAAGGGTAATAAAACAGTGCAATGTACTATGATAAACACAATAAAAGAGGTAAGAATGAATTACAGTAGGACTCTCAGGTTGCCAAAGTATTCAGGTTTGGGTGATCAAGGAAATTCCTTAAAGAAATGACATGAGCTACTCTACATTGAAGAACAAATAGGATATCTGAAACTCGAGTTCCATCTCTCTCAGTGTCTGATTTTTGTTGCATTTCCTTCTTTGTTTCTAGATGGAAAGATTTATACATGTTAATATTGTACATATAACATTTTGACCTATTTGTGTACTTGCATATATGTTAAACAATTTTCTATAGATATCTTAGGTTTTAGAATTTGAATGTGGAGAGAAAAAGAGGCAGGTTAATCAATTTTATAAATGGAGTTTTCATAAAGTGTGGGCTACAGACCACTTGCATCAGAATTGGTAGACTCATTAAAAAAGGCAGGTTTCTGAGAATACTTCCCCATGACCATTGCATTGTCTTGTACTCACAGTCCCAGTATATAGCCTGACACATAATCATATTCATGCAATTGCTTCGCAAACTGAATTTTAGGAGTCAGAATGGTAAGGGATGGTTGGCTACAAGGTTAGAGGTTACCAAATACAAAGAAGAGAAAT
Organism: Sturnira hondurensis; assembly: GCF_014824575.4. Classification (NCBI taxonomy): domain Eukaryota; kingdom Metazoa; phylum Chordata; class Mammalia; order Chiroptera; family Phyllostomidae; genus Sturnira; species Sturnira hondurensis. The sequence goes on from NW_028081539.1 coordinate 2,251,524, forward strand.
GCAAAATACCTAACACATACCGAATATGGAAGGGCAGTGATTCCTCAGCAACAATTGAGTCATTTTATAATATTAAACACAAGCAATCATTTTTAAACTATTTATCAAATATATTCTAACTTGTAATATATAATTAATTGGTTGCACTTGTTACTCTGAAATAACATAGCTATATAGGTTAATGACTTAAATTGTTATTCATTTTTATTGTATTTTTTCCATTACCAGTTAGTCTCCTTATACCCCCTCCTTCCTGCAGTCACCAAACTGCGGTCCCACTCCATGAGTCTTTGGCCTTTTTGCTCAATCCCTCCACCCCCAACACTCCCTTAGCCGCCATCCTGCTCTCCATGAATTTGTCTCTGTTTTGCTTGTTGGTTCCATTTGTTCATTAGAGTCAACATACCAGTGAAATCATATGATATTTGTCTTCCTATAACTGGCTTATTTCACTTCACATAATGTTCTCCAGGTCCATTCATACTGTCCCAAAGAGTAATACTTTCTTCTTTTTTATGGCCTAGTAATATTTCATGGTGTATATGTACCATAGTTGTTTTATCCTCTTGTCTACTGATAGACACTTCGGCTACTTCCATCTGATTGTAAATATCTTGTAGTGAACATGGGGGTGCTTATGTTCTTTCAAACCGGTCTTTTCAGTTCCTTCAGATATGTTCCCAGAAGTGGGATTGCTAGGTCAGAAAGCAGTTCCATTTTTAATTTTTTTTTAGTTTTTTCCATACTGCTTTCCACAGTGGCTGCACCAAACTGCATTCCCACCAACAGTGTAAAAGGACTCCCCTTTCTCCACATCCTTGCCAGTGTTTGTTGTTTGCTGACTTATTGATGATAGCCATGCTGACAAGTGTGAGATGAGATCTCACTGTGGTTTTAATTTTCATTTCTCTCATGATTAGTGACAGTGGGCATCTTTTCATATATCTATTGACTATGTGTGTGCCCTCTTTGGAGAAATGTCTAGTCAGACCCTTTGCCCATTTTTTAATTAGGTTGTTTGTGTTTTTTGGTGTTGAGTTTTATAAGTTCTTTATACATTTTTGTTATAAACTCCTTATCAGATATATCAGCAAATATGTTCTCCCGTTCTGTGGGTGGTCTTTTTATTTTGTTGATGTTTTCCTTTTCTGTGGAAAACTTTTTAGTTTGATACAGTTCCATTTGTTTTTTTCTTTTGTTTTCCTTGCTTAGGAGGATATATCTGATAAAATATTGCTATAAGCAATGTCTGATTTTACTGCCTATGTTTTCTTCTATGATTTTTAGGGTTTAGGGCTTAACATTTAAGTCTTTAATCCAATATTAGTTTATTCTTGTGTGTGGTATAAGAAGGTGGTCTAATTTCAGTTTTTGTACATTCTCCATACAATTTGTCCTAGCACCATTTATTGAATAAACATCTTCAGCTCATTGTATGTGCTTGCTTTGTCTCTCAAATAGTAATTTACTATAAAGGTGTGGGTTTATTTCTGGGCTATCTAGAATGTTCCATTGATCTCTGTGTCTGTTTTTATGCCAGTACCATGCTTCTTTGATTACTATGGCCTTATAATACAGTTTGATGTTAGGTAGTGAGATTCCTCCAACTTTGTTCTTCTCTCTGAGGCTCACTGTTGCTATGACTGTGGGGCCTTTTGTTGTTCCATATAATTTTTTGAAGTATTAGTTCTAATTCTGTGACATATATCATTGGATTCTTGATAGGAATTATATTGAATCTTTAGATTATTCTATGTAATAGGGACATTCAATTATGTTAATTCTTCCTATCCATGAACATGGTATATGCTTCCACTTATTTGTATCTTCTTCAATTTCTTTCTTCAGAGTCTTATAATTCTCTGTGTACAGGTCTTTTACTAACTTAAGTATTTTATTCTTTTTTTAAATAATAGGTTTTATTTTATTTTTTATTTTAGTTTTATTTATTTATTTTTAGAGAGAGGGGAAGGGAAGGGAAGGAGAAAGAGTGGGAAAGAAACATCAATGTGTGGTTGCCTCTCATGTGTCCCCTACTGGGTACCTGGCCTGCAACCCAGGTATGTGCCCTGACTGGGAATCGAACCAGCAACCCTTTGCTTCATAGGCCCGTGCTCAATCACTGAGCTACACCAGCCAGGGCTGGTATTTTATTCTTTTGGAAGCAATTGTGAATGGAATTTTTTTTCTCAATTTGCCTTTCAGTTAGTGCCTTTTTGGCAACTGAGTTGGGATATTAATTTTCTATCCTGCTAATTTGCTGAAGTCATTTATCAGTTCTACTAGTCTCTTGGTGGAATCTTATATGTACAGGATCAAGTCATCTACAAATACAGTTTTACTTCTTTCTCTTCAATTTGGATGCCTTTTATGTCTTCTTCTTGTCTGATTGCTGTGACTAGAACTTCTAGTCCTATGTTAAATAAGAGAAATGAAAGCAGACACCCCTGTCTTGCCCTTGATCCTAAGGGGGATACTTGTAGTTTTTTCCCTTAGAGTAGATACTGTCCGTGGGTATTCATATATGACCATGTATGGTCAGAGGGTGTTCAAATATGGCCAAAAACTCTTAATGATAGGAGTTTTTGTCATTAATGAATGCTGGATTTTATCAAATGCTTTTTCTGCATCTGTTGGTATGATCATGTTGTTTCATTCTTCATTTTGTTTATGTGGAGAATCACATTGATTGATTTGCAAATGTACCAACCTTGCATTCCTGGAATAAACCCCACTCAATCATGATATGTGTTCTCTTTAATGCATTGCTAATCTTTTGTTGAGGATTTTAGCGTCTATGTTCATCAGGGACATTGGCCTATGATTTTCATTCTTCTTAGTGTTTTTGTCAGCTTTTCGAATTGGGATAATGCTAGCTTCATAAAATGAGCTTGGGAGCAGTCCCTCCTCTTAATTTTTTGAAATAGTTTGGAAAGAAGAGGTGTTATTTCTTCTCAGAGTACTTAGTGAAATTCACTTCTGAAGGCATCAGGTCCAGGGTGTTTGTTGTTCGGTGTTTTTTATTACTGTTGCAGTTTCACTAGGTGAAATCTGTCTATTCATATTCTCTGATTCTCCCTGCTTTAGATTTGGAAGATTGTATGTTTCAGTGAATTTATCAACTTTTTCCAGATTATCCAGTTGGTTGGCATATGGATTTTAATAATATATTCTTACATTCCTTTGTATTTCTGTGGTGTCAATTGTTATTTCTCCTTCTTCAATTCTGGTTTTGTATATTTAGATCTTCTCTCTCTCTTTGTTTCCTTGATGATTCTAGTTAAAGTTTTGTCAAACTTGTTTATCTTTTCAGAGAACACGATCTTGAATTCATTAATCTTTTATATCACTTTTTTTAGATTCTATTTCTTTTATTTCTGCTCTGATCATTATTTTTTCTTCCTTCTGCTCACTGGGGGCTTTGTTTTTTATTGTTTTCAAGTTCTTTTAGGTATAAAGTTTGATTGTTTATTTGGGCTTTTTCTTCATTTTTGAGATAGACCTGTAATACTATGAATTTTTCTCTTAGGATTGCTTTCCCAGTGCCCCACATATCTTGGCTTGTGGTGTTCTAATTTTCATTTGTTTCAGAGTATGTCTTGATTTCTTCCTTGATCTCATTGTTGACCCACTCATTGCTTAATGCCAGGTTATTTGGCTTCCATGTTTTTGTGTGCTTTTCAGTGTTGTTGTGATTTATTTCTAGTTTAATCACATTGTGTCATAGAAGATGCTTTATATGATTTCAGTCTTCTTAAATTTACTTAGATTTGCTTTACGTCCCAACATGGCCTATCCTAGAAAATGTTCCATGAAAAATTGAAAAAAAATGTATATTCTGCTTTTTGAGGGTGAAATTCTCTGAAGATACCAATTACATCTATTTGGTCTCGTGTGCCATTTCAGGCCACTGTCTCCTTGTTGAGTTTCTTTCTGGAAGATTTATCCATTGAAGTCAAAGAGTTATTAAAATCCCCAACTGTGACTGTATTTCTGTCAATCCTTCCTTTTTTATCCATCTGGATTTGCTTAAGCAATTTAGGTGCTCCTATGTTGGGTGTGTACATGTTTAGTAGCGTTATATCCTCTTGTTGGGTTGTTCCCTTTACTGTGTACTTTCTTTATGCATCTTTTACTATAGCCTTGGTTTTAAAGTCTGTTTTGTCAGATATAGGTATGCTATCCCAGCATTTTCTTTCTTTCCATTTTCATGAAGTATCTTTTTTTCCATCACTTTACTTTTAGTCTGTGTGTATCTTTTGACCTGAGGTTTGTCTCTTGGAGGCAGCACATGTATAGGTCTTGTTTTCTTATCCATTTGGTTATGCTGTGTGTTTTGTTTGGAGCATTTAAGCCATTTATAATTAAAGTTATTATTGATAGATATGTATATAGTGACCTTTTATTAGACTATTTTTATGTCTTTTTTTCTTTCTTTTCTTCTTCTTAAAGCAATTCCTTTAACATTTGTTGCAAAACAGTTTTGATATTAACAAACTCCTTTAGCCTTTTCTTGTCTGGAATGCTCCTTATTTCCTTTTCAATATAAATGATAGCCTTGCTGGGTAAAGGTATAGCCTTGGTTATAGATGTTTGCTTTTCATCACCCTGAATATTTCACTCCATTGCCTTCTGGCCTGAAATGTTTCTGTTGAGAATCAGATGACAGTCTAATTGATGCTCCCTTGTGTGTAACTACCTGATTTTCTTTTGCAGCTTTTAGGATTTAAGTCTTGTCATTTTAATTAGATGTGTCTCAGTGTAGGCCTCTTTGGGTCCAACCTGTTTGGAACTTTCTGAGCTTCCCAGACTTGTGTCTTTTGTCCTTCACCGGATCAGGGAAGTTTTGGTCATTATTACTTCAAATAGGTTGTTGATTCCTTGCTTGCTCTCTTCTCCTCATGGTATTCCCATGATGTGGATGTTGTTCTGCTTCATGTTGTTCAATTGGTTCCTAAATTCTCCTAATATTTTTAAATCTGCTTTTCTTTTTGCTGCTCTGCCTGAGTGTTTTTGTTCTACCTTGTCCTCCAAATCACTGATTCAATCCTCTGCTTTATCTAACCTACTGTTTATTCCTTCAAGTATATTATATATTTCAGACATTGACTTATTTGTTTCAACTTGTTCTTTTTATGGTTTCTGTGTATTTTTCATACCATTTAGTGTCCTTATAACCATTACTCTAAACTGTATATCTGATAAATTGCTTGCTTTCATTTGATCTAGTTCTTCCTCTGGAAAATTCTCTTATTCTTTCATTTGGGGTCTGTTTCTTTGTCTTACAATTTTGGCTGCTTGTTTGTGTTTGTTTCTATGTATTAGGTAGATCTGCAAAGACTTTGGTGCACACTTATGTCAGACTCTGCCCGTGATTAGCCCTATGCAACCTGTTTGGAACTATCAGCAGTCCATTGCTTATGGCTCTGTCTGATGGACCTGGGTGTGTTCAGAAAGAAGAAGGCTGTGCCCAAAGCTCAGCTTTTATCTGCACCAGACTGAGGGGAGAATCAGCTAAAGTCCCGGAGCTTCCAGAGATCTGCCTCTGCCTATAGGCTTTCTGGTAGGCTTAGAGAGTGAAAGTCTTACAGTTGTAATCCTCAGTAGCCTGGCTTAAGCGCCACAGGATGGGGCAAGAATGATTCCTGTGAGTGGGGCTGTTGGTTCCCCTCAGGCAGATGCCACTAGGAGGAGAGTGCTCTGCCTGAGAAAGGTAGCTTCTGTAGTATAAGGAATGACTCATCACAGGGATCCTAGCAAATGTTCCTTCAGTTCTCTCCCCACAGCCACCAGCCCCAGACTTTCCTGATTTGTTTCCAGTCCTTTCTGCCCTCCCTCTTCCAGAGGACAGGATAACTGGCTGCAAATGAAAAAGTGTATGCTGCCCTTTGAGACCCTCCATCTCTAGCCATCCCTCACTGGTGGATGGAAGCCCCACTGATTTTCACAGCCATGTGTTATCTGGGTTCCCTTCCCAGTTCTGGTGCTGTAGCCTGGGAATCCCAGCTTGGGGTTTAGAGTTCACACTGCTCAGGGGTACCCCGCAGCTACTGAAATATCCCTGTATGGACCAGCTGCTGTCTATGGGAGCCCAGCCAGCCCTGTTGCACCTCCTCTGCACTCTTACCTGCCTCTGTTTGGGTGATATGGCTTCTTCCATCTGTTTGTGGTTATAAGGCTTCTTTCAAACTAGTGTTTAGTTGGTTGTTCAAGATGATTTTTCTATAGTTTAGTTATAATTCCATTTTTGTGCTGGAAGGAGGTTTGTGCAACTTCCGCCTACTCTGTCATCTTGGGTCTTTGCACCCCTATTTTAGTAAGTACATGTAAAAGCAAAATCTCCCAATCCAGACATCTTTTCCACAAATGTGGTAGAAAAGCAAATTTGTTGTTGCATAAGCATTAAACTAGAATGTGGTCAATATCACCAGCAATCCATGAAGACATTATAAAGGCAAAGAGAAATCTCACTCTTTTTTATAGCCTAGAAGATGCAGCCCACTGCATACATGTTTTCAAGATAAATAACTTGCCCTCAAGTAAGAGAACTTGGCAGCACAATCTGTCACACAGAGTTCACCCTGACTTTATCTGGTAATTAGGGTTATCATCTGTGTTAGCTAATTGGTTTTATTCAGGAGGGTAGCAGGAATAAAACTTCTCCTATTTTATGATTGGAGATAGCTTTGCAACTTGGAGCAAAGGGCCCACAAAGTTGGCTTCTATGTGCCCACAGAAACTGGGAGACATGGATGTCATCTCCCTTGATTTTTACATTTTATTTTTTGACATAAAATTGTTAATATTACAGTTTAATAAGAGACTTAACAAGTAATTGAACTGAGGATCAGTTAAAGTAATAAAAACAACAATATGCTTAGAAGAAAATGAATTTATAGCCTCCAAGAGAAGTTAGAACATCTCCAAAAATCATAAATATGTAATTAAAAAACAAATGAAGCACTGTTTTCAATTAAAGTAGTTCTCTAAAAGTATAATACTCAATTCCAACAAGGTTTTAGTGAAATTGGTATATACAGTTGGGGCAGCATTACATTGGTCCAGTAGATATTTAAAATATGGATTGGACATATATTAGTTGTCATAAATATGACAGCCTTTGATTGCAGAATCTCAAAAGATACGAAAGAATCTTAATCAAATATGTAAAAATGTTACTGTATCATTATTTATAATGCTTAATTACTGAATGAAGTAATAAATTTAATGGAATATTATATAGTCTTTGAAATTAATAAATACAGATAATTTTCAACAGAAATCATTTAATGCATAGAGTCATAAAACAATGTTGACATATATTTATTTATAAGAGTGGCTCTCAGGTTCCTGAGTAAGAAAATATTCCTAGGTTATAAAGCCTACAAAAGGCTTTCTGGTTTTCTATACGCATATTTCAAAGAGAGGAGAAAGTACTTATAATCACAAATTTTCTAAAGTACATACTCTGAGGAAAAGGAGGGGGGAGAAATCTCTTCCCTTTTTATCAGCAGGGCTAATTGAGCCTCTTATTTTTAATATGTATTTGTCCTTGCACTCTGGAAGGTAAGCTCTGGGAAAACCATTGTGTAACCTTATAAAGTAGAGCATAAAATTAGAACCACTTTCCTCATCTAGGTAAATTTTTGTGATTTGTATTAAATGACCTTAATACACTTTATATAAATTAATTTTTTATTCAGTAAACCAAGCTGTGCTTCTCAGGAGAAACTTGATAATTATAATTTGTTCACCCTCTGTCATTATGACACTAAAAACCATCATACACGAATTGCCATAACTACTCTTTTGTAGGAACGAAATAACTTTTTTTCCTATTTCTAAAAGGCATTGAAGGAAAAATGATTGTAAATATAATTTGTAAAATGTTTTACTGTTTCATGCAACAAATCACTCAATAATCTTCTATCTTATGCAGTATATTTTTCTTTTTAGCAAGGGCTCTATCATATATTTTTAGAACCAACAGATTCTGTAGTGCTTAATTTTGGAGTCCTTATATTACACAACTATTAAAGCCTACAAGAAATGTCTTCTAGTCTGAAGAACTGAATTATAAATCTCTGTAATTATTACAGGACTTCTTAGTGGATAGAGAAAAATTGTGTTTCCAAATAATTCACCATTAAACTATTTTAAAATATTACTAAATTAGTATTTCTAAATTTCAACTCTAATTATTCAGGCAAAGATATATTTAACTATGGAAGTATTTCCAAAAGAGCCAAACCCCGCTCAGGTCAGACTTTTCTGACCTCATTAACCAACAGGTAGATACCAGCCATGCACTGCAAAACCAATCAAGAAGCACACATTTGTTGTAGGACCCATTCTGTGGAAATCATAGCCACTTCAGGATAAGTAAGGGTAGCAAGTATGGTTTAGATTTCCTGCTATAGTAGATGAGAAATTCACTTATAAATTGACATATAAAGTATTCTCCATGCAGAATGGAATTCTATCAGTAGTCCATAGTTTGGTCCATGTTACCCTTGCCCACAATTAATTACAGTAGTAGTAAGAAAATGAGAGATGCACAGCTTCTTTGAAATACTACTGTTCCTTTGAAAGAATGATGGATGAAGAGCTTTCTCAAAGTGAGTCCCTCCATATCTACACCATCACATCCCTCTGGTAGCAGTTAGTGAGAAATGTTCTAAAATTCCATTGGCATCAACTCTGATCTCAAAGGTGAATCAGAATTGGGAGGTGACTCCTCTGCCATCAGACGGTTGTCAAAGTAGGAAAATTCATATAAGACACCTGTTTGCCTTCAAAAGCCCCAAGCTTTCAAATGTTTTTTCTTTGAATGAGCTCATATATTAATCACATACACTTGTAAGACATATTTTGTAAAAATCCAAAATTCCCAGACAAAATGTATTACAACATAGACCATTTTAAGTAAAAACTAAAAAGTTAAAATTCTGAGAGTTCACTTTGTTCATTGTTAAGTAAAGTTTTTCTCTTTCTAATCATGTAATATTTATGTAAACCGGCCTGTGTTGGAAAAATGCAAAGCAAATACAGTTTCCAAAGTGGGGCTATTGAGCTATGTTGATTAATTTAATTTAGCCAATATTGACTCTACAGAGACTAAGTTCAAGGTGAGATATAATAAAATTCTGACGATAAGAAATGAATAGGACACAATCAAGATATAAAGATAAATACTCAAGTGAATAGCAGGATATTAAATACAATGAAAATGAGTTTTATATGATTTTAGAAGTAGGGGGGAGAATTGTGGTATCAGTAAGAATATATAGAAGCTATCGGTGCCTTCATTTAATTATAAACTAATTTTAACTTATTTGCTTATTTATTGCTTGAATTTCTACTTTATGCCAGGCACTACTGCTCACTGCAGTTAAACTAGGCAAGAACAAAGTTTCTGATTTAATAAGACTTTCATGTTACCTGTTATTGACAAAAGCCTTAAGAATTGTATGGAATATCAATAGCAGAAAGTGAAATGTAATTATTCCAGGAAGTGGGATATTATCAGGATCGTGGCAAGAATATGTGAGAAAATAGGAAATGGGGAGGGAGCTATTTGGCTAGGGTATAAGGTACACATAGGAATTACTGAGATATGAAATGGGAAGAAAAGCCAAAATACCATGCTGAGGATGATACTAAGATCAATAAAAAAGCAATATTTATGGAAGGTTTTGGAAGGGAGGAATATTGATAGCATGTGCTTTGGTGAAAATTAAATGTGTAGAAAAAATTAGAGGTAGGGGCAGAGATTGGGTGATTACAGTGAAAAGATCCCCCCCCAACACCCAGTAAACTGTTAGGATTTATTTATTTTTCCTTTATGTTTATTCTTGACACTATCAAGGATATCCCCCCCCTTTCTGTTTTCTCCCCCCTTTTACTCTGCTTCTGCCATCCTGTACTCCCCCTCCCCTCTGGCACTGACCACACTGTTGTCTGTTTCCACAAGTTATACATATATGTTCTTTGGCTAATTTCTTCACCTTCTTTATCATTTTTGTAATCTCGGTGAAAGGTAAAGAAACACCTAAAGTCAGGTAGTAGATTTGGAGAAATATGATCATTTTAGGTATTTGTAATGCATGTTCTTTGGCTGAGAGATAGAATTCTATTTCCATTAGACTTCTAGAAATAGATGCACAAAGTCGAAACAGCATGATCATCCTCTCATCCCTTTCTCCAAAGGCAATAGGATAAATTTAAAAACAGCTCAGATTTAAACTAGTGTGAATATTAACAATGATGTAATTCTCAATATGAGAAACAGAAAAGATTGCTACATTAAGCACAGTAAAAGAATGCAAAAAAAGGAAATTAAGGGTTCATTCAATAAAAAGAGAGGTGAAAACTATAAAATAAGATAGATCAAAAAGATAATTACTTACATTAACAAGCATATTTTGAAAACTAAATCCTGGACTTTTTCACAAAAATGTAGACTTGTGGCTATTATAGTTGAAATGCTTTTCCAAAGAAATTAATCCAAAGAAGCTTTCTTTAAGCCTGTGCAAAAATACTGGTCTAACAATGACTGCCATGAAGATGCATATCACATGAGGATGCCAATAATAATGTGCATTTTTAGATATAATTCATATACCATTTATCCTTTTAAAGTATAAACTCAGTGGTGTTTAGTATATTCAGTTACGCATCCAGCACCACCATCTAATTCCAGAAGTTTTGATCATTCCAAAATAAAAAATCTATGGCCACTGTCAGTCAGTCACTCCCCCTTCCACTCTCTCTCCAGCCCCTGGCAACACTAACTAATTTTCTCTCTCTGGATAGAATCAGTTTTGCTCATGCTGGACATCTCATACACATGGAATCCTATAATGGAATCTGTGGCCTTTTGTGTTTGGCTTCTTTCTTTTAGCGTAGTGTTTTCAAGATCCATCCATGTAGTAGTACATATTAGTACTTTATTCCTGTTTATGCCTAAACAATATTCCATTATATGGATATACTACATTGTGTTTATCTGTTCATCAGTTGGTGGTTCTTAGATTTTTTTCCACTTTCTGGCTGTAAGGAATGATGCTGTTATGAACATTTGTGTACAAGTTCTTGTGTGGATCTATGATTTCCATACTTGGATATATACCTGGGAGTGGAATTGTGGGGTCATAATTATAACTGTGTTTAACTCTGAGGAGTTGCCAGACTGTTCTCCAAAGCAGCTACACCATTTACTGCTCCAGCCAGCAATGTCTTAGGGTTCTACTGACTCCAAATCCTTGTCAGCACTTGTTATTGTCTGTCCAATGTGTGTATTTTGTCTGAAAATACAGAAGCATGCTTAATGTTGTTTCACACGGTGGTCTTTTTAGCTCTTTAGACAGGTAAAACAGCCACCAGGTCAGTCCCAGGATGCTTTACAGTCCTTTCCCTCTTTACTGTGAGATTTGAGTCCCACATATAAAAGTAAGATAGGCTGTCATTATTCAAAACAAGTTTTGAATGTGAATGTCTGTGTCTCATTGAATAATGAAAACATGTCTCACACAGCTGGGATGTCAGGTCCTGGCAGCCTACCCAGCAGTAACCAATTTTGCTCTTCAATATGTATGTCACAAGAAGACTGCATAAGTAATAGCTATTAGATTCCCATGCTAAACTGGTGTTCTGACCTTGTTTTGTCATAGGCGGCAGCACAAAAAACCTTAGCAGCCTTCAGACCAAGCAGCTAGGTAAACATTACTTTCAGTTAAGATCCAGCAGGAAAGTAATAAGGCAGCAATTTCAGATGTCCTAGAAGCCAGGAACACATAGGGTGAGGTGCATTTTCTTAACACAGCTAACAATATAAGAGACAGACATTCTTCATCTGCCAGTGCAGTGAGGGAGAAACAAAAATGGTCGAGCATTGTTTAACACTCATAAACTGCAACCATAAATCAGCAAATTAGCTAATGATCGCCTCTGGGTAGTGATTCATGATGAAAAACAAATGAGGAAAGGTACTCAAGCATTGCACTTGGTAGCTGCTGAAAAATTAAAGTTCCATCTTCATAAAAAAACTGTTTAAGGGATGTGATAAAGGGTTGTGCCCTGGTAGCAGAACAATTACTGCTTCAAACGAGTATGGTTTATAACAAATGCTACCACATCAACTGTGCTTTTCAGTGCTAACAGTTGTAAATTATTCGCACTGTTCCCAGGAATATGCAAGTGTAGGGCTCATTTGGGGAGATGCAGTCAATCCTGTCTCAATAGAGTGCATGGAAATAACAAGTGTTTAATCCATAGTACCAGGACCAGGGGCATGTCATCAGTAAAGTCCCAATAATAGTTATTAATGAGGTTACTTATAAAATCAGAGAGTAACATTAATCTTTGTAAAAGCCCAATTGATCTCTTGGATCTCATGTATCCTCTATATCTACTTTGCTGCTTTATTTTAAATACAATAGTGAAATTTTAAAAGGTTAAATTATTTTATGTTATAAATGTATGCAGGAGGTATTTAACTGAATATTTTCCCCATGCGAAGCACCGTTATAGGAGAGAAGGTAACTTTAAAGGTATGGAGTCTGCCCTCTAGGGTTTCCAATCTAGTAACCACGCAAAATGACACATCATGCATTTATTGTCTTACGCACTTTCAGAGTGTTTAAATAGCAACTAGGCAGAGTAAGCTGAAAAAGAATGCTTAAGCTGAGAATGGTTGGTTTCAGTTAGGGCTTGTTAGATGCTTTGTTTATCTTAAAAATTAGCAAATCGCCATTTCTTTTGACTAGTACTTGCAGAGCTCAAATGATCTGAGATGGAACTTCTATTGTTTCAAGGGCTAGAAAGCAACAAATTCAGATTTATTTTGATTAAAAAATTATTTAACTCTCAAAGTTTAATTCCAGAACATAATAAACTCATATGATAAAAATGACCCCCAGCAGTCACAGAGGCCTGTTGTTTGGGCTGCCTGTCTCCATTTCTTTTTAAAATTTTCTGCATGATTGGGTAGTAAAACATGGAAGCTTAGACAGAGGTCATCTGTCAGAGAACCAGGATAAGAATTGTGTTTCTCCTGGGTTTAAGCTTGAGTTTAGCCCTGAGCGGTGTGGCTCAGTTGGTTGGGCATCATCCCACACAGCCAAGGGTCACTGGTTCGATTCCCCACACATGCCTAGGTTACAGGTTTGGTCCCCATTGGGCTGCAGACAAGGGGCAGCTGATCAATGTTTCTCAACCTCTCTTCCTCCTAACCTCCCCTGAAATAAATTCAAAAAAATATTAAACCTGAATTTAATGACCTAAACTGGGCTGCCAACACTGAGGATTCACTCTGGAATGAAGCTGCAACAGAGGCACCAGTAGTGCCCAGGGTCCCCATGTGCCACTGAGGATGAGAAGGCAACTTCTTCCTCTGTCTTGGGGGGGCACCCATGCTTGTTTTGTCTCTCCTGCTCCCAGAACTTTTAAGATAAAGCCAGCTTAACATAAGTTAGTTAGAGTCAGCTTGTATGATTTATTATCTATTAGCACCCTCTTGTTGCAGAGCATTTTTAAGCTTCTAAAATTTCCCCCATTTGCTTGCTTTGCTTTACCGTGTTAAAGCACCAATCCCAAGAACTGAAAGTGGCTTTAATTGTTATTTGTTACATCAATTATTAACAGAAAATTGCTATGGTTCAAATAAACTAGATTAAGTGTTACAGTTGAATCTTAGAATATAAGAACTGTTGCAAACAACTCAACAAAATTGTATTTATATTATCTATTTTTATATTGAAAGTCTTTATGTTTAATGATATAAAGAAAAATATCTTTTGCCACTAGTTTAACAGAGGCAAACATATTTTTAAAATATGCAGGTTTTTAAAAGATTTTATTTATTTATTTTTAAAGAGGGGAAAGGAGGAAGAAAGAGAGAGAGAGAAACATCTCTGTGTGGTTGCCTCTGCAGCACTCCCTGCTGGAGTCCTGGCCCATAACCTAGGCATGTGCCCCAACTGGATATTGAACCAACAGCCTTTTGGTTCACAGTCTGGCACTCAGTCCATGAGCCACACCAGCCAGGGCAAAGTATGCAATTTTAATATGATCTTGTGATGTAAATCCTGGGCTTTTTTTGTTCAACTCTATCCATTTGACCTGAAAATGATAGTCTAAAACTTTTTTTCAAATTTCTTTGAATAATAATTGAGGACAAATATATAAAGATCTTAAAAATGGGATGGATTATTTTTCTGAAATATTTTGATTAAAATTAATATACAATTTCTGAAAATTTTGTTCTAAAATAAATATTTGTTCCAATGGGAGAAGAAACAGCAAAACCAGAAGCATTAGTCATGAACTACTCCTCTGCTGTGTGTTTCTTTATCATCCATTCTTACTCCCTTCTTTCACAATCCATATGATGGTCTCTCCTTTCAGGCAGTATTCTTCTTAATCTAAGGTTATCCAAACACCTATTCTAGATCATTCACCACTTTCTCTTTTTTTTATAAACTTTTATTTTTTTTAATTTTATTTATTTATTTTTAGAAAGGAAGGGAAGGAGAGAAATATCAATGTATGGTTGCCTCTCATGAGTCCCCTGCTGGGAACTGGCCTGCAACCCAGGCATGTGCCCTGACTGGGAATCGAACCGCAATCGTGTGGTTCACAGGCCTGCACTCAATCCACTGAGCTACACCAGCCAGGGCCTTTCACCACTTTCAATAAACTATTAACACATTACTTTTCCCTACATTCTCCTCACTTTTTTTACCTCTTCACTAACTTTTTCATTCTACGGATCATTTCAAATTTACTGTTAGAGTAAAACTGAAACATAAAGTTGAAAAAAAGACTTGAGCATTTTTCAATGGTCCAGTCTCACAGAGAAAATAAATAACAAAGCCAGAATTTAGGCCTAGCCAACAATGACCCCTGTACACTTGACTATTAAATATGTTTATTGTTCATGTATAGTGTTCCATGACATGTTTATGTTTATGTTCAATGATGTGTTTATGTCATTGAACACTAGACTTGGGCTCTGCCCACTCATCCACATATTCATCTCTTCAGTTATTTACTCACTCTCTCACAAATATTGATAATATTATGTGCTGATTTGCTACAAACCATGTTCTTGCTAGGCATGTGGTGGTCAATTTATAGCAACTAGAAATGCTCATGAAGTAGAGTTAGGTGACAGCAATAACAGAGATAATCACAGAAGTAAATGCATAACTACAAGTTATAATCCAACTCCTATGTAAAAAAAAAAGGCAGATATTGCCATGAGACTATACAAGATGAATAACTATTTTAAATTCAAGGGTCAGAGAAGCTTCTTTCTCCTGAGGAAGGTGTGATGAGATGAGATCTGGAGGATATGAAACACTAGCCAATTATAACAAGGGGAACAACATTTCAGCCAAAGGAAAAGCATCTGCAAAATCTTTCGGGTGGGCAAAGTGTTGCCCTCTTAAAAGGAACCCATAGTTACTGAAGCACTGTGAGCCTGGAGGAAAGTGGTCAGAAATAGCTCAGTAGAGGCTAGAGTAGTCAGCCACTTTTACTCATGTTAACTTTTTTTACCCTTAGAGAGTAAGAAATCTTTGAACTTTTAAAAAAGAGAATATATGAACACACTTAGATTTTTGAAAAATCAGCAATACAATATTCTGTTCTTGATACTTTCTTTAAAGACACTTTTCATTAAAGATACTCTCATGAGATATTGAACTTGGAGCTGGGAGTCTGAGGCTATAGTGAATTTAACTGTGTGACCTTGGGCAAGTCACTTAACTCCTCTGTGTTTCAGTCTTCCTGTTTTGTTAATGGGAGTAATCCCTCCCCCATGGGGTTGTTGTATGGGTTAATTAGATACAATGTCTGTAAAGCATCTAAAGTTATTGAAGAAGGTGCTATGTAAGTATAAAATAATATCTCTATAAATGTAAAATAAGATCTAATAATATCTATTCAAGTAGAATGTCTGTTAAAAATGATCCCTAATTACAGTATGTAAAATGAATTTGACATAAGCAAGTGAAGAAGTAGGGACCAGTTATGAATCAATTACATTTGTCCAAGTGAAGATGAAAGTAGATTGGCTTGCTGTGGGGTGATGAAGATGGAGAAAAGGAGGTGGATTCAGGTATATTTCTACCTATAAACAATCATGGGAGGCTGAATAAATCACAAATTATTCTGGGCTTCCATGTCTCCTTTATATCTTTCCTGGATTCTGCTCAATATGATAGTTGAAGAAAGAAATATAAGTTAAAGAGCTTTGATTTCTTAGAAGGAACAATAAGTTATTTTTATAATGATGTATATAAATATTTTGAGGTAATTTACATATAGACTATTGTCAAGATACATAAACTAATATTAATAATAGTAAAAACATCATCATGCCTTCTGTTTATGAAAGGGTTAGGAATAGGATGATATCTTTTCCTTAATTTTTTTATATCTTTGACTTAGGCATTAAACAAATATAAATGTAACTTAAGGGTTTTTAAAGTTTGAACATTTCAGAAATCCAGATTTACATAATATGACTTCTCCAAAAAGGACATTCAGATGGCCAATAGACATATGAAAAGATGCTCAATGTTACTACTCAGAGAAATGCAAATTGAAGTCACAATGAGATGATAGGACCTCTCACCTGTCAGAATGGTAATCATCAATAAATCAACAACCAACCAGGGTTGGTGAGGATATGGAGAAAAGGGAACCCTCGTACACTCTTGGTAGAAATGCAGACTGGTGCAGCCACTGTGGAAAGCAGTATGGAGATACCTCACCCAATAAAAAATGGAACCTCCTTGTGATGCAGCCATCCCATTTCTGGGAATTTATTTGGAGAAACCTGAAATACTCATTTGAAAGACTATCTGTACCCCTATGCTCATTGCAGTGTTATTTACAATAGCCAAGATTTGGAAGCAGCCCAAGTGCCCATCAGTAGATGAGTGGATAAAAAAAAACTGTGTTACATCCACGCAATGGAATACTTCTCAGCAGCATGGATAAACTGGAAGAGCATTGTGCTAAGTGAAATAAGCCAGTCAAAGAAAGACAAGTGACATGTGATTTTATTCAGCTGTCAGAGAAGAGGAAGGTTTCAGGGCTGTGTGAAAAATGTAAAGGGATTAAGAAAAAAAACTCACAGGAAAAACAACTCATAGACACAGACAACAGTATGGTGATTACTAGAGGGAAGCGGGGGCAGCAGTGAGCAGAGGTAGAAGAGGGTAAAGGGGGGATAAATAGTGATGGAAGGAGACATGTCTTTGTGTGATGAACACACCATACAATCTACAGATGATATATTATAGAATTGTACAATCAAAATCTATGTAATTTTATTAACCAATGTCACCCCCAATAAATTCAATTAAAATTTACATAATATGTTTCACAACATAAGCTTTCTTTCGTTGTTGTTCAGTTACAGTTGTCCCCATTTCCCCACTATTACTCTCCCTTACCCTACCCATTCCCTACTTTCCACATTCAATCCCCTGCCTCCATTGTTGTCTTTGCCCATGGGTCCTTTATACATGTTCTTTGACTACACTTCCCCTTCTATCATCCATTATCCTCTCCCCCTTGCTCTCTGGTCACCATTTATTTGTTCTCTATTTCCATGTTCCTGGTTCTATCTTGTTTGCTTGTTTGTTTTGTTGACTAGATTCCACTTATAGACAAGATCATATGGTATTTGTCTTTCACTGCCTGGCTTATTTTCACTTAGCATAATGTTCTCCAGCTCCATCCAACACAAGCTTTTTAAAACAAACTTGTGTGTGTCTTCATTTAAAACTTCCTAACACTTGTAACCTGTATGTGTAAGAAGCATTCCATGTCAACACTGAACCGAGACCATCTATCATTGATTCCCATGGAAAAGTCCACAAGTAAAAAGAATTTGATCAAACTAGTATGTCCCTTTTGTACCTTTTCCAAATTGCTCTCCTTCCCATTTCTTAGTTATAAAAGAAAGTTTGCTGTGTTTAAATTCTCTCTGACTCTTACAGTTGTACCAGAAAAAGATCTTTTCTCATTGTGATTAGTTGGAGTCCTCCACTATACAGTTTCCCTCCATGGTCAGCTGGAGGGGTGTCTGCTTCATGTTACTTCTACAGGTGTCCAGGTTCTCCACCTCTCTTCCTGGTTTCTGTGGTAGGCAGCTGGTGTCGTTTCCTGAGCTGTCGAATGAGATTTGTCCACAGAAATTGGTTAGAATGGGTGTTCCCGTACATCATGCAACAGTCTGTTGCAAGCTGTTGATTAGTTGTCTCTACCAGAAAAAAAGTAAAAGCCCACACGTGGTAACCGGTCACTAACTCAGTTTCCATATGGACCCTAGTGATGGTGCAAAACGGCTGGTGATCTTTTGTGCCTTGCAATCTTGAGTCAGGAGCTACCCTGGCGGTGTCCTCACTCCTCACCTGTTCCCACCAGTCATATTTATTGTAACGTTGAAAGAAAGGGCAGGAAACTTCACTCTTAAAGTAAATGGTTGAATGTTTCTGCCTTACACTAAGGTCGGCCACTTTTTTGTTTCATCATCATAAATCTGTTGCCTTTACATTTTGGTTTTATTTTGACCCTTTTCTTTACCAAGACAGTAGCTGACTCATGTCTAGCCATTGGTATTTAAGGAAGGGATGGTCTCCAGAGTAAAAGTTTGGTGACGACGGAGGCAGGAAAGCATACTGAATCTTGTGGTGAATTTATAGCCCACATATTCCCTGTTATTTCAGCTCCTGCTGAACCGTGGAACAATAAGGTATACACTGTGAATAGTTAGGTGCCATTCAAATACTAGTGCTTTGTCTTTAGTTAGTGATAGACTAACACATGTTCTTATCTTAGTTTTTATTTTTTGTTGATTTTTAAAGTTACAATTAGTATTAGCATATCTAGTGATGCATACAAGTTTCAAAAATGTGAAACTAGCTTTATTTGGGGTCTGGGCATAAGGGAGATCTGGGAATGTATATGGAATATGTGAACAAAGGATTCTGTATTTATAGTTAAAGCAGAATGGTACCTAACATCTGCTTTCTTTGGTACACCTTATAATAATACATTTATTAAGATCTTCTTAACACTCCTTGTATCCCTGGTATAGAAGGCCATGTCATGGATGAATGAGTTCTGCTACTACTGCTCAGTAGATAGATTCTTAAACCTCAAAGAATTTATTGTTAATATGTAGATGTTTAAAGAAAAATACCATTCTATCTCCATAACATGATAGAAGAATTTTAAGCCTGTTGTCAACACCAACAAATTGGAATATAAATACTTTGGTCTCCTAAAAGTAAAGCAGTGGTTACGGCTCAACCTGCAAAGCTATTGACCTACTGTATGTGTGCATGTGTATGTGCTATTCCATCTTGAATTTCTGTTTAATCACTGTAACACTATATATAACCACAGCATCATTACTTTTAGCCAATTGACACTTCATCCTTACTAAATAATTGAAGAGAGGTCATAGACATCCATTTTATTTCTCTAGTTATAGCACTGTTGTTTGAATACAAATTAGATTCATCTGTTGCAAATAACACAAGGCAGTCACAGGATTTTTTCATGCTGCAGGCACATTTTTTTTATTTATTGGAAGCCTTAAAAATGAGTCCTACCTAATTTTATGAGTAGATAGATAATAAAATATGAAATTTTTTGAAAGTTAAAGAAGGCAGGCTGCCAGATTTTTATATCATTTCGTCAGCATTTCAGGTCTATTTAATGATGCATGTGTCTTTCATATGGAGAAATTACTAAACTTGCCTTATGTGGAGTCTATGTTTAAGGGAAATCCAAGAAAGTATATGGAATACATGAACTAGGGTTTCAGCATTGGCTACCAAAACAGCCACAGAGAGAGAAGGTGGTTCCAGAGTAGATGGGATTGCCACTTTGTGTCAAAAAAATGTTCGCACGGAAGAGCCCATACTAGTTGATATTATTGAGCAGAACACAAACCCCATAATGAATTCTAATTCCATGTGGTAGATGGTGGAAAGGAAACCTAAATGGAAAATCAGAAGACATTATCATACCAACTTTATTGCTCCTGAGTCAGAGGTAACCTTGTGAGCAGCACTTAATCCTTTGTGAGCCTTAAGGATCATCCCTTAAAAACTAAGGAACACAGGGTGGCATAAATGGTTCATTAAGTTGCTCACAATCAATGTTCATCATCCTGGGAAATTGCCCCAAGATTAAAAATAATAAAATATACAACAAATTATCAATATGTGCATGAAAGACTGAGGAAATGAATGAGGGTCATTAGCTAGGGCTGCAGCATATTTGTGCATATACTTAATTTTCATAGTACCTTAACTTTTCCTATTGGAATTTGGCATGGATATATACATAATTAGCATGACTGACACAGTACATTTAAGTGGATGTTTTTGGAATCTGGAAGTGACGTCAATTCAATATTATTTTATTTTAAGTGAGTAAACCAAATCCACTCAAAGGTTTAGAAAAACATAATGTACATTCTGTGTTGCAATAATAAGTCCCTGTCTTTCTACATTACTCTCTACTGTTCAAAGCTTTTTCACATTCATTATCACAGTCGATCCTGGCAGTAGCACTGTGAGATGGCTCCAGCTTACAGAAAATCTCTGCACCATGAAAGAGAGGAACGCAACACTGATTAAGGAGCTATGTCCAAGGTTCACACACCACGACTGATTGGTAAAAACACTGCTGACACTCGACTCTTCTTACACCTCGCTGCTATTGCAATTAAAACACATGCATAAGGAACATTTCATATAGAATTGCTATGCTGGAACGAAACGAGTCTTTAAGGAACCTTCTGCAGCTGATCAGTCTGAAGTGATCATCCCCTTCTGCATTCCTCGAAATGTCAACAGATTTTGGATGCATCTCTACAGACTCAAAAGCTCCAAAATTCAAATGATGAATCTTAAGCTTTTCTCACTTTTCTAGTCAAATAGGCAAATTTTAAAAAATCGGATGAGAGTAAAATCTGTGAAGGAAAGGCATCGTTCTGGCAAAAAGAATTAAAGTTCCAGACCCTGCGGAATCCACTTTATTTTGCTCATTGTGGATACTTAATGTTTGACAGGAAGGAGGAAGACAGAAAGAAAGAGGGAGAGTGAGGAAGGAAGGAAGGAAGGAAGGAAGGAAGGAAGGAAGGAAGGAGTGATTTAATAATATTTAGATTTTCTATCAAAAAATCATATATTTACTATTTTAAAAGCTTGCAACACCAAGTTTCAATAAACCTTGTGATAAATATGATCTAAATTTATAAATAAATATAAAATACAATTCTTTTTCATTAAATTATCCTTCCCCCCAAAATTTTGCTTATGTATTAATGTTTAATCAACTAGATTTATTTTCAGTATGCCTTTCCTAAAGAGAAAAATCAAATGGTAATCTCTACTGAAATTATGAGAAGGCAACCAAGCCTGCACCTCATGATTCTCATATTCTAAAGATGTTCAAAACAATGACATATTTGTATTCACTACCAGAGTAACAAACATAAAAAATGCAGCCTCAATAGATGCCCTTAAGCCAAAAGAAATTAACTGTTGAGAATATCCTTTGCTGCAATTATGATAAAGAAAATTAAAATGGAAGCACAACCACCAAAGGTGAAAACACTCATCCTCTTTATTGTTAATTAGTTTTATGATGCTAAGTGATTACATTTGCATGTTCTTTATGTAGTTTCATTGTACCTTATATTTCATATGCTGATTAAATGCATATTTTTGTTTTTAAATAACAATAATGAAAAAAAAGAGTTTGGGTTCCAAGAATAAGGGAAATATATTTAACCACACAAAACTAGTTTATGTAAGTGACTCTACCTTAAAAGCATTTCTTTTTTCAAAGCTATTATGTTTACTACTGTACACAAAAATAATATGAATGGTTAAATAAAAGCAAAACAAAGTACTCCCAAGGTTAATTAAAGCACAAGGGAAAGCTTGTTTGCACAGAAAGTGGAAGTAAAATGATTTTCACTTAGAAAGTCTGTTAACAGATATAGATCAAATTATTGGTGTTTATCAGATGTTTGTCTATTTCTGTTTTATATCCACGCCTGGTCATTAGCCAAACTCTGGTTGGTATGCAGAAACACTGTAACAATCATTTGAAAAAAAGGTTGAAATGACAGATAGAGGGAAAGAAGGAGGTGGGAGAAAACAAAAAGTGGAGAGAGGAAAGGAGGGATGCAGGGAGAGAGTTTCTTTCAAATATTAAAGAAATTGAGAGTTGTTCAGGGATATTATGATCTTTCTATTATTCTTTTCAAAAAGCCCCCAAAATATATTTTACTGGAGAGAAACTGGGCACAAATTCAATGTAACTGTAGTATTTTTCTCACCAAAATGTCTGGAGCTTTCTTGCCCTTGGAAGAGCTTTTCAAGTCATTAAAGCCTGTCTTGTCTAACTACCTGAAATGATGAATGATGGAAAAGTATATGCTGGGGTTTCATTTAATTTGTATCTGGAAGGAATGTTATAGCTCACGACCAAATGTCTTTCAAATAAACACCATGTTGATTGATGTGATGTATCATAAGACAGAAGGTTTTTTGAATTGGGAATATATGATAGAAGCTGAACATATGGTATTATATAGGAAAGAAAACTCTTCCAGAATGTGTGAATGAAATAGCATTTTCAAAGCTATTTTAGAAATATTACCTTTTGGAGATGTTAGCAATTGCCTGGCCTAGAATTTAATCAGGAGCAAGTGCTTTGCAAAGACTCAGGACAAAGAATGTAGGTAATGTGGAAAATGTCACTCAGGCCAGAAAGCATTGCTAACAGATTGTCATTACGCTGTGCTACAAGCATCATTCATACCAATGTCAATAACAGCTCCACAAACTGTAATTTCATAGATATACCAAGATATCGAATGTGAACAGCTTGCCCATTTTGTCCTTTAAACATCCATTCTGGTAAATCCATTGAAATATTTAAAAAGAGAAGACACTTTATAGGAAAGCTGCAATGAAAAAAGAAATTAGAAATTGAAATTAGCGTGTATATTTGTGAATCAGCCTAAATTCCATATGTCTGATCTAGAAGATATTTGTAATCTCCTAAGATGTTTACAAAATTTAATTTCAACAAACTATTAATTTAAAAATACTATTATTTTTAATTTACCCCTTTAAAGATAAAGGTATGGAACTTAAAATCAGATATTCAAAAACATTTAGGAATTATATTCTTTATTATAGACTTAAAACCAAAAAAGTTAGGATTCAATCATGGGAGCCCCATTTAGCACAAAGGCTTTGGGACTCCACCCTCACAGGTCTCAGGTTGCAAATGCTACAGGGGTCAACAGCAGCCAGACCAGGGCTGCCATTCAGTCTTTTCTCTTTCTCAGTTTCAGTTTTCAGTTAGCGGCCCCTAATTCCTAACGAAGTGCTGGACATGACACTTAACAGTTTGAAGCAGGCTTTTACAAACATTTTTTTTCCTGTGCTCCAACCAGGAATCCTTTGAGATAAGCATTCTAATGATCTGGTTTGAGGAAAATAAAACCAGGGCCTTAAGATACTTAAAAATTATTTATAACATTCAGTACTTCCCCAATTTATTAGTGTTCAGATACTTTTACTTCATATAATGACTTACCATCCCTAATTATGCCTAGACTATGTATACAGTTTATTATGGTTAAAATTGTTCTTGGAAATTGTTATGGAAAATTATATAATTAAGTTATCTCTTAATTTACTCAATTTTTGTGTATTTGAATAGCTAGGTAAATTTGTTTGTTTTCCAATAAGGAATTTTTTGTTTATGTGATTATTATATCACTAAAGATTTAAGAAGATAGTTGAGAAGTTATAATTAGGTCTATTGGCCATATTATGTATATTTAATGTATGCTGAACATATTAATCACATTCATAAAAATACTGAAAGCTCTCAACTTTTAATTATGTTGTATATAAGGTTCTTTTATTAACTGATTGTTTAAAGCTCAATTTTCACTGTAAAATAATGTTCTAAATATTTACTAGTATATCAGGATACCCTTCAAAACTTCCTTTCAGTAATAGTACAAATGGAAGAAACACAGAAATAATTTTAATCCTTTGTAGAAATCTATAACATTTTATCAATTAAAAGTAAGGGTACATTATAAATTCTACATGTACACACACACACACTTTTCTTTTTGTTGCCTTTGGGAATTTTGCAATTAGTGATTAATTACATATAAATAAATACATCACTTTTTTATTACTTGTGTGTTTTTTAGTCTATAATGTAGTAAGATATTAATAACAAGCCAGTCATTCAATAATCTTCCAGAATTAAAGCAGTAAAAATATATTGCCAAATGTCCTTTAAGGCTATAAATTTTTTTCATATAGAAGTTACTGAACATGTTTTTCAAGGCTTAAGGAACATTAATGCTATAACAGACTTATCAACTTTAAAAAGAAAAAAATCACAGAGCCTTTGACCCGTTATTATGTTTAGTACATTTTTAAGTATGTAAAGAAAAAATAGCTTTTGATTTAACTACAGCTCTTCTAAAATACTCAGATGTGGATTTTTCACATTTTAACATCTCTGAAAAGTAGGCACCACTTAGAGTAAGGCATTTAGCTAGGATCATTTTCTTTTTTCTTAAGGGCATACAAGGTCTATCCAAAAGACATCCAGCCACATAATATGAAAACTAGAGACGTTTATTGAGGAAGATATAAGATACAAGAAGCACTATACATAGGGCAGTGAGGCCTCAGTCCCCTTCAACTAGGCACTTTGGCACCTCATATATTTCTCCCAATTGCCATCAGCTGCCCGCCCCATTGTATTTTCCTGAATTTCATCCACTGACATTCTGAAATCTCTTCCCTATCAAAGGTGATTTTAGTTTTGAGATAAGCTGGACATCACAGGGTGACAGTCTGGGCTGAAAAGGGGCTGACTCACCTGGGTGATTTGATATTTCACAAAAAAACTCAGCGCAAGACATGGCACAACAAGTGCATTGTGGTGATGAAACTTCCAGTCACCAGTTGCCCATAGCTGTAGCCTTTCGAATCATCCAAATAGTTACTACAGAGTAATGTTCAAGCTTCATACACAGCAAAATTTGATGTAGATTCATTGCTCTACTTGCTCACTCATTTTGAATGCAATGGACACACAGTACACATGCTCACTCAATGGCATCCAGCACCCCCACTAACTAGTACAGTGAAGTCATCATTGTTCACACATTTGCATTCCAGCCCACTCTTCTTGGCTGCCAGGTTGCATTGATGTTGTGCAAGCCATTCTTGTTGTATTAACAATAGCTGGACTTTTTCCAGACAGACCTCATATAAAATAATGACCTATCTTAAAACCATCATAGATTTGATAAAATAAAATGTTATCAAATGTCCAAATTATTCATATTCCTAATGTTATTTTTATTTTATTAGGACTACTAGCAAGCCTTCACAGTATATTATTACCAATAAGCAAACATATATATCAACTTCTACTGCATAGTTTGTCTCACACATAGAATGGCAAGCCAATTTAACTGGGACCTAGGCCATGACATTAGACCTATAAATGAGAAGCCAGCAATACAAGAGCCAACTTAAAGCAGGCAGACTTATGAGAATAGGTTGCACTGCCAGATTGTTTGTCAATGAGGAGAAAGAGCAAAGGAATTAAGAGATTCAAAAAATAAAATTTGTACTGGATGCCAAAATGCAGAATTTAAGAATAAATGGAAATTTCAACATTCATTATTTCTAGTACTAGGAAAATTATAGATAGGCTGCCAAAATTTTGTATTGCTCATCAATTATTTCTTCCAAATTCCTTTCACTAACAGTGAGTTAGTCGGGGAAGGATAAATTTGGAGAAGACTTGAATAGGTGTAAGAGAAAAACACCTCTTAAATTTTTACCTCTCAACATGTCACTCATGTACTTTACTCTGGACTGGCCCTAAACAGGAAGGACAACAGAAACTAACCACTCAAAACCTGGTTAGGCTGAGGGCAAGCCCACATTTCTTTATTCTAAGAGTTGGCTCCACCTACATCAATATACCCTTGAGCTCCTTGTATTATCTACCTCAAAAATTTAATTAGAGAGGACATAAAAAGTGTGGTTTCACATGGCAAATATTTCTTTGCCTTCAAGCTTCTCCTTCTCAAGATGTTATCTAAATGTAGCAAGAATTTGACTATTTTTTTCAAATTATTATAGATTAGATTCACTGTAAGATTCAACTTGAATAGGAATGGGAAGAAATTTCCTTGCAATTTTTCTAAAGATTTATGAATGGGCATAGGAAATGGAAGATAAAAGGAGATTTTGAGATTTTGGCTCCTCATCTCCATCTCCTCATCTCCTCAAGCTCCACAGAGCCGTCTCCACAACTCTGCAGCGGAGCCATCTATTCACAGAACCCTGTGTTCACTTGGTCTGAGTGAACGCTCTGTGAGGTGCCCGACTATGGATTCAGTGTTTGCCCTGACCATTTTTACTGCATTAAAGGCTGAATGTCATGTTACGACGACTCCAGTAGTAAATTGACACATTGCTATGAACTCTTACGAAAATGATTTGGCTTTGTCCAAAGCCAAAGGGGGATAGGGTTGAGGTTGGGAGATGAGGCAGTGGGGGAGTGGCGGGGGGGAAATAGAGACAACTGTACTTGAACAACAATTAAAAAATGAAAAAAAAGAAAAAACTGACCTTGAGATTTCCCACCACGGATGACATTAAAAAACAATAATAAAGAAAAATTATTTGTCATTAAAAAATAATTTGGTACATGAGTTTATGGGGACCATTTTATACTTTAGTTCTGGCCTTAACTATAATATAACTATGTAACTTTGCTTTCTGCAGTGCTCAATAGACCTGTAGATAAATAGTTTTAATAAATGTCATTATGATTACTCTATTTTCTTTTAATAGATCTTTTTTATCCCTAAGCTTCTTGAGTTTATGTTTCTTGATTCAGTTTATTTTTCTAAGTAAAGTCAATGCAAAAAAGAACTACTTAACATCTTTCATCTCAATTATATATGCATACATATCATCTCAACTGCATGCACACACACAGTCAGTGTTACGCTAACAGACATCACCAACTTAATATGAATAGAAAATAGTCCTATAGAGATCTCCAGAGTCAAAGACTAAATAAAAATTTCAACAGTCATTTTACTTGCACTTAATGTTTTCCAGGATAAAATAATAATCCTAACCCAACTGCAAACTAATGAATATAAATACCCTTAATATTTACAATTAAGGTGCATTTATTTATTCAGCAAATATTTGTGGAGCACCACCAGTGTGCCAGGTATATAAAAATATACAAATGTAAATAAAAATTACATAGGACAAGTGAAAGGTACCAAAAATCTACAAATATAAATTAAAGATGACATCTGACATCAACAGTCTCTAGGTAGCAAGGAGGATCACCGTGATATGAGCTGTAACAGAGACACATCAAAGGGCAGGCAGGGGCAGAGCAGAATAGAAGGACGTGCTGAAATGTGGAAATGGTTACCTCCCAGCCACCGTGGTTTACAGACATAGTACACAGAGAGAAAACATTTGAGCTAATGCTTGAAGTGTGAATAACACTTTTTAGTGTGTTAATCATCACTTATGATGAGTTCTGATGTTTTATCAAATGTTAAATTAATAATGAAATAAAAGAAAACTGATAACAATTAAACACACAAACAAAGGGAATGTATAATAACCCCCAACTTCCATACCCAGTCTGTAACCCTCTGCTAACCTGGACCTAATGTTCAGGTCTTCATCCTGAAGTCACCTCTTCAGAGAAGCTTTAGTGGGCAATCAAATCTATATTCGGTACTCATTTTATACTCTCTTAAGATACCTTGCATTTCTTCTTTTACAATCTTTATCAAAATTTGTAATTACATGTTGTATGTGTACGTATTTGTGTGCTGCATCCTTACTAGATCCAGAATTAGATTATTCGCTCGGATCCACTCTTCGGAGATTATACCCAGCCTGAACAATACAGATAATCAGTAGGCTCTAGTTAAGGACAGAGCTCTGGGGCATCAGAAATGTCTCCCCGGTTCGTCTTTTCTATGTCAGACATATCCCAGGATAATATGTCTCAAGGTGAAGTCTTCACAGTAACTTACAAAACAGGAGTGTTAATGATGTACTCTCTCCATTTGATATCAGCTGTGGCATGAACTGTGTCCCCTCAAACTTTATATGTTGTAGCCCTAACCCCCAACGTGATGGTATTTGGAGACAGTCCTTTGGGAGATAATTAGGTTTAGGTGAAGTCACGAGGGTGGCCCTCTCATGATGGGATTGGTGCTGTCCTAAGCAGATACAAGAGAGCCTGCTCTTTTTCTCTGTGCCATGTGAGGACACAGCACGAAGGCACCATCTGCAATCTGGGAGGAGAGCTCTCCTCAAAATCCCACCGTGCTGGCACCCTTATCACAGACTTCCCAGGACTTAAAGAGAGCCATGAGAAAATAAATTTCTGTTCTTTAAGTCACCTAGTTAATGGTATTTTGTTATACAGCCTTAGTAGACTAAGACAATGTCCCAGAGAATTGTCTGTGTTATCTGCATTCTCCAGAAAACCATGCCTCATAAATCCACAGATTCTGGATACATTGACTATGTGGAATCTTTTATCCAGAGACATTGTGCCCAGCACTTTCAATAGAGAAGATCTCTTCCTCCTGGTGAGTGACATGTGTCTGCTTGCCTGGAGGTCCAGTAGATCAGAAAAATTAAACTGGCTTTTCTGTCTTCTCTTTTCCCCAGGGAGCAACACCCACATTCCCAGTCCCACAAAGGGCGTGAAGGAACCATAGGCAGGCTGCTTTCACACCTTCCTCCCAACTTGGTGAGGAAGGGACTTTGCCCATTTTGTTCACCGCTATTTATCCTGCACTTTGCAGAGCTGGAATAACAGTTACAGCTAGCCCAGAGCTGTTGAGAGGACGAGTGAAGTAATAGTGCATATTAACTGCTGTGTAAAACTATTACATTTGCTTGTTTTAAATGTTTCTGAAAGCCTAAAGAACTGTACTCTACTGCCAATACTTGGCGATTGAATTAATCAATGGCTGTCTTATATTTTCTAAGGAAGTAAACAATTGGCCTAATTTTATGTGGTCCAAACCACTTCTGTGATGAAACTGTGTTCTTGTGCAATTATGGCAATCGAAGAAAAGAACACAGGCTTTGGTGCCTACTCTCTGATAGTCAATTTTTATATATCATGTTATGATGAGTTTACTTTTAATATTAGTTTGGGTTCTGTGGCTTGAGCTAGAAAAATTATAGTAGTACTCTGCTTTTAAAAATGTTTCTAAACTTTTTGGTTAAGGGTTGTTTTTTTTTTTAAAGTGGGAATATCTCCCCAAAGAACCAATGAATTTTATGCAAATAAATATTTCCACAATAGATAGGAAACAATGAATTTTCCAATTATTTTGATAATTTAACATAAGTTTCTCTATCTGCCAGAAAGGTCAAATTTCCAACTAATTAATGAATATTACCTGCATGAGCCAGCACTGACCAGATGGCACCCTCATAGAGGCAATTCAAGAGAAGGCAGTGAAGGGACTACTTCAACTAGGGCTGGTGAAGTAGCCAGAGGCTGTTAACAGCAGGAAGCCTTTGAAACCCTGTCCTGGTACCCACCACTCTACTGTCTGTGTGTGTGGGGCTGCTTTGTTCTTTGTCTATTTATTCTGTTTGTTCATTTGTTGCTTTTTGTTTTATATTCCATATACCATAAAGGAGGTCAAATACATGGTGAAGCAAGGAGACCAGTTTTGTGTGTGCGTGTGTGTGTGAGCACACAATAGAGTATATGGATGTCATATTATAAAGTTGTATAACTAAAGCCTATGTAATGTTATTAATCATTGTTACCCCGATACGCTTAATACAAAAATCTTTAAATCCCGGCGCTGAGGAGCAAGAGGAAGGCACTGTTGTGGAATCGGTGAAAGCAGCCATGCAGTGGGAATGCACAGTCCTCCGGGAACCACTGGAAGCTCTGCGGCAGCAAAAGACAGCAGGGGTGGCGGTAGGCGAGGAGCATCCTCAGCTCCTTCCCTTCTGTGCTTCGATTCTTTGATAGCAACGCCCCTTGGCCTGACTCAGGAGAAAGCCAGGAGGCAAGAGAGCCTAAGTGACACAACCGTTAGAGGTCAGCCTCCTCGTGCACAGAGCATAGCAGATAAGGCAAAAGAATAGACATAGGAAGGAAGACAGAAAATAACCCTCAGAAAACCCCTTAAAATGTCACTGTTCTTTATATGAAGATCAGGCTCAATGTCTGAAAATAAGTTAGAAATACGCGGAAAGTAAGCAGAGTATATTTGGAAAAACATCGTTCTTTTTTCATTTGCAACCCCGATATCTGTCTTCTTTCGTGGTTTTGTTAGGTAGAGGATAGTCCATCTATTTTCAGAAGGGAGAAAATCTTTCAAGTGGTGACATACTAATCTAGCTCTGTGTCTTTAAAATGTTATTTGTAATCGGTTTTATAGTGCTTGTTATGTGGCTGGCGCTGTGCTAAAACTTCTTACATATACTGACTTATTAATTCACTTATTAATTTAAACTTCATCCAGTGATGTGAAGTAGACTATTCTCATCATCCTCATTTCAGTGTCCGAGGTCAGTGAGACCCAAAGAAGGGGGGTCTTTGGCACTCGTTCACACAGACGGTAGCTGGTGGAGCCACCGTTCCTCCGCTCCAGTGCCTGTACTCTGAGCTGCTGCAGTGTGCCAGCTCTTTTAGGGGGGACTTGTTGTGTAACCACATTCTCAGTAGAAATACATCTTAAAAAAGTGACCATATCAGCAGATCAAAGATGGTGACTGTTTGCCCCTATATGTTAACTATCCTCTCACCTACATTAACTCGTAAGATCCTTATAGAAGGTGCACCTTCTACTCATTGTCAAACCTACAACACTGTTCAAGATAACCTTGGTGCTCGTTCAGACAGATTGGGCCGCTCTTTGTCAGAATTGGAGGTACAGAAATACATTGAAAAAATGAGTGTGCTGCACATAATTATGGCAGCTGTTAACGTGAGCCAATCCAGGAGGTATATCATCAATCCCAAAGACTCAGAATGTTTCCCAATATGGAAACACTATTTTAAGTTGATTCATTTTCTTTCATAAGAAAGTGTATGCAGTGTCAGATAAGAATCCTTTAACAAATAGAAGTTTTAAAGACATCAATGAAATTTTATACAAATGCCCTTTTTACATAAATGAATTTCGTTTCACAACCTAAATTATATCTTTTTCCACATGCTTTTGGTTAATGAAATAATTTATCCCTTTATTTCAACTAAAATAAAATGAGCATTAAAGTGAATACTGAATTATATTTGTAATAAAAAGAAGAGTCTATGGGAATTTTTCACAGAAGAACTATGAAATGACAGGTTTAAAACCGCCTAGCACAATAAATCTTTCCAGTTTTAATACTGGCAAAGTGGCAAATTGGCCAATTGAACGACATGAGATGGTTAATGCATTACTCTCATTTTAAAAATATATAGTAAATGTTTAGGAATTTGTGATTCCAGTAAAAGTCTGGCAATTTTATATAAGCTCATTATAGTATCATCCTGAAACAAATGATTTGAATGTCTTAAAACTTCAAGCCTTCTTCAAAGTTATATGTGTTGCCTGGATTTCAGGATAGCTTTATTTTCCTCATGCATTTGGAAGTGGAGGTTCTGAAATGCATGTTTCAGAGCTCAGGCTCTAATACAATATAAAGTCCTTTTGTTTTCTTTTTGGTTTTGGTTTATGAATTGGTTTTTTCTTTTATTAAATGTATTGGGGTGACATTAATTCATAAAATTGTGTAGGTTTCAAATGTACAATTTTCTTTTTTTTTCTGAAAGTTTATTTTTTTCCATTACCATTTCGTCTGCTTATATATACCTCCTATTGTCCATGCCCATTAGTCCTTTTTCTTTTTGTTCAGTCGCTCCACCCCCTAACCTCCCTGCCTTAGCTGTCCCTGCTCTTCATCTGTGAGTCTGCCTCTATTTTCTTGTTAGTTCAATTTGTTCATTAGATTCCACATATGAATGATATAATACAGTATTTGTCTTGCTCTGACTGGCTTATTTCCCTTAGCATAATGCTCTCGGAGTCCATCCACACTGTCACAAAGGGTAAAATTTTCTTCTGTTTTAGAGCCAAGTAGTATTCCATTGTGTAAATGTCCCATAGTTGTTTTATCCACTCATCTACTGATGGACACTTGGGCTGCTTCCATATTTTCGTGACTGTAAGTAACATTGCAGTGAACATTGGGGTGCCTGTGTTTTTTCAAATTAGTGTTTTGGGTTCCTTTGGATATATTCCCAGAAGTGGGACCACTGGGTCAAAACGCAGATCCAATTTTCATTTTTGAGGCGTCCCCATGCTGCTTTCCACAGTGGCTCCACCAGTCTGCAATCCCCCCAACAGTATAAAAGGGTTCCCCTTTCTCAGCATCCTTGTCAAACTTGTTTGTTGATTTATTGATGATAGCCAGGTATGGAATGATATCTCATTGTGGTTTTAATTTGCATTTACTGATGGTTACTGAGGTCAAGCATCTTTGCATAGGTCTATTAGCCATTAGTATGTCCTCTTTGGAGAGCTGTCTATTCAAGTTATTTGCCCATTTTTAATTGGGTTGTTATTTTTCTTGGTGTTGAGTTTTATAAGTTCTTTATAAATTTTGGATATTAACCCTTTATCAGATGTATTGGCAAATATGTTCTCCCATTCTGTGGGTTGTGTTTTTATTTCATTGATATTTTTCTTTGCTATGCAAAAGCTTTTTAGTTTGATGTTGGTGTAGTCCTGTTTGTTTGTTTTTTTCTTGTTTCCCTTTCCTGGGGAGATATATCCAATAATATTTTGCTGTAAGCAATGTCTGAGATTTAGCTTCCTGTGTTTTCTTCCAGAACTTTTATGATTTCAGGTCTAACAATTAAGTCTTTAATCCATTTTTAATTTATTCCTGTGTGTGGTGTGACAAGGTGGTCTATTTCATTTTT
Organism: Sturnira hondurensis; assembly: GCF_014824575.4. Classification (NCBI taxonomy): domain Eukaryota; kingdom Metazoa; phylum Chordata; class Mammalia; order Chiroptera; family Phyllostomidae; genus Sturnira; species Sturnira hondurensis. Next base: position 2,284,641 of record NW_028081539.1, read on the forward strand.
TTTTCTGCACATATCTGTTCAATTTTCCCAGCATCATTTATTGAGTAAACTCTCTTCAGCTTATATGCTTGCTTCCTCTGTGGAATATTAATTGACTGTAAAGGTATTGGTTTATTTCTGGGCTCTCTAGTTTGTTCCATTGCTCTATGTGTCTGTTTTTATGCCAGTCCATGCTGTTTCATTACTATGGCCTTATGTTATAGTGTGATATTTTGTAATGAGATTCCTTCAACTTTGTTCTTCTTTTTCAGGATCACTGTTGCTATGTGGGGCCTTTTGTGGTTCCATATAAATTTTTGAAATATTAGTTCTAGTTATATGAAATACATCATCGGGATCTTGATCGGAATTATGTTCAATCTTTAGATTGTTTGGGATAATGTGGACATTTTAATGATGTTAATTCTTCCCATCCATAAACATGGTATGTCCTTCCACTTATTTGTATCTTCTTCAATTTTTTTCTTTGGTGTCATAATTTTCCAAGTATGAGTCTTTTACATCCTTGGTCGGGTTTACTTGTAGGTATCTTTTTCTTTTTGAAATAATTGCAAATGGACTTGTTTACTTAATTTCCCTTCCTGTTAACTTCATTATTGGCATATAAAAATGCAACTGATTTCTGGATATTAATTTTGTATCTTATTAAGTTGCTAAAGTCATTTATCAATTCTAGTAGTTTCTGGTAGAATATTTGGTGTTCTCTATGTACAGTATCATGTCATCTGCAAATAAAGACAGTTTTACTTCTTCCTTTCCAATTTGGATTCCTTTTATTTTTCTTATTGTGATTTCTTATCATTATGTAGTGTTCTTCTTTCTTATTATAGCCTTGGTTCTAAAGTCTATTTTATTAGCTATAAGTATTGCTACCCCAGCTTTTTTTTCTTTTTCATTTGCATGAAATATCTTTTTCTATCCCTTTACTTTTAGTCTGTGTATCTTCTGATCTGAGATGTGTCTCTTGGAGGCAGCATGTATATGGGTCTTGTTTTCTTATCCACTCAGTTGCCCTATATGTTTTGGTTGGAGTATTTAAGCCATTTACATTTAAGGTGATGATTGATGGATATGTATTTATGCCATTTTATAAATGGCTTTCTCCTCTCTTTTTTTCCTGTCCCTTCTCCTTTTCTTCTTCCTCCTTCTTTCCCTCCTCCTCCTTCTCTTCCTCTTCCTTCTCCTTCTCCTTCCCCTTCCAGCAAGCCCTCTAACATGTGTTGCTGTACTGGTTTGGTGTTACCAATTTCCTTTAGCTTTTTTGTTGTTGTTCTGGGAAGCTCCTTTTTTCTCCTTCAATTTTAAATGATAGGCCTCATGGATAAAGTAGCCTTGGTTATAGGGTTTTGCAGTTCATCACCTTGAATATTTCACGCCACTCCCTTCTGGCCGGAAATGTTTCTGTTGAGGATCAGATAATAGTCTAATTAGTGCTCCCTTGTAGGTAACTACCTGCTTTTCTCTTGTGGCTTTTAGGATTCTCTCCATGTCTTTAAGCCTTGCCATTTTAATTACGATGTGTCTCAGTGTAGGCCTCTTTGGATACAGCTTCTTGGGATTGTCTGATCTACTTGGACCTGTGTGTCTTTTTCCTTCACCTAATTAGGGAAGTTTCAGTCATTATTTCTTCAAATATGTTCTTGACTCTTTGCTGGCTCTCTTCTTCTAGTATTCCCAGGATGTGAGTGTTGTTATGCTTCAATTTGTCTGAAAGGTTTCTTAAGCTCTCCTTGTTTTTGTTTTTTCTGTTTTTTTTTCTTTTTTGTTTCTCTACTTGGATATTGTTTTTACCTTGTCTTCCGAAACACTGATTTCATCCTCTGCTTCACCTAACTTACTATTTATTTATCTTTTCCAATGTATTATTTATTTCAAATATTGCATTCTTTATTTCTGACTGGTCCCTTTTAATGGTTTTTCTGACTTTTTTCATGCTATTGAGTATCCTTGTGATCATTACTCCAAACTGTCTATCTGATAAATCACTTGCTTCCATTTTATCTATCTCTTCTTCTGGAGAATGCTCTTGTTCTTTCATTCAAGGTCTGTTCCTTCGTCTTCCCATTTTGGCCGTTTCTTTACACTCATTTCTATGTGTTAGATCTACAAAGCCTCTGGAACAGGCTTTTGTCAGACAATGCTTATGATTGGCCCTGGGGAACCTGTTTGGAGTTGTCAATGATACAAATTGTGTGGCTCTGTCTGCTGGACCTGTTTGTGTGCAGAAATAACCAGGCTATAAGTAAAGGCAACTTTTACCAGTGCCATGCCCTGGGGAGGGTCATCTAAAGTCTCCCAGAGATCTCTCTTACTTGTTAAACTAATCACTGATATGGTCTCCAGCTGCAACCAGCAGCCTGGTTTTAGTTTACTGGATGGGCAAGAGTAATTCCTGCAGGCAGGGCTATTGCTTCCCCTCAGGCTGATGCCTGAGAGTGCTCCTTAGAGGGGAGTGCTCTGCCTGAGAAAGATGGCCTCCCTCTGCAGTATGGGGAATGACTCAGCACGGGAACCTGGCATCTGTTCCTTCAGTTTTCTCCCCAGAGATACCAGCTCCAGACTCTCCTCATGCATCTCCTACCCACTCTCTTCTCCATCCACTGAAGCCTAAGGTAAGTGGCTGGAAACAGAATTCTGTGCATGGGGTCACAAAAGAGCCTCTGTTTAATAGGCTCTCTGAGTCTCTACCATCCCTCCCTGGTAGACAGAAACCCTGTGGCTTTTCATAGCCGCATAATCTGGGTTCCTTTTTAGTCTCTGTTGCTGTAGGCTTGGGAGCCCGGCTTGGGGTTTAGACCCCATACTTCTTAGGGGGAGCCCTCAGCCACTCTAATATCCCTGTGGATCTTCAGCTGCCACCTGTAGGAGCCCAGTCATTCTTCTCCCTTCTCCCTTCTCCCTACCAGTCATGTTGTGGTGATGTGGCTTTTTCTGTCTATCCATGGTTGCCAGGCTTCTCTCCAGCTGGTGTTCAGTTGGCTATTCAGGATGGTTTTTCAACAATTTAATTGTAATTCCAGATTGGTCCTGGGAGGAATTTAGTATAGCTTCCACTTAATCCTCAACCATCGTGGGTCTCAAATATATAATTTTCTGATATATCATATGTATATTGCATGGTATGTTATCAACACATTGTTGACCAGACAAGGTGCCTAAAAATTGAACTCTCTCAATATGGACAGGCACAGGTTTAAATTAGATTCAATCAGCTTATGTAGTTAGTCCAGATAGATATCCCAGTTCTGAATAAAATCCCCCTTATAAACCATTAGAAAATTATTCAGCCCCAATAGCCTGGTAAACAAACTTGAGAGGAAGGTGTGGCAGACAACTATCAATGTCCAAGTAGCACTTTGCTTCCTTTAGTTTTCTGATGTTTACAGCCGTTTAACATATCCAAAAACATGCTACCAAAAACCACAGCTCTAGTAACTAGTTTTCTTAAATGTATTGTACATGCACCAAAGAACCCACAGGAGATGAAATCTTTTCTGCATAACTGTGTTGTAAAAGTTTATGATACACAAATTTTCATTAAAATAGTTACCAGCCCTGGCTGGTGTAACTCAGTGACTGAGCATGGGCTGCGAACCTCAGGGTCTCTGGTTTGATTCCCAGTTAGGGCACATGCCTAGGTTGCAAGCCAGGTTCCCAGTAGGGGGCGTGTGAGAGGCAACCACACATTGATGTTTCTCTCACTCTCTTTCTCCTTCCCTTGCCATCTCTCTAAAAATAAATAAAAATAAAATCTTAAATAAAAACAGTTACTGATGCTGACACAAATTAGACTGCCGAAAGCCCCTACAGGTAAAAATTATTCTACACAGGAAGCATAGATCGCTTTGACCCTCTAAATAGTTCATAGTTCATTGAACCTACGTTGATTCTCCAGAAATAAACTCTCCCCAAGACCCAGATTTGTAAATCTACTTCTTGCTTAAAATAGCTAAAACAGAATTTCTGTCCTATAATCTCAGGCCCTGTCAGAACTATCCTTTGTCCAGTTTTCATCATCGTTCCTATAATACCTCCATTCACCCATTGCCCAAGCAAAAAATATTGTCATCTTACAGTTTCATTTTTTTCACTTCCCATATCAAATATATCAAAAAGTTATGTTGATTACACTTACTAAATACACCCTGAGCTTCCTGTCCAAGTGCGGCCCCATCTGACCCATCATCATCTCTTGCCTAGAATCCCCGGAACGCCTTCAGTGCCTTTTGTTCCTAACCTCTTCCAGTTCTTGCCCAGCAGCAGGAGTTATCCTTCCCAAGTACAATTCAGCTACCACTCAGCTACTCAACTCTTCAATGTCTTCACGTTGCAGTTTGACAAAACAAACTCTAAAATCTTCCCACAGGAAACTAACACTTCATAAATTAATTCTCTCACTTGCTTAGCCAATTAGTTGTATGTGTGATGAGAACAAGTTTCTGGAAACAGTATCTAGGCTTGTATGTAGGTTTGACCACTTCCTAGCTTGGGCAAGTTAAAGAATCTTCCTGTGCTTCACCTGAAAATAAATGTTAAATTGGAATGTACTTAAGCGTTTGTGGAATGCTTTCTGCTTGTTAAAAAGCTCATGTTTGTTTATTCTTTGGTATCTGATATTTTCTTTGCCAGAAATTTTTGTTCCTAGATTTTCACTAAGCCATCTCCTCTTTATCAGTTGCTTTTGGCTTGAAGTTAGCTCCTCGGAGATATCATTTCTCATCAGCTTGCTTTTTTCCCTCATATTTTCTAACTTCAACCATTGTCATGTTGCACTTGTTCATTTTCCTGTATTTCCTCACCTGGGTTCTAGGGTAATGAAACTTACTTTCTCCACTACTGGAAATAATATATATAAGCTGGAAACAAATTTACTGTAAATTCCCATTGGAATAAAGAAGCGCGGATTCCATTTAATCTCAGGAAAAGCAATGCCCTCAGTTACTAATCAATAAAACAAGAAACAACATGTTGAAAACATAATGTGGATATTATGTATAGTTATCTCTGTATCCAGGGTACAAAAATATCAACAGAGAAGAGATATATCAAACCCAAAATTTTGGACATCTCTCAGGAAGGAGGGAGGTTAGAGAAAATCACAGTAGGGACAAAGTGAGCTGCAGAATGTTTTATTTCCTTAAGTTACATCGTATTAGATATTTTGAAACAAATCTAATATAAAATGTTTTTATTTAAATTATCTATTAAAAGTAGATGATGGAGGGACTGAGCATAAAGGAAAAAGGACTCATGGACATAGACAACAGTATGGTGATTGCTGGAGGTAGGGGGCATAAGGGGACTGAATAGTAATGGAAAAATAATACAATGAAGATTAAATCAAAAATTAAAATTAAAATTAAAAAAGCAGATGGGAAAAATCTCTGCCCTCAATCCCTTAGTATGTATGCCTTCTTTTGGCCTCAGTGATCCCTAAGTTCATTTGTATAAATGAAATCATTATTTTATATTTTACAAATTAAATACCATGTGCCTTGCAAAAGGAATAATAATTTCCCAAATGTCAAAATATTATACCTAAAAATATATTTTTAAAAGAAAAATGTTGAGAAAAACTGAGAAGAGAGAAATTTAGAGGAAGTAGTTAATTCAGTTATGTACTGAATTTGCTGTTAAGAATATTATAGATGTTCCCAAATCTATTGAAGTTTGGTAAGGCAATTTATAGCAACTTGTATGAAGATGTGTATTTTCTTTGAGCTATTAATGAAGCTATGGAACATTATACTAAACAGCAATTGCTAAAAGAAACTATAAAAAATTTTTAGAGGAAGTTGGACATGGTATTGAAATAGTATTTTATGCTTACTTTGTTTACTTTGTGGATTTAGAAACACAGTCTTATTGTTCTTCTAGACTTAGCAGTTTCCGGAGAAATGGCTTCCATTAACCAAACCCAGAAGAGACAGATGAGTATAATAAAAATGTCACTTTAGCAATTTACAAAGGGAGGCACACATTTCCAATGGCCTTCATATCATTTCCATCGTCCATTGTCAAAATTGTCTAGTAAACATGGAACGACAGCAAAGTAAGGTAGAGAATCTTGAAGTGTATTTCAGTGAGACCCTGATAAACCATATGAATTCTCTCTAGCCCAAACCAAAGAAACCTCTTCAGAAAGCAGGGGCCTCTATCACTGGCCACTAGATCCTTGGTCTCTCAGTGCCAGTTCTGAGTTCACATTCCCTGCTTCTTACTGCTGGTGCGTTCACTTCACTTCTTAGTCACGCCTTCTTCTCATCGTCCCCCGGTACTGTTACAACAAGTTTCAGTGACCTCTTGTGTCCCCAACATCTTTCTTCCCATCATCCTTTTTGCCTCCTTCATTCTTCTGTTGCCTGCTTTCCCTTTCTTTTACTTCATTATGCTTCCCCTGCCAAGTATTGTGATTTTAGCAATGGGAAGATCTTTAAAAAAAATAAGCATCAAAATTATCCTTTCTGAATTGGAACTAATGAAGAACAATAGAATTGCTTCTTATCTATTATGGTAGGTATTCTCTTGGCAAGAGAAATATAAAATAGTAAGTGAAATTTCTATTATTAATCGTGTGGCATTTTTAGGAATTTTCCCTGTGATTCAAACCTCTGGGTTTTGAAATGAGGAATGGGGGCAGTGTATTAAAAAACATGTAATGTCTTTAATCTGTGGTAGGTGTCAATCAAAATACAGAACTCCACATAGACAGCCTTGGGCATATCAGCACCCTAATTACAGAGAGTCTGGCTCATCACCAATGTTGTAACACTTGATTTATTTCCTGTTCAATTTGTTCAATAGAGCCAGAGTTAATTGGTTTTCCAAATGAGTGTTAAAAATATAAAGATCTGGCTTCATTAAGTGAAGGCTATACTTGTTAGGCACCAGTGACTTGTAAGTCTGTGTAAAGGTTAGTGGGGTGAGTTTTCAGGGCATGTGTACAAAACCACAACTTTGACTTGGTACTAATATGGTTAATAACTAATAAATATTGAAAGCCACAGTAGCTGATAAAAATAGAGAGATGTTTTATGAATTGAAATTTCTCCTAATCCAAAGGTATTTATTAAAGAGCATCTAAAAACAGCATTTTCTTTTTCAAGTCTGATTAATTTTATTTTTCTTCTAGAAAATGAGTTTAGGTTTTTCCCATAGCAAAAGAAAGGTCTAGATACCAGTGGATATCTAGCATACTGTGAATTTCTTAATGTAGTGCTTCTCACTTCAATCATTGCCATTGTACTTTGAAATAGCAATGCATTTAATGTGATGTTTTGACACCATAATGACAAATGGAGGGCTAAACAAAGAGAGATAATGTGTGTTGCGATAGTGTTGGACTTCCACATGGGCACAGGAGTATCATGAAGCAGTGATTGCCATCATAGTTTCCAAATAGATGCATTTAAAAAAACTTGAACACCATTATCAGTAATGCAGATTTTCATTAGTGTTATATGTGATTCTCAAGAAATATCATCACTTTGCAATGAAGGCGTCATTTATGGAAGCCTTTACATCCTTTGTAGAGAAATCAGGTAAGGTTTGGAAATTTTTTCAGAAAAGCTGCATATTTTTCACAGGAACAAATACTAATCTCATAGTTCTGTTCCTCTACTTAGTGTTTCAGCAGCCTTGCCATGTCCCTTGGTTCTGGGGACCATGACAAAAGTACCGTCAGGTATATTTTCTTAAATAGAAAAAGCAAAATTGAAATCTAATTTCTAGCTATTCTAGTAATTGTAGAAAATATATGGCTTAATTAGTACAACTCCCATAGATTGAAAATGAATAGTTTTCACATGAACTATAACTCACATTAGTATAAAGAAAATTTCTGTGGGAAGATTGTAAATATCATATCACACAAATATGGTGAGTTAATTTCATTTCATTACATAAGATCATAGCATTCCACAATTTGATTGATTATTCTTTAAGAGTAAACTCACTTTTCTTTGGCAAATTTTATTGTAAAAATAGACATAGCATGGTTAAATTTCCTAGGGCTGTGGTAACAGAGAGCCACAAATCACAAACTTGGTGACTAAAACAGTAGAAATGTACTTAGTCCCTACTAATTCTGGAGGTGAGAAGTCCAAAATCAAGTGGTCAGCAGAGCTGTGCTCCCTCAAAGAAGCTGGGTAGAACGCTCCCCTGCTTCTCACCTACTTTGGGGGATAGTTGTCAAACCTTGGTGTTTCTTCCTTGCCTTGTAGCTGTTTCCCTTCAATCTCTGTGGACAAGTCTAATTCTTCCTGCATGTTTGTGTCTTCATGTGGAGTCTTCTTTTCTTATAAGGACACCAACCACATTGAATTAGTGCCTGTCCTAGTGACCTCATCTTGCCTTGATTGTGCCTGCAGAAACGGTGTTTCCACATAAGGTCACATTTATGGGTTTAGGGGTGAGACTTCAATGTATCTTTGGAGGAAACACATAACAGCTGTTTTGTGGAAATATTTTAAAAAATCAGAAGTGTTAAGTGTAATTATTTAACTCAAATGTATTTGTTTTGGCAAGTGAAAAGAAGTCTGAGAGGGGTGGGGTGGGGGATGAAGGTGAGACAGTTCATTAAGGAAGTTTTGACATGACAACCTCTGTTTAGTTGAAGAACATGGTTGAAAAATCCTTTCTTTAATAAAATCTGAGTTTTTAAATCGATTCTGCTTTAACATTAACATATTCCAGTGGGACACGTTTATAAATTAATTCGGTAGGAGGTTGTTTTTTTGTTTGTTTGTTTGTTTTGGATACACTGGTTATTGACATAGGGTTTTCTGGTGGGTGTCCAGGGACAAATTATGCAAAGCCTAAATTTTGTGTAACCTAGCCAATGATAATAAAAAAGCCCCAAAAGTGGAGGTAGAGTCCAGAACTCATCTACTTGGTTGGGAGAATTGATTTTATATATTTTTTGATTTTTTGAGTTTTTGATTTATATATTTTATTGATTTTATATATTTTTGTGTAACCTAGCCAATGATAATAAAAAAGCCCCAAAAGTGGAGGTACAGTCCAGAACTCATCTACTTGGTTGGGAGAATTGATTTTATATATTTTTTTCATTAAAAGCATGAGCAGAAAATGTTTTCCTTAATAATTACTTCAGGGATAGAAGAGTTGATGGAGATTGGGTCCATACCAGTCATAATGATTGAACACCCTGGAACTGAACACCCTGGGGACCAGTTACATCTCTCATGTCGGTGGACACTGACCCTAGGAATAATCCCAGGCAACCGCTTGCAATAGCAGAGTAGATCCAGAACACTGTAAATATATGAATATCAGNATGGTTGAAAAATCCTTCCTTTAATAAAATCTGAGTTTTTAAATTGATTCTGCTTTAACATTAACATATTCCAGTGGGATACGTTTATAAATTAATTCGGTAGGAGGTTGTTTTTTTGTTTGTTTGTTTGTTTGTTTTGGATACACTGGTTATTGACATAGGGTTTTCTGGTGGGTGTCCAGGAACAAATTATGCAAAGCCTAAATTTTGTGTAACCTAGCCAATGATAATAAAAAAAGCCCCAAAAGTGGAGGTAGAGTCCAGAACTCATCTACTTGGTTGGGAAAATTGATTTTATATATTTTTTTCATTAAAAGCATGAGCAGAAAATGTTTTCCTCAATAATTACTTCAGGGATAGAAGAGTTGATGGAGATTGGGTCCATACCAGTCATAATGATTGAACACCCTGGAACTGAACACCCTGGGGACCAGTTACATCTCTCATGTCGGTGGACACTGACCCTAGGAATAATCCCAGGCAACCGCTTGCAATAGCAGAGTAGATCCAGAACACTGTAAATATATGAATATCAGTAATAACTCATACCCTTTGCTAAAAGTGCAAGTTTAAAGTATATACTTTGCTACTTAGGGGCAAGTAATGACATTTAGAGAGATAGAACATTATTCATCAAGTTATGTACACTTGCTTCCCACCACAGTCTAAAGAGCTGAAACAAACCCTTATTCCAAATTTTAGCATCATGTGTTTTTTGATAGTGCTTATTTACTTAAGCCAGTTATTTTAATTTCACTCATGATGACTTGTTACATTATATTGTTATGGAAAGCAACAGCAGCTCAAAGTTGTGATTTGTGTTGCATTAGTAAACAGCTGGGATTTTTTTTTTTTTTTTTGCCTTGAAGAATCCATTTGGTGTAAGTTTTTGTCACAGGATACAAAGAATCATAGAAACTCATTTGAATGGAACTCAAAGATCAGGTAGTTTAAATTTTCAGCTAGCTCTCCATACAAGAATAAATAAATCCAGTACTTTCGTTCATTAATCTTGCTGGAGTTCAACCAGACTAACCCAGCACTGAACCCTTCGTTACTGACGTGGAGTGGGAAAGGGCGGCACAGCAGATTCTGGGCAGGAGTGGGAGCTGAGGTGAACCAGGGAGCAATAATGGAGAGAAAGTGCCGAGTGCATGCAGTGGTAGTTCTACCTCTAGGAACTGGGATGCCACCGAGGAGAAAGGCAATCTTTCTCTGTTGTGATTAGTTCCTGATGAGTTAATTCTAGAACATGAGTTAATTTCATTTAACCCTTATGGGATTTGACTACATTGATTTTAATAAGTAAAAGCAGTTCTGCTAATGGCTAAGTGATGAGCAGGGAGCTGAGAATTCAGATAGAAATCACACCTTGCAAGAATGGACTATGATTTGTGTAGCACATAAATGATACCAAATAATAACATGCAAGACAAACTAGCTAAGCTCAAACTCTTCTAATAACAGTTTATTCAGACCTATCAGATCCCAAAACTACAGCCAACAGTAATTCCTCCCAGACTCATACAGCTCCAGCAATTCCTTAGTTTACAAATTCTGACCAGTCTTTGCCATTCCAGTGTAGTTATGTGGTCTTCCTTGCAACAACAAGCTAACAAACCCAATTTTATTTGACTGTAGTTTGGCTCTAATAATATCATAGCAACAATAATTATAAGTACAATATGGTCACATAATGGGAGTTAGTCTTTCATTTGAGTAGGACTTGACTCCTTAACTGACCCTAACCTTCTATTCTTGGATCATCTTTTTTTTTCCCTTCCCTATATGTCATTCTCAAAATACCACAATGCCTTTGCCATTCTAAGTCCTGCATTTGTCTTAGATTGGAATCTTACAATTTTTACTCCTCTCATTTTCTTTTCTGTTAAATTTGATTTTAAATAGAATTCATCCAAATGCATTTATATGCACATGTGATATGTGAGGGTAGACTCAAAATCTTTTATTGAAAACATAAATCCTATTGATTGCAAACCATGTAAGATTTTGAGGAGTTTTCAAAATCAAACTGGATGACTTCAAGTAACTTAAAATATGGTGAGCATAACATACATGTGAAAAAGGTATAAGAATATATGTATAAAATGTAGGAATATGCTTAGGCCAAGGGTGAGTATATTAGGAAAACATGTATATGATCATACCTCAACTCTCAAGTTATAGTATTATTAATATTGTATATGTATTTCCTTGGATATTTTACCATATTATATGTGTAATTTTCTTCTGTGTAAAGTAGTGATTTGTTTTATATTTTATCTTTTTATTGATAAGGTTGACATTGATTAGGCATTTTAATACAGAAGCTAGAAGGCTGTTAATGCAATAGTATTGGACCTGGAGTGAGAAAACATAACCCAAATTGTACATGGAGAAATTTCATGTATTGAATGTAATTCTCCCATGGAGTACAAGTCGAGGTTTTGTGACATTTAGGTATCTGAATTGATAGAAACATAAAAGTCAATAAGAAAAATGTTAAATGGATTTAAGCCTAGGAATAAATGTCATCCATGTAGAGAAAAACCAGACAGAGCCAATGACACTGAACAGGAGTGTCAGGACATCTGTTGGCTCTAGACCCCTTCCCTCTGAACTTGCAAAGGGTTTCTGCACTGCTCTTTAGGGCAGAGTGCCTTGTTTCGCTCCACTCTGATTTGTGAGAGGTAGCTTACTGTACCGTGATTCTCCGACACGCTCTAAATGTTTGAGAGGGTTTTTGTTCCTAAGTCAGTATTTTTGTCATGTCTTTGTTCTTTTTAAATTTACAATAAATAGCGCCAATTTAATAATCTATCCCAAGTCTTTTATGTTCATGAGTATGCATTAGTATTCTTTTTGAGATTAATTTTCTTGTGATTCTGTGCCACAAGCTATTGATTTTTCTCCTGTGATATTTACAAAATTTTCTTTAGATTACAAATCTTTCTTTACAATGATAAAACTAAAAATATCCAATGATGGATGCACTAGGATTCCCCCCATGATTTGTACACCTTAAAATCCTAGTTACAGTATAAAGATGGCTGCAATATTTGTTCATGGCCTTGAAGTAATTGAAAATAAGAGGGTATTAGAGTGGGGTCTTAAAGAGAATGTGTCAAAGAAGCTCCCTCATGTTTGTCAGACAATTTTTTGAGGTTGACATTTTACAGCCACAACAGTTTAACTAGTTTGCAAGCCTTAATAAAAATTTTTTGCAAGCCATATTAGCTCAGTTATCAATAAAACATTGGCTTTACTTTTCTTTATTGATTCCACGTCAACTCAGAAGAAAGCAGGAGTTTGAAGGTCAATGTTTTCTTAAGGTATTTTGCAGGTACCAATCAGTATTAACTGTCTCAGACATTAGAATAACTAAGTATTCCAGGCTTATGTGTAGTAATATCCTTTTGCATGAAAAGCTGCCCACGTTTCTAGCTAACCAAATGTCAAAGCATATACTTGAGCAATAAACTAATTGGTAGCAAACCTCATTAAGAATTCTGGATGCAGTAATAGCTTTTCTCCAATTGCTACAGCCTTTAATGAGAAACAGAACAACAGAAGCCTTATTACTGGTCTGACAATTTGTTCTATTGATTTATTATGCCTGCTCCGCCGCCATCTACATGAAGGGACTACAAAGCCTTAGAAGCTGATATTAGTACATGTTGGCTTCTGCAAATATAATAAAAGGAAGCAAGTACTTAAATGTAACACTATTGCTTGGTATTTGCTATCCCCCCCCCCCCACTCCAGGGGAATCACCTGACTACAACTTAGACAAGAAGCGTATATTTAGGAAATTATTACAGGTTTTTTGTTTCAATCCTGGAAATGAAGAAATGGGTGCTGCATTTAACAAACTGCTTTAAGTATATTTTTATGCCAAATGTAATTAAATTTTACCTATTTTTCTACTTTTTACTTTCTCTTTATTCTTTTTCAAGAAGAGGAATTTGTATGTTGCTTCAACATGTATAAATATCACAAAAAAGAAAAAAGAACATTTAATTTAGAAAAACAGCTAAATGTATGAAATAGCAATCTAAATATTTTCAAAATTTTGTAATATCATCTCATTTTTTTATTTTATTGAATGTATTGGGATCACATTGGTTAAAAAATTGTATTGGTTTCAGGTGTACAATTCTACAATACATTATTTGAATATTTTATTGTGTACTCCCCACCCAAAGCCAAGTCTCCTTCCATCACCATTTATACATTCTTTACCCTTTTTTTCCTCCCTCTACCTCCCTATTCCTCTGGCAATCACCACACTGTTGTCTGTGTCTTTGAGGGTTTTTTTTTTGCTTAATCCTTTAATCTTTTCAAATATGAATATGAATTCATATTTCAAATATGAATAAGCCCCCAACACCCCTTCCTTTCTGACAGTTGTTTTCTGCTCTCTGTATCTATGAGACTGTTTCTATTTTGTTTGTTAGTTTATTTTGTTCATTAGATCACACATATAAGTGAAATCATATGGTACTTGTCTTTGTCTTAATGGCTTATATCACTTAACATAATACCCCCAAAGTTCATCCACACAGTCACAAAATGTAAGATTTCCTTTATTTTATAGCTAAATATTATTTCACTGTGTAAATGTACCACAGCTTTTTTACCCACTCATTCACTGATGGGCACTTGGACTGCTTCCACATCTTGGTTGTAAGTACCACTGCAGTGAATGTAGGGGGCATGTATTCTTCTGAATCAGTGCTTTGACTCTCTTTGGATATATTCCCAAAAGTAGTATCACTGAGTCATAAGGTGGTTTCATTTTTAATTTTTTGAGGAAATTCCATACTGTTTTCCCCAGTGGCCACACCAGTCTCCATTTCCACCAATAGTACCTGAGAGTCCCCTTTTCTCCTCATCCTCACCAACACTTGCTGCTTGTTGATTTATTGATGATGGCCATTCTGTGGAGTGCAAAGTGTTTTCTCATTTCAAATCATAAAATGTCCTATTTTTCCTGTACTTATAATGACAATCACTGAAATACAGAAATTTAGACTACAATTCATATCTAACCTAAAAGTTCCTACAAAGAAAGCGTTCCTCGTTTATTTTCTTTCCGTGTTTTATCCTTAATGAGCACACACTCTGAAAATATGACTATGGCTCTGACTCCTTCAGTGCATTTTACAGAGTTGCCGTACATTGAGGAGGGAACAGATCATGCCATTTTCTCTGCAGTCAATGCTTCTTCAGAAACTTAATGTTGTTGCTCAGTTTTACTGCAGTTATACTGACTTCTCATAAAATAAACTTGTTTATTGGAACCATAGCTAGAATCCTGGGTATAATTTTATGTTTATAACCTAACATCATGAAAAATCTGTTTTACATTTTGTTTTGAGACCCATTTGAATACTCCAAGTTCAAGTTAGTGGATTAATATTAATTTATTGATTGATTTAGAAGACATACATAGAAACTAAGTAGTTAATATGATTGTTATCTGGAAAAAAATTACCCTTAAATATTTACGATGACTCAAGTGTATAGATTCAAACTACTAATAGTTGAGTTCACGCTCTCTCATTTTACTTATGCATATATTTAAAATCAGAAAGTATGTAAATTTGCCGGTGGGAACGCTCCTTCTTAAACAAGATGCTGCCAAGTAATAAGATGATGCCTACTCGGTAAGCATTCAAGCAGTTGCTTTATTTGAGTAACTGAATGGAATTTAATTTTTCTTCAACCCCCACCCCAACCTGACCATTGATTTATGTTATCCAGTGGTGAGTATTCTGAACATATTATTCAATTGTGGTAACTTATTCACAAAATGGAAATATGTTTCATAAAAAAGGGGGGATATTTTGCAGGAATGTAGAGGGTTTTCAGTCTGAGGAAATGATCTGACATTGGAAGGACAATAAATAAATTATATTTAAAATAAATAAATAAATTTTATTTAAAATATTTCCAATATTTTAAAGTTGGAAGTGTTAGAATCTAGTAACTCTAGTTTCTATAGGAATTAACCTATTCTTTGAAATAATAAAAGACAAAATAAAACTGATAACTGGATCAATCCAACTTTTGAATTCCAACAATGAGATCATAGTAAGAATATTTCTATTTGGGAAACTAATATATACCAAAATGTAAGCCTACAATTTCAACACATTTTTTAATTATCACATGTAATAATTATATATACTTCATTTTTAAACAAACATACTTATCTTCTATGGAAAGGGCATTCAAATTATCTATTGCTACATAACAAATCACCCCCAGGCATTGTGACTGAAGACATTACAATTGTTTGAATATCCTTCATGGTTTTTGAGGAGTCAATAATTTGGGAATTTCCTTGGTGAGGCAGTTCTGACTCAGGTCTCCCATGTGGCTGAAGTCAGACAGTGTCTAAAGCTGGAGGTATGGGGAGGCTGCAGCAACTGGGGGCTTCCTGGGCATCTCTCTCCATCTTGATGTGGGCGTGGGGCTGCTCCGTGTCATCTCCCTTCTTATGATTTAATTTGAGCTTCCTCACACCCGTGGTAACTCCAGGGGTGCCAGACTTCTTACATGGTGGCCCAGGGCTCCAGTGGTAAGTAGCCCAGCAGAGAATCAGTGAGAGCTTTATCACCTTTTGTGACCTGGCCTTAAAAGTTACATAGTGTCTTTCTAACTTATTCTCAAGCCCTGTTCAGATTTACGGGGCCGGGGAGGCGGGGGTTGGGGGGAAGCATAGACTTCACCAGTTTAGAGAAAGTATGTCAATACTACATTGCAAAAAACAGTGGGATGTGAAATATTGTTGTAGGAGTTTTGGGGAAATATATCCTTGCAATGTCTCCAAAGCCTGACTTCTTGGGTTCACATCTCAGCTCCACCACAAACTACTTCTATGACTGTGCACAAATTGTTGAACCACACTACCTCAGTGTTCTTATCTCTTAAACAGGATAATAGTTGTGACTCCCCTACAGTATTGTTTGAAGATTAAATAAGACCATATGTGTAACAGTGCTCTGCATTGTGCCTCCCATATTATAATTAGCATGCTTATGTGTCTGCCATTATAATTATTCAATTGTATTTTTCCAAGTACACTTGAAAGTATAAGAATATATGTAAGTTTAGCTCAGTGGATTGAGCCCAGGCCTCCAAATGAAAAGATCACAGTTCGATGCCCTGTCAGGGTTGCAAGCCAGTTCCCAGGGTGGGACGCATGAGAGGCAACCATACATTGGTATTTCTCTCCCTCTCTCCTTCCCTTCCTCTCTAAAGGTAAATAAATAAAAATCTTAAAAAAAAACAACACATATGAGTCTGTGGGATTCTGGATAACAGATAGTGTGTATAAATTACTGCTATAATTTCTAGAGTCAGTAGGCTTTTAATATTTTTCCTTGCAAATATGTCCATGGCCTTCAATCCCTCCCTGGAAGAGGTGCTGGGAACAACCCTGGTTCTTACGCTCCTTAGTAAACATTGCTTCCACAGGCAGCAGGGCTTCCTGTAAAAGAATTATGCATTGTGTCTGCAAACAGTTGACAGATTCTGTTCCCAATTCCCTGCACAATTGATCATGAAGAGGAGGAGGAAGCAGAGTGGCATGATTCAGTCTCTGACTCAGAAAATACATTTGAACCTGTGAAAACAAAACCAAAACTTAAGTCAGTGTTGTAGTAAAAAAAGTTCAAGGCAAGAAACCTTTCTAATTTCCCTTGTTTTTTAGATAATTGCCTTAAATAATTGTCTTTTTGCACTCTCTCTCTCTCTCTCTCTCTCTCTCTCTCACACACCCACACACCCACACACACACACACACCCACCCACACACACACACACTTCTTCCTGCCCTCTGCTACTCATTCCCTGCCTTTCGAAGCTGTGGTGGGTGGAGGCATAAATGTAACTCTCCTTAGGCTTCTCTTCCACGGCCCATGGAGGCCTTGGTTCAGGAGAAAGATCTGCTGATGAATAGATGAGAAAAAGGCATTTCTGAAACCCACAGCTACAAAGTGTACATGGAGAGATGTGTAAAATGACTGATAAAATGCTGAAGAAAGGACATTTGTATCTGCCTATGTCACCTTAAATGAAATATTTTCCAAATGTTGCCTTTTACACTAAAGGACATGAGTCATTTTAGATTTTAGATTTTTTTATCCATGTTTGGAAGTATACTGTAGGTGATGAAAACACTGTAATTTCTGTGCACACGTTTAGTAAGCAACAGCACTTGGTCATAGCATCAAAAGTAAAACTGGTATAACATAAAATCGTTATCTTCACAATATTGAAAAAGTTCTGTGTTTTGCATTATCAACCACGATTGTACACAGTAAATAGGTACAAAATTGGTAAAATCCTCAAGTTCTCCTTTTCTCACCATAAAATGAGTATAATCGTGCTACCGATTTTAGTTTAGTTTAGTTTATTAGTTAGGAATATTGTATCTGTTTTCTATGTTTGCATGGCAAACTTAATAGCTGAAAACATCACCATTTGCTGTCTTAGAGTCCCTGGGGGCGCAGTTAGGTTTTCCATCCGGGATCCCTGGGGTCTAACACTGTGGTGTCAGCCACGCTCTGACCTCACGTGGAGCTCAGGGTCCTCTTTTCAGTTCAACTGGTCATGGAATAATTCAGTTTCTCAGCTGAATAGTCTCCAAGTCCCTTGATTCCTTGCTGATTGTCGGCCAGAGGTCACCCTCATATCCTGGAAGCCACTCATTTCCTTGCCATGCGGCTTCTTGAAAGCCAGCAGTGACACAGTGAGTCTTTGTCACACTCCCAATCTCTCTGATTTTCTCTGTTCTGACCTCTGTCTGTGACCAGATCTAAAGGACTCATATGATTAATTCAGGTCCACCTGGATAATAACTTCTATTTTAAGGTCACCTGATTCGAGAGACCTTAATTCGGAAGAATCCCTTTATGGTAGTACCCAGTGTTTGATTAGATAATGGGAGAAGTTGTGTGTATACCACTGGCCATCAATCCTAGGGGCCGTCTGAAAATTGTACCTATTATCAGGATGAAATGGGATCAAGTATATAAAGCCATTTTAGACAATTTCTGGAAATATATGAACACTCAAGTGGTGCTTTTATCATCATCATCATCATCATCACTGTTATTATCATAATTATCATCAGTAGGAAAGGGAGAACACAGACACCGTAAATCAGTTCGGCCTGAAATGCAGCCACATTGAGTAAGACCAAAGAGCTGCTCATTGGTGCTCTTTCTTTATCAGATATAATGTCTACAAATCATTAATTTACAGAAGAAATGTAAAAGAGACATAATATTCATTGGACATTGTGTCAAAATAGATTCAGTTATTAATTGTCAGCAATTACTATCACCTTCTCTAAAAAGTTCTAATTAAGGCCATTTCCTTCTTCCATCCAAGCTTAATTAGGGAACCTGCTTCTACTCTTCTAGAACCAACTGCCTTTACAATATTCTGTTCTCCAAGCAGTAATTGAACTCCTTAAGGATAAAAATAATTTCTTTCTTCCTAATAAATGTCCTAGTACAACAAACATGCTCTGCAATTATTTGTTAAATTAAAAAATGCCTGATGTAAATTTGGAAAAACTTTTGCTTTTCTATATTACATGCTGTCTAAAATTAAAGCAAGGAAAAAAACCCTGTTGATTCAGTGTATTACACAAAATATGTAAAGGTGTTAAAATTATGATGGAAATGGGAATACATGTTGTTATTGCTCCTGTCATCATCAGTACACGGGTACACTCATGCAGATGGGTAGTTGACATGATGAAATCCAGCCTAGGCACCCAGGATTTCCCAACAGGCAGGTGAGTGGGTTATAGTATAGCAGTGCAGAATCGAGGAGCAGATGATATTTAGATTCTCCCCAAAGCAATCTGCATTAGGGAGTAGGGCCACAGTCATGGGTATTTGGAAGCAGAAGTATTGTCCCAAGTGTGAGGGACTGGCAAGAACAAGATGGTGTCCCAATCCTGAAGAGAGAGATATTATAGATAGAAATCTAGTAAAAGAACTCAGCAAGGGTGAACAACTTAAAAATTGAATTTTGGTACCAGGGTATGAGGTGGGGATGCTTAGGTAAGAGACAAGGGTGGACACGTGAAGGCTGTGTCCCCACCCACAGCCAGATAGGCCCCATATCTGATGATACAAGGAGATCCAGCTGTGAAATCAAAAAATTTCCAGAATTAAGGGGATTCTGAACATAGCACATCAGAGGAAGATATTTTCCAAATTGTGGGGAAAAGGGTAAATGTAATGCCACCTGCACTACTACACAGCTCCTTTCCAGCGGGTTAATGTTAAGCAGAGTGATTGTGAGACACATGTCGCATTTGTTTGCTGCCCCAGAGGAAGGAGTTGGAAGAGCCAGGGTGACCAGGAAGGAGCAGTTCGGACCACCTCACTCACGCTCTTCCTGTTGGGGGTGAGAGGAGCAGTCTTTAAAACGTTTCGAGAGGACTACCTAACTTTCTGTCCTAACAGTCCCATACGGAGCAGTAGGCAGTTTATCTGTATAGAATTTAAATTATAAGTCATAAAATCAGCTTCTTAACCATTCTCTTTGTAAAAGTTTTGCACCAAAGCTAATTAGAGACCAAGAACTCTGATTCTTAGATCAAAGGCTAGAGAGCCTTAGGACACCGGGACAAGTCCATGCGGCATTATTATAATTAGGAACTTGAGCTTTGGATGAAAAAAAATGCCTGCTCAGTCACTCTTATGTGTATATTTTTGAGGAAGTCTTATTATTTAGGACATGCATCTGTATTAGCATATGCATAATTTATTGTTTTGATTAATGTACACACCTTACTACTTTATAACTTTCACATGTAATAATCAATACTCATAAATAACATTCTCATAGCACTGTTGAACCACAGTGGAATTATATGTTGAAAGTAAAAGGAGGTCAATGTAGAGGATACAAAACAGGTCTTACCAGATCTAAGACTGAAGTGATATGGGGTATCTTTTCAAACCACAATGATATGAAACTAGAAATTAAGAAGATGAAAGCTGAAAAATCTCTGTGGACATTAACAGCACTCTCCTGAACTACTAATGGATCAAGGAAAAAATCAAAAGCAAAATAAAAATTATCTCAAAACAAATGAAAATGTAACTGCAACATACCGAAACCTATGGAATGCTGTGAAAGCAGTTTTGAGAGGGAAGTTCATAGCAATAAATGTACATTTTAGAAAATAGAAAGTTCTTAAATAGATGACTTAACTGCACATCTTAAAGAACTAGTAAAAAAGGAACAAAATATACCCAAAGTAAGCAGAGGAAAGAAATAACAAAGGTCAGAGTAGAAATAAGGGAAATAGAGACCAGGAAAAAAAAATCAATGAAAGTAAGAGCTGGTCTTTTGAAAAGATAAATAAACTTGACAAATCTTTAGCTAAACTAAGAAAAAAAGAAATAAGACTCAAATTAATAAAATTAGAAATGAAAGAGAAGGGATTAAAATCAATGGCAAAAAATACGTAGGGTAATAAGAAAGTATTGTGAATATTTATATGCTAACAAATTGGATAACCTAGAAGAAATGAGTAAGTCCCTAGAGGCATACAACCTACCAAAACTGAATCAGGATGAAATACAAAATCAGTATAGGCTAATAACAAGTAGAGATAGCAAATCAGTAATCAGAAAACTTCCAATACAGAAAGGACCAGTACCAAATGGATTAAATGGATTAACCGAACATTTAAAGAAGAATTAATAACTGATAAACTTAAGCCAAAAACAGTAATCCTTCTCAACACCTTCCAAAAAATGAAGAGGAAGCAACACTTCTGAACTCATTCCAAAACCAGATAGGGATACTACAAGAAAACTGTAGCCCAATAATTTGACGAAAAGAGATAAACAAACTTTTATCAAAGTATTAACAAGCTGAATTCATTATAAGAATTATACTACATGACTAAGTGGGACTTATCCCTTGGTTGCAAGGATGGTTCAAATATGCGAATCAATTACTGTTGCAAACCACATTAATAAAATGAAGGATAAGAATCATATGATCACATCAATATATGCATAAAAAGCAGTTAATAAAACATAACATCCTTTTATGGTTAATACCTTCAACAAAATGGGTACACAGTGAAAATACTACAGCATAATAAAGGCCATATGTGACAAAGCCACACCTAACATTGTACTCAATGATGATAAATTGAAAACTTTTCTGATGAGATCAGGAATAAGACCAGGAGCCCACTCTTACCACTCTTATTTAACATAGTAGTGGAAGTCATAGAGCAATTAAGCCTCAAAATAATTAATTAATTGATAAATATTAAATCACTTGGCATCTGAATTGGAAAAGTAAAGTTGACATAACTTGCAGATTATTTATGGAAAATACTAAATACTCAAAAGCTACTTAATGAATTCAGTGAAAGCTGTTGGATATATACATCAACACACAGAATTCAGTGACATTGCCATACACTAACAAGGAAACACCTGAAAAAAAAAAGTATCACATTCACAATAGCATGGTAAAGCAATGCAATTACTTAGAAATAAAACCATCCAAAAATGTGAAAGGACTGTGTGATGAAAACTTCAAAACCTTGATGAAAGAAATTAAAGATACACAAATGGGAAGATATCCTGTGTTCATGGATCAGAAAAATTAACATTGTTAAAATGTCCCTACTACACGTGGCCATCTATTCATTCAATATAATCCCTATCAAAATTCTAATGGCATTTTTCACACATACTGAAAACATAATACTAAAATGTATATGGAAATACAGAAGGCCCTGAGTAGCCAAAGGAATTCTGAGGAAGAACAAGACTATGTCATCACATTTTCTGATTTTAAACTATACTATAAAGTTATATTAATTAAAATGATAAGATATTGGATAAAAATAAACACATAGGCCAATGGAATAGAACAGAAATACCACAATGATACTCTCATGTGTAAAATCAAGTAACATTTGAAGTGGTAGCCAAGAATACTCAGCAGGGAAAGTATAGTCTCTTCAACAAATGGTGTTTGGAAAACTGGAGAACCACATGCAGAAAATAAAATTGGGCCCCTATCTTCTACCACTCACAAAAATTATCTCAAAATGAACTAAAGACTTAAACCTGAGACCTGATCTCATAAAACTTCTAGAAGAAAATTCTTGACATTGGACTGAGCAGTGTTTTGTTGGTTTTTTGTTGTTGTTATGACAACCAAAAGCCACAAGCAACAAAAGAAAAAAAATCAAGTGAGACTATGTTAAACTAAAAAGCTTGCATAGTAAAACACACAATCAACAAAATGAAAAGTCGACCTAAGAATGAGAGAAAATATATGCAAAACATATACTAGACAATGGGTTAATACTCAAAATACAAGCCCTGGCTGGTTGTAGCTCAGTGGATTGAGCGCGGGCCTGCGAACCAGACAATCGCAGTTCAATTCCCAGTCAGGGCACATGCTTGGGTTGCAGGCCAGTTTCCGGCAGGAGCCAGTTCCCTGCAGGGGATGCAGGAGAAGCAACCATACATTGAAGTTTCTTTCCTCTCTCCTTCCCTTCCCCTCTAAAAAGATAAATAAATAAAATATTTTTAAAAATACTCAAAATACATAAAAATCCATACATTTCAATTTTTATTATTTTTACATACAGGAAAAATATATACATTTTTGATTTGGACTTAAAGTTCAAAGTACAGTTATATTCAATTAAGTCTCAATTTGATATAATAGTAATCTAATCTAATCTTAGTAATATGCTTGAGATCATAACCCTGTGTCAAAACAGTATACTAAGAATTTTTTTAGTTCTGTGCAGTGGGATTGATTTTTTATCTTTATTTTAGAAAGATCTTTATCTTAATGGAAAGATCCATTACCATTTAGTCTCCTTACACCCCCTGTCCCCAATAATCACCACACTGTTGTTTATATCCATGAATCCTTTTTCTTTTTTGCTCAGTCCCTATACCCCCAACTTCCTTTCTCAACTAAATGTCATCTCTTCTCCATTTTTGAGTCTGTCTCTGTTTTGCTTGTTATTTAAGTTTGTTCATTAGATTCCATGTCTGAGTGAAATCATATGGTACTTGTTTTTCTCTGACTGGCATATTTCACTTAGCATAATGTTCTCCAGGTCTATCATACTATTCAAAAAGGGTAATATTTTCTTCTTTTTAATGGCTGAGTAGTGTTTTATTGTGTAACTTTCCCATAGTTGTTTTACCCACTCATCTACTGATGGACATTTGGGCTGCTTCCATGTCTTGCTGATAGTAAATAATGCTGCAGTGAATATAGGGGTGCTTATGTTGTTTCAAATTAGTGTTTTGGGTTCTTTCAGATATATTCCCAGAAGTGGAATTACTGGATCAAAAGGCAGATCTATTTTTAATTTTTTGATGTATGTCCAGACTGGTTTCCACAGTGGCTGCACCAGTGTGCATTCCTACCAACAGTGCAAGAGTTCTCCTTTCTCCACATCCTCTCCACTACTTAATGTTTTTTGGTTCATCAGTGATAGCCATTCTGACAGGTGTGAAATGGTATCTCATTGTGGTTTTAATTTGCATTTAACTGATGATTACTGATGTTGAGCATCTTTTCATATGTCTACTGGCAATTTCTGTCTTCTTTGAAGAAGTGCCTATTCAGGTCCTTTGCCCAATTTTTTTTAATTGGCTTGTTTGGGGGTTTTTGGTGTTGAGTTTTATAAGCACTTTCTAAATTTTGGATATTAACTCCTTATCAGATTTAGAATATGCTTGCCCATTCTGTAGGTTGTCTTTTTGTTTTGTTAATGATTTCCTTTGCTGTGCAAAAACTTTTTAGTGTGATGTACTCCCATTTGTTATTTTTTTCTTTTGTTTCCCTTGTCTGTGGAGATATATTAAAAAAATATTGCTATGAGCAATGTCTGAGATTTTGCTACCTACATTTTCTTCTATGATTTCAGGTCTAACATTTAAGTATTTGATCCGTTTTGAATAAAATCTTGTGTGTGGTTTAAGAAAGTGGTCTAGTTTCATTTTTCTGCACACATCTGTCTAATTTTCTCTGTCCAACACCATTTATTGAATAATCTATCTTTAGCCGATTTTCTGTGCTTCCTTTCTTGGTAGAATATTAATTTTTATGAAGTTGTGGGCTTATTTCTGTGCTTTCTATTCTTTTCCATTTATCTATGTGTCTGTTTTTATGTCAGTATCAGGCTGTTTTGATTACTATGGTCTTGTAATATAGTTTGATATTAAGTAGAAGACAATTCAATTTTTAAAATCCAATTAAAAATTATCAGAGAAAGTAAATGGACATTCTCCCAAAAAACATAACCAAATAGTCAACAAGCACATGAAGAGATGCTCAACATCACTAATCATCAGGGAAAGGCAAATCAAAGCCACAGTGATGGATACCATCTTGCACCTGTTAGAATGGTGATCATCAAGAAAACAATCAAGTTCTGGCAAATATGTGAAGAAAAAGGAAACCTTTGCACACTGTTAGTGGGAATGTACTGGTACATTGGTTCAGTCACTATGGAAAACATTTAGGGAAGTTCCTCAAAAAGTTAAAAATAGGACTACCATATGATCCAGGGGTTTTACTTTCAACAACATACCCAAAGGAAATGTAAACAGGAGTTTAAAGAGATTTACACACTCCCTTATTTATTGCAGCATTTTTCACAATAGTCAAGATATGGATATAGTCTAAGTGTCCATCCATGGATGAGTGAATAAAATTGTATTGGTATATATACATAATTGAATACCTTTCAGTCACGAGAAAGGAGGAAATCCTTCCATTTGCAAAAGCATGGATGGACCTTGAGGGCAATGGTCAGTGAGATAAAAATGTGTACTGTTTGATATCTCAGGAAACCACAACTGTACAAATGGAGAGTAGAATGGTGGTTACCAGGTCATGGCAGGTAAGGGAATTTGGGGTAGATCGCATAAGCATGCAAACTAGGAACTAACAGATACAGAAGTCCTGGAGAGGCGACACACGGCATAGTGATTATGGTCAACAGAGCTGTACTGGAAACTTCAAAATTCCTAAGAGACTAGATCCTAATTTTTCTCATTACAAAAGAGAAATGACAATTATGTGATGACTTAGAGGTGTTCACTAATGCCAAGGTGGTAATCATATTGCAGTATGTAAATGTATCAATTAACATGTATGTCTTAAACTTACACGATATTATATCTAAATTATATTTCAGTTTTAAAAATGACAACTCTGCCTGGAGATAGTCACACTAATTGAGGCATATAATAATTCTTTCAGTTAAAAGACTGAAATCTTCTTTACCAATGTATGCATTTTTACCTGAAGTAGTTACATTGTGTGTGTGTGTGTGTGTGTGTGTGTGTGTGTGTGTATACCATTACTGGCACTATCTTCAGGCTATTTTGTGAAGTCAATGAGTTGTTCTTACGTAGGAGACTATTATAGAGCAATCTTAGATAATGCTTGTGAGGTACAACAAGTGAGGGAGGAACTTGGCATTTCCTGGAAAGGACCAGCGAGCCCAGAGTCTGGGAGTGGAAAGGAAAGAGCATCAATACATTTGAGAGCATGCCCAGTACTTGATAAGTGCTTTCAAAGATGTGTGTGGAATGAACATGAATGAGTCTTAAAGATCAGTTACCAAGTTCTGTTTGTAACCAGACATGCGCAAGTTTCTCTCATCTTTCCCAAGTTAAAGACTCTGATCCTATGTGTCCTTGTTGATAAAGATAGAGATATGAATACCTGTCTCCCGGGTTGTGATGAAAAGTTTTGAAACAAGATCTATCTCACGTATATTTACCTGACGAGCTTTTAGAAAGCCGTTGTGCATAGACGGGGGATCATGTGGTGCTGCGTTCAGCACACTGCATCATCTCGTTCTCAGCAGACATGCCCCTTTTGACTGCAGCATGAAACAGGATCCTATGTTCACCTAAGTGTCTTCAGTGCTGTCTCGTGTTTTTTTTTTTAATTTCTCTACAAAGAAACTGAACAGATGCTGCATTCAAGCAGAAGCTTCTTACTATAATAGGCCAAACCTCTTAATTTTATTCTCATTATCACTCACATAATACAGAAAACTGTAATATTTGTCCTGCATATTTTATTTGGGATATTTTGTTTTACACATGTTTATATGAAAACATTAGGTACAGTTAGCTTGGCATCTCAACTTCCTTATCAGCATTTTATACAAAAATAAATAATTCTCATTAAATACAGGGCAGTCTTCATTATTCATGACCTGTTTTCAGGTGTGAACATCTGTTATTACAAAATACGGCTGCAGCATATAATATATGGGATTTAAAAACATCTTTGGAAGTCTATGAAAGTCAAGGATGTAGCCCCTTTTAAATTGAGCCAATATAATAGGTAAGAAGGGAATCCTTTACATAACCCAAATTACAACCATGCTAGGTATTAAATAATTTTTCAATTCTTTAAGCAATTGGTAGCTGCTTTGTCATTATGCACTATTATTTTTCAAATTATGTAATGCTCATTTACTTACATAAAACCATTAACTAATGGCTTTTAATGTAACCTTTAAGAGGAATATATTCACATGTAAGTTTTGTGAATATAAAATTATGCTCACTTTTTTAATACGAAAATCTTATCGTTGGAATCATGCTTGCCTGATAATAGCATTCAGTGAATATTTGTTGAATAAGTAAAAGACTGAAAAACATATGCTGAATGCTATAGGTTGCCTGTCCAAACCTGTTATGTAACTTCAAGAGTCTTCAGGCTCTGCAGTGAAAGCCAATTCTCTATTTACCCTACTGGAAAGAGTCGAATAACATGTTTCAAACTGACTTGTCCTACATTACTTCTAAATTAATAAAAGCCCAATTATGAAAATCTTTGTCAATAAATAAAATTATGAAATACTGGTATTTTCTGTTCCAGAAAGTGGAATTTTATATCTCATTTAATCTTAGAGCAACCTGACAAATAGTTTAGTTTTCTGAATGAGGAAACTAAATTGCCTGATGTCACACAGCTAAAAGTGACAAAATTGAGGCTCACACACATTCCATCTTGTGCCATTTCCCATATTCTTAACCACTAGACTATGTCATTTGTGTTTTTGTTTCCTTCTTTTTCCTTTGACCATCCTAACATTCAGGGATTCTGTGATAGTAGAATAATGGTAACCCTCAAAATTTCAGAAAAATGTACTCAGATCTACTGAAAAATAAGATGATTGAATAGAACAGACCAAATAAACAAGCTGAAGAGTATAGTATATTATTCACTGCTCTAATATATACTCTCCAGTACGGAGAAAGATAAAATGTAAAAAATGATCTTCCTGGGAGGAACAAATTATAAGTGGCATTGATCTGAAGAAGGAAGAAAGAAAATTGAAACAAAAGTGGCATCAAAACCATCTTTTTCTTTTTCCTTTAGTGAGCATTGATTTTTAAAATATGATTTAGATGAGTGGATTCAGTATTCTTGCCTCGACTACCGCGGTTTTAAAGACGTGCGAGTGCTGCCCTGACCGGGGTGGCTTGGCTGGCCGTGGGGCGTCCCGCAACGTGGAAGGTCTCCAGGTGATTCCTGGTCAGGGCACGTGCCTGGGTTGTGGCTGGCAGCCAATCCATGTTTCTCTCTCAGCTCAATGTTTCTCTCCTTTCCTTTCTCACTCCCTTCCTCTCTCCCTAAAAATAAAGAAATAAAATCTTTTTAAAAATACTAAAAAAATGTGCAAGGACTTGAGTATAACTAGTATGGCAATGACTGTATGCAGAGCCCAGCAACTTAATATCTGCAAATGTCGTGCGTGTGGCAGGAGATTTAATCACGTGCGTACATTGACATGCCTCCCTTCAGGTGTTTTGTGTGTGTGTTGAGTTTCTCCTAGATCGCAAGCCACGCCTAATCATCCATTTTCCTTCCTCAGCATTTCTTAATAGCATGTCTCTCAGTACTTTGAGTTCAGCATTTCTAGTGCATGCCCAAGAAGACTTGGGCATATAATTAGAAGATAGT
Organism: Sturnira hondurensis; assembly: GCF_014824575.4. Taxonomy (NCBI): domain Eukaryota; kingdom Metazoa; phylum Chordata; class Mammalia; order Chiroptera; family Phyllostomidae; genus Sturnira; species Sturnira hondurensis. Next base: position 2,312,980 of record NW_028081539.1, read on the forward strand.
ATAAAAATATGCAAACAAAATGACATTAATTTTTTCCCTTAATTCCCAGTAGAATTTCTCTGACTTACCAAAATTCTCTGATTAAACAATCTTTAGGGAAATGCTTTTTAAAAAAAATCATGTATTTGTGCCTACAGCAACTTTCTGTACTGATAAAGAACTACTTTTGTTGGTACTTTAGGAAGAAATCTTGACTGTATTTCAAATTCCCCATTGTTTTATAATTGCAAAGCTTCTTCCATTATAATTCTATGTCCTTTTCATATCATTTGATAAGGTTAAAATATTTTCTAAGATAAAAACACTTCTAAATTTCTTTGATTAGTTAATGTTATCTAGACAAGTAAAAACACTATTACATTTAACTGATTTTTTTTCAAATTTGATGCTAAATAAAAGTTGTCCACAACTAAAATGTACAAATGCTTTGACAGCCTAGAATGCAACTAATTAACATGCGGTAGAACACAGCGTTTTCCTTCCTGGAGAAAACAACTTACTCATTAACTATAAAGTTGTTTAATGGCTAGGGCTTTGGAGCCAGTACAGCCTACATTTGCTGGGCTCTGCCTCTTACTCTGTTACTTCAGGTACATTATCGGATCACTAAGCCTTGGTTTCCTAATCAGTAATTGGGTAATAATTGTGTTTCTGGACAGGGGGCCTTGTCCTGAGCAGGTCTGCCCAGGGCCAGCTGGTAGTTCTTGACATCATATAGGGCTCATATAGGGTTTGACTTCATGCAGTAAAGATTTCACAGCACAAGTCTAGGTGACTATGAGGGTACGTTTGTTAAGCTGGGGACAGTAAAACAAGCAAGGGCTTAGCAAAGAAGAAGCAACAGAAAAGAATAGGCTGGGCTGCCTTAGCTCACTGAGAAGTCAGAGAAAAGGGGACCCTGGAGACAGATTCAGGAGATTAGCCTGGGACCTACTGCTCCTCTGATTGCAAGTTTCAGGGTCCTTAGAATTTAGGAGATGTGTGCCTGTCGGGGAAGAAGAGGGGAAAGGGAATGGGCGAGGGCTGCTTCCCAGGGAGAGAGCAGGCACAGTGAGAGCGCATGGCCCTTCGTCTTGAGTTTTTCTCTCCTGTCGGCAAGAATCTTAGGGGAGGTCTCAGGGGCGGGATTCAGGAGAATATTCATCAGTTCTCCAGTTGTGCCCTTTCAGGGTCCTGGTCTGCATTGATTGGTCAGTGACAGGGCAGGGGGTCATTAGTCATTGCAGCAGGTCCTGGCATCCCCCACCTAGCTTTGCCCCTTTTCTGGGCCTGGGGCTGAAACACAACTGAGGCCTAAACACTATCCCTGGGGAGGTGACCGTCTGTATCTGGCTGTAAATTGTCCGGCTAGTTTGTCCAGCTGTCTGTCTCAGCTTCCCTGTCCCACTTGCCCAGGAATTTTTTTTCCATTTTTACTATCCTGTCTCAATTGTACCTTATCAAATGTGACCATCAAGTGAAATAATATATGTAAATGTTTTGACATTCTAACTCAGCACAGACTAAGGGCTCAGTAAATTGAGCTATTAATGTAATATATAAACATTTTAGTGTGGCCAAAATTCTCTAAACCTTAATTATTCTTGTTTCATTGGTTTGTTTTAGCATCTTATGTATTTAACAGTTTTTTGACTAGCTGTACTAAATGTGTGTTACTGTCTTGGTAGCATGCCGGATTTGAATTATAAAGCAATACTGAAATTATCGTCACAGAGATAAATTGCCTTTGCCCATTGCTGTGTGAACTGCTCTTGTTATAATATATGACATTAACACCCTCATAATTCAAAGGTAATGCTGCAGTTGTTGATGATTACCATCTCTTTATGAGATAACATCTGCAAAAATCAGTGAGAGTGCACTAGGAACAAAAACACTGTATGCGTATATCCATTAAAAACTAATTGTTTGATTTGGTTTGTGGCATCTGGTGCAATTAGCAAAGCAAGTTTATATTTCTGAGTCAACTTTTTAAAATTACAAGAGAATTTCAACATATTGAGAAACACACAAAATAATATGACTCAGCTCCCTGGATTCAATAAGTAATGTTACCGCATTTCAGTATTCAATATATAAGTGTCTACCTTAAGGACATAAAATTCTATAGTTTTCTTGGGGCTCCCTTTCCACTATTTTTATCTGACCTTCTCACTTACAGGTGATTGGTTTGACTAATTTGGTGATTTCTTGTTTATAGTTTTACACTTTTACTATATTATATGCCTTCTTAAATATAGTCTTCATTAGTGTTTACACAACCATGTCTTACTAACAAAAACTGATGCTACACAATGACATATATATTACCCTATATTTACTTCTTCAGTTTTTTACATTTCACTGTTTAGATTTAGACCTTTATCTGAAATCTATTTTGTAAATCATATTTTACTCTTCTCTGTGGTAAGCTTACAGACCCAGCACGCTTATGAACAGACTATTGTTTCTCCACTGGTTTACAATGTCCACACTGTCATGTACTAAGTTCCTATACGTTCATGGGTCTGCTTCTCAACTTTTTCTTTTTTTATCCTGTGTAGATTCAAATATATCCATCATCAAAACTTTGTGATATCTTTTTTGGTTGCATTTACTGAGGTGACATCAGTTAATAAAATTATATAGATTTCAGATTTACAATTCTATTATATTTGTGTTCACCACCCAAAGACGTCTCTTTCCATCACTATTTATCCTCCCTTTACCCTCTTTTACCTCGGCCTACCCCCTTTATCTCTGGTAATCACCGTACTGCTGTTTGTGTCTAGGTTTTCTTTTTTCCTTAATCACTTTACCTTTCAACCCCATCTCCCAACTCTCTGACCCTTTGAGGGCTGTCAGACTGTTCTTTGTATCTATGAGTCTATTTTTGTTTTGATTGTTAGTTTACTTTGTTGATTAGATTCTACATAGAAGCAAAATCATGTGATACTTGTCTTTCTCTGACTGGCTCATTTCACTTAGCATAATACTCTCCAGGTCCATCTATCTTGTGGCAAAATATAAGATTGCTTTCTTTTTATGGCCGAGTAATCCCTTGTGTAAATGTACCACAGACTTTTTATCCACTCATCTACTGATGGGCACTTGGGGTGCTTCCACATCTTGGCTATTGTAAATAATACTACAGTGGAAGTAAGGATGCGTATATTATTTTTTTTAAGATTTTATTTTTATTTATTTATCTTTAGAGGGGAAGGAGAGAGGGAGAGAAACATCAATGTATGGTTGCCTTTCGTGTGTCCCCTGCTGGGAGTTGGCCTGCAGGGAACTGGCCTGCAACCCAGGCATGTGCCCTGACTGGGAATCAAACCGCAATCCTCAGGTTCGCAGGCCTGTGCTCAATCCGCTGAGCTACACCAGCCAGGGCAGGATGCGTATATTCTTTAAATTAGCATTTCAGGGGGTTTTGGATATATTCCCAGGAATGGAATCTCTGGGTCATATGGCTTGAAATCAAGTAGGGAAAACCCACAGTACTCTTCTTAATCTTCAAAATTTTCTTGGCTACTGCTGGCTATTTATACCTTCAAATGAATTTCAAGATATGCATACACACAACCCTTTTAGAATTTTGGCTGAAGTTGTATCATACTGATAGATTAATTTAGGGAAGACCGACATCTTTACAATACTGAGTCTTTCTATTCAAGAATATGATATATTCTTCCACCCTGAATAATCAGACCTAAATTAATACTCCTAGCTCATTCACTGATATGGGGAAAGTATATTAAAATTTTTATTATATTTTATAATGAATGAATAGGTGTTACCATTCTAACTCTTCAACAGCAACAATGAAAATAAAGTGATAAGAATAACATTTTCAATGTGGCAAAAGCAAAAATTTTCGATCTAGAAATATGTTTCTTATGTGACAAAAATAATGTAACATTTAAATATAAATTTACACATAAATAAGTAACATTTGCATCAGAGCAGCAGATGAGCAAGTGGAACTAAAGTGTTCAAATGTCTAATTTTTCAACCTCATACAGATATTAATTGACTTTAGACTTTGACAAATTAAGTATGCTAACTATGGACAACTTAAAGACTTTAATAAGCTAAAAAGGCAAATTAAGAACAAAAACAAAGGATTTAATTTTCAAACTAGTGAGTAAAATATAGAATGAGAGAAAAGGTTTTTCAACAGATTTAAGATGGAAGAAAAAATAAGAAACAGAACATTAAGGCCAAATCAAAAAACAAGAGAGGATGGTGATAAAATTCTCTACGCTGATGTCTCCATGGGTGAATTACGTGAAACATTCAAGGAACAAATGGTAGTGTTTACACAAACTACAGAAACCAGTCCGTAAGTCACTTTTTGAAGTTTCATGCCTTGTGCACCAAAACCTGACGAGGGCAGTGCATGTAAGGTACATTCCTGAACCCCCTCATTCATCGTGAGCTCAGGTGCAGAAATTTCTAAGCAAAATATTAGCACGTTGCGTCCAGGAATGATAATGGTAAGTTAGCAAAAGAAAATATACCATCAAAAAACAGTTTTATCCCCAAAACACAAGGTACTTTATTTGAAAATTAATAAATGAACTCATGTAAAGAACAGAGTAAAGGAAAAAATTCAAATGATTGATTTGGAGTTATTTTGAGGCCCAGATGGAACAGTGCAGGTGAAGAGTTTTTTAAGTTGAACTGTTGTTAAAGAATTATTCTTGCTGGTTCAGGCTTCCCTTGCCTGGCTCTGGCTTTTTTTTTTTTTTTTAAAATCACAAGTAAGGGTTATTGTGGGAGCTTTGATGAATTCCTTTAGCAATTGCTGCTTTACTTTGCACTCACTTAAGCATCTTTCAAATGTAATGGATTAGAAATCTTGATAAAACAAAGGGCAAATACTATAAAATAAGAAGAGGAAAAGGTAGAAGAGCACCTAATGAGGAAATCCTGGCAGTATTTTACTTTTATAAGGATTTCTATTTTATTTCTAATAAAGACACCTTCTGGAAAGCACCCTTAATACGGAGAGTGCATTACTCATTTTGGGCAGTACAATCTATTGTCTTGTTCTGGATGTAAAATGGCATTGATTTTACAAGGGGTATATGCTTGAATCAATTCAGTAGCACCCAGGCCAGCATGAATAATAGATTTTTTACCCTCTCTTTTCCCTAAAGTATCATTTTCCAAGAATTTCAACTAACCTTATAATAATAATTTCGTGGAAGTTTTCAATTCCTAATTATAATGAGACCTGCCCTTTTGTTTTATAAAAGTGAATGGTTGTGAAAATATTCTGTTGGCTTGGTTCTGAAAGTATTCTGAAAGTGTATTGTTATAGCACTCTCCTCCTCTCCCCTCCCCTCCCCTCCCCTCTCTTCTCCTCCAATTTGTCGTTTGAAACAAACGTGCCTCCATCATCTTTTATTTTATCTAGGCATTATTTTAAATGAGCTGTTTTTGAGACCTCCATGTTTTCCTTTTCCCATCCCTTTTTAATTCCTGTGACGTCTATGCTATTTACTGCCTCCCTCTGACTTTCATCAGGACAGTTTGATTTCCACAGACAAGGGTCAGTTTAGAAGTTAAGCAGAACGTAAGGGCTTTTGTTTTGTTTTGTTTTGCCACTTAGCTATAGACCTATGAGCACATGAAAAAAGAATGTGTGTCTTCTTGACAATAAAGTAAGCATACTGGTGCCTTTACTGGATACTTGTGAGATAAATAAATGTTCTTTGAGAGGTTCTTACTGGTTACTAATGAAGATGAATGTGATCATGAATCCATTAAAGGTACTCAGTTTACCAATTAAACCCAGAAATTCTAACCCTAAAGAAATGTCTTGAAAAATTTCTTCTTTTAGTCAGAAGACATTTAAGAGCACAGAAATTACGACAGCCCTGACTGGCGTGGCTCAGTTGGTTGGGTGTCACCCCGCAAAGCAGAGGGTCAACGTTCCATTCCTAGTCAGGACTCTCCCTGGGTTGTAGCCTGCTCTCCTTTGGGGGCCTGTATGTCACATGTTACATAGATGTTTATCCCCCTCTCTTCTTCCCTCCCCCTCTCTCTAAAAAAAATAAATAGATTATTTTACAAAAGAAAGAAATCATGGCAAAACAGCCCAACTGCTTAGCAAGCTCTTGGTCCTGTCCCAGATGTCCATGTAAGCACTCAGTCCCCGCCACAGGTCCTTGATCCTGTGCCATTACCAGTTGGGCTACCAAAGCAAAGAGTTATTATTGGCAATACAGCTACAACACAGTTACTGAGCCAATAAAACATGATAGATTCTTTATGTATTAATCTTATAAACCAAACATAAGTAAATTTTATGGGCTATTTTAACTCAGGGATGTTTTCTAAGCATGGACATTTTTGCTGGGGCCAGGCATGAAGGGCCAAGTGGGGTGTTCCCAGAGTCCAGGAGCTTCACCATTCCTACAAGTGCAGCCAAAGCCTCGTGTTTATGTGTCAAAATAAAATGTTGGAAGTTGATTTTACAGGGCCTCTAACTTATTTGATTCTTTTGAGCTTTCTTTGAGCTAAGTGCCATTTAAATAGACCTTTAAAATACAGGTTACCCGACTATATAGATAGTTATTTAGAATAATAATACTGCCTCTTCCTTATTTCCATGCTTGCCGCTTAGTGATTTCACTTTGTACATTTATTTGCTTGTTCTTTTACATCTAATAATAAATCTGTGTGATGTAATTTTGTTTTTGGCTTTCACTGCCAACTGCCTGGTGACTTGATCTACCTTTTCTATATACCCATACTTATCTCCTTCTACATTTTAAATAATCAAGATTTACCTTTCAATTGATCTTTTTAAATTGCTAACATCTACATAAACACTACATATATTGGTTTTTCAAGAAATGTAAGTAATGACTGAATAAATAAATTTTAAAAACAGGCCACTATTAATATTCTGTTAACATTTACTGAAGGTCATTAGATACACTATCCTGTTTATATAAATTACAAGAAAACTACTTTTACCACAACCATTTTGCAGATGAGAAAACTGAGGCAGAGAGAGAGGTTAAGAACTTGCCAATGTACCTCAGTGGTAAATCCATGGTTCCCAACCAAGAATTTAGTTTTTCAAACCCCACTCTTCAATCTACTGCATCTCTATCTTCATCATTTTTACATGTATATTGAGTTTACTGTGTGAAAGAAATATGTAATGTGCTTTTCAAACATTATGATGTGATTTCTATAAGTGTACTCTATTAACGTTTCACTTCTTAGCAATGGCATATTTTGAACAAACTCCAGTCAATTTGGTTTTCATAAAACTTCTAATTGAAAAGTATTCTCCTAGAATCAACATGCTAGTTTAAGAAAGAAGAAAAGACTTCCAAGTTTTAAGTTTAAATAAAATTAGCCTATCTGAATTTAGTCTATAATAGCGCTTTTCTTAATTCAATATGTGCTGTCTGTCTTTGAGAACAAGGGAATTATTACATTTGCATAAAATAGGCAAGAATCTTTTACAAAAACCAAATAGAAATATGTAAACTACTACATAAATATGTCAAAATTAGATGTCAAATGTATACCAACAAATTGTTCTCACACTGATATTTTGCATGACAACATAAAGCAACATTTGAGCAGCAGCTGGAAAAAACACTATTCTCCTGCTGTCATTAAAATACAATGGTGTAAAGAAATGATTTGTTTAAAATGACAATAAGCCTAGAAATAATCCCCACATCAAATCTCATCTAACAGCTTTAAGTAGTAGGAGTTTGCAGTAATTTGTCTTCCCCAATATTTCGTCCTTTGGTCATAGATTACACAGGCCAGAGTCCAAAACAACTGATGTTTCGGACTGTGAGAGTAGCTGAGTAAGGTTTACTTTTTCCAACAATATCTAATAGAAAATTTTGTTCTTTAAATTTAGGAGATCATTATTTAGCCTGTATCGATAAGTAGTAAATGACCCAAGTGTCTGGCCAATGTTTTAGAACACATGTAGAATAAAATTATTTCTAATATTATTAATACAATTTTATTAAAATATAGTATTTGGATAATAGATTAGAGTGCCTCTAAAAATGCTATATTATGATGAATTGTGCATATCTCCAGTCTGCTTTTAAAACTCACATTTTTATAATAAAAGTAACATTATAGCCCTTACTGAAGCGGCTCAGTTGGTTGGAGCATCGCCCCATATACCAAAAGGTTCTGGGTTTCATTCTGGGTCAGAGTACATATATGTTGTGAGTTCAGTGCCTGGTCCAGGCAATTATGGGAAGCAGCCAATCGATGTTTCTCTCTCCTATCAGTCTCTCTCTGTCTCTCTCTGTCTCTCTCTCTCTCTCTGTCTCTCTCTCTCTCTCTTCTGGCTTCCTCTCTCTCTCTAAACTCAGTATACATTTTTTTTTTAAAGTAACATTACTCCATCATTTCAAAAGAAGAACAAAATAACTTTCCCAAATGAGCCTAACAGAACCAAAGCCAGAGATATGCAATTACTCAAATTGTCATCGGGCCAGAATACAGGTTAAGACTTTGACGTTAGTGAAGAATAACAAGGCTTTTTGGATAAGCAATAGGTCAGACCAATTTAAAAAGTAAACAATAAAATCACACAAATCAGAAAACTTAATAAGATGAAGGATGAAGTGCTTAATGTGATACTTTTGACTTTTGAATGAATCATAAATAAAAGTGAGTATTCATTCATATTCTGAAGAAAATCCATGGTTTTCATCTATAATAAAAAAACATGAGTTATAATGTAAATTAGTCATTTTCTTTAATAATACCCATTATACAATATTCTAAAAAATAAGCTTAAAACTATGATCATGGTAAAGTCATATATGAGGTCTGTATAGAAGGTATCCAACCATGTAATTTGAAAAATAGAGACATTTATTAAAGAAGGTACAGGATAAGAGGAACACTGTACATAGGACAGTGAAGCCTCAGTCCCCTTCAAAGTAGGCACCTTGGGACCTCACACAGTTCTCCCAGTCTCCATCAGCTGCCCCATCATATATTCCTGAATGTCATTGACCAACAATCTGAAATGTCTTTCCTTTCAAAGGTGATTTTAGTTTTGGGAAAAGTCAGGTGTCATGGAGCATCAAATCTGGGCTGGAAAGAGGCTGAGTCACCTGGGTGATTTGATGTTTTGCCAAAACACTCTGGATGAGATGTGATGCATAAGTGGGTGCATTGTGGTGATGAAGCTGCCAATCACCAGATGCCCTTAACTGTAGCCTTCTGAATCATTCTAATAGTTTCTATGGAGAAATGTTCAAGCCTAATGCAAAACTGGATGCAGAGTCATTGTTCTACTTGCTCAGTCATTTTGTTTTGTCTTGTTTTTCACATTGTTTGTTTTTTTAAGTACAGTTGTCTTATTTCCCCACCACCACTCCACACCACCGCTCAGTCATTTTTGAATGTGACAGCCACAGAGTCAGTCCACATGCTCACTCAACTGTATCTACCTCCCCCACTGACTAGTACAGTGAAGTCATTATTGTTCACACATGTGCATTCCAGTCCACTCGCCTTGGCTGCCAGGTTATATGCATGTTACAAAAACTGTTGTTATATTAACAACAGTTAATGGCTGGACTTTTTCTGGACAGGTGTCATATAATTTCACTCATAAACTTATACTAAATAGAGATGGACATTCTTTGGCAATTAATTTCATTTCCAGAAATTTTTCCTAAACAGGTAATGAGAGATGAGGCCATCTATATGCACAGATGTTCACTACAGCATTATTTATAATAACCAAGTGTTGAAAACAAATTAAATGTCAAATAAAAGAGACCTGGTAAAATCAGTCATAGTATATTTCTAACACAACTCCATGCACCAAAATAGTTTTCTTTTAGGAATTAGAGAAAAGGAAAATAGCTTGCTTTACACACATATATATATATACATATATGTGTATATACATGCATGCATACACACATGTGTATATATACATATATACACACAAATGTATGGTACGTATTTTATATGTGAAAGACTGTTAATTATATAAATGTATACAAATTTTGTATAAAGGAAAATGTAGTTAAAAAAATATGCTTAAAATTTTTTATTGAGATCAGTTTTGGATTATAGAGTTAAGGCAAATCAAAATAATGTGCAATTCCTGTGCTAAACAATTCTGTGACAAAACATGTATTCCTGGTGTGTGTGTGGGGGGGGGTTAAGTAATACTGAAAAAAAAACAAAAATATTTAAGCTGCTGTGCCTACTTCTGGAGATTAAGACGGAACCAACTAAGTCATTCACTTGCAAAGACTATGTACTCATGAAGACAGTATTCCAAATATGTCCCTTGTTTCCATCCACAAATCCAAAGTGATTATGTCATAAACGCGGCTAGAACTTAACTAATTCCCTTTCTTGCAAGACCGACCTCAAAATCGTCATCCCATGCTTTAAGATTCTATGTGTAATCTATTCTGATTTCCCATTTAAAGGCACTAATATATTTGGCTTTCCTGGATCTAGCAGGTTTTTTGGTCTTTGCTGTTCTAGCAGTCTTGACAGAATCATAAATTATTTTAATTTTCAAAAAATTTACCCTGGCCGGTGTAGTTCAGTGGATTGAGCGTGGGCCTGCAAACCACACGATCCTGGTTCGATTCCCAGTCAGGGCACATGCCTGGGTTGCAGGCCAGTTCCCGGCAGGGGACTCGCGAGACGCAACCATACATTGATGTTTCTCTCCCTCTCTCCTTCCCTTCCCCTCTAAAGATAAATAAATAAAATCTTTAAAAAAAGATACCTCTTTAAAAAATGTTTTACAAATTTCTTCAATATATGTTATATATGTATTTATCAAAAATGTTTATTTTAATGTTATATTTCATGAGTAACTATGACTCCTAATCATGAAAATGGCTTTCTTATATATGATTCTTAAACTTACATGTTTGGGAGATATGAAATATTTTCCAACCCATTGTAATTGACTTTTTTGCAAATTTTTTTTACTCTGTACCCCATCTTACTTTTTTGTACATATTTTTCATTCTCTCTCTCTCTCACTTCTGTCTTCCTTTCATCATGTGATTACAAGAACTAACTAAATAAATAAAATTTTAAAAGTTGGTGTTAGGCCAAAAGGCAGATCCATTTTTTTAATTTTTGAGGTAACTCCATACTGCTTTCCACAGTGGCTGCACCAGTCTGCATTTTCACCAATAGTGCACTAGGGTTCCCCTTTCTCCACATCTTCACCAGCAGTTGTTGTTTGTTTATTTATTGGTGATAGCTATTCTGACAGGCGTGAGGTGGTATTTCATTGTGGTTTCCATTTTCATTTCTCTGATGATTAGTGACCTTGAGCATTTTTTCATGTCTGTTGGCTGTGTGTATGTGCTGTTTGGATGAGTGTCTAGTCAGGACTTTTGCCCATTTTTTAAATGGATTGTTTGTTTATTTGGTGTTGAGTTTTATAAGTTCTTCATAAATCTGGGATATTAACTCCTTATCAGATGTATTGGTGAATATCTTCTCCGATTTTGTGGATTGTCTTTTTATTTTGTAGATGGTCTCCTTTGCTATGCAAAAGTCTTTTAGTTTGATGTAGCCCCACACTTCTGGGAATGTATTGGAAGGAACCCAAAACACTGATTTGAAAGAATCAAAGCATCCCCCATGTTCATTGCAGCGTTATTTACAATCACCCAGATATGGAAGCACCCCAAGGGTCTGTCAGTAGATGAGTAGATAAAACAACTATGGGACATTTATACAATAGAAAAGTACTCAGCTGTAAAAAAGGAGAAAATTTTACTATTTGCAACAGTATGGATGGACCTGAGACACATTAGGCTAAATAAAATAAGCCAGTTGGAGAAAGACAGATACCATATAATTTCACTCACATGTGGGATCTAATGAACAAACTGAACTAACAAGCAAAGTAGAGCAAGACTCATAGATAGAGAGCAGGATGTCAACTATTTGGGGGGAGAAGGTGTGGGGAATGTAGAGGGTGGAGGATCGAGCACAAAGGAACAAGGACTCTTGGATATGGCCAACTGTGTGGTGATTGTGGGGGGAAAGGGCTATAAGGAGGTTATCTAGTGATGGGAAAAATTAATTAATTAATTAAATTATTTTTAATTTTTATTTAATTCTTGTTCAAGTACAGTTTTCTGTTTTATATTCTGTGCCCTGCACCCCCCACTGCTCCCCACCTCCCTCCCATTTCCACCCCCCACCTTAGTTATTGTCCATGTGTCCTTTATATTTGTTCAGGTGAGTCCATCCCCTTTTTCCCTGTGATTCTCTCCCCTCACCCCTCTGGACCCTGTCAGCCTGTTCCATATTTGAATGTCATTGGTCATATTTTGCTTGCTTGTTTGTTTTGTTGTTTAGATTCCTGTTAACGGTGATATCATATGGTCTTTGTCTTTCACTTCCTGGCTTATTTCGCTCAACATAATGCTTTCCAGTTCCATCCATGATGTTGCAAAGGGTAGATGTTCATTCCTCCTTTCTGCAGCATAGAATTCCATTGTGTAAATGTACCATAGTTTTTTGATCCCGTCATTTACCGATGGGCATGTAGGTTGCTTCCAACTCTTGGCTATCGTAAATTGTGCTGCTATGAACATCGGGGTGCATAGGTTCTTTTGGATAGGTGCTTTAGGGTTCTTAGGATATACTCCTAGTAGTGGAATTGCTGGGTCAAAAATGAAACTCAAGCACCAACTTACACCATACACCAAAATTAATTCAAGGTGGATAAAAGACTTAAATATAAACCAGGAAACCATTAAAGCCCTAGAGGAGAACATTGGCAGGAAAATCTCAGATATTCCACTCAGCAACATTTTTACTGATATGTGCCCTAGAGCAAGAGACATAAAGGAAAGAATAAACAAATGGGATCTCATCAAACTTAAAAGCTTCTGCATGGCTAAGGAAAACAGTATCGAGATACAAAGAGAAGCAACTGTTTGGGAAAACATATTTGCCAATGATACCTCAGACAAAGGTTTAATCTCCAAAATATACAAAGAACTCACTTGACTCCACTCAAAGAAGACGAGCAACCCAATTAAAAAATGGGCAGAGGACTTGAACAAACATTTCTCTAAGAAGGACATAGAGAGGATCCAGAGACACATGAAAAGATGCTTGATATCACTAGCTATCAGAGAGATGCAAATTAAAACCACAATGAGATACCACTTTACACAAAAAATACAATTTTTAATTTTTTTATTTTTAAAATTACATTTCTGAGCCCTGGCTAGTGTAGCTCAGTGGATCGAGCGTGGGCCTGTGAACCAAAGAATCATGGTTTGATTCCCAGTCAGGGCACATGCCTGGGTTGCAGGCCAGTTCCCAGCAGGGGACGCACGAAAGGCAACCATACATTGATATTTCTCTCCCTTTCTCCTTCCCTTGCCCCTCTAAAGATAAATAAATAAAATCTTTAAAATAATAAAATAAAAAATAAATAAAAATATAAATAAATAAAAATAAAAAATAAAATTACATTTCTTTCTTTAATGCTAAGTTTTTTAAAATTTAATTCTTATTTAAGTACAGTTTTCTGTTTTATATTCCCAGCCCCGCCTTCCCCCAGTGCTCCCCACCTCCCTCCCATTTCCACCCCCCACCTTAGTTATTGTCCATGTGTCCTTTATACTTGTTCATGTAAGTCCATCCCCTTTTCCCCTATGATTCTCTATCCTCGCCCCTCTGGACCCTGTCAGCCTGTTCTGTATTTGAGTATCATTGGTCATATTTTGCTTGCTTGTTTGTTTTGTTACTTAGATTCCTGTTAACAGTGATATCATATGGTCTTTGTCTTTCACCGCCTGGCTTATTTTGCTCAACATAATGCTTTCCAGTTCCATCCATGGTGTTGCAAAGGGTAGGAGTTCCTTCTTCCTTTCTGCAGCATAGAATTCCATTGTGTAAATGTACCATAGTTTTTTGATGCAATCATTTACCGATGGGCATGTAGGTTGCTTCCAACTCTTGGCTATCGTAAATTGTGCTGCTATGAACATCGGGGTGCATAGGTTCTTTTGGATTGGTGTTTCAGGGTTCTTAGGATATACTCCTAACAGTGGAATTGCTGGGTCAAAAGGCACGTTCATTTTTAGTTTTCTTAGAAAATTCCATACTGTTTTCCATAATGGTTGTACCAGTCTACAATCCCACCAACAGTGAACTAGGGTCCCCCTTTCCCCACAACCTCTCCAGCACTTGTTGTTTGTTTCTTTGTTTATGATAGCCATTCTGACTGGTGTTAAGTGGTATCTCATTGTGGTTTTAATTTGCATCTCTCTGATAGCTAGCGATATCAAGCATTTTTTCATGTGTCTCTGGATCCTCTCTATGTCCTTCTTGGAGAAATGTTTGTTCAAGTCCTTTGCCCATTTTTTAATTGGGTTGCTCGTCTTCTTTGAGTGGAGTCGAGTGAGTTCTTTGTATATTTTGGAGATTAAACCCTTATCTGAGGTATCATTGGCAAATATGTTTTCCCAAGCTGTTGCTTCTCTTTTATCTTGATACTGTTTTCCTTAGCCATGCAGAAGCTTTTAATTTTGATGAGATCCCATTTGTTTATTCTTTCCTTTATAGTCCTTGCTCTAGGGCACATATCAGTAAAAATGTTGCTGAGTGGAATATCTGAGATTTTCCTGCCAATGTTCTCCTCTAGGGCTTTAATGGTTTCCTGGTTTATATTTAAGTCTTTTATCCACCTTGAATTAATTTTGGTGTATGGTGTAAGTTGGTGCTCGAGTTTCATTTTTTTGCCTATAGCTGTCCAGTTCTCCCAACACCATTTGTTGAAGAAGCTATCTTTACTCCATTTTATGTTATTGCCCCCTTTGTCAAATATTAATTGACTGTAGGTTATTGGTGTTGACACTTTTAAACTGCCTTAATGGAGTACTTGGCACCTGTTACATGATAGATTGAGGGGCTGTGTGTATGTTTTTCTGTGTCAGAGAGACAGAGAAAGACTCTGTGTGTGAATTATATGTCTATCCTTGTTGGATTTTAACCAAATACCAAGTCAACAGGAGAACCGGTCTAAGCTCTTGTATTTGCCTGAATAGATTCCACTGAATAAAACTGGGAGAAGGAAAAGAAACAGGTGTACCATCCTGGACTGAAAGCTTGGTCTACACTATTAGTGTTATAGTTACAAAATGTTTATACTTTGTTATCCCTTTTTGATTGTGGAGGTGGGAGATAGGTAACATTTATTTTTGTTGAGGTGAAAGGCAAAAAAATGTTCTCTAAAATTTTATAAAATTTGTCTTCCTCTGAATATTAGATTCTGAGTAGCATATCTTACATTCCTTTCCCATGTTCTAAAAATTTTTTATTTGCCCATTTATGCACATATTTTTAAAAACTTATATGATTTCTATTAACTTAAAATCCTGATTTGAACACTAACATTCCTGTACAGATACACATGCATGTGCAGTGTTTTCTGTTAACTTTTTTTTTTATTAAATGGAAACAAGTGAAATTACCATTTTTGTAGACAAAAACATAAATAAATAGTATCATCTTCATTTGGTTTGACCTAATATGTTCACCAGAAATTATATTAATGGTGTTAAAGTTAGTTTATATTTATGCATTTAATTGTATTAACTCTTCACACCATTTATTAATGAATAATGTACCATATGCCATGCTAATTTCTAGATTAAATCAATGTGATGAAAAATTGATATGCCATGAACCACTTTCTGAAAAAAAGCACTCTTTCATATTTTGAGTTATTTCTCATATTTGTTATACTCTTGGTATAGATTTTTTAAAATTTACTGCTTCAAAATAATTAAAGACACATAATATTTATAAAATTACTGAAAGACAAAGTGCATTTCTTGACAAAGTCATTAAATGAAATAAATCATTTTAAAGTTATCATTTGATTACTATAATGATTAAAGTAATAAATACTTTTTCAGATTTATAATGGGAAGTTATATCGCAAAATATGAGGCTAAGTTTGCTAAAATAGTAAAAATCTTTAGGGATATATATGTGCATTGAAATTAAACTATTCATATTTTAATAAATATTTTCAATCAAATAATAAAGTAATTCTAGTTTAAATAACTATTTTAAATATTGTCCTTAGCTGGGACATCTATACTTATTACTAGATTTAATATCAGGTTTTCTTTTTAACTGAATAAAAGGGACTTGCTTGAAGGAGTCATTCTTAGGCTTATTTTCATAATTTTTAATGAGATTTGAGAGCTGTGATTTAATTGCTTCAATGATTAATATATTATAATTTAAAAAGGTGACATTAGATGTTAGCAAGTAACTCAACAACATTTATACTAATTAAATATTATATTTTCCTTCTAATATAGCAGTTCAGTAGTTTATAAATTATTAACAATTGAGATCAAGTTTTTAAAGGTTATGGCTATTTTTATTATTTTCTTACACATAATATATAAATAATGTCATCTCTTACAGTTACATATAAAATTAAAATGCAATTAATTTTAGAGAATACATACAAGACATTATGTTAAAGGAGATGACATACATATATTACTTTTTAAATGGATAACCTACATAATTCTGTGACTTTACTTCATTAAGCAAATAAGTTTGCTTTTATGATTTTATTTCACTTGAATAAAACTATTGAAACAAAAATATATATGTTTTTAAGCATAGGTCCTGAGATTTAAAGGCAGGGACTGTGTCTTTTTGTCTTTCTTCTTCTTTTTTATTTCATGTCTCCCTTCAATAAAAATACACAGTTGATCCTTGAACAATGCAAGGATTGGGGGCACTGACTTGCCCTCCTCCTCATAGCTATAAATTGGCAAAAAAAATTTGACTCCCCCAAAACTTAACTCAGCCAACTGTTGACTGGAAGTCTTACTGATAACATAAATAACTAATTGATCCATTTCTTGTATGCTATGTGTGTTATATACTATATTCTTATGGTAAAGTAATATAGAGAAAGAAAAATGTTAAGAAAATCATGAGGAAGAGAAAATACACACACAGTACTGTACCTATTTATTTTTAAAAATCCATGTAAAAGTGGACCCATGCACTTCAAACACATGTTGTTCAAGGGTCATCTGGAATGAGCATTTGCTACACACTAGATGCAATGTTAAGAATAAAGAGAATTCAAAGGAGCATGCAGCCCCTGGAGAGACTAACGTAGCTTATTGCAGTACGAGATGGAAGGTGTTGTGGGGCAACCTCTGTTTTCCAGCTAAACCAGAATGGTCACAATGTTTTGTGTTTTTTTTTTTATAAAGGAAATGCATAGCTGAGCTTAACGAATGTGTAAAATGTATGGGATTGATAAAAGGGAGCAAGCCATTCGCGGAGAAGGAGCCAGCTGTGGGAATGAAAGGGGAAATGAGAGGAAGCAGTTGATTACAAATAAATTCTGCAATGATAACGTCTGAGGATTTTTATTCTTTCCAGCAGAGTGACTTTTATTTTGTAAAAGATTTATTTTGTCTCTCTAGTTATGGTAGTTTCAAGTATTGTACTCACTTATCCACATCCTCCTCCCTGTAGTAGCATTTGACATCTATCCTGCTTTGGCCAATGTGATTTAGTGAAAATAAAGTATGAAAAATGAATGAAATGCAGTTCAGTCCTCTTCTGCTTCCACCACTCCCATGAGAAGAATGTTGCCCTCTAGCCCAAGAAAGATGACAGAGAATTCATATTGAGTAAAAATACATGAGGCACATGAGTGGAAACTATGTACTTTTGGGGGTATGTTACTGAAATTGAGGTGTTTGTTAGTCAGTAATAGCTAATCAATACACAGTTTTGAGCACAAACATTGCAAGTTGCTGGTCAATACAAAGATTTTGATTGGAGAGAACTTTAATGTATCTGTTACAGTTGTTTGAGAATTGGAATCATCTAATTTTTTATAAGCCCTATTAACTTCTCAAACATATCCCTGGCACTGAGAAAACAAACCAAGGTGCTACTACAGAAAGTTTATATTTGGGCTCTTCACAAATGGCATTTCACAGTCTATAAAGGCAGCCTAAAATTAGCAACTAAAATCAGTTGATCGATCTTAAACTCAAAAAATAACAACTCAACCTGATGACAGGGTACAAACCTGAATCCTCTCCAACAGTGATTAATACAACTGATTCTTTGTTTAAACAGCAAGACCCATTCCTGGAAAAAAACAACAACAACAAGCAGAGACAACACATTGCCTCCTATACAATACCTAACCAATCAGCACAATCAGTTGTAACCAAACACTTTTGGATTTCCTAATACGCGATAGAGACTCTGGATTTTCAACTCAAAAACACAAAACCATGCAAATTAACCAAAACATACTTCTCAATTTCCCTTCCGGGAGCTATAGCCTTCACTGTGGCCTCTCCCAAAATTTATCCAAAATAATTTGGCGCACAGGAATCATTAGTGCTAGTATGTCTGTACTCCCTGGACATAAGTAGTTTCTGTTCCTGCTGTGCAAAGGTTTCCAAAATGATATTCTAAAGGGGATTTAAAGTCAGTTCATAACAGGGCTCCTTCTCTCTCTCCCTGGAGCATCAGCAGCAGCATCTGACCTCCTGTTTTAAAGGCTTTGGAAAGTGAAAAGTGTAGGAATTTCTAATCTGGAAAATGCATATTTTGCTCAGTTTATTTTTATCTATTTGCTTGTTTTGAATAATTGGTGTTGGTGATGGCTTAAGGTGTCTACACTTATTGTGATTTTGAAAAAGAAAATTTGTAGAACAATTTTAGCTTAGCTTGGATTTCTGAAAATGGATTTTTTTCAAGGGAGATTCAGTTTATATTGGGAATATTATCCACTTTTGATAAATTTTTACTTCATCTTTGTTTTGGGAAATCATTCCATATAAACAGGGACTTGAGAGGAATAAATTATATGCACATCTGTCTTAAAATTCTTTATACCATTCTGGTGTCTAGAGATAGAATAAAAGGGATGTCATGTAATCTATACAAATAAAATTAAATTCCTGTCTTTGTATCATTGCATCATGTGAAGATGATTGGGCACATTTTCTTCAGTCTTGGAACATATGTTTGGGATGTAATGTTTTGAATACTGGCTGGTGGCTTTCATGGTTGTCACTTTAGGAACTTTACCAGGCTTCTCAAAGTAAAAGGCCACCATTTTCTGTAATAAATAATCCAAGGCTCAAGGAAGGGCTCCTCCTGTGCCTGAGAAACAGGAAAGATGCTCACATGCTTGAAGCCACCATGGACAGAACACAAACTGGATTCAAGTAGCATTCCCCCACGTGAAACTCACAAGGGCGGCCACTCTGGCTGCAGACAGGGGGCTTCGCCTGTGGACAGCAGTCGGTAGCATTAGGTACATGTTCAGAAGGAAGATCGATAATTTGACTTAAATAACTGTTCATTAGAAGAAATTACAAGAGAGCCATAGTTGGATTTTTTTTTTTCAGAAGCAGAGCAGAGAATGAAAATGATCCTGGGTAGATTCAGTGAATTCAAAAACAGAAATATCAGTCACATGTGGAAGAATAAAGTGTTACATATTTTTTTAAACCAATAGGTGTTTGCATTTTGGAACTAATGCTATGTGTTTCCAATTTTACTCTAAAAAAAAAGCATCCTAAGTTTAGCTGAATTAACTTCATCATACTCTTAAGTCATTGACTAAATAAAGTTCTCTAGGTCATAGATAAAAATTAACTGAGTCAACATTATGTATTTAAAAACTCCTTTAACATCTTGACTGCTTTTATAAGATGCACAGAGAGTTATACTGAAATGTACCCAGGAAAGGAAATAAAGTACTACAATTTGGTGAGTTTCTTCTATTTTTATAGTGTTTTATAACAGGTTCTATGATTGCTAAGTAATCAGCTTTAGAGTCAGACAGATGTGGGTTTAATTCCCAGCTTGGATACATTGACCTGTGTGGTTTGGACTTTATGTCTCAATTTTATGATGATTAAAATGGGGATGGATTTGGGGTTGTAATCAGAACAAATTACTATATTAATGTAAAAATTGTGCCTGTGGAATAATATCCATTTCATGTTAGTTGTTATTAGTATTAATATAAACTTAAGCCTAACTCACTTTATTTAGCACCATCATATTTCTAACTGGGCTGATGGAGTTTTCTGATGGAGTGATTGAAAAATAAAGGACTTTACACATTTCTGGTAAAATGTTCTCATCTACTGTTTATTTCCCAATTTAGTTAATTCAAGAAAAGTATATTATTGGCCACTAACACAGATTACCACATTTGTTCCTTCTGCTATTAATTAAAATTTTCTAGAACCACATACTTACCTAAAAATTAGCACTTTCAGCCCTGATGACGTGGCTCACTCAGTTGGTTGGGTGTCATCACACGAAGTGAAAGGTTGCAGGCCCGATTCCCAGTCAGAACTGTTTCTCTCTCACACTGATGTGTCTTTCCTTCTCTTTCTCTTTTCTCCTTTCTCTAAAAATAAATAATGAAATATGTAAAAGTTAAATTTTTTAATTAAAATATTTCCATACTGTCTTCATCCTTATGTTATTGCTACATTTATTAAGACAAATGTCCAGATTTTATTATTATATTATCCTATACCATAGCAACAGAGGGGGTATATTTCTGTTTGTTGTTATTGTTGGAATTATATTAAATGGAGAAGAAATGCCAGTTTACAACATTGAGTCATTTCATTCGTGAATAGTCTGCATAGGAAGAATAAAAGGAATTTACCCATTTCTTACATATATACCTACTCTCTTGCTCTTGAAAACATGATTCTGTTCTCTGTGTCTCTGAATCTCAGGTTTTTAAATTTTATTAGTTTAAATAGTTTTATGATTATATATGAGAGATCATCTCTATTGATTGATTTATCTGTTGGGCCATTAAATATGATATTTTTTCAATTAAACTCCTGCACATCACCAAGGAATAATCTAAGAGAATGGGTATATTTCTTAAGGTCCTTATGGGAAGAGGGTACTGAATTGGGAAATTTCAGATATTAGTGGGGTGCTAAGAAGTGAACCAAAGTAGTATGATATAAATTTTTTAAAAAGATTTTATTTATTTATTTATCTTTAGAGGGGAAGGAGAGAGGGAGAGAAACATCAATGTATGGTTGCCTTTTGTGCATCCCCTGCTGGGAGTTGGCCTGCAGGGAACCTGCCTGCAACCCAGGCATTTGCCCTATCTGGGAATCAAACCGCAATCCTCTGGTTTGCAGGCCCACGCACAATCTATATAAATATTTTTGTAACTAAAATAAAAATTGGTATGCTAGATTACATTTATATATATATTATATTTATATATTTATTTTTAATGTTTTATTGATTATGCTGTTACAGTTGTCCCATTTTTCTCTCTCTTTTATTTCCCTCCACCCCACCTCCCACCAGCACTCCCCCTCCTTAGTTCATGTCCATGGGTCATACATATAAGTTCTTTGGCTTCTCTATATCCTATACTATTCTTAACCTCCTACTGTCTATTTTGTACCTACTAGTTATGCTTCTTATTTCCTATACCTTTTATCCCATTCTTCCCCCTCGCCCTCCCCACTGATAACCCTTCGTGTGATCTCCATTTCTGTGACTCCATTCCTGTTCTAGTCGTTCGCTTAGTTTGTTTTTGTTTTTGTTTTTAGGTTCAGTTGTTGGTAATTGTGAGTTTGTTGTCATTTTACTGTTCATATTTTTTATCAGTTTTTCTTAGATAAGTCCCCTTAATATAATAAGGGCTTGGTGATGATGAACTCATTTAACTTGACCTTATCTGGGAAACACTTTATCTGTCCTTCCATTCTAAATGATAGCTTTGCTGAATAGAGTAAAATCTTGGATGTAGGTCCTTGCTTTTCATGACTTTGAATACTTCTTTCCAGTACCCTCTTGCCTGCAAGGCTTCTTTTGAGAAATCAGCTGATAGTCTTATGGGAACTGCTTTGTAGGTAACTACCTCGTTTTCTCTTGCTGATTTTACGATTGTCTTCTTATCTTTAATCTTGGGTAATGGAATGGTGATATGCCTTGGTGTGTGCTTCTTTGGATGAATTTCTTTGGGACTCTCTGAGCTTTCTGGACTTTCTGGAAGTCTATTTCCTTTGCCAGGTTGGGGAAGTTCACCATTATTTTTTCAAATAAATTTTTAATTTCTTGCTCTTCTCCTATTTCTGGCACCCCTATGATTCACATGTTGGAATGTTTAAAGTTGTCCCAGAAGTTTCTAAGCCTCTCCTCATTGTTTTGAATTCTTGTTTCTTCATTCTGTTTTTATTGAATGCTTAATTCTTCCTTCTGCTCCAAATTGTTGATTTGAATCCAGGTTATTTCCCTTCACTGTTGGTTCCCTGGATGTTTTTTTTTTTTTATTGTACTCTGCATAGCCTTCACTTTTTCCTCTATTTTGCATCCATACTCAACCATTTCTGTGAGAATCTTGATTACCAGTATTTTGAACTCTGTATCTGACAGGGTGGCTATCTTGTCATTGCTTAGTTCTATTTTTTGGAGCTTTGATCCGTTCTTTTATTTGAGCCATACTTATTTGTTCGGTGTAGCTGTTATGTTATAAGGGGCATAGCCTTAGGTATACATCAGGGCAAGGCAACCCATGCTGCATTGTGGGGCTGTCTGTGGGGAAGGGGCCCAAAATGGAACAGTGCTATTTGCTTGGCTTTCTGCTGGTTTTCAGTCACTTCCCCCACTTCCCACAGGCAAATTGGGCCCTTCTGGTGCTGATTCCAAGGTGGGTGGGTTTGTGTACATTCTAGGACCCTGTGAGTCTCTCCAGTGAACTCTCCTGTGAGGCTGGGAGTTTCTTCCGCTGCTGCAACCTCTATAGGTATTTATAGGTCAGAGATTTTGAGGTTTTATTTCCCTGCATTGGAACCTAGGGTTGTGCAGTCTCTCTTGCTCCCCAGTTGTTCCTCCCCATTTATCCACAAACAAATGTAGGGCCACCGAGTTCACTAGCCACCTTTCCTCACATTCTCTTTGCTTGGCTGCTCACCTATGACCCTCCTACAGGTCTGAATGAATGTTTCTTCTTTAACTGCTTCATTGTCAAACTTCCATACAGTTCAATTTTGTGGCAGTTCTGGTTATTTTTGTTCTTAAATTTGTTGTCCTTTTTTGGTTGTTTGAGAAGGCAGATTGTATCTCCCTACGCCTCCATCTTGGCCAGAAGTCCCAAGTTTACATTTGTATATTTAAACTGATATTGTTCAATAGAGGGAACTTGTTCTACTTATATTGACATATGGACTGATGGAAGAATATTTTAGAAGTTGAGGTTATGATTGAGAAAATAATTACCAATATCCCAAATTGCCCAGTAAATCAAGTGCTTCCTTTCTTCTCTTTAAAGTAGTTGTAAGCTAGAACACATGTGGGCAATAAGTCTAACTGAGGGAAGTGAAATGTGGAAATGAGTCTGACGTTAACAAGGGTTAGAAAGAAAATGAGTGATGGTTCGGCAAAGTTCTGAGAAATAAAGTTACAGATGTAGGTGGAACCAGATTGCTAAGGATCTGAAATCAAGGTATAAAGAGTTGACTTTTAGTCAATAGTCAATATCCTCTTTATTGACATCTTGTTCTTCAAATTGACTTAACAAAGACATCAAAAATATAATCAAATTTTTATTGACACCAGGGGGTGGCGTATATTGTTTACAACTGATGGTGAAGCCAAGGAAGGAATGAAGGGAGACACAAAAAAGTGACTTGTGGCGTGGTAGCACTATGCCCTGGCAAAGAGAAGCCATCTGTCCTGTGGTTAAATTTTTAAAAACTGTCCTTTATCCTATAATATGGCCCTCTATCCATAGAGTCAGTCATTTTATCTCTTATTTTTAGCAGCTCATTTTATCTTTCAATATTTTCCTCTGTGAGCCATGCTGACTCATGACCTTTGTTTGGAGAGTCAGGAGGTCAATGAAGTTGCTGTCAGACTAACCAGCTCTGTGGTTTGGGGTAAAGCATCATCCCCTCTCCAAATTTCGGCAGCTTTAATTTGAGGGATGAAGCACCTGTTTTAACAAATTATGTGAGGGAATTCTACCTCCGATTAAGGATGAGAAAGCACCTTTCACAGTCCTGGGCATGAGAGGCAGTGCCAACTGGACCCCATTGCCTTAGATCAAATACTGTATTCATCCATGGAGCTAAATAAATCTTAATAAGTCTGATTATTGGAGCTGCTATTAATGTATTTTAGTATCTGCTCATTGTCTCAAAGACTTACCTAGCATGAAAAATAATTTTCATTAAAATGTATGGCAGGTAATATAAAATTAAATCTTGTAATATTTGTTTTTACAGCTATGTGATATTGTATTTCATATCCTTAATATAAGAGTGCTGAAATCCTGGAAAGATACCAAATATATATTGTTATGCTCTTTATCACAATAAAGAGGGTATTTCCTTTGAGGTTTCTATCATGAGACCATAGATATCCTTGTAAGTTTTCCCTCTACAACCAGGTCTCTCTGGATGCTTTCATCATTGCATCACTGTATATTGTAATTCCACTTGTTCTTTCCCAAATGAGTAAGTAGTAGTTAGAAAGAATTTTTTAAACACTTCCGCGTGGTTTCTTGGCATTCTCCACTTCAGTGTTTATTTGCAAATGAGAAACAAAATGACTTCATTACTCTTCTTCTGTGTAGGCAATAGCTTCTAGTGTTGCTGTTTGTCAGTGGATCAGTAACACAGTGTGGGAAGGGGCACCATTTCCCTCCCTTATCGAGGTCCTCTTCTAAGAATAAAACTGAAAATTTATGTTTTGTGAAACCCAGTATAATTTTTTAAAACTTTTCATCAGTGTTTTTAATTTTTATTTTGTGTTCCCAGCATAACTTTAATCATAAGTATTTTAAGTGACCTCCACTTAAACATCAACCTAAAAATGCAACATATCAAACTGCAAAGATGGTAACATACAGCATGCTCTTTATACGAAAATCCAGCTTTGTTACCTGTGTAAAAAGCATCAAAGACCCTGAAGAAAGACTAGAAATGAGCAAGTGTCAACACTATGTTTCATTTACTTTTAGAGGAAAATGATACAGATATACTTTGAATTAAGAACGAAGTTCCTTCTAAATTCTCAATAAATTGAATCAAATTTTAAAATGATAAAGTTCATTTTAAATTCTTTCTGTTTTTGTTGATAAGTGAGAGGTAACCTTTGCAATTTAAACAATGCATATAGTGTGATCAACATTTTACAAAACAGAGAAGTGTTAAGGCCAAAATTCAAATAACATTAATCTGGTTTCAAGTTCCATAGTTTTCTACTGCACCATGCTAATCTCCCAAACTGTTGACAACTTGCATATGTAATGGAAATTCCATTTAAAACATACATACTTATTTCACAGGATTTTAATCAGTGGATTTAAAGACTTTATGCTAGGTAATCTCTGTTTGACATTTATGGTATTAGTCTTCAGACAAACAGTATCAAATACCTAATGCAGTGATCTGAAATTCTGTTTTATAAATATTAGAAGACAAATTAGTTGGTATGTACAAAATCTTCCAGATTAAAGTGAACCATTGGCATTTTATAAACTAGTATCACCAGCATATTATTATTTGATGGGAAACTTAAACAAATACTATGTCACTGGCACAAAATCAAATAGATGTTTAAGCAGACATGTATGTGTTTTCTAAAATATGTAACAGTCAAAAATGTCACTCAAATTCAACCCAAACACCTTAATCTGGCAAAGGAGGCCAGATCATGATGACATCTTCCTCTAATCTGCATCCTTATTTGCATTGCATAACACTATAACACTTCACTGACCATATGTTTTAAGGGTGAAACGTAGCTTTTCTAGAAAGCCTTAACCTCAAAGACAACAAAAATACCTATTCTCTATAGCATATGAAACTGGTCCACTAAAAATACAGGGGAAGTATTATTAAAGCAAAGCTACTGCAAATTTTGTTTCAAATAACTTCAGTCCTAACTTTTTGCTTAAATCTCAGCACTAAAAATCAATTTAATATTACTAATAAACAATATGTAATACAAAAAATAATCTTTGCTACTCCATAATTGATGAAATTTTCAAAAGTACTCAGGCATTTCTCAAGTATTTCCCAAAGTATAACTTAATAAGTATATTTGTGTGTATCTGCCAACATATTTAAATTTAATGCTTAATGTGAAGATGCTCTACCATATTAATAATTTCCTATAAATTTCCATGATTCCTTATTTCCATTTCAAATAAGTTAAAATCAGGAGTGTCATAAAATATTTCTAAAGTGTATGTTTTTTTATTCTGTTTTTAATGGCTTCTCTTTTAAAAATTTCTCTCCAGAATGCTACTGGCCTGCTGATATAAAGAAGAATTTGGGTCCTCTTATTTGTAATTTCTACACTTGTTTGCAAACTTTCTTTAAGGGAATAATACAAATGCTTTTAGAAAAACAATTATAAATTTATAGACTTTCTCTCACCTATAATAAGTTCAGAATGTTGTGGGAGACCATGTGTAATTGAATTTACCAATTAAAAATACTACAGCATGAATTTCAAATAGCTCATCTCTTTTTAGATGAAGTTTAACATTAGGAAATTAAAATAATTAAGTGCATGTTTTTTTTTTCAAGTAAACAAGTACAAGTAAAATGAGTCTTCTTCTGTAAATCAAGTTTGCCGTTTACCGCCTGCCCAAAGGCTCAGACTCTCATGAAAGTTCGGCCAGGTTTAAAAGACAGCCTGTTCTGGGCCAAGGCAAAAGTTAATTAAAGCTGAAACAACAATCTTTTGCACACGTTCTGGTTCCTTTAGGCTGCCGATGTTCATTTAATTTCTGTTGATTAGCCAAATTCTACCATGATGATGCCCATCAATTGTATCAGGCTGCTGCCTGTTCACCGTAACCGGAGGCTGAAATCTAGTACCAGGGGAAATGAAATGTTTTTCAAAATAGTTTGGTGTTTTACAAATGTCAAGCAATGAGCTATCGATGGGGAGCAAGTGGCTTAGTGAGCTTGACTTCATGTACTTAGGAGAGCTGGGTGACTTTTTAGGTACCTCTAAAACCTAGCAGACTGCATACAATTCTTAAATCTTTGGGGGGAAAAAACCCTGAGAAAAGAGAATTAAGAACAGTAAGTCAATTTTATTCACTTGTGTTGTTTGTTCACTTGTTGCTTTTTGATTTATAACCCACATATGAATGAATCTATGATTCTTGTCCTTTTCCATCCGACTTATTTTACTTAGCATGATACTCTCAAGATAGTATTTTAAATTATGAGATCTAAAAGGTTCTGAATTACTATTAAAATTGCTTTTTTGTGATGCATTTAGAAAAATACAACATGAAAGGGATGGGCATAGAATTTTAGCTTTTGTAATTTTACAAAACACAAAAAGATGGAATCACAGAACTAAATGCATAAAGCAATGTGGGAGTATAAGTACTTCTGGTGTAGCAGGGTTAGGTAAGTTGGGAGTTGGTATCCATTATAGTTATCAGCATTGCTAACCAGCATACAACAGCAAAGCAGATAACTAGTTAAGAATGTTGTATTTGTTCTTCTGAACAAAGAAATAGTGACCATTCTCTTATGCTTTTACCACTGAATTCTTTGAAAGCATTGGAGTCTTTTTAATATCAAAGTATCTATAGGTAAAATCATCATTTTCATTAATAGTTTAGATAGCTGCTTAGGGAATATTATCTACTACACACACATTGAGCTTCCATTTAGCCATACAATGATCATTTATTGAGAGCCAGTATAATTATACCCATGTTATAGATGGATATAAACCATACAACGCAAGTTGATTAAATACTTTGCTTAAAGTCATACAATAGAACCGCATTTTATGTTGGACTGTAACTAGTTTTGGAAAAGATATTAACCTTTTTGGGCCACATTTTGACACAGTTATAAAATGCAGCAAGGGGATGGGGAAGGCTAATTTTCCATGTTTGTAATTGATGGAAAGTGAAATATACAACAGTCAACAAATCCCAAGCTCTGATGAACTGTTCAAAATCAGCAAATATTCATCAAATGTCTCATATAAAACACTGTTCTGGCAGTATGGGCACAAATTAAGATAAAAATCCACAAAGAATTTGTCAAAACCTCATGATCTAGTGGAGGAAAGAGGTACAAGTCTGTACTGATAAGCAGATTGTAAATTCAGATAGCAAGTGCTTTTGTCCAAATGGAATTAACATAAACTAAATTTACTCTTTCATCTAAAACAAAAAAAAAAAATACCTGAAATAATAGTTTCATGACACTGGGCATAAAGGACAGTGAAGTCTGAGAGATGGTAAACCAGTTAAAGGAGCCTTGCGATTGCCCGAGCTGACAGGCTTGAGAGAGGTTGCACACGGCAATATAGTGAGAAAGGATTTGGGATAGCCGGGCAAACTCCTCTCATTGAGAGGACAGATCTGAGAGTCCAGGGAAACCAAGGCAACTGGAGATTATGTGATTACCATACAGGAGAGAAATGCATAAAGAGTGAATTCTAGAATCTGAAAAATACTGATTAGCCCATGGGTGTGAAAATATCTAAGTATGGGAAAGCATTACCACCCAGAAGGATTAGCAGTAGCAGCACCCAGCAATCACACAGGACAAGGAATAGGGCCTGTTCCCAATTTTCATACTGGAAAACATCACTAATTATTAATGTGGGATTAATTGGATTGCATACAAAGTTTTACTTAGTAGTAGAGAATAATGAACCCAAAGGTGAGCACTGCCCTTGTCTCAAAGGTGAGACCTTTGTTAAAGGTCTCAAAGACTTCTAATGTTTTAACAAACATTAAAAGTAGGCTGAAAAGAAAAATTAGTTTCTGTAGAATTAAACTCTCCTGTAAAAAATAAAAATTACTCCAGAGAAAAGCTCTAGAGTATTTATTTGAAAAAATACCACAGCTATAAAGGTAAAATGCAAATGTATGGCATTCAATAAAAAACATGATGCACGCAAAGAAGTAGAGGAATATGACACAAAATAAAGAAAGGAATTAATCAAAACTTACCCAAGATTAACAAAGATGTTCAAATTAGTAAACAAAGACACTAAAACAATTGTTATAACTATATTCTAGATTTTTAAAGTGTGATATAGAGACAGCAAAGACAAAAAAGACACAAATCAAACTTCTAGATATGATGATAATTACAAGATGTAACATGAAAAAACTGGATAGGATTAATAACAGATAAGACACTGAAGAAAAGATTAGTGAACTTGAAGACTAGTTAATAATAAAAACTATGTATAGTAAAGCATAAGGAGGAAAAATAAAGAAGTACTAGTGAGCTGTGGGACAATTTCAAAAAGTCAAGTTTACCCAGGTACTTAATTCAGCATTATTTGTAATACCTAAGAATAGAAATAACCCACATATTCATTGCATGATAAACAACTAAACAAAATGTGGTACGGTATATCCATGTAAAACAATGTGGTGAATGTTGGGGTGGGGTGTGTAAGATGGATAAATGGTAATGGAAAAATAGAATAAATGTTTTTTAAAAATATTTTGCAATAAAAAGGAATGAAATACTGATTCATGCTACCATATGTGTCATACTAAAAAAAAATCACTATGGCAAGTGAATGTAGCAATTACAGAAAACTACACAATTCATAGTTCCAGTAATATAAAATGCCTGAAAGAGTTGATTTTAATAGAAATAAACATTAAATAAGTTGTTACCTAGGTTAAGTAAGGGATTTTCAGGAGTAACAGTAAATGCTAATGGCCATAAGCTTTTTGGGGGTGTAGGAGGAATGATGAAGATCTAAAATTTAGATTATGTTATAGTTGTATAACTTATTATAAAATAAAAACTAATGAACTGTATGCTTTAAACAAGTGAACTTTATGGTTGTAAATAATCTCAAAAAAGCTATTAAAAAGTTGGAACAGCTATATTAATATTGAAGTAGCTTTTAGAGAAAAGCATATTAATATGGATAAAGAAGATAATTTTGTTATGATAAAGGGTCCAGTTAACAATAACATAACATCACAAAATATTACAATCCTAAATATTTAATCTCTTAATAAAAGAGCTTCAGATACTTTAAGCAAAAACTGATTGAATTGCCATGAGAAATGGATGAACCAAAAATTATACTGAGAGTTTCAATACTTATTCAGTAGCTAATAGAACAGGTCAACAGAAAGGATATAAAAGTCTTGAAAAACCCTCTCAACTCAACCTAACTGATGTTACAGAACACTGACCAAGAGCAGAATACCCACATTCTTCTCAAGTGTACATGCAACAGATAAATGGATAAACAAACTTATTTCAAAAATGACTAGTCAGCAAAAAAAATGTATGAATTTTAAACTCCTACCCTTCAAGATAGCATGGATGGAACTAGAGAGTATTATGCTAAGTGAAATAAGCCAGGTGGTGAGGGACAAATACCATATGATCTCACCTATAAGTGGAACCTAATCAACAAAACAAGCAAATGAGCAAAATAGAACAAGAGACATGGAAATAAAAAAATTGACAGTAACCAGAGGTGGGTAGGGGAGGGGGGTAATGGTGAAACAAAGGGGAAGGGTCAAGTCAAGGAACATGTATAAAGGATACATGGACAAAAACAATGGTTGGGGGGAGGATTGAAATTAGAAGTTGAGGAGTGGATAGGACAGGGAAGAATGATGGGAAAAAAATGGGGACAACTGTAACTGAAAAACAATTTAAAGTATATATTTTATATAAAATATAAAACACATATATTTTTTCTTTCTTTCCTTTTAAATTTATTTAATTATTGTTCAAGTACAGTTTTCTGTCTTATACTTCCATTCCAGCCCACCCCTCCCAGTGCTCCCCACCTCCCTCCCATTTCCCACCCCCCCACCTTAGTTTTTGTCCATGTGTCCTTTATACTTGTTCCTGTGAATCCTTCCCCTTTTCCCCTGAAATCTCTCCCCTCTTCCCTCTGGTCCCTGTCAGCCTGTTCTGTATTTCAGTGTCTTTGGTCATATTTTGCTTGCTTGTTTGTTTTGTTGTTTAGGTTCCTATTAAAGGTGAGATCTTATGGTATTTGTCTTTCAACACCTGGCTTATTTCACTCAGCATCCAATGCTTTCCAGTCCCATCCATGCTGTTGCAAAGGGTAGGAGTTCCTTCTTTCTTTCCGTTGCATAGAATTCCATTGTGTAAATGTACCATAGTTTTTTGATCCATTCATTTGCTGATGGGCACCTAGGTTGCTTCCAACTCTTGGCTATTGTAAATTGTGCTGCTATGAACATCGGGGTGCATAGGTTCTTTTGGATTGGTGTTTTAGGTTTCTTAGGATATACTCCTAACAGTGGAATTGCTGGATCAAAAGGCATATTCATTTTTAGTTGTCTTAGAAAATTCCATACTGTTTTCCATAGTGGTTGTACCAGTCTGCAATCTCACCAACAATGAACTAGGGTCCTCTTTTCCCCACAACCTCTCCAGCACTTGTTTGTTGCTTTCTCTATGATGGCCATTCTGACCAGTGTAAAGTGGTATCTCATTGTGGTTTTAATTTGCATCTCTCTGATAGCTAGCGATATTGAGCATCTTTTCATGTGTCTCTGGATCCACTGTATGTCCTCCTTGGAGAAGTGTCTGTTCAAGTCCTTTGCCCATTTTTTAATTGGGTTGCTTGTCTTCTTAGAGTGGAGTCTTGTAAGTTCTTAAGTATACAACATGTATATTTTATGTATATAAAATATGCATAAATATATAGACTATATATTTTATGATATATTTATATGTGGTATACTATATAAAATATATTATATATAAATATATCATGTGTTTATGTGTTATATGTTATATATTCATATATGATCTTGCTATATATTATATATCCATATATAATATATATCACCAAATATGAATGAATTGGCAAACTTGAAGATAGAGTAGAGAAACGTGTCAGAACTTGGAGCAAAATTTTAAAAAGGTAGATTTCATAACAAAAATGTAAACACATGGTGGGATCTAAAGATTGGTTCTATAGACAAAGACAATAGTACGGTGGCTACCAGAGAGAAAGGTGAGTAGGAGAGTAGTTCGAAGTAAAGGGGGTTGAGTAAGTGGTGATGGAAGAAGACTTGATTTGGGTGGTAAACACACAATGAAAAGTACAGATGATGTATTATAGAATTTTACACCTGGAACCTATATAATTGTATTAATCAATGTGACCCCAATAAATTTAATAATAAAAAATATGAACTGTGATGAAAGCCAAAGACTGAGTGAATTTCAAAGTAATTATACCAAATGAAGAAAGTAAATGAAAAAAGTACATTCACTACGACTCCATTTATATAAAATTGTAGAAAATGAAAACTTAATTCATAGTAACAAAGGACAGACCAGTGGTTTCCTGGTGACAGGCTGAGGGAGAGGGAGGAGAGAGAGAGGAATTACGAAATGGCACAAAGAAATTTGGGGATGATGGATGAGTTCATAACCTTTATTGTAGTGATAGCTTCACTGGTGCGTGCATATTTCACAGTTCATACCTGTGTTACATTGTACACTTCCAAATGTTTGTGAATTTTACTGCGTTCTAATCATAGTTGAGTAAAGCTGTTAAAAGTCAAATAGGAAGATCTAGGAGTGAAAGGGGAGATAAATAATTATTTAAAAACTATTCTTCAGAGTCTCACCTTTCAGTAAAATCCATTGCTCTTTATTTTCATATGTGAATTATTTGCTAATGAATGGTATAAGGGCTAGCCATATATTAACTCTAAAGTTTACAAGAGTCATAACATACTTGACATAAAGGTTCTGAAAAAAGGAAGAAATTATCCCATAATTCAATTAGTATATCCATAAATCTATTATACTTCTCAAGATTATGTGTCTGGTATAGAAAATGGTCATTGTATAGAATTTCCCTGCCAAAAACTACTGTAATATGCTAGTCACTAATGATACTGATAAACTGAAGACTATAATCATATTATACATTACCCTTACCAATATTTTTCCTTAGAGCAATACATTAAGCAGAAGATGTTGCTGAAGCAATTTAAAAGTAAAAGACAAGGAAGTTTTCAAATCATAGCATCGGGGGTCTCTAACTCTTCCTTCTGGCCTGTCTTTATTGTATCTTCCTCCCATTCACTTAATTGAGTATTAAAGTTTTCAAAAGAATCTACAGATTTTTATGTATGTATTCAAGTTGATGACCTCAGGAGCTTCCTAGGTTCTCACAGCAGTTAAATTTTCTTACAGTCTTTGCTTTTCTGTAGACTGGTCTTCCTTTAGCTTTATTTGTAACTTCCCTCCATAGCCTCAGGCTAAATACATTTCCAAGGCAATAGTTTCCAAACCTGGCTGTTGATTATGATAATTTGGGGAACTTTAAAAACTTATCAATACTTAGTCACCAGTACAGATCAGTTGAATCAGAGTCTTAAGATAGGGCCCAAGTACATATCAAGAGATTTTATTAAATCATTTATTTTGATATCTAATTTCTCAATATTTCTCTAAAAATTATTTTATCATTAACCCCATTGGTGTTATATTTCACATGTCCTTCAACATAAAATTAATATCTTACATGTAATGTGGCATAAGCCTATACATGTCAAACTATTCAGGCTTGAAAGTAACCTTTGCCAAATTCCATAAAAGATTAATTTATAAGATGTAAAACAGAGAAGTGCCTATCACTTGATTGCAAACAAATGCTGATATACCAGATTTCATTATAAATTTGGTATCAACACCAAAATTCTAATGAAAATTTCCTGAGGAAAAACAGCCCTGAAAATTTTCCATGTACTGACTGTCATCTCTTTTTTGGCAGAAAATACCATACACTGGCCTCATTAGTTACAGTTCAAGGAATATTTCTTTAAATTTATTCATATTTGTTATTGATTGCTGTTTGCACTCATAACTTTTTCTTCCATTTCTTGGCTTACATTTATTCCATTGTCCTTAAGTAGCTTCCATAGTCAATGCTGCATTTTCTTCCAATAATCAATTACAAATATTTATTTTTTAAAAAATGGGCAAAGGCCTGTGTAAGGTGTTGCATCAAGCAGAAAGACTGATGCAAAAAAGCATCAGACATTGTCCATACCTGATAGACAGTAACTTTTATGAGTCCTGTCTTTGTGTGGCTCAAAATGTAGTCCAGGTTTGTAACACCTCATGTTCAAACTTGTGCCTCAATTGAAAGAAAACAAATTCCAGTAGGTGATAAGAGGTTCGCCTTCTCAATTAGAACATTAAGCCTGCAGAGCTTGTAGCAATGAGGATCAGTGAACTCTTCAACCTGTGACATGATTTTGCCCCACTTATGAATAACAGGATGAGTCATCACTTTATTTTTTGCAGCCCCCACCAGAATACCTGAGTCATGTGTTTTGTTCTAACATAGATAGCTTCTAGCTTCTCAGCTTGCTGAAAATTCCAGTTAAATCTGCCTTTTTACTCCTCCATATCTGCATTAGTTGCCTATGGCTGCTCTTAACAAGTTACCACAAATTTGATGGAAACAACAGACTGCCAGTCTCTCAAATTCTAGAGGCTAGAAGTCCAAAATGAATGTGTGTCAGGGCTGCATTCCTTCTACAGACTCTGCGGTAAAATCTTCCCTTGGTTCTCCCAGCTTCTAGTAGCTGTTACATTCCCTGTCTTGTGACAGCTTCACTCCAGGGTCTGCCTCCATCATTTTGTGTGTGTATGTGTGATCTCCCTCTACCTCTCTCTGTTAAGGATTGTGACGGTATTCCTTGTGACAATATTCAGAGCCCATCCTGACAATATACAATAATCTTCTCATTTCGAGAATATAATGTGATCACATCTGCACAAATTCCTTTTCGAAAAAGAAGCCTACCATTTAGAGACCACTGGGATTAAGACATGGGCATGTCTGTGGGAGCCATGTCTACTTCGTTATTTTACAACGCACTGTAATTGCAGAGGTGGGAAGCAGACTTGAGGCCTTTTCTGTGTGCCTGGCATGTCCCCATCCTCCCTCCCATCTCCATTCTCACTTCTTTTTCCATGTAGCTCTGGGAAAGAAAATAAAAATTCCAATACTACAAATTGTGGAGCAAAAGGTCCACAATTTGTTTTGCATAACCATCAATGATTAACTTAGCAGGACTGACCTTGAGTTACAATTATTTCCCTGCTTAGAGAAAGAGCTTTATCTCAGTTATTTTGGACAGTTGTCTTACCTGTCCAAACTATCGCCCTCTTCTTTTCTGAGAAATACTCAGAAAGAAGACCCCCCCAACCATAGTAAAAGGTACAAAGAAAAGCATCTGTCCTAAGCTGGTTATAGTTCTCTGGAAGATTAAAAACTAAAGGTAAGAGAGAAACATTCTTCTCTCTTTGCTTAGCCCCTGAGTAATGACTATGGAGCAGTTGGTGGCTATGCTTTCTGCCAAGGGGGGATGTTGGAGAGCCAAAAAAGATGAGTAATTAAAAGAGTAAAAGATATAGGAAGATGGGTAGTAGGAGATTGAGGAAGAATGACAAGAATGTTGTATTTAATGCATTCCTAAAGCTGTCTTTCCTTTTACTCCATGAACTAAGTCCAAAGGAGTTTTAGTTTTCTAACACACACATTGTCATGAATAAAACATCAAATGAAAGTGAGCTAAGGGCTTAGGTTCTACTGGAATTCTGCAAGTCTTTTCAAATTACTATTAATACTATTATTTTAACCCAGATCACATCTTCCCATTCAAACAGTGTTATAAATCTTAGCCTCTCCCGGAAGGCTACACTGACTACCTTATTAAATTTTGCATACCCACTGCTCCACCCTGAAAACTTGGCTTTATTTTTCCCATAATATCTATCTCCATATAATATAACATATTCAATTTAATAATTTATGTTTATTTTCTGTTTCCACTTTAAGTCACTGACTAGAATATCAGCTTGATTTATGAATTTCTGTTTTATTTCTTCATGTATCCCAATCACTTTAGAAGAGTGCCTGGCACTTTGCAGTCACTCAGCTAACAAGCCTTTAACAAAAGGCTATACTCAAAATTAAAATATTAGAGAAAGATAATTAATTTTTTTGTATTTTTTAATTTAATTCTTATTCAAGTACAGTTTTCTGTTTTATATTCCCTGCCCTGCCCCACCCCCAGTGCTCCCCACCTCCCTCCCATTTCTGCCCCTGACCTTAATTATTGTCCATGTGTCCATTATATGTATTCATGTGAGTCCCTCCCCCTTTTCCCCTATGATTCTCTCCCCTCTCCTCTATGGACCTTGTCAGCCTGTTCTGTATTTGAATGTCATTGGTCATATTTTGCTTGCTTGTTTGTTTTGTTACTTAGATTCCCATTAAAGGTGATATCATATGGTATTTGTCTTTCACCGCCTGGCTTATTTCACTCAACATAATGCTTTCCAGTTCCATCCATGGTATTGCAGAAGGTAGGAGCTCCTTCTTCCTTTCTGCAGCATAGAATTCCATTGTGTAAATGTACCACAGCTTTTTGATCCAGTCATTTACCGATGGGCATGTAGGTTGCTTCCAACTCTTGGCTATCATAAATTGTCCTGCTCTGAACATCGGGGTGCATAGGTTCTTCTGGATTGGTGTTTCAGGGTTCTTAGGATATACTCCTAAGAGTGGAATTGTTGGGTCAAAAGGCACGTTCATTTTTAGTTTTCTTAGAAAGTTCCACACTGTTTTCCATAATGGTTGTACCAGTCTGCAGTCCCACCAACAGTGAACTAGGGTCCCCTTTTCCCCACAGCCTCTCCAGCACTTGTTGTTTGTTTCTTTGTTTATGATAGCCATTCTGACTGGTGTTAAGTGGTATCTCATTGTAGTTTTAATTTGCATCTCTCTGATAGGTAGTGATATCGAGCATCTTTTCATGTGTCTGGATCCTTTGTATGTCCTCCTTGGAGAAATGTCTGTTCAAGTCCTTTGCCCATTTTTTAATTGGGTTGCTCATCTTCTTTGAGTGGAGTCGAGTGAGTTCTTTGTATATTTTGGAGATTAAACCTTTGTCTGAGGTATCATTGGCAAATATGTTTTCCCAAACAGTTGCTTCTCTTTTAATCTTGATACTGTTTTCCTTAGCCATGCAGAAGCTTTTAATTTTGATGAGATCCCATTTGTTTATTCTTTCCTTTATGTTCCTTGCTCTAGGGGACATATCAGTAAAAATATTGCTGCATGGAATATCTGAGATTTTCCTGCCAATGTTCTCCTCTAGGGCTTTAATGGTTTCATGGCTTATATTAAAGTCTTTTATCCACCTTGNGCAAAAACAAAAATAAAATATCTGGGAATAAACCTAACCAAGGAGGTAAAAGACCTAAATTGCTTTGGGTCGCTTGGACATTTTGGTGATGTTAATTCTGCCAATCCATGAACATGGTATATGTTTCCATTTGTTTGTGTCTTCCTTGATTTCTTTCTTCAGTGTTGTGTAGTTTTCTGCATATAGGTCTTTTACCTCCTTGGTTAGGTTTATTCCCAGATATTTTATTTTTGTTTTTGCTATATTGAATGGGATTTTTTTCTTGATTTCTGCTTCTGCTGTTTCATTATTGGTATACAAAAATGCCTTTGATTTCTGGATATTGACTTTGTATCCCGCTGTTTTGCCAAATTCATTTATTAGTTCAAACAGTTTTTGGTAGAGGCTGTAGGATTTTCCATGTACACTGTCATGTCATCTGCAAACAATGCCAGTTTTGCTTCCTCCTTTCTGATTTGGATGCCTTTTATTTCCTTTTCTTGTCTGATCGCTGTGCTTAGAACTTCTAATACTATATTGAATAGAAGTGGTGAAAGGGGGCAACCTTGTCTTGTTCCTGATCTTAGTGGAAAAGCTTTTAGTTTTTGCCCATTGAGTATGATGTTGGCTATAGGTCTTTCATATATGGCCTTTATTATATTGAGGAATGCTCCCTCTATTCCCACTTTTCTGATTACTTTTATCATAAATGGGTGTTGTACCTTATCAAAAGCTTTTCCGCATCTATTGATATGATTGTGTGTTTTTTGTCTTTGCTTTTGTTTATGTGATGTATTATATTTACTGATTTATGAATATTGAACCATCCTTGCATCCCTGGGATGAAACCCACTTGGTCGTGGTGTATGATCTTTTTGATGTATTGTTGGCTGCAATTTGGCAATATTTTATTGAGGATTTTAGCATCTATGTTCATCAGCGATATTGGCCTAAAGTTTTCTTTCTTTGTTGTGTCTCTATCTGGCTTTGGAATTAGGATGATGCTGGCTTCATAACACACCTTTTCGTATTGTAGTTATAAGGGATATGTGGACTTATAGAAAAAGCATATTTAGCTCCATGATTTAATGGAGAGAAGCTAAGATATATAATAAGGTAAAGCTTGGTCAAATCCTGTTTGGTGTTTACTAATCTATCAGATCTTGAGCAAGTTAAACTCTATGGACCCTTCTCTATTCAACTGTAAAATGAGAAAAGTAATCCTTACCATACAGAACAATCTAAATGTCATCCAAAATGTTAAGTAGGACTCTCTGACCCATGGCAATCTAACTAGACTTGGCCCAACCCATCCCTAGACCTGTGATGTCTCAAGGTGTTCCCGTCCTTTCCTGTGCTTTCTGGTGCCTCCTGTGTCCTCCACCTCCAAATTCACTTGTCGAAGTCCTATCACCCTATACCTTAGAATATGACTATATCTGGACATATGGCTTTTAAACAGGTAATTAAGTTAAAATGGGGTTCACAGGAAGAGGAGATTAAAACACAGAGAGACACCTGGAATGCCCACACACAGGGGAAAGGGGGAAAGACCAAGTGAGGACACAATGAGAAGGTGGCCATATAAATGCCAAGAAGAGAAACTTCAGAAGAATTAAACCTTCTGACACCTTGATCTTGGACTTTCAGCCTCCAGAACTGTGGGAAAATTAATTTCCTTTCAGTCCATCCAGTCTGTGGTATTTTGTTAGAGCAGCCCAAGCAAATTAATATACTTCCTGAGGCTACTTTCTGCCAACAGACCCCTCCATCATAGTCGGTCAATTTGGTTAATCCCTACAGTTGAATTAAAGGCTTCTTTCTGCTTTTCCAGGTGAAATCCAGCAGTGTTCCACACTTAGGTTTTATGCTTATTTGGCAGAAGTGTGATGGACAGTTTATTCTTCTTGCATTTGGCTGATGGTCCTGTCTCCTTTTCTCTGAGCATCTTTCCCTTCCGTATGTTATATTAGGAAGTTTGGGATCCTCCAACAGGATACATTCTGCTGTGTATGACCCTTTGAGAAGTTTATTTCATACCCAATTCTCACCATTTCTGTCATGGATAGAACCCACTGCCAGACTGACTGACCATTTCCAGTTCCCTGGAACTCAGATGATTAAAAATGCCCACTTGATATCCCCTTAGGTAGCAATTAATATACAGAAACTATTAGTAGTTGCAGCAGTGAGAAAACTGAGTATAAATTTTGAAAAACATTTAGTAAAAAAGCAGCATTACTCAAGAACTTCAGAAGTTGAGCAACTGGCCCTTTAGGAAGTAATAATTTTACTTTAGAAATCATACCAGGGGTTTTCAGTTGTAAAATAAGGATGATAGAAGTGGCAGTCTCCTAGCAATATATGGAATGATCTATAGAAAGTGTTTAGCACAGGTCTCAGGATATGTCACTCAAAAAATTTTACTATTACTATGACATATTACAATGTAAAATTTTATATATATTTGTATATTTTTGGTTGTATATGCTAGTAATCACAGTAACATAATTACCATCATTTACCTTGTCCTCAGTATCGACATAATGCCATTTATATGTAAGGCTACTCAAGACAAAATGAGAAACACAGAATTCAACTTTGGAAAGGACTTTAACATTTGTTAAATTTGACTATCCTTGTGATGATTTAATGTCTACTGGTATTTTTTTCTTTGAGTCATAAATGGGAAGAAGAGAGACAGTTATTCCTTGGTAAAGAAGAAAATATAAGGCAAACAAATTTAAAAAGGTTAAAAGCTTACAAAGGAGATTCAAAGGCATAAAATCCAAAGATGGATTTGCCTGGAAACACTCGACTGCTTTCCAAAGAATTGGAGTAGAGTTGGTGAACAGAGACCCACTGGTGCCCTGGTGGATCAGTGCATTGAATGGGCATAACTTGTGCATAGGGTCAAGAACACAGAAAAAGAACAGTGGAAGTTCACATAGACAAGCTCACTCTATCTTGTGTGGCTAGAAGAGTCTTCAAGAAGGTTTAACAGAAATCTGGGCAGAAAGAGCCTGAACCTTACAGAGTGTCCTGACTTGTTCCCCTTGTTTTTCTCTATATTCATCAATCCTGTACAAGCCATAACACCACCATTTCATTTCTGTTACCATTTGTCACTGGAACAAAACTTTTTTCATTAGCTTTATATTTAAGCATATCACAGACTTAAAACATTACCTTTCACCTTCAGTGATGCTCTTTTCAATCCCTGTTTTTTTCCTATATTTAAGTTTCTCCTTGTGCAAGAATGTTGTTTTATTGTTATTTAAAAAAATAGATATCACACATAAAATGTTTCTGGTACCTTCTACCTCTTTTGACACAGTAATCTTGGATATTCTTAAAACAATTCTTTATTATCAATTCCATCAGTGTTGAAACCCTCCTTAAGGAAAAAATCTAGAGGTCAGTCTGCTAGTCTATAAAGAAATAATAAGGAATACAATAGAACTGACCACATAAGACTCTGCTTTAAAATACCAGTCTTTAAATCATCAAACATTCAATCATATAGATCCATATTTTCTCTCTTGATTTTTTAAAATGAAAATAAAAGGGTAATCACAGAGTTGAAAAGTATTTTTATTTTTCATATGTTCATTACCGTTTGCTATTGTTTAGATGTTTGTATATTGGAGTTTTTTCAAAACTATCAAAGATTCTCATGTCATTAATCATTTCTTCATTTTATTTTTGAATACTCCCAAAGAAGTATACAAAAATGTCCTCAAAACTCCCAGTTCATCTCTTTTATTGGAAGGCAAAGTCAATCAAAGTCACACAAAAAAGTCAAGGGTAATTTCTATAGTGATACAAGAAAGGTGAAGGGGGAGTACATGGCAGATTCAAAAGAAAAAAATTTTTTACTATCAAAATTTTTTTATTTATAAAAATCTAAGTCCCTTATTTTTTGTCCCTCTATGGTTAAGTTGAAACTGAAAAAGAAAACATATATTAAATGATTTCTGAGTAACTGAATGTTTCATATATGTATTCACTAGTGCTTTACCATCTAATTTGGTAGCCAGTAGGCGTATATGGCCACTTAAATTTAAAATTAACTAAATAAAATCAAACATAAAATTAATTAAATAACATTAGAATTTCAGTTTCTCAGTCTACTAGCCACATTCATGTGCTCAACAGCTACATCAGACTAGTGACCACCACACAGGAACGCACAGAGCAAAGGAAATTTCCATCATCATAGAAAATTTTATTGGACAATACTGCACTGGTATAAATGAGGTCTTCATGTATGAGATACTAAAATAGTTTTAACATTATAAGCTGACACAATGTTAAATTTGGAAAGAAATGAGTCACCACAGAGAAAATGAATAGTTAGTAGAAAAACAGCAATTCGAATGATCTTTTGATAGAAATTTGAGTTTCTATATGCCAAACTGATATTTTTAGCCAAAGTAGCATATATTTGGTAGTTATAGAACACATGAAATTATTTACTAAAACAGAATGTTCTACACCAATATATTTGAAATATTTTAGACTGATTTTTTTAAGTAAAAATGTAATACTAAATATATTTATTCTGGTCACAGTAAAGATAGAGGGATTCTGCTCTCTCTGAAAGTCTGCCTACATGGCTGGTGGTTTTCAAGGTAGCCCTGATCACCATCCCAGGGGATCCTAAGTGTATTTTTCAAAAAATGGAATATCTGACCAACCTAGAGGAGAGACTGGTTTAAAAAGAAGAATATTTAAAAGGAGACTAAAGATGGCAGAAAAATAAGTGGAAGCTACACTAACGTCCTCACAGCACCAATCTGGAATCACAACTACATGGTAGAGAAATCATCCTGAATAACCAGCTAAACACTATTTGGAAAGAAGCCTTATGACCATGGACAGACAGAAGAAACAACTTCATCACAACAAGACTGGCAGGGCGTATGAAGGAGGTATGAGAGGGCTGGCCAAGCTACCATAGGCAGCAGCTGAAGTTTCAGAAGCTGGGTGTGAGGAGAAGTATGGGGTCTAAACCCCAAGCTGGGCTAAGCAGCCTACAGCACCAGAGCCAAAAGAGAACCCAGATAACATCTAACTGTAAAAAGCACGGGGCTTCTCTCTGCCAGAGAAAGATGGCTGAAGACTCAGAGAGGCTCTTTAAGGGCGAACACACAAAATTTCATTTGCAGCCACTTACCCTGGGCTCCAACTAAAAGAGGGTAGGGTGGATTAGAGACAATTAAGAAGAGTCTGAGACTGGTGGTTCTGGAGAGATAACTAGAGGAACAGCCACCAGGATCTCTTCTCTGAGTCATTCCATAGAAGCCATCTTTCTTATGCAGAGTGCTCCACTCTGAATGGCATTAGCCTGAAGGAATTATTCTGACCTATTCTGTGGAGCTTAAGACAGGCTGCTAATTTCAGCATGAGGCTATATTGTTGATTAGTTTCACAACTAGGCTGAATTTTGGAAGCTCTATCAGATTTCAGCTGACCCTCCATAGGGCCAAAGGCTGATAAAAGTAGACTTTGGTGCACAGTCTGGTTCTTTCTACAACCAAACAGGCCCAGCAGAGGGAGTCACACTCTGTATATCACAAATAGCTTCAAAAAGGTTGACCAGGGCCAGTCAAAAGCAGTGTCACACATGAGATTGCACCAGAATCTTTACAGACCTACATAATACATAGAAACAAACACAAAGAACCAGCCAAAATGGGAAGACAAAGAAACATACACAAAATGAGTGACTGAGAGAATTCTACAAAAGAAGAACTAGATGAAAAGGAGGCAACCAATTTTATCTGACAGAGAGTTCAGAGTAATGACTATAAGGATACTTAGCAGCATGGAAAAAGACACAGAAAACATAAAAAAGAACCTGTCAAAAATAAAGAATGTAATATCTGAAATAAAGAATACACGAATGAATAAACAAGAGGTTAAATGAAGCAGTGGATAGAATCAGTGAGTTGGACGACAAGGTAGAAAAAAAAAGAAAGAAAACAGGCAGAGCAGCAAAAAGAAAAAAGAATTTTAAAAAAAGAGGAAAGGTTAACATTCTAGACAACATAAAACATAACAACATTCATATCATGGGAATATCAAAAATAGAGAGCTAGCAGGGCTCAAGAACCTATTTGAAGAAATAATGTCCCAAAGCTTTCCTAATTTGGCAATGGAATAAGACACACACCAGGAAGGTCAGAGAGTCCCAACAAGTTGGACTCAAGGAGGCCTACACTGAGACACATCATAATTAAAATGGCAAGGCTTGAAGACATGGAGAGAATCCGAAAAGCCACAAGAGAAAAGCAGGTTGTTACCTATAAGGGAGCACCTATTAGACTGTCATCTGATTTCTCAACAGAAATATTTCAGTCCAGAAGGGAGTGGTTTGATATATTCAAATTTATGAAAAGCAAGGACCTATAACCAAGGATACATTACCCAGCAAGCCTTTCATTTAAAATCAAAGGAGAAATAAGGAGCTTCTCAGAGAAGGAAAAGCTAAAGGAATTTGTTAACACCAAACCAGTACTGCAATAAATGTTGGGCTTGATGAAGAGGAAGAAGAAGGAGAAGAGGAGGAGGAGAAAAAAGGAGGAGGAAGAGGTGGAAGAAGAAGGAGAGGGGAAGAGAAATAGAAGGAAAAAGGCTAACAATAAAATGGCACTAAATACATATCTGTCAATAATCATCTGAAATGTAAATGGCTTAAATACTCTAACCAAAACACATAGGGTAGCTGAATGGATAAGAGAACAAGACCCGTTCGTATATGTGCTGCCTCCAAGAGACATATCTCAGCTCAAAAGATACACACAGACTAAAAGTAAAGGGATGGAAAAAGATATTTCATGCAAATGGAAAAGGAAAAAAGCTGGGATAGCCATACTTATATCCAACAAAATAGACTTTAAAACCAAGGCTATAGTAACAGACAAACAAGGATACTACATAATGATAAAGTGAGCTATACAACAAGAGAATATAACCCTAATAAATATTATGTACCCACCATGGAGCAACTAAATGTGTAAAGCATATCTTGATACATATAAAGGGAGAGATCAACAAAAATTAAGATACAGTCATGGATTTTAACACCCCATTGATTTCAATGAATAGATCTTCCAAACAGAAAATCAACAAGGAGATGATGGCATTAAATGACACACTAGATCATACGGATTTAATTGATATCTCCAAAGCATTTCACCTCCCCCAAAGTAGAATATACATACATTTCAATTACATATAGAATGTTTTTGAAGATAACATATTAGGACAAAAAACAAATTCAATCAATTTAAGAAGATTGAAATCATATGAACCATCTTCTCTGACCATAATGCTATGAAACTAGAAATCAATCATAAGGATAACACTGAAAAACACACAAAGGCATAGAACCTAAATAACATGTTATTAAACAATGAATG
Source organism: Sturnira hondurensis (assembly GCF_014824575.4). NCBI lineage: Eukaryota > Metazoa > Chordata > Mammalia > Chiroptera > Phyllostomidae > Sturnira > Sturnira hondurensis. Next base: position 2,357,695 of record NW_028081539.1, read on the forward strand.
TATCAACAAAAAGATCAAGGAAGACATCAAAAGATAACTTGAAACGATTGAAAAGTAGGACACAACAATCCAAAATTTGTAGGACACTGAGAAAGTAATCCTAAGAGAGAAATTCATAGCATTAAAGGCCTATCACAAAAAAAAAATAGTAAGAAAAAGTTCAAACAAACATTCTAATTTTACACTTAAAAGAACTAACTATAAAAGAATAACAAACAAAGCCTAGCCTACGGTGAGTAGAAGGAAGGAAATAAAAAAATATCAGCATAAATAAAAGAAATAGTCTAAAAATGATACAAAAGATCAATGAATCCAGGAGCTGGTTCTCTGAAAAGATAAACAACATTGACAAACCTTTAACCAGACCAGGCTCATCAAGAAAGAGAGAGAGAGGTCCCAATTAGTAAAATCAGACATGAAAGTATAAAAGTAACAACTGACATTGAAGAAATACAAAGAATTAAAGAAAATATTATGAAGTGAACAACTACATGCCAACCAAGTGGACTACCTTGACAAAATGGATAAATTTCTAAAACATAGAATATTCCAAAATTAAATCAGGAAAAATAAGAGAAGTGGAATAGATACCTTATACTTAATTAATTTGAAGCAATCATAAAATCTTCCAACAAACAAAAGCTCTGGACATTATGGCTTCACAGATGAATTTTACCTAACATTCTGAGAAGAACTGACACCTCCCTTTTCAAGCCATTTCACAAAACTCAAGAGTAGGGAAGGCTTCCAAACTCATTTTGAGGCCAGGATTATCCTAATTCTAAAACCATCAGACTGTCAGCTGATTTCTCAAAAGAGACCTTACAGGCAAGAAGGGGCTGGAAAGAAGTATTCCAAGTCATGGAATCCAAAGACCTACATCCAAGATTGCTCTATCCAACAAATCTTTCATTTAGAATGGAAGGGCAGATAAAGTGCTTCTCAGATAAGGTCAAATTCAAGGAGTTCATCATCACCAAGCTCTTATTATACAAAAATTTAAAGGAACTTACCCAAGAAAAATAAGATAAAAATACGAACAGTGAAAGGACAGCAAATTCACAGTTATTAACAACCACACCTAAAACAAAAGCAAACTAAGAGGACAGCTACATCAGGAACAGAGTCATAGAAATGGAAATCACATGGAGGGTTAGCAACAGGGGAGTGGGAGGAGGAGAAGGGGGGAGAAGATACAGAGAATAAGTAGCATAAATGGTAGGTAGAAAATAGATGGAGGAGGGCAAGAATAGTATGGGAAATATAGAATCTAAAGAATTTGTGACACAGGGATATAAACTAAAGGGGGGGTGGTGGGGGAGGAGTGTGCAGGGTGGAGGGGAATGAAGGGGGGAAATGGGACAACTGTAATGGCATAATCAATAAAATATATTAAAAAGAAAAAAAGAATAATAAAATGAAACCAGCTACAGACACTAGAATGTTAGAAAATTAGAGGCCAACATCCCTGGTGAATATAGATGTTGAAATCCTCAACAAAATATTATCAAACCAAATACAGCAATGCACCAAAAAGATCATATACCAAAATCACGTAGAATTTATTCTGGGAATGCAATGTGCATTCTGGGAATGCACATTCACAAATCAATAAATGTGATTCACTACTTACACAAAAATGAAGTATAAAAACCACATGATTGATAGATACAGAAAAGATTTTGATAAAATGCAGCACCCATTTATGCTCAAAACTCAGCAAAGTGGGAATACAGATAATATACCTAAACATAATAAAAGCCATATATGACAAATGCACTGCCAGCATCATACTCAATGGGAAAAAAACTACAGGCATTCCCTTTAAGATTGGGAACAAGACAGGGATGTCCATTTTCACCTCTGTTATTGAACATAGTACTAGAAGTCCTAGCCACAGTAATCAGACAAGAAGAAGAAATGAAGGCATCAAAATTAGAAAGGAAAAAGTAAAACTGTCTTTATTTGCAGGTGACAAAATACTGTACATAGAGAACCCCAAACATTCCACCAACAAACTACCAGGACTGTTAACTGAATTCAGCAAAGTAGCAGGATAAAAAATTAGTATCCCAAAATCATTTGCATTTTTATTTATCAATAATGAACTAACAGAAAAGCAGATTTTTAAAAATCCATTCACAATTGCTTCAAAAAGAATAAAATACCTAAGAATAAACCTAATCAAGAATGTAAAAGCCCTATACTCAGAAAATTATAAGACTCTGAAGAAAGAAATTGAGGAAGATACAAGTGGTAGCACATACTACGTTCATAGGTAGGAAGAGTTAGCATAATTAAAACATCCATGCTACCCTAAGCAATCTAAAGATTCACCACAATTCTTATGAAGATTCCAAAAACATATCTTACAGAACTAGACAAAATATTTCAAAAATTTATGTGGAATCAAAAAAGGGCTGACATAGCAACAATGATCCTGAGAAAGAAGAACAAAGTTGGAGGAATCATGCTAACTAATATCAAGCTATACTATAAGTGAATAGTGATTAAAACAGCATGGTACTGACATAAAAACATACACATAGATCAGTAGAACAGAATAAAAAGCTCAGAAATAGACCCACACCTTCATAGTCAATTAATATTTGATAGAGGAAGCAAGCACATACAATAGGCTAAAGATAGTGTATTCAATAAATGGTGCTGTGAAAATTGGACAGATAATGTGCAAAAAAAAAAAAAGTGGAACTAGACTACCTTCTTACACCACACACAAGAATAAATTCAAAATGGATTAAAGACTTAAATGTTAGACCTGAAACTATGAATGTCCTAGGAAAAAGCATAGGCAACAAAATATCAGACATTGCTTGTAGCAATATTTTATCAAATATATTTCTCTGGGGAAGGGAAACAAAATAAAAAATAAATAAATGGGACTACATCAAACTAAAAAGTGTTTGAACAGCAAAGGAAATCATCAACAAAAGAAAGACAACCTACTGAATGGAAGAACTTATTTGCTGATATATCTGATAATGGGTTAATATCTAACTAACATTTATAAGGAGCTTATAAAACTCTACACCAAAAAAAAAAAAACAACCCAATAAAAGGTGGACAAAGAACCTGAATAGACATTTATCCAAAGAGGACATGCAGATGGCCAATAGACATATGAAAAGGTGTTCAATGTCACTAATTATCAGAGAAATGCAAGTGACAACCACAATGAAATATCATCTCACATCCATCAGAATGGCTATTATCAATAAATCAACAAAAAATAAGTGATGGTGAAGATGTGGAGAAAAGGGAACCCTAGTGCACTGTTGATAAGAATGCAGATTGGTACAACCACTGTGGAAAGCAGTATGGAGATACCTCAAAAATTAAAAATGGATCTGCCTTTTGACCCAGTAGTCCCATTTCTGGTAATATATCTGAAGGCACACAAAACACTAATTCAGAAAAAAAAACATTAGCACCCCAACCTTCATTGTAGCTTTATTTCCCCACAATTGCCACAATAATATCAAAGGAGCACAACTGTCCATCAGTAGATGAGTGGATAAAACAACTATGGGACATTTACACAATGGAATACTACTCTGCAAGAAGAAAATTTTACCCTTTGAGACAGTATGAATGGACCTAGAGAACATGCTAAGTGAAATAAGCCACTGAGAGAAAGATAAATACCATATGATTTCACTCACATGTGGAATCTAACGAACAAACTTATCTAACAAAAAAAATGGGGACAGACTCATAGATGGAGAACAGGATGGCTGCTGGGGGGGTAGGTTGGGGGTGGAGGGATTAAGCAAATGGAAAAAAGATTCATGGACAGGGACAACAGTGTGGTCATTGCTTTGGTTGGGGTTATGAGGGGACTAATAGGTAATGGAAAAAATATACAATAAATTTTAAATTAAAAAAAAAGAAAAGTGTTAAAGATCAGACCTAAAGTTAATTCCCCAGTGAGACTTCTTCCTATTCAGACAATGTCAAAATAAATACTTTTAATAACTTAGTTAAGTTGGATTTTACATTTTCTTTGTGAAAATAAGGACTGGTTGAAACACAAAACATTCCAGCAAGATAAAATTGGTGATGCCATCATGACTAAGAACAAAATCAAAACTGGAAAGCATTATGCTAAGTGAAATAAGCCAGGCAGTGAAAGACAAATACCATATGATCTCACCTTTAACAGGAACCTAATCAACAAAACAAACAAACAAGCTAAATATGACCAAAGACACTGAAATAGAGAACAGGCTGACAGGGACCAGAGGGGAGAGGGGAGGGAATACCAGGGGAAAAGGGGAAGGGTTTGCAGGAACAAGTATGAAGGACACATGGACAAAAACAAGGGGGGGTGGAAATGGGAGGGAGGTGGGGAGGGCTGGGGCGTGGGTTAGGATGGGAGTAAAGGACAGAAAACTGTACTTGAGCAACAATTAAAATTTAAAAAATGCAAAAAAAGAGAACGGAATCGATTTTGGAAAGACAGTTCATGCTTTTCACTTGTAAGTACCCAAGATTAAAGATAGTACAAGGACATTGGCATATCTTAATGTATTTATGATCGTAGGAATCACAAAAAGTTTATATAAGAAAAAGAGGATGAAAAATATTAACAGTGAAAGGACAGCAAACTCACAGTTATTAACAACCACACCTAAAACAAAAGCAAACCAAGAGGACAGCTAGATCAGGAGTGGAACCATAGAAATGAAGAACACATGGAGGGTTAGCAACAGGGGAGTGGGAGGAGGAGAAGGGGGGAGAAGGTGCAGAAAATAGCATAGACAGTAGGTAGAAAATAGATAGGGGGAGGGCAAGAATAGTAGGGGAAATATAGAATCTAATGAACTTGAGACACGTGGCTATAAACTAAGAGGGGGGGAATGGTGGAGGAGGGGTATGCGGGTGGAGGAGAATGAAGGGGGGAATAGAACAACTGTAATGGTATAATCAATAAAATATTTTTAAAAATAAAAAAACAGTGAATTTCACTCAAAAAAAAGTTTACAAATGCCTTTCTTTCTTTTAGGATAATAAAGGAATTTTTTGTGATATATGACACTATATAATAGGAAAAAATCACTGTAAAAATGAAAATTACCTAACTGGTTTATATGAAATTATTATTTAATTTTAAGACTCATCTGCCTGATGCATAATTTATTAGAAAATAATAGTCGTATAAAACAAATGTCAAAATTGCCTCATTTTTAAATATAAATGATAGGTTCTTAAATTGCTTTCTAATTGAAAAATGTTACTAAAGATCAGAACTCAAATCCTCTTGGGGAAGAAATATTGAAAAATATTAAGTAGATACATCATTCCGCCACACTCTCATTTCATGCCTATAGCATTCCTGTTTCCATAACCCAAATCATATCACCAAAAAGTATGGCAGGAGTCACTATAGGATGTTGACTTTTGGGATCCTGTTTTTTTTTGTCTTATTTTGTGTCTAATTTATCCCCTGCCATACACAGGTTGAGTTAGATCATTTGAATCAGATCAGTTGTGATGGTGTTAAGATCCTTTAAGCTTTGGTTTCTTATAGACCAAAATAGCAGTATAAATATAAAACACACAACAGCAACCTCAAGGTACTATGAAGATTATTGGAGGTAAAAAGGACCTTAAAGTAAAGTCTTTCCCCTTGTGAGGCCAACCCTATGATTGGAAACATGTCTGTGATATGACAGTGTACCTCTATTCATCTTTGTATTCATGATTTTGGTATTTGCAAATGAAATACACAAATTGTCTTTTCAAATGCAATCCTGTTCTTGGTCCTGACAGGATTTATTAGTTTTATCTGTCTTTTTCCTGTTCAGTATCTTAGAAAACCTTCGAGACTCACACCACTGTTTTTAAAGCACTTGCTTTGAGATCTATGATGAAGCAGTAATCTGGCCTACAATGTGAATAGCTTACAATGTGAAGTACATAAAATAATTAACATTTAAAATGAATCCATTAGCACACTAGCTCTCATTAGTATATTACTGTTAACTTCTAGTTTCTTAGTCATAATTCTGTTTATTAACTAGAGTGAACACATTGCTGTCTGATTTCTGAAGTGTTAAAAGGCACATATAAAAATGAGGGTGGGGAAACACTACTGACAAATGAATCTTTTTAAAACATTTACACAATCAAATTCTATGCTACAGAAAGGAAGAAGGAGCTCCTACCCTTTGCAACATCATGGATGGAACTGGAAAGCATTATGCTGAGCAAAATAAGCCAGGCAGTGAAAGACAAATACCACATGATATCACCTTTAACAGGAATCTAAACAACCAAACAAACAAGCAAGCAAAATGTAACCAAAGACACTGAAATACAGAATGTGCTGACAGGGTCCAGAGGGTAGAGGGGAGAGAAGCACAGAGTAAAAGGGGATGGACTCACATGAATAAGTATGAAGGACACATGGACAATAACTAAGATGGGGGGCGGAGATGGGAGGGGGTGGGGAGCACTGGGGGGGGCAGGGCTGGGAATACAAGAAAGAAAACTGTACTTGAACAAAAGTTAAATTAAAAAAATAAATAAATAAAATAAAAAACATAAAGTTAGCGAACTTTCAGGGCATACTAGGGGAAAAACTAAAAGATTACAGGAGATCTAATTTGAATTATATCCTAGAAACATTCTGTAAATAGCTACCACTTTTCCTATCCTCACCACCTATCATATTTTATTATTTTTATTAATGTAGAGTTTATTATATACCTTAGTTTATTGCAAAGTTGTTTTAACCAAAAATTAATATAACGTTTATGATCAAGAACCACCTACTTGCATACTTAAACTACATTGAATAAATAGATCACCAAAAATACAGTTAGGTGAATCTGCTTTGAAACTTGTAAAACTTTGGAAATGACTTTTAATTTACATTCATTCTTTTCAATAGGGGAAAGCAATCATTACAGTAAAAAATGTTAATACTCTGCAGGAACCAGGGTACCTCACTAAAATTATTTGTCTATGTTTTAGGAGATAGAACATCACAACTGACAATGTTTATTGCTCCTAATAGAAAATGGTTCCTGGCTGGAACAATCCTTGGGTAAAATAGTATAGAAATCTAGGGGCCAAAAGCAATGCAAATAAGAAAGGAGAAAACACATTTCATTTTTTCTGAAGAGATAAAATTAAAGGCACATGTGCTAATGCAGCCTTCAGATGTTTACTAAACAAGGAAGCAATATAGTAACATCTTCCTCAGACAAAGAGTAGATTTGCTTCTATTTAGGATTCTCTAAGCTCCCTCTTCCTCCTGTGTAATGCAGACACATCACCTTGTCCCCTCCTGCACTGCACGAACCAGTATGAAGCTCTGGCTTCACGTTGCTTGAGCAATGAAGTCATCTGATTTGACCAGGAGTCTCATGTTTTCCGCCAGCATCCATGGACCAGTAACTTGTCCATGCGGAGTTCTTGACAGTTGAAATAGAGCACTGATTTTAAGAAACATTAATATGAAAGTATTAACCCAAAATATTTTAAATTATTTGCCTGTTTTAACAGCCTGTTTCCCCATACCTGTTTTAACAGCCAAACCTCAAACCATATTTTTATTATTAAAAACATACATACTCAAATGATTTTAAAATAATCATAATAATTATATTTTGCCATTAGCAATATAAAACCTTTGTAAGACAATGAGAGATTAAGTAGTAGACTGGGTTTGAATTCTGGTCAAGCCATTTGCTGACAGGTTTTGGCCTCAAAAAATCATTTCCAAATCTGTAAAACAGATGTAAGATACAGAACGTTCCTTACAGAGTCGATTTAGGTTTTTAACAAAATACTGTGTGTGTATGCAGTTCACTTACTGTCACCTTGTGGCCTCCCAGTACATGTTTTTAATGCAAGAATCCAAATGTCAGTCCGTTGAACGGAATATTATTGCCTTCATCTTTAAATGTGTATATCCTCCATATGTACATGCTGAGGGTTGTTATTTGATTCTCCTGGGCTGCTTTAAAAGTTAAAGCTAGTCAGAAACCTTTTAAAAGATCCCTAAGAGTTTCAGAGGCTTTACTGGAGACAAGCTTAGTCAGCCACATCGAAGATCACAAAAAAATGGAGTACCTTACCAGTGGGTAAGGTGCTTACCAGAACAGGAGACCCTGTTCTGTTAGCCCCTAACAGCCCTGAGCAACTCCCAAGGTCTCTCAATTCTCAGGGAACTCAGCAGACCAGAGCCTTCCAGAGCCGAGCCCTGGGCCCAGAAGATGACCACCACAGATGAGGAGATCAGGGCCCAGAAAGTTAAGATTTGCCAAACCTGTAGATTCTCACCTCTAGTATTTGCATATCATTTTGCTGCAAACAGAGATCCACATGTGAAAATGGCATCTGGGAGCACAGTTCTATACGAAGTTGTTCTGTGTTTGCTTCATAAATGCTAATCGTCTAAAGAAGAACATTTCATTCATTTCAAGAATTTAAGGAATGCTATCAGCTTCTGAAGTGCTACTAAAGCAGACTCCAGCATAGTCTAGCAGTTAAGGCATTTATCTGAATTATAAGCCTCTTTACAATTTTGTCTCCTAATAACAAAAGCTGCTACTTACTGAATTTAAAAAAATGAGTTAGCGTCCCCCAAGATTAATTTTAAAGTGTAGGACATGCATATGCATGGCTGTCAGAAATGGTGTTGGAGTTCCTTTGGAGTTTTTCATTTCCAAAGATAGAATATGCTATTTCCAGCCTTCACATTAAATGTATATTTATGTAGGGAAATTGTTTAATAGCTACAGTCTGCCTAGGAGATGAAAATGGAATACAGCACCTCTCCCCTGTTAAGGACTTATTCATTGATTTCCATAGAAAACTCAGAAAATGGATGCCCTGGCCGGTGTAGCTCAGTGGATTGAGCACGGGCCTGCGAACCAGAGGATCGCGGTTTGATTCCCAGTCAGGGCACATGCCTGGGTTTCAGGCCAGTTCCCAGCAGGGGACACACGAGAGGCAACCGTACATTGATGTTTCTCTCCCTCTCTCCTTCCCTTCCCCTCTAAAGATAAATAAATAAAATCTTAAAAGAAAGAAAACTCAGAAAATGGAAATGTTGCCCCAATGCAGAGCTAAACTGTTAGGTGTAGTGATTTTCCACTGCCTGGTGGACCCTCATGCTATAGATGATTTTGAACAGATAATGACTTGTCCCAGTGAGTGAGTGAGTGAGCTGACCTCTTGCATCGGCAGCAAAAGCTACACATTGGGAGGCACCCACTGGCATGCGGTTCCAAACGAGCCATTCATTCAGGGCCAGAGAGAGAGGGAAGAAACTATTAAAATCCCTTCTATTTTATGAAAAGCTCATCTATATGACATCAAGCTGAAAATGTGTGATAAAAATGTAGGGAGGTATTCACATCGAATAAAACTTTAAAGAAACACAAGGAAGTATAAATAATTCACCAGCAGACACTTGTCATAAACATTAGTCATTCACAACCCAAGGGAATATTGTCTAATAAAACATTAACATTCTACATTTAGTTTTTGTTTTAATAATATTTCATGATATGTCTTAAAGTTTAAATTATTACAATAAAGTACTTTTGTACTATCATGAGATTAGATATATGGAGTGGGTATGCTGTGCATTTTGTGGTCTAACTCTTTAAGAAGGGAACATATGTTTATAAGAATTAACACTTCATAAAGAAAGTTAAATGTCAAGTTTCTATCTGACCTGTTAATTATATTCAATGACATTAAAGGGCAGCGTTTGCAAATTGCTTCTGCTCCTAGTATTTTAGTGTTTGGTGACAAATTTATGATCTTGACCCTCGTAATTAAATTACTTAATTCTGGAATATTTTATGGTTCTTGATTGCATGCTTGACTTTATTTTCTTTTTCTCTTGATTGTGTTAGAAAATTCCACACTATTTCCTTGTATTTTAATACCCACTGACCTTTTACAGAAAATAAAAACCCAAAATGAGAATAATGACCAAATGCTAAGTGTGTCACTTAGGCCTGTTCAATTTAAAAGTCTTCCAAGAAAGCGTGGTTATAAAACAGAATCAGGGTGGCATTTTATATCACTGAAATTTTCTAAAGATTTTCTCTTGGAAGCCACCATAAATTACTAGCATCACAAGATATTTTTGCTTTCTCTTTAGCTGACAAAGACATGTCTGTTTTATAGTTTCTAATATCAGTATTAGGTTTAACTATACTTCAAATATATATACAAAATGGCAATTTCATATGTTCAAACTTGTTTAAATATTAGCCAAACTATGAGTAACGTAATATTTTAGAAACATGTATTTCTTCAGATATGTGGTGAGAGATGTTCTCAGACATTTTGTGATGATTTTCTTTTCTGCATTACAATAAATCTTCAAAATAAGTCCACAAATGTTGATGAGAAAAACTCTTTATCTAGAAAATAATTACTACATAGTTTATTTACCAATATATTCCTATTTTAGTCAGAATTTTTTGATTTGGCATGTATGATTAGAGTACAAGCAGGTGGAACCAGAAATCCTTTTCACAGCTCAAGGTTAAGAAAGTCCATTTGCGTGGGGATTTTATAACGCCTTTCAAGCAATAAGGTTTTTTTTTTAAAATAAACCTAAGGTTAGTTTTCTTTTTGTAGTGGGATCTTCCCATAGAAAATATGATTATATTTATTGCAGCTGATGTTTGTGTCTTCATTTCTTAGTGATATGAAGACCAATTAAATAAGGGGATAGGGGATTATGTGTTCACGTTGAACATGGTGTAGCCTAAGCTTCTCTCCTCGGTAAACACTCAGAACAATGGTTGTTATTTCCACTGTTGGCTCTGTGTTGACTTCCAGAGCTATAGCTCTAGTGCAGGCTGTCTGAGCTTCAGGCTCCTGATATGCGATTACCCAAAACGATCTCTCCGTGGGTCAAGGTTGTCTGCTATAATTCTATTCACTGACTGCTTGCCTGGGGAGTATTTACTCCTATGGAAGAAAATACCATCAGACAAGAGAGCCTTCACAAGTTTCCATACACAATATCAAGAGTTCAATGAAAAATTACAAAGCATGTTAAAACCAATATAAAATCAACAAAAAAACATAAGAAAAACTAAAGACCCAGGGAATTCAGATGTTGGTGGTTTTTAGTGACTATAATTAACATGTTCAAGAAAATAGATGTAAACGATGGAGCCTAGTCCCAAAATATTTGAAAATGTTTAAATAGTAAGATGGAATTTACAAAATGCAGATCTGTAAGTTGTCATCCCACCGCTTGAAACTTTTTCATGCTTCTTTGCCTGCAGGATACATATAAACTCCCTACCATGTTAGAGGGAAGCATGGTAGAGAGTCCTACCTATTTCTTTAGCCCAACACAACCGTTTAGGAATTCTGTGCTTTAGTTACATCCAACTACTCACAGGTCACCAAACACAGTGCTTTCTTTCCTGTTGCGATGCATTCTCACCGGATGTTCTTGGAAATTGGAATGCTCTCACATCATCCACTTAGAAAACATATATTTATACACAAATAACCACCTCAAGTAAGGCCTTCCCTGAGAAATTCTCCTTAAAACCCCCAGACAGATTTAGAGATCCCTTCCAATGTTCCCATGTCACCAATTACATGCTCTGTTGGAACACTTTCCATTTGTATTTCAATTTTTATGACTGTTAGTCCCCTCTAGTGAGCCAAGAGCAGCGGTATGCTAGAGCTGACTTGTGCTGGCTCACAAGAGCCCTTGTAATATTCTGAAGAATTTCATGAATTGTTAGTTAAACACAGCCATTATTAAAAATTGAATTACTTAAACTAAAAATTAAATTAATTATATTAAAGGCAAAGATAGTTTACATTTGAAAACTAATTATTATCTGATTATTTATGATAATTTATGCTCTAACCAAAATGATATATAATGGTGGTCTCCTATAGTTCTCTCTTTCCAAATCTGTTTTAACAAGATCGTGTTGATTTGAAATTAGCCATTGTAAGAGAATTTATACCAAAGATATAGGAAATTCTAAGAGCCAAGGCTTAATCTTTTATTATAATGATTATACAGACTCAAGAAGACTATGAAGAAATGTTAATAATGTCAATTTAGCTTAAATGCATGTTATATCTATAACCTTTACATTGTGAATAGAACACAAAATTGATCGCTTCTCAGCCTTTTGGCTAAGATCAGGTGTAGAACACAAAATTGAGAAAATATTTTTCTAGTATGTGAAAACCATCATACAATTCAGAGCAAAGTTGTTCACATCACTGACAAATAAGTAAAGTTCTGACGTACATATTGGAGGTTTTCCTTTTACTCGCCAACACAAATGAATATTTCAAGGATTTCTATCTACTCTGTGGTTTTCTGTGTAAGACTTTAAATTAAAGTGTAAGTACGGAAGGAAAATATAAGCCTTCCACAGACCAAATGGTAAAGTTAGCCTTTGTGAGTAGAAACATTATTATATAATCATCATATGAAATATTTCTAATTTAGTGGTGATTTATTTGAGTCAATCCATACCTATACTGGATGAGAATAGGTTTTTGTGTGCTAATTTAAAAATTCAATACGTATTTATCGAGCAAATATTCTCTGGAATACACTATGCTAAGCACCACAAGTATGTAGTCCTTGCTTTACCAGAGTTTGAATTCTAAAAGGAAAGAAAATTATAGGAAAATACAGTGTATGTTTGTATATTCTAAATACCAGTGAGAAAAAAAACACATGGGTATTAGAACTTAGAGGTTAGAGATTCACCATGTGCTAGGAAGGAGCAGGAAAAAACTTCCTGAAGCTTTTGAGATACAAAATGGCCATTAAATCAGTAGCATTTACATAGATGGAAACGACCCCATACCACAAAAGGAAAATATGAGATGGAAATCATGAATAAAAAATTGAAGAACTCTAAGTCAGACTCAGAAAAATTCGTATGTAAATAATAGCATTATATAAAGAGTAAACCAGATGGAGAAGAAATAACATTTTTAAAACATTCTTAATTTGATGAAAATATTAGTCTGCCAATTAAATGAGTTCAAAAGTCTTACTGAATATTATCATGAAAACTTTTACTTTTACACATTTTTTGTTTATAATTCTGAAAAAATAAAAAGATTGATAAACCTCCACACTTAAATGAAGTTATGAATTTGTGGGGTATATAGAATTCCATGTCAGTAAAAGAAACACACCAGGAAAGGTCCAAAAGCAGAAAAACTAAAAGTTTTTTTCAAAAGTAGGGAGTAATCGAGATGAATGGCTGAACCTGAGAGTAAAGCCAATGACCGCCAAGGGGAAATAAAACTAAATGACTCACAGAGTGACTGACCGATAACTTTCTGCAATGAAAAATCCACGTTAGCTTTAAAATCCACTGTTAGAGTTGAGTTAGATAATTCAACTCACCACACAGCGTTATTTTATTTGTGAGATTTAAAACCATAGAATGCACAACAAAGTAAATAATCTTTATTTTGCTTCTTTCTCTTCCTTTTTTTCTTCCTTCCTCCCTCCCTTTTCTTTTTTAAACAATAATAAGTACATTGGTTTTATAGAAAGTTGACTACAGTTTAAGAGTCCTAAATTTTGTAGTTTTAATCTTAATTATAATTACTCTTAATAGGAGAAAAAACTCTCAGTGGAGTTGTAACAAATATGTTACCACTACCATTAGGTTATCACAGATGTATTTATCTACTCATAATGTTTTAAATAGAAAAATTATTTTGAATTTCTTAATTGTCTTCATTATTAGTGATCAAAATTCTAAATAAATCCTAGAGTAAGTATTGCTACTTTAATGATATGCTTGCTGAGTTTAATTATTAAGTACTAATATTCAATCCATGCAATATTATTCAAAGCTATGTAGAAATAATTAGTCTAGTAAAACCTGACACAGTATAACTCACCAAACATATAAACTAAATCAGGGTCACATGATATAAAGTTTCAATAAGAAATGGCATCACAATTAATCAGACTGATGGCTAATGAGTCTTTCTACTATCTTCTGCCTCAGGGGTATGATGACGGCTTTGGGGGTGAATATGATGACCAGACCTATGACACATATGACAACAGCTATGCCACCCAAACTCAAAGGTAAGGCATTTGCTGTCTAAAGCGCATCCTTCCCAGTATTATTTCTAATCTTGTTATTTTTTTCTTGTATCTGAATATCAGCTATGTTATGTGAGAGTTTCTAGTAGTGGTTTTTCTCTGTTGTCCTTCTGTGTTATTAAGTTGTTTAGTTAGACTGTGAGAGATGAAAGATAATAACTTATAATAGTAGTGTGTGCCCTGGCTGGTTTACCTCAGTGGATTGAGTGCAGCCTGTGAACCAAAGGGTGACTGGTTTGATTCATAGTTTTGATTCATTATTTCATACAATGCAAGATGGGGGCATAGACAGGGGACACATAGATTGCCCCAGACAATGGGAAGTTCATTCAACTAGGGAAGTTCATAGAACACTCCTAGACATGTGATTATTTGGTTGAGAATTCAAAACACAACAAAAATAGAAGGAAAAAGATTATTTCAGGAAAGTGAGAAGTGTGGGCAATGCAACGGGATGAGGTGTGTGCATAAAGGTAAATATCTTTATAAAACATTATTTTTAGCCCTGACTGGTGTAGCTCAGTGGATTGAGTGCTGGCCTATGAACCAAAGGGTCACCAGTTCAATTCCCAGTCAGGTCACATGCCTGGGTTGTGGTCCAAGGCCCCAGTAGAGGACTCATGAGAGGCAACCTCACACTAATTTTCTCTACCTCTCTTTCTCCTTTGCTTCCTCTCTCTCTAGAAATAAATTTTAAAAATCTCTAAAAAATTTGAAAAACTAATGTGTTATTTTGAGACATGATTATCATAACCAATCAACTCATTAACATACCCATATTTAATGAAATGTTATTTTTAAAGATTATTTGATTGAATTCATAATTAAGACAACAATGAGCCCAGGCTGGTGTGGCTCAATGGATTGAATGCTGGCCTGCAAACCAAAGGGTTACTGGTTCAATTCCCAGTTAGGGCACATGCCTGGATTGCAGGCCAGATCCCCAGTAGGGGGCCTGTGAGAGACAACCACATGGTGATGTTTCTCTTCCTCTCTTTCTCCCTCCCTCCCCCTCTCTCTAAAAATAAGTAAAATCTCTCTAAACTTTTTAAAAGATAGCAACACTGAGTACAAGTCACTTTTTCAATGTAGCTATTTTTCCCTAAAATGTAATTTGTAAAACAAAAGATAAAGAGATATTATTAGTGCTTTGAAAAGAGGAAAATTCATAAGACACCTCAATGAATCAATAATACTTTTTTTTCTGTTCTGGCTGTTGTAGCTCAGTGGATTGAGCATGGGCCTGCGAACCAAACAACTGTGGTTCGATTCCCAGTCAGGACACATGCCTGGGTTGCAGGCCAGTTCCCAGCGGGGGACGTAGAACAGGCAACCATACATTGATATTTCTCTCCCTCTCTCCTTCCCTTCCCTTCCCCTCTAAAGATAAATAAAGTCTTAAAAAATAAAGAATACCTATCTCTCTTGATGGGTCTCTAAATGATTGTTGAATATATATCATTAGATTGACTCACAATTTGTGATATCAATAAATTTTTACCTTTTTTAAAGTCAAATTTACTTAGGTATTCTTTACAGACACTAAATTTTGCCCATTGAGGATACAGCTGTGTAAGTTTGGCAAAGGCAAGCCACCCAAATTAAGATGAAGGGCATCTTAATCAGCCCAAGATGTTTCCTTTTCTCCCTTGACAGACAGCTTTTCAACTGAGGCCTTGGAAGCTACGGCTTGTTTGTTGCCACTGCAGTTCTACCTCTTCTAGAATGTCGTATAATTAATATAAAGCCAGACAACATGTGGCCTTTTGAGTCTTATTTCTTTACTTAGCAGAATGCATCTAGTATTTATTCATGTGGTGCATATCAGTGTCCTGTTTCTTGTTATTATTGTGTGGTGTTTTGTGGTAACGATGTACCACAGTTCCTTCATTCACCAGCTAAAGGACGTTTGGATTGTTTCTGTATTTTTTGCAATTATGAATAAACATAAAACATATGCATTTTTAGAAAAATCAATCTCAAGTTTTTTTCTGAATTAATTATTTTTTCCTTAGTTTCAGATATCATGAAAAATTTGGAGTCCATATACTATTAGTTGATTCTCCCTATTTGTGATTGATAGAAATCAATATAACTCCTTGTCACAAAATCATTATACACTTGATCATTTATTGATCAACTTTATTGGCACCCAAAGAAGTTTGGTTGATTTTTAAGTAATATTTGTAGGAGAGAAGATGACAAAGAAAGAAAGAACTATACGGTCACTGTGGGGGGAAGGGAATCTACGTGTACTGCGTAAGTGTGATTTTTTCTTGGCCTGAGGGACAGTGTAAGGAAAGAGGTCAAAGGCAGTTCTATTTAAAGAGAATACTGTAGGTGGTTAGGAGAAACATGAATTTGAATTGATACCTTTAACGCTAAATATAACATGAGATACTGTTATGGAAATGACCATCTTCAACTTTGAGTAACTGGTGCATTTATAGTAGGTTAAGTAGAAAAGCCATCATGAACTAAGAATGTTTACTGTGGGTAATATCTTAATTGTCCTAGTTACCCTATTGGAACACAGCACAGATATTGAGGAGTAGGGAAAGCTTTGCATCGTATCACAGACACTGAATACAGTGGTATTTGCAACTTGGCTACATATTTGAAACAACTGATAACATTTTCAACTAAATAGCTAGTACATCACTGCACGCTAGTACATAAAAAATAGTGTTAATAAAATTTCTTAACTTGTTTCAGAAACTGGTAGAAAACATGATCAACACATACTACAAACACAACTAGAATGTACAGCTCTGTAGAGTTAGTTCACCTTGTAGAGATTTTGGAATAATTTTCTGAAAATGAGAAAGTATCTACATCTTTCTTCCTGTTTAATTTGAATGGGCTTAACTGACTCTAAGGGAAGAGGAAGAAGAAAATTGAGAGTTAGAATAATTTATCTTTACATATTTAAAAAGTGAGTACTAAAATAATTTAACATAATTATGTTTGAAAAGTGATGGCAATATGGAATAATTCCAGAAAAAATTTATCTACTTTAAATAAAGTATGATTTATATGTAAAAGAACACTTTCTATGTGCTTCTGCCATCTTCTCTTTTCCCTTTACTACCCAATCAATTTTCCAGGACTAAATGCCATGCCCACTTCTAGATCTAGCTCAAATCGAACTCTTCTGAAAAGTCTTTCCTTAATCCTCTTTGCAATGAATAATTTGTTTATGCCCTGAATTCCAGTAGCACCATACCTTTTTTCTCTGTGGTACTTTCTATCTCTGTCTTATGTCGGGATCATTTGTGTACATGTTTCTTATCACCCTTACTACTTGCCCAGAATCCTTGTCTGATCCCCTCTCAGTCCTTCACAGTATCTAGCACTGAGACTGTCATGGGCTGCGTAAATTCAGTAGATGACTGTTGAATACATGAATGTCAGACCTAATGTGTACCTACACTAAGAAGATTTAAAACAAGAGCCTCATCCCTCAAAAAGAAAACAGTACTCTGAATTATATGTATCATATTGACTGACAAAATATTTATGTGTTTTGAGATACCTTAGTGCTAAACAAGAAAGGGTAAAGAAAGCAGGTCATGGAATTAGTTGTAATGATAACCACTATTCTGTATTATAATAAAAATTTTTAAAATATTTTATAGTCCAATAATTTTAAAATAACTGTTTTGGTAAAAACATATTTTCAATACTAGTGTAGTGTATGGCACATTAAGGGTTCTCAGTAAAGATTTGTTGAATAAATGAAATAAAAAAAAATAAATGCACTAATGAACGAATGAATAAAATTAACACTATTATTTCAAAAACTATATGGAAAAAATTTTAACTAAAATATTAGTGTATAATACAAGTGGATTACAAATACTGAGAAATGTTATTGCAAAATGTATTAAATCTGTACTTTTAGATTATTTCTATTGATCCAACTATGCCAGCAGATGACAAGATTAACAGTGCGGTTAAATAAGCACTTACTATATAATTAGGGGTGACCGAAAGTATACTTACCATACAGTGCACTTATTTTTAAATTTTTTTAATCATTTTAATATTTGCCCCTAATAATTTGTTTGAGAAAGAATCATTTGCAAACTGTGTGTATATTTAAATAAATGTAAGTGAAACAACTACTATAGGATAGTTCACTTTTACAAGAATCAGCCTATAATTGTTGCTTTTTCAAATGGTAGCTCTTTATTTGGACTTCAGAAAGTATGATTTGGATTTGTGGAGAAAGTTTCTGAAGAAGTGGAGTAAAGAAGACAATAGGAGCATAAAACTTCTTCACTTACAAACAGCTATTATTTTAGCATTGTCATGGTCAAAATCAGAAGAAATACTGATTTAAAATCTTGAAGGTAAGACAATAGCTTATGAATGACTTAGCAGAGCTAAAATGAAACATAAAAATCTTTAGAGAAAATGACCTTTAATTGACCAGATAGCATAGGTGAATATAGAAATTGTGGAGATTATAAAGTAGAATAATTGAATGAAATTATTTAGGTGCCTAAATGAAATAATTATATCATGTTCAATAGAGAGTCTAAGGGAAGTTCACAAGGTAACAACCCTACAGAAGTTCACCTGGAGTTCAAGAGCTATAACAATATATGTTAATCCCTACCTTTCTTGTAAGATGTCTTTAGTTCTGGAACATTTCAATGGAACACAAAAGGAATTTCACTGAAGATGCTTTAAGAGGCAGCTCAACTAACGATCTAGTGAGGACTGGTCTCCAACCATCATTTTTTCTTGCTCTGTGCCCATGACAAAAAAAAGTGAAGAAATAGATTGATGAGTTTATCATGCAATCTTCAAATTACAGGACAGGACCACAGTTGCCAGGGAAACTCAATGACTTGAAGTCTTTGCCTTAAGACAGGTTACATCCTGTGATTTACACTCTTAGTTGGACCAAATCTGATGCCTGATTTTTAATGCACCCTTCAAAGTCCCTAATATCTTCAGAGATTTTCTGAAATTATATAAATTGGGAAGGTTTTACCGACCAATTGGTTTTTCTCAATGCCCAAATTTTAACCAAGAATTTATGTCAAACCAAAGCATGGATGTAGAAGAGGATAATTTTATGTACAGTACTTAAAAACAAATAGTAATATTGCAAATGAAGGTCAAAAGATCTATTCCAATCTTTAATTCTAACAGCAATTTAATTTGGATGCAAAATGTTGAGAATTTATAATTTTCCAGTGTATAACTTTTTAACTACAGGTTGGTATAATAAGCAAAATGTCAAAGTGGAAGCTTTTACTTTCTTTGAAGCCTGAATCAGATGAGACACTCACACAACCTAGGAAGACACTCCACTTTTCTACAGGTTAATGAAGGGATGTTCTGAGAGTGCAAAGATACTCCTCCCTCGCTCAGGTAGTGTAGTCGTCCCCAAAGTATTCCCAGATGAACACCCATTTGAATATCTGTGTGGATATCTATACCAGGGTGTACACAGCAAGGAAATAAATGAGACTCTTAAGTTGGGATAATTTGGGAAGAGTGTAATAAGGGAAATACTTCAGGGGCAGAGTACAGTGAAACCACAGGGACTAGTTTCCCTGGGGCAAGGTATTTGCCACCAAAACTGGGAATGAAACATACAAAGCTGTCAGAAAGTCCTATTGGGAGCTGATAGAGAATGGCAACCATGGCCATCTCACCAGGAGGAAGCTCCAGGAGTTAACAGCCCTCCCTCATTCACCTCTCTCCTTCCAGTCTTTTACCATTGCTCCCATTGGCTGAACCCATTCAGAGTCAGAGGACAACAGACCCCATTGATCAAACTGTCATCCCGGAGTTTAGGGAAGGATCAAGAGAATAGTACCAGTGGGGAGCCCAACTTCCAAAATTTTTATTACACCCCCAGCAACTAGTAATTGTACATATCAGTTTCAGTTACATGAAGATATAAACAATGACATGAAATCGTTGTGGAAACAGTAATGCTTTTAAGTGAATTTGTGTTTTATTAATGAGAGAGTATCTATATACTTAAAAAAGACAAAATATGCAGTGAATACACGGGTTCTTGGACCCCCTTGCACAGCTTCTCAGCTCTTCAAGATCAGAGCCCACCCAGTAGGAACCTGCGTTGCTCAGAGGCCTGTCAGAACTAATGACACACACAGCTACATTAGCTTTGTGCTGGCCACTGTGCTGATCATTTAGACCATTTTATCTCATTTAATCCTTGCAACATCTGACATGGAGGAAAAAATAAAGCTTAAAAATATTAAGTAACTTTCAAGTTCATTTAAGTAGTAAATGTTGTATTCAAAATAATATCTGCTGAGTCCAGAGGCCAGACAGAAAGCCTAATAAACACTGTCTGAAATCTAATTCAATCTACTGATTCAACAGGTTTCTGTTATGTAGCTGAACATGCCAGAGGGAGTATGCATTTAATATACTAAGAATGTAACAAGCTATCTGCATGCTTCCCAAAGGGCTCTGACAAAAAGATCAGTCTGTGCAAGAAAAAAATGAAATTATTTTACACTAACTACTGTTTTTAGGCTATAAGTTTAATGTGATAGTAAGTCTACAGAAACCCTTCTGATGAAAAATTAAGTGTAAGTCACTGCAGTTACCCAGTAATTTAATAAAAGTTATAATATTAAGTGTATAACAGATTGTCCTGTCCATTTAAGTGGTGTTATTTGCTATAAAGTGACTCACCCTCATCTTGTAATTCAATTCTCTTATATCTCAAACTATAGTCAATGTTAAGATTGAATTTACAATGGTTTTTGAATTTGAGATCTTTCCTACAGTTACCATACAAGTTAGCTGTATTTTCTTGCTGTCTACAGCCTCTGCATACATCAAACATGAATTTGGTATTGTTTATTTTATTTTTTTAAAGATTTTATTTATCTTTAGAGGAGAAGGGAAGGAGGGAGGGAGAGAAATATAAATGTATGGTTGCCTCTTGTGCATCCCCTGCTGGGAACTGGCATACAACCCAGGCATGTGCCCTGACTGGGAATTGAACCACGGATCCTTTGGTTCGCAGGCTTGCACTCAGTCCCCTGAGCTATGCCAGCCAGGGCTGGTATTATTTATTTTTATGTCAAAGAATGAGAAACCAGCCCTTGATACACACTATTTTTGTTGTTTTTCTCATCTGACATATTTTAGGCATCCAAAATAGCTATTGTTAATTTTAGAAAAGAAACTATGTTTCCTCAAATTATTCATTATGTATTCAGTGTTATGTAATGTTCTATTAATTTAAGGTTAATTTTGATAATAACTAAACTACATGCCTAGTCAATTTTTATTTAAAAATTTACCATTAGAGTACTTTTATAAGACTTTATGGAGAAGAGTTATAAAAAACCTTTTCCCAAGTCATTGGTGTGGCAAGTCTCCCAAGTGAACTTAAGGAAGTGTCCCTGTTAGTGACTGAAACCTGCTTAATAATTTATTAAGATCAGGACATGTCATCCTACGAATCGTTTTTCCTCATCAGAATAGTGCCGACCTGAAGATACACCTAAACAAGAAACAGGATGGTATCGGGCAAAATGTCTCCCAGACGCTTCAGACAGCCAGTTAAAGGCAACAATTTGATTTCAAGCTTTTGGACTTATATTTGGTATCCAAGTATAAATAACAGTAGGCTTATATAATATTCAGTTAGATTGAATTATAGAAAGATTGTGTAAAGGAAGCAAGAAAGATATTTGAAGGACAAGGCAAGGAACACTAGACCAATCCTAAAGTCAGTTTGTAATTAAAATAGCTACAATACAGAGTAGGTATTATATGAAGGTATCTACATTATCAAATGAGGTGGACAGTTTTATCCTCATGTTACAGATAAAGAAACTAGGGCTCAGAATGTTTACCTTGCCCAGTACTTTAGAGCTTAGTAGGTAAAAGGCCCAACCTTTCAATTGATCTCTGACCAATGCCATATTACTTCCCAAACACTTTACTCTATTTTTAAAATATTTCAGCTTATTAGGAAACTCAAACTGAAGTAACATCTCCTTTCCTATAATCTCTGTTTATATACATTGATCACTAATCAGCTTTGTGAAGCTACACATAATACATCGAGCTTTCTACCACATACCAGCCATTTTTTGTGTGAAGATAATGTCCCTCAATCAATATCCATTCAGAGTTTGAGAGCTCATTCTTAGCTATATATAATTCTTCACCTTCCTGTGCTCATGCCCTTTGCCTATGACTTTCCAGTCCCTCCCAAGAAAGAGGTAGAGTACGGTGGTTTCCTGACTCCTCACCATCACGTATCTTGCCTTAGCAAAGAGAATGATGCCACTTCTTAGCCTACATGGAAAGAACGCTATGAGTTTCTCACTTTCCCTCTTGCCATTGCCGTGAGAAGAGCTTCACCCAGTAGCTGCCAAGGAACCCTCAGTCTGGGTTCCGGAATGAACCCATGGGAGGCCAAACCTAGTGAGGCCAAGCACAGCTCCATCCAAGCTTTGAGCAGAAACCCCAACCTAGATCAGCGAACCTCCAACCCAACCAAAACACATGACCTAAATAATTACTTGTTGTGGTATGATACTAATATGTTGTACTCATTGTGGAACATTACTGTACCAGTAACCAGACATTATCCAGGGTGAATATCCAGATGGACATGGTTTTCTTAAACTTTTCCTGGCACATTGTCATCCCTATTTCTCCAAATATCCTAATTGCTCTCTTCTAAAACCACCCTAGTTGTCCAAGTGTCCGTTGTAAGCTGTGGCACAGTGATCTTGAGGAACATTATTATACCAGGTGAGGGTTGGCCGGTACAAAGAGATGGCATCGTTTCATTTTGTGCTTCTTGCTTTAAAGCCCTTCAACATTGTTGAGTTTTATTTGATTTGTTTTCAACTGAAAACCTAGGTTCTTTCTAAATGAACTGCTGTCAAGCAAGTTCTAACACCATCCTGCACCTTTACACTGATTTTTTAAAATTTAAACGCAAAAATATAAATTTATCTTTCTGACAGTTTACCTTTTTGTTTAGACCTATTAATTTGTAGCTAAGATTTAAAATACTAATTCTTAAAGCCAGCTTGTTAGTTATACTTCCTAGCATATCTTCTGTTTCTTTATCAAGTACTTTTTAAAAAACTGTTGGCAAACAGTACCAAGGACAAAGTTCAGTAGCAACATTTAAATTGACATTGACCACTAATTACAAATCTGTCAGAACAGTTGTAAACATAGTCACAAATCAGCATGGGTGCACTGTCAGCCAGTTTGCTGATCATTCACAAAGGAATTATGTAGTATTTTAAAATTACTTGTTTACTTAATATTCAATGAATGTCATTGTCCTGGACCTGTATGTTCAAAACAAGTAAGAGCCCAGATATTGGTTTATTCACAAGTAGTACATCAGAAACACAGAAAATAAAATTGCAGATTTCTGGGCCCCTGCAAGTGATTCACACTCTTAAGAACAGGGCTCAGGAATTTGCATTTTTAGCACAGTGCCTTATGGTGCTTATATATACTAGATATTAAGAATCACTGTGCTAGAGAAAAAGGCAGGGTTTTTTTAAAGTCTGGTACAATGAGAGCTATTCTACATGAAGATATAAGCGAGATATTATAGAAGGCTGGTGGTGAGGGGTGACATCTTGCCTGGGAGGCTGGGTAAAGCATTAATAAGAAGCTGACCATTGAGCTAAATCCCGGGAAGAGATATATACTTTTGAGGTGAAGAAGTAGAGTAAGTTCCTCTGGATAGAAGGATAACCATGATCAGGGGTATAGAGTCATGAAAGGACCTATGACTCCAGGAGGCACTCCACATGTCAGGGTGTAGGGTATGGTAACAGGGAGTGACAGGGAAGAAACTGGACAGGTCATTAGAACATAGAAAATATACTTACTTCTATATTGTATGAAGGAATTACCACCCACAGACTATTAGAAAAGACATTAAAATTCATAAACACAATTCAGTTCAAAGCATGCAACAATAGCAGTGCATGGTAGAGCCTCACCTGATTTAGTTATATTAAGCTGAGAGTTTCTGGATGAATGTGGCCTTTTTTCTTCACACACACACACACACACACACAAACTTTTCAAATTGAAATTATTATTATCAATTCATATATTCTTTCCCCAAACTTTATTTCATTTACTTAAATTTCCAACAGCTAGTGCATGAGGAATAATTCTTTAATAAATAAGAAGTTATCCTGGGACATTATGCAGCACAGGTGAGATTCCATTTTGTGATTTGAATGGAGAAACATATAAATTACCGTTAACACATAGTAATAGTGCAATTAGCACCAGTGAATTCAATCTCAAAGTCAACTAAAATGGTGAAATAATTAGAAAATGTGTTTGTGTTTATAGTACTAAAACCTTGCTGATACTCATGAATTATGAGTCAACCAAAGAAATAATGTGTATGCAATTAAAATTATGTCCATTTCAAACTAGGGTTCAATAGCTTCTGTGTATTTGTACCAAAGGCCTGTAACAGTTCATTTAATAATATCTTGTACCAGTGAGCTCAATTAATCAGCCAGTTGAAAGTCTTAATTATAGAAAACATTGCTATGTTTAAATTAAAATTCCACAGAGTAAAACAGAAGATTAATGCTTTTGTTATAAGATTGCTCACCCCTCATTTATGTAATAAAGGTTAAAAGTAAGCAAAAATACAAGCTGAATTAGAAAAATCGATTAAAGAATATCTATGAAAAGACATTATTTACAGAAATGTATGTGCAGTGTTGAAGCCAAAAAACAAGAAGAATATATTTAAGTGCATTTCTCTTTCATTTGGGGCATGAAACTGCATTCTCAAAACATCTATTTTCCATAAAGGACATCATTGCTAAGCTGATCATAATTCTATCCTAGATGCCTTATATAGATCATCTGTCTTGATCCTTAATCTATGAGCAGAACAAATATGTCACTTCCCTCGTGAATAATCAGCTTATATTTCATCCTGTGAACATTAAATTCCATCAACTGAAACTTAAGAGGGCATGTATGGTTATGTCATGTTTCAGAATATTTCAAGAAGATGAAATCTCTATCAGCACTGCAACCTTTATGAGTATGAAAAAGAGGAGTTTTATGTCTATGCCTTCATTGATTGGTCAGTCTCCCATTATTAGTATTTATTGAGTGTCTGCTCTGTACCAGGCAGTTCCCACGGGACTGTCACAGGTTATCTCATTAATACTTGTGGTAGATATCATTATTGCTATATTAAAGGTGATGAAACTGGAGTTCAGAGAGATTAAATGATTTGTCCAAAGTGCACACTCAATGAAAATAGCAGCTCTGAATTTAAGTTCAAATACTTTTTCCTTTGTATTTTGTGTATCTTTCCTAGAAGAATACTGATTTACCTCCAAATGGATGAGAATAGAGGCTTTACTGTTCTCCTTCTGAAATTGCGGACTGTTTCTTTCTCATAATGCATTCTGTCTCATAGTGAGTCTTTGAGAGATTTGACTTTCTCAAAACGAACTGGCCAGACAAATTATTGTGGTGGGTCATTGCATTTATCTACCTATACACTATCTGTCTATCATCCATCTATCTATTTATCTATCTATCCATTTATCTTTCTGTTTATCTATCTACTTATTCATATACCTATGTTCAATATATATAGTTTACTAGTTAATTTTGAAATACACAAATTTATATTTATTCAAAAACACAGCAGTTCTGTATCTGTGTGACACTATTGGTTGAATGTGATAAATAAATAAATAAATGATTCAACAGAAATTTTCAAAATTATTTCAAAACTATATATGCTATCTTGATGGAATTTTAAAGACACCTTAGAAATGCAGAATCTAAAGAATTGATCTTTTTCATTGTTATAACTCTGTGAGAACCACTGATATTAAAGCATGAAAAAGGGTATTTACAATTTAGTTGAAACACTTACACACAAGAAGAACATATTTCATTCAGCATTGTTCAATGCAGACAAATTATCAAAGTATTTCAATTTGTAAATAAAAGCTTATAATGGAGTTTCATATCTTTTAAATCTATTCTGATTATTCCTATACTAGAATTCTATAAAATAAAAGTTATAGAGGAGAATGTAAGGCTTCAGTGTACTTTGTTTTTATACCAAGTTTTTATTTACTGACAGTATAAATGCAATGATAATGAACTTTCAACAAAGCAAATGATCATATATGTGCATACTAATTTTTAATATCAGGAAGGTTAACTTGTATGTTTTAATTCTCCAGTTGTCCTCAAAATAAATGTTACAATTCCTGAATGAATATGAAATATATAAAATATATACACATAATGGTGGCTAAGTAATTTAAGCTCTACATTTTTAATTTTTAATTTCTTATTTATTCCACTGGTACCTGTGATTTTAATCTGAAAGTAGAGGATTAAGGATTTTAATTCTTAATTAAAATTAAGAGAGACAGAGAGAGACAAAGAGGTGTTCACTCATTTTTAACAGTTACACAAAGGCACAGAAACACACATTTTCTTTCCAATGCTTTATCCTTATAATTGGTTTCACCTAATTGTGTTTCATATTTGTCTGCTTTAATAATTTACACTATTTCATTTCAAAACTTTGAAACCAATTGGTAATAGCCCAATAAATACTATGAGTCTCCTATCTACTTATGGAACTGAGCATGACAGTGGATTCAAAGACCACTGCTTATTTGTGCAATTTAGTTATCAAAATTTAAGATTTCTTTCAAATAAATTAGTGTTTTTCTAAATTACTATGTTACTTAAATTGAATTCAAATAATTAGCTTCTAATATCTGCATGAAAATGTACATTTTTAACCTTTACAATACTGTAACTGGTACTCTGAGACAGTTGTGCTACTTGACATTAATGTGGGGATTCTTTTATTTTTATATTGGAAATTTTTTCCTAGAAGTTATATAGATATGTGATCAGTGAAGTCTGGAGAAAAGATCTGACAGAAAAGATGTACAATGCAGACAGAGAGAGAAGTGAGCTCAAGACACAGCCTCAGGAAAGACTATACTTAACATTTGGCTTGGAAAAAAATCTGTGCCAGCTGCCCTTGTCTCCCCAGCCTCATCTCTGTAACTCACCTCTGCAAAGTGCCCACTCTCACCCCTTTTATTTAACACACTATTGGAAGTCTAGTCAGAGCAATTAGGCTAGAAAAATAAATAAAGGGCATCAAAATTGGAAGGAAAGAAGTAAAAGTGTCACTACTTGCAGATGATAGGGTAAGAACTCCATCAAAAACTGTTAGAACTAATAAACAAAATCAGCAAAGTTCCAGGATAAAAAATCAACATGCAAAAATCTGTTTTATTTATGTACACTAATAATGAACTATCAGAAAAAATAAATATTAATAATACCATTTATAATCCTATTGAAAATGGTACCTAGGAATAAATTTAACCAAGAAGAGGAAGCACCTGTATATCAAAAGCTATGACATGTTAATGAAAGTAATTGAGAAAGACACAAATAAATGCAAAGATATTTCACTCTCATGGAGCATAAAAATCAATGGTTAAAATTTCCATACTACCCAAAACAATCTACAGATTTAGTGCAATCTCTATCAAAATTCCAATGACATTGTGGTTCAGGTTTGGACCACAAACCTGAATATCCAAAACAATCTTGAGAAATAAGAACAAAACTGAAGGCATTATACTCTCTCATTTCAAATAATATTTAAAAACTATAATAATCAAAACAGTGTGGTATTGATATAAAAAACAGATCAATGGAACAGCATAGAGAGCCCAGGAATAAATTCACATATATATGGTCAATTTAGTGAAACTTGACCACCATCTTATACTATACACAAAAATTGTCTCAATGCATCAAAGCATCAAAAATTTGACTCAATGCATCAAAGACTTGACTATAAGACTTGAAATCCTAAAACTCCTAGAAGAAAGCAGAGACAGTAAGCTCCTTAACATTGATTTTGGAAGTGATTCTTTTAAATTTGACACCAAAAGCAAAAAAAAAAAAAAGATGGGACTACATCATACTAAAAAGTTTCTATACAGCAAAGGAACCATCAACAAATAAAAAAGCAACCTACTGAACCAGAGAAAATATTTGCAAATCATATATCCGATAAGGGGCTAATGTACAAAATGTATAAAGAAATTATACAACTCAACTGCAAAAAAGCATAAACAGTTCAATTTAAAAAATGGATAGAAGAGAGAAAATATTCACCAGTACATCTGATAGGAGGTTAATATCCCCAATTTATAAAGAACTTACAAAACTCAACACCAAAAAAACAAGCAACCCAATTGAAAATTGGGCAAAGGACCAGAGTAGATATTTCTTTTAAGAGGGCATACAGGTCGTCAATAGACATAAGAAGATATACTCACTGTCACAAATCATCAGAGAAATGCAAATGAAAAATACAGTGAGGTATCATCTCATACCTGTTAAAATTGCCATCATCAATAAGTCGACAAACAACAACTTGCTGGTGAAGATGTGGAGAAAGGGAAACCCTCATGCAATGTTGGTGGGAATGCAAATTATTCCAGCCATTATGGAAAGCAGTGTGAAGATACCTCAAAAAATTAAAAATGGATCTGCCTTCTGACCCAGCGATCCCACTTCGGGGATTATATCCGCAGGAACACAAAATGCTAATTCAAAAGAACATAAGCACCCCTTTGTTCACTGCAGCATTATTTACAATCTCCAAGATATGGAAGCAGCCCAAGTGTGCATCAGTAAGTGAGTGGATAAAACAACTATGGGACATCTACACAGTGGAATACTCCTCAACCATAAAAAAGAAGAAAATTTTACTCTTTGCAACAGTATGGATAGACCTAGAGAGCATTATGCTAAATGAAATAAGCCAGTAGAGAAGGACAAATACCATATGGTTTCACTCATATGTGGAATCTAATGAACGAACTGAATGAACAAGCAAAACAGAGACAGACTCGGAGATGGAGAACAGATGACAGCTAGAGAAGGGGTAGGTTAGGGGGTGGAGAGGTCGAGCAAAAAGGATAAAGGACTCATGGACATGCACAACAGTGTGGTGATTGCTGAGGGGAGAGGGTATAGGGGCTAAATGATAATGGAAAAATACAATAAAGATTAAATTAAAAATAAAATAAAAATGGGCAGAAGGTCTGAAAAAACCTTATTCCAAGGAAGACATACAGGTGGCCAAGAGGTACATGAAAAAATGCCCTACAGCATTAACATCAGGGAAAATTCAAGTCAAAACCACAATGAAATATCACTTCACACCTGTTAGAATGGATGTGATCAAAGAGACAAGAAATAACAACTGTTGCGGGGGGAGGCAGAGAAAATGGAACCTCTGTGAACTATTGTTGGGAATGTGGTTTGGTGCAGCCACTATGCAGCATGGAAGCACCTCAAAAATTAAAAATAAAATGACCGTATGATACTTCAATTCCACATCTAGGTATTTTTCCAAAGAAAACAAAAGTACTAATTCAAAAAATCTATATACACCCCATGTTATTTACAACCTTATTTACAATACAGTATCCAAGATATAGAAACAATCTCAGTGTCCATCAATGGGTGAATATAGAAAGTGTGAAACATATACACCCAATGGAATATTATTCAATCATAAAAAGAGGGAAATATTGCCTTTTGCAACAGCATAGTTGTACCTTGAGGACATTATCTAAGTACAATTAAGACAGAAAGAAAAAGACATGCACAGTTTCGTATATGTGAAATCTTAAAAAAAAAAAAAGCAAGCTTTATAGATACAGAGAACAGTCTTGTAGTTGCCAGATGTGAGAGGTGGAGGTGGGAAAAATTAAATTTTGGAAAAAAAATAATGATACATTACTGTATCTTTTCCTCTTTGTATCCCAGGATGGCACTGGTACTTAATAAATATTTATTGAATGACTTCATGATTTCGTGTGGTCACCATTCTCTAGGTAAATAGAAGGCAAAGTTTTCACTCTCAATTCCATAGAAAGTTGGAAAGGAGAAAAATAAACCCCAAGTCATCCTATTTTAAAACCCAAGGCTCAGATTACCATAGCTTAGAGGTACTTTGTATATTTCCCCTAGATCCTTTTCTGTTCTTTTTTAGGTGGGTAGCATCTTTTATTCTGTCAGCTAGAAGCTTTCTAATTAAATGCCAAATCTACTTTCCCTGATACAAACATCTCAAGATTGTTATTTCTCCCATACATTTCTTATATATAGTTAGAAGACTGACTATATTTCATGTAGTTATATTTATTTTTTACAGAGTTGATGCTAATTGAAGTTAAGTTATGGAAGGAACAAGGAATTTGGTAAAGGAAAGTGGAGAGCATGTTTCAAGTAGAATTGAATGATTAGGGCTCAGTGGAGTAAGATGGCTTTGGGCTCCCCAGACAGCAAGGGGAGTCCAGGGGAGAGAACACAGAGAGTGATAGGTGGTAATCAGTGCAATGGGTGGTTGGATGATGTGTTCAGATTAGATGACAGCTGTTTAGAATTAGTATGAATACAAAGCTCATCCATCAGTTGCAAGATTTCAATTCATTTATTTGGTTAATATTTTTTGAACATTTACTATGTGTGAGACACTGGGTACTGCCTGTGAATGCAGTGATGATCCAGATAGCTCTGACCTCACAGAAACCACATTTTAATTAGAAAGACAGACAAATAAAAAAATAGCACATATAGGGTGAAATGGTGACAATGGCAATGCTATATGTGGGAGATATACAAGGTCTGTCCAGAAGAAGTCCAGCCACTGTTAATATAACAAAAATGTTTTATACATCTTTGATGTAACCTGGCAGCCAAAGAGAATGGGCTGGAAGGCACACACATGAATAGTGATGATTTCACTCTACTAGTCCATGGGGGCAGTGGATGTCTTTGAGTGACCATGTGTACTGTGTGGCCATCACATGCAAAATGAGTGAGCAAAAAATCTGCATCAAATTTTGTGTCAAGCTTGATAATGCCTCTGCGGAAACTATTCAGGTGACTCAGAAGGCCATAGATGTGAGCAACTGGTGATTAGCAAATTCATCAGGACAGTGTACCCATTCACTCATCACAGCTTGCACAGAGTTTTTTGGCAAAGCATCAAATCATCCAAGTACCTCAGCCCCCTTACAGCCCAGATTTGGTACCTTATGACTTCTGGTTTTCTCCCTGAACTAAAATCACCTTTGAAAAGAAGTTTCAGAATGTCAGTGAGATTCAGGGAAATAAAACAGGGCAGGTATTGCTGTTTGGGAGAACTGTGTGAGGCCCCAAGGGGCCTACTTTGAAGGGGACTGAGGCTTCATTGTCCTATGTACAATGTTTCTTGTATCTTGTTCAATAAATGTCTCTATTTTTCGTTATTATATGGCTGGATACTTTCTGAACAGAACTCGGCATTGTCAGAACACATTGTGGGGTTTTCTGGGATCTGAGAACACGTCCTAGAGGAGGAAATAATTGAGAAGAGAATGAGAAGGTGTAGAGAATTTATGTCCTTGAGATAGGCCCTTGTTCTTGATGGTAGCTGGATTTTCCTGAGAAGGAAGTAAATATAGTTGGGGCTCAGATCTCATCTGATCTTTCTACTCATTTCCCATGTTTTTGCCTTGTATTATGCAGATAAAGTTGAGAATGATTGTTTGAATACACTAGATAAATGATAAATTATCAATGTAAGTTCTTTTAAAAAAATTGTATTGAACTTACTGGGAAGACATTGGTTAATAAAATTATATAGTTCTCAAGTGTACAATTCTATAATACATCATCTGTGTATAGTATTGTATGTTCACCACCCAAAGTGAAGTCTCCTTCTGTAAACATTTATCCCCCATTTACCCTCTTCTACCCCTCACCCTCTTTCCCTGTGGTAACGACCATATTGTTGTCTGTTTTTGAGCTTTTTCCTAATCTCTTCACCTTTTTTACCCAGCCCCCAACTCTCCTTCCCTATAACAGCTGTCAAGCTGTTCTCTGTAACTATGAGTCTCTTTCTGTTTTGTTCCTTTGTTTATTTTATTTGTTAGATTCCACACATTAGAGAAATCATATGGTATTTGTCTTTCACTTAGTGTAATCGCCACAGTTCTATCCATGCTGTCACAGAGGAAACCAACAGCAAAATAAAAAAACAAACCACTGACTGGGAGACTGTGCTCACCAGTGATACATCTGATAGAGGGTTTATATCCAAAATTTATAAAGGACTTATACAACTCAACACGAAAAAAACAAATAACCCTATTTTAAAATGTCCACATGCATTCTGTCATCAGACACATCAAGATTCAAACCTCAGATTCACCACAGGACTGTATAGCTTAGGACAAGTGATTTAATCTGCTAAACATAGATCCTCAGCTAAACAATGTTCCTCTTTGGTACTTGGCTTAATATCAATTCAGAAATGGTTATGATGATTATATAGGAGAAAGCATGTAAAGCTCTTAGCAGTGTTTGGCCTGTGTTAAGTGCTGGAATTGTATTAGATACACGTTTTATTGTTATCACAGTTATTATTGCTTCTCTGAGGCGAGAGGAAGGAGAGTTTCAAAGAGACAAATTATTTATTGGGTTGGCCAAAAATTCCATGTGTTTTTCCATAAAATAAAAGACATGCTTTTCATTTTCACCAATAACTTTATTGACTTGGATATTTTGAGTATGTCAGCCATCTCCCTCGGGGTAGAATGTTGATTGTTCTCAATTAATGTCTCAGTTTGATCCCTCTCGCCTTCGACTGGTCTGCCCAACCGTGGAACATCATCCAGTGAAAAATCTACAGCACTGAACTTTGCAAACCACATTCTGCATGCTCAGTCAGTTGCAGCACCTTCTCCATACACTGCACAAATCCTTTTTTTTTCACATTTCAGTTGCATTTTTACTTTTCTTGGAATAATAAAGCATAAATGTTTTATTTTCTTCCATCTTCAATATTAAAATAATTACAGAAAAATTCACCAATTTTTGTAAGTGTTAATTAATGCACACAGATATGACAGCTGTCACAATACAACCCAACAAAATTGTTTTGAATGAAGGTAAAGATAATTAAGCACTACTAGAGACATCTTACAAAAAAAACCCTTTTTCCCCAACCAAATAGTTTCTTGTCAAAGGCCCCTCCCCATTTAAAAATGTTTGATTAGAAAAATCAAACAGTAGAAGGAGTGAAGGAATAAATAAGAAGGTTTAAATCAATAAGAAATACCATTTAATACTAGTGGAGCCTTTTTTTTCACTACAAGATGTTATTAAAAACACTAGCAAAGGAATTAGGCAAATAATATGTCTTTTATAATTCACACATTTGAGTTTGGACCGCCAAAACATGAGACTTAATTTATTTATTGCTCTTAATATCTGCCAAATCTTCCAAAATATTTTTTGAACTGATAAGTGAAGTCAACCAGAATTACCTTCTTTTTTTCTTGTTTTTAATCTCTGCAAAGGTATGCAGAGTGGAACATTTAGCAGTGCAAACTGCAGATCCTAAATGTAACATCTAATGAAATAAAATAATTATGATTTATGTTCACAAATAGTTTATCCTCCTAGTCCTATAGAGTGGCCAGGCAATTTGTATATGTGAGAAAGGTTAAACTTTGTACCTTGATAAGGACACAGTGGCCACATCTCAGAGGACCTTGTCTTAGTCATTGAAGGAGAGGTCTTTCTTTTCTGTTACTGTGTCATCAGCACCCGGAAGAACTTCAAGCATATAGTAGGTACTCAACAAATATTTATGGAATAAATAAATCAATAAGCATATCCTATAGAATGAATATTTCTCTTCATAATTACTCTTTCCCTTTTGTTTTTACATTTCTATTTCTTCTATATCCGTGAGCTTGGACTTTCACTATGCAATACTAAGCTCAAATAAAATAATTTCCACTTTTTGTATAGTACTTAAATAGTATCACTTTTATAGTATGTAAATGGTGCCTAATTTTCTTATGAGCAATACAATCTTTTAGCCCATAAGTATTTATTGAGCAGCTATTATGTTCCAAACATTCTGCTAGATCAATCAGCCTGGCACAATGAAAGCAATGAACTAATGACAGATCAAATCCTATACCAGGGAGCTTTTACATTCTAGAAGTGGGAAACATCAAATAAGGGAATAGACAAATGTGTGTTTGTATGTTTATATAATATGTACAGAAATAATTGATAAATATTAAGATCCACAATGTGTGATAAAGATGAGTGGATGCTGATTTAATCAGAGTGTGAGAGAAATCCTTTATAAATGACTTTTGTGTGAGTTCTGAAAGAATGAGAGAAGAGACCACTGAATATTTAGGGAAGGTGTGTTCCAGGTAGTGGGAATATCAGATGAACAGGTGCTGAGACAGTAATGTGTTTGTCATGTTTAGGAAGCAGCTAAGAGGCCAAAGTTCCCTGAGCATGTAAGCAAAGGGGAAAGTGAGAGAGGACTAAGAAATTCTAGGGAGTCAGTGTGTACAGGCAAAATAAGATTTTAAAATTTTTTTCTAAAGGATTCGGGAGCTATTGATGAATTTTGAAAAGAGAACTAATATAATATAATTTACTTCAATAAGAATTATATTGACGTCTATGATAAAAATTGAAACCAGGAAATCAGGACTTAAAGGCCAGTTAGAAGGATATTGTATGTGTTTCAATGAGAGGCGATCAGAGTAACCACAGTCATAGCTGTGGAGTTGTTTAGAAATGTTTAAACTCTGGATATATTTTGGAAGTAGAAATGAAAGAATTTGCTGTTGGGTTAAACATTAGACATGAGAGAAAAGGAGAAGACTCCAGAGTTTTCAGCAGAAGTAACACTAATTAAGGTGTTGTCATTTATAAAGATGGGAAGCATGCAAAAGGAGCAAGTCTGAATTGGAATGAAAATCAAACTTTTTATATTTGAATATGTTAAGTTTGACATCCAAATGGAAATACACAGAAGGCAACTGGATACATGAGACCAGAGTAGAGGGGAGATGCCAAGGGTGGTCACGTAACTGGGAGACTATCAGAATAGAGATGGTATTAAAGCCATGGGCGCAGATAGCAAATTAAAGGTTGCCTGGGAAGTATCAAGAGGAAAAAATACTAAAAACTGGGTCCTCGTAGTCTTCAGGATTAAGTGGCTGGAAAAATAAAGAGGTACCAGTCGAGAAGAAGGAGAAAATGACATGAGCATAGGAGATCCAAGAGCGAGGACATCTCAGAAGCAATTGAAGAATTTGAAGGGTAAAAAAATGAGCAACTGTGTTAAATGGTGCCAAGGTAAAATGAGGACCGAGTCTTTACCATTGGATTTGAAAATGTCAAGATATTGACAAGAGATGTTTCTGTGGAGAAAACGGCTTGACTGGAATGTCTTCAAAAGCATATAACAGGAGAGGCAGTGAAAAAAATGAACAGAGTTAATTCTTTTTAAGCAGTTTTGTTGTAAAGGGGCAGAGAAGGAGATAATCACTAGATGGAGATGGTGGGGTGAGGGGGCGCTTTTTGAGTCCTCCCTCAAAATGGGCAATATGCTTGGGTGCTAATAGGAATGATGCCTTAATGGGAGAACTGCTGATGATGACAGTTGTACTAGGGAAAGCCTTTAAATAACTCGAGTAGGAAAATGAGGAAGAACACCTTTTTCTCAGTCACTAAAATGTAGAAGAATCCAGCAAAATGTTAAGTGAGAAGAAATAGCTTATATACTTGAGAACAGCATGGATATGCTATGGGAAGGCTAGAGAAGAGTATAGATATTATTTCAGTGTTTGGAAGTGAAGATGAAATTATGTACTTTTTTAGGGTAACAGTATTAAAAGCCATATACTTTTGAGCAGATTGTCATATAGCATCTTTTCTTGAAAATAGACATTTTATAATTCTCCTCTTGACACATTTTGAAGATTATACTTGTATTTTAGGGGAAATTTCATTTATGAGTTGAAGGATAGAGATAAAGAAGTCCTGAGGTGGCATGAGAAAATTATAGCACTCCTTGTCAATAACCTGTATTTTTCTC
Source organism: Sturnira hondurensis (assembly GCF_014824575.4). Lineage (NCBI taxonomy): Eukaryota > Metazoa > Chordata > Mammalia > Chiroptera > Phyllostomidae > Sturnira > Sturnira hondurensis. The sequence goes on from NW_028081539.1 coordinate 2,393,856, forward strand.
CCTATTTCTTTAGGACTGTGTTTTATGCCTAAAGGTTTTTGGAATACTACTTTAGCACACATTTTGCTTTCAAATTCCATGTGAGTTTCTGGGTGGATCCTGATTCCAGTAACATTGATTGCTGTCTAAATCTGTTGCAGTGTGCCTGAATACTATGACTACGGTCATGGAGTAAGTGAGGATGCCTATGACAGCTACGGTAAGACCTTCTCTTTACTAAAACTGTGAAATCAGAACATCCATCAGTCACTGACAACTCAGAAATTACTTCTGTCTCTCTCCCCCCAGTTTTTACAGAAGTCCAGACTAAATTGATTTATGTAATTCCAGGGTGAGATTTGATGTACAGAGCCCGTGCCAGAAAATTGGACAGATCAATTTTGATCGATATTTCAAAAGCAATTATTCACAATGATAGATCATTTTCAACAGCAACAGTGAGCATTCTGAATAGTGTCTTGTATGTTCCACTGTGTCCATTGTGTGACTCATTGATTTGACAATAATCATGTGTCTTTCCTGCTTTCACAAAGAACATCAAAGAAATATACAGTTAAAACATTTTTAAACTTTTAAGGGCAGATGTTGTAGCTTTCAAATTATTTACCATAGTGTGCATAGTTCTTAAAATTGCCAGATAATGCTTGACTCATAAGAATTAATATTGAGTAAGTATATTAGCCTACAAAATTAATATTAAAATACACTCCTTAATCAACATACATGCCATATAAAATTGAATTGTAATTCAATTCAGTAAGATTTTACCGAGTACCTATGAAATATATAAATATAGCACATGACTTTGAAGGGTTGCTGGTTTCTTAAAATACATCTACAGCATCAACAGTTGCCACCTTGAAAAACACTCAGTTAAGCGTTTTCAGTTCCGGGTTCTTGTTAAAATAATGCCAAGGCCAGTCTGTTGCTCTTTCTGGGGAGCAGTAAAAGAGACCATGCATGTTGCCTGTGTGGGGCTTCGCGTGAAGAAGGGGTAGGGTCTCACCAGGACGGAGGTTGGACAGTCCAGATTTCAGGAGAAAAGGAGGAACTACACCCTCCTCGGACTCTCCATCACCAGATCAGCTCGACTCATTTCCCTCAGCGAAGTACCACTAGGCTGAGCTCAGAACCAGGAGTACAAAAGTAAACCAACAAACACTACAGTGATTTCCATTCATAAGCTGATTACCCATATCTATTTTTTCAGGCGTTTCTTTATAATACTGTGTTTTGCTGTGTGTAATGCACACCCACGTGTTTGGGCACATTATACACAGGATTATTATACCCATGGCATGTAACCATTGTACCCACATATAATGTGCAACCTTGTTTTTCCCTCAGAAATCTGGGCAAAAACATACGCGTTATACATGGCAAAATATGGTAAATTGTAATATTAAGTATTTTTATCTCCATTTGATCATGAGGAAACTGAACAGAGGTTGACTTAACAGAGGTTAAGTCAACTTCTGTTTTTATATTCTCATCAGTGGTTAGAATGCTATTAATTAATTGCTGCTACCACACATGGAGTACCTATTATAGCTCTGTGCTAAGCAATGCATAATGAGGATTAGAGACTAGGAAGATAATCCTCATTACACATTATATGTATATCTATATAATCAAACCCTATTAACATCCTACAGGGTACACACTTGTACCATCGTCTGCATTTTACAAATAAGGAACTAAGGCTTAGGGCATTAAGTAACCTGCCTCAGTTAAATAATTAGCAAGTGATGTAGCAGCAAGAATATGAATTCAAGTTTGTCTCATTTTATTTCTGTTGTTGAGAGTGGGGGCAGAGTATTGTAGGCCCTGGGAGGAAGAACAGATGCTGCCACTTTAAACTTGAATTCACTTTAAAGAAAAGATGTTCAGCTTAGCGAGATTTCTCTAAATTGTGCCAACTGCTGTCCTACTAATCTAAGGGGAGGAAGGTTTTCTGTAGTATTTCACAGGGGGGAAAAAAAGAATGACTATAAAAGAAGCACTAGGCTCCCTCTTTCCCAGACTCGAACTTCTCTAGCATCAATCACATTGATCTAATCTTTTGCTGCTCTCAGAGATCAGGATAGTCTCCAAAACATCTTAAACATGTTTTCAGAATTTATTTCACAAAGATAATAGGTGATGGACAAGTTTGCAGAGGTCCAGCTCAGTTGGTGAGCTACCACAGAATACAGAGCCTTAATTCTGTTCTCTGCGTGTTTTTTCCACGTTGGAAGGAAGGAGTCAAAGGCATCATCTGGTCTCTAATGAGCACAATAATATCCCCAATGCAGGACTTCTCCAAAGCTATAGCAATGGGCCATCTAGACTGAGCTGAAAGATTGCCTGGGTTCAACAAAGCAGTAAATATATCTCCATTGTTCTAGGCAAATTCTTAATCAAATGAGAATCAAGCCACATGCCTTCTAAGATTAGGTACTGAGGATGATAGATGAATAAAACAATATGGGCATTTCTTTAATTCATTCAATTTAGTTGAATTCAACTTGAGTCTAGGACACATAAGTATTGTCAGGCTCTAGGAATACAATGGTGTACAAGATAAACATTGTCCCTCCCTGGTTTTCACTGTCTACTGTTGAGAAAGGTGGTGTCATGATAAAAAACTATGCCAAATTATAAGCCATGTGATCCAGTAGTTCTACAGAAGCACAGAAAACATTATTCTTGCCCTGGCTGGTATAGCTCAGTGGACTGAGTGCCAGACTACAAATCAAAGGCTGCTGGTTCAGTTCCTACTCAGGGCACATGCCTGGGTTGTGGGCCACATCCCCAGAGGGGGCACTCAAGAGGCAACCACACATTGATGTTTCTCTCCCTCTCTTTCTCTCTCCCTTCCCTTCTCCCTAAAAACAAATAAATAAAAATATTTTACAAAAGAAAATATTGCTCTTAAATATTTATTTAGTGGCTGGCAAATCGGAGGCATTGTTCTCAATCTTGAACATTCTACACTGAACAATTTCTTGAAGCTCACATTATACTAAGAAGATATGGTTTATAAATCACTTTTTAAAAATGGAATTTCCTTTGCAAAATGCCATTATTATATTTTACATGTGGCACATTATCTTGAGAAAAATCACACCTATGAGATTGACTTTGCTGTACTACATGCACTGAAATCGATGGCAGGGATGGAGTTGGTAATTTCTCTTTCCGAATTCTTTATATTCATTTAATTAAATTTATTTGGTAAACATGGGTTAATAAAATTACATAGGTTTCAAAAGTAAAATTCTGTCATCTGCATTTTGCATTGTGTAAAGTCTGCATTTTGACTTTACCACCTAAAGTCAAATCTCCTTCTGTCACCATATATTGGACCCACTTTGTCCTTTATACGTTAATGCTATCTAAGGCAATAGGAAGAAGTGTGAATATAAATTATTGTTTCTCAGGCCTAATGGAAATGCAGGAGCCATGGTCAGGAGATCTGGCTGAGTTCACCTGTGTAATCCATGGGTCTTACGTTGACCCATGTTAGTCTGTTAGTCTGTCTGTTTTCAGAGGAATGAGGCTGCTCACAAAGCTTGATTCCAGTAGCCCAAGTTCATCCCAATGCCCCATAATCCTCTGGGCTCACTGTGGCCCATCAGTGGTGAACACTGGGTAACAGGATAGGGGTCAAGGAACTCTGAACAAGAGTGCCTAGGTTTTAAATGATGAAGATGTGAAATAATTTTATTTCATAAAATAATTCGTAACAAAGATGTTTAGAAATCTAAACAGATACATAAGTCTGATGAACATAAGAATAAGCTACATATTTTCTTACTGTAAAAATAAGACACGTATACTGTAGGACATTTAGATTAACAGAAAAGAAGGAAATTTAAATCACCCTAAATTAGACTACTACACTAATTCACTCCTTACTTTTTTGTTATGTATTTTATCATCTGCAAATTTTATTGTATTTTTTCTATTGTCATTTAGTCGCCTTATACCCACATCCCCCAGCAATGACGGCACTGTTGTCCTGAGTCCTTTCCCTTGCTGCTCACTCCCTCCTCCCCCTGGGCTCCTTCTCTCTTAGCTGTCAGCCTGCTCGCCATGTGTGAGTCTGTCTCTATTTTGCTTGTTAGTTCAATTTCTTCATTCGATTTCACATATGAGTGAAATCATGCTGTTTGCCTTTCTCTGGCTTATTTCACTTAGCATGATATTCTCCAGGTTCATCCATACTGTTGCTAAAGGTGAAATTTTCTTCTTTTTTATGGCCAAGAAGTATTTCATTATGTAAATATCCCATAGGTGTTTTATCCACTCACTTACTGATGCACACTTGGGCTGCTTCCATACCTTGCCGATTGTAAATAATGCTGCAGTGAACAAAGGGGTGCTTATGTTCTTTTGAATTAGCATTGTGTATTCCTTCAGCTATATTCCCAAAAGTGGGATCACTGGGTCAAAAGGCAGATCCATTTTTAATTTTTTGAGGTATCTCCCTACTGCTTTCCACAGTGGCGACACCAGTCTGCATTCCCGCCAACAGTGCAGAAGGGTCCCCCTTTCTCCACATCCTCACCAGCACTTGTTTGTTGATTTATTGATGATAGCCATTCTGACAGGTGTGAGATGACACCTCACTGTGTTTTTCATTTGCTTTTCTCTGATGATTAGTGATATTGAGCATCTTTTCATATGTCTGTTGGCATCAGAATGTCCTCTTTGGAGAAGTGTCTATTCAAGCCCTCTGCTCATTTTTTAAATTGGGTTGTTTGGGCCTTTTTTAGTGTTGAATTTTTTAAGTTCTTTATAAGTGTTGGATATTGACCTCTTATCAGATGTATTGGCGAATGTGTTCTCTCATACAATAAAATATCACTAAGAAAAATGTCCAAGGTTTCGTTTTCTTCTAGAAATTTTTTATGGTTTGGGGCCTAACACCTAAGTCTTTAATCCGTTTTGAATTTATTCTTGTGTGTGGTGTAGAAAGTGGTCTAGTTTCATTTGTCTGCACTTATGTGTCTAATTTTCCCAACACCATTACAGAATAGACTATCTTTAATCCATTGTATGTGGTTGCTTCTTCTATCAAATATTCATGGACTATAAAATTGTGGTTTGTTTCTGGGATCTGTATTCTGTTCCATTGCTCTATGTGTCTGTTTTTACATCAGTACCAGGCTGTTTTGATTACTATGGACTTACAGGATAGTTTGATATTAGGTAGCATGATTCCTCCAACTTAGTTCTTCTTTCTCAGGATTGCTGTTGCTATTCAGAGCCTTTTGTGGTTCCATATGTAAATTTTTTAAATATTTGTTCCATTATGCATGTTTTACTTTTAAAGAGAATGCAACTTAGACTACTTTATAAATATTCCTTGAAGATTGTTTCTATCATAAAATAAAGAAGACATGTTTTCTTTCTCTTCTTTTAAAAAACATTTTAATTTTTTATTTCATGTTTATTGTATTTTTTCCATTACCACTTAGTCCCCTTATACTCCCTCCACCCAGCAATCACCACATGGTTGTCCATGTCCAATCATTAGAACTGTACCTTGACAAAAATGCAGAGCTTAATGTATTTTCACGTGCTATCAGAATTACTGTAAGTACGTTCAGTTCAAGAGGGATACTCTCTTCTTTCCTGTAACCAGGAAGTAAAGAAAATACTTGCCTATCAATTCATATGGCCATGAGATTTAGATTTGGATCATTCTCGTAATCTCATATCCTCTCTCATAGACACTAGAAAAAGGATCAAGTCAAATGATGAGAAATAAAAAGATTTTGGCGTCATAATCTTTAAATATAATTAAATGAATACACATTACATGCACTCAGCTGCTGGTATTAATTATTATATAGAGGAAGATTTAAGTACAGGGTTCTTGCCAATAAGTTGTTCAACTTAGGATATCAAAATAGGCAGAAGAAAATTAAACATGCATGTGGAACAGTGATTTGGGGACCCATTTATGTCACTTATAGGTTAATGTTTTAGTTAACTTTTCATACGTCACGTATTAACCAGTATCCATTTATAGTTTGTCTTTAATGAAGTTTACAGTCTTGTAAATCAATTAACATGTGTTCTAAAATGTAAATCTTACATTTCCATGTATTTGTTCACTTCCATGATGAATTAGTCATTTTTATCTTACATTTTGGCTGTATAATGGGTGCAGATATTAAATGTCAGTGGAATATATGTACTTTGATGAAGAAAATAGCCTCAATTCTGTTTCCTGGATGTACCCCAAAGTCAGCCAGTGTGTGAGGAGTCTCATGGTGTTTTGCCTTGGACTCCTTCCTCTCCTGCTCTGGTTGGTGGGAAGAACAGTGGGGCAAAACCAAGGTGGTGGGCAGGGAAGAAGGACCGCTCTCCGGGACAATTGTGTAGTGCATTCAAAAGACTCACAGATGGCATCTCTCATTCAGAATTCCTTCAGAAATGGTCTTAAATAAACACTAGAAGTAAAAATGCAGTCATTCAGTATGCCAGTCATTCTGAATTGTCATACACTGTATGTGTGTGCATCTCTATATGAAATTGTATTGGTCTCTTTGGGGTCTATAATGCATATTAAAGTAGCAAATACGTGGACTTCCAAGAAAATTATGTATCCTTTTAGGCTTCACGGCAATTAAATTATTCAAGGTATTGGCAGGAATTTATTATTAAATATTAACTATTTTTCTTATTGCAATATAAATATAAATCTCTTAAATATTTAAATAAATATTAGGACAAAATTACAATATATTATTTATTATATTAATATTTAATGTGTTGATATTTATTAAATATTTCATTGGTGTTAAAGTATTATTTAATTAACACTTAAATATTAAATTTCTGGCAACTTGAGTTTATTTTTGGAACCTGAATATTTGGCTTATAGGAATTTCAAATCAGTTCCTGCATTTTTAAATAGTCCCTAATTTACTAGTCATGACAGTGGTTTTGGATAAGTCTAATTAGGTCATAATTCAATATGAAAGCATTTTAAGTACATTACATAGATCAACTTGGCTAAGCAATGCTTCATGTAAGAAACACCCTCTAAATTCTCTTCAAGACTGACAGCTAAGAATGGACAGCAATATTCCTTTCTCAGAGAAAAGAGCCATTTATTAAAATGTATTTAATGTATGAACTGAAGTGCTAATTATGCATTTGTTCTCCAGTGACATTTGAGATGACAGCTGTGTGGAACCAAAGAGGATAATATTAATACACTGTCTTTAAATCAGTGAAAGCAAAAGAACTTTTGTGCTGTGTTCTAGGACATTTGAGTGCCTCACTTCAAATCCATTGCAGAACATGCATGCATTAATTTTGTATTGAGGAGCTGGGGTGATTATTCTCCCAGTGTGAAAATAAGCCCTCCACTGATTAATCTGTAAAACAGCAAGGGGAAATGAAGCTAAGTGGCTAGCGTGCCAGCCATGTGATTCCAGAGCAAAGACTATTTTTAATAGTAAATAGAAATAGAAATTTAAGGAAATTGATTTTACAGTGAAAATGAGTTTTCTTAATATGGGTAAGATTTTTATGTTCATTTAAAAAACGAGCATATCAAATAATTTATTTTTCTTAGGATTTATAAATATTGAAGTTATTACATGATAAGCTATTGAAAACAGTACTACAATTTATTCAACGTAATTTTAATATAGATTTATGAACTTCATTTTTAACTGAAAGAAAGACTAATCTATTGTATTTTTAAATTCAGTTGTAAAATTAACTTAAAATTTTTAATTTTCTGTTTCTTACTATTTCAGAAGTTACCATGAGGCAGATTTGGAATCCAGCTTGTCTTAATAATAAATGACGATTATGTTGCCTAGGCAAGAAACGATCAGAAAGAGCAATGCGCAACTCCTTCATTGCTTGCATTGCTAATTTTGTTAACTCTGTTTACAGTTTCAATTGTGTTTTGGAGTATGCACTTCTAAATTCAGCAACTTTAGGCAAAATGGAAAATACTTTTTCAATATTTTAGATCAGAGAATTTTTACCTTAATTACAGATTTTAGAATCACCTGGTGAGTACTGAAAAAAATGCCAATGTGTCAGTTACCACCCCAGATCAGCTATATCATAGTCTTGGAGGATAAGAGCTGGGGGTCAGTTTTGAACACTGCTGGGCGGCCCTCTTACAAGCCGAGGTTGAGAATAAGGTGTAGATAGATACACCCATTGGAGCATGATGAACAGTAACCTCTGACCTTAATATGAATGCTCAAATCTGTGCCAGGCATTTGCCAGCTTGGAGGCAGCATACGTTTTATGCAGACCGCTTTTGAAAAGCTGGGTATTTTGTAAGTAAATCATATATTATAAAACCTGGCACTTGGAATTCACATTTTAAAAACTAAATATTTAATTAATGGAAATAGAATTTAGTCCATTTTTATAAAAGGTGAAAGCTTTGTATGATCTGAAGAGAAACCAGAGTATAGAATTTAGTCCCTTTTTGAACAACAGTGTGTTAAACACTTAAATCCCAGATCTGATTTTGTCTAAAATATACCCAACAGATAGAGGATTCACAAAAATATTATAATCCACAGGCATCTAACAACTCTCTTTTTAAGACAAGAAAACTAGGCATGGGAAGGTTTTTTATCACCTTTTTCTGCTGAGTTAATGGTGCAATCATTTTAACAAGAGAAGGGGAGAGTTTAGAGATCTATTGTCAGAATCTTGAGGTGAACAAAGAAAACACAAAAAGTATATTCAATATGGTATAGATTTATAGTTAGACTATTGAAAAAAGGAGCTGTTTTTCAAAACACGAAGTACACAATGCAAATTATAAAGATAAGAATATGTTTTTCTTGCCTATGTGGAAATACACCAGCTATGGAAGTACATACCCAGGAGATTGCTGCCTTAGAAGGTCTTTATATAATTTCCAGAGTTTGGGAAGACTTTGTGTTTATTAACAGAGGTCATGGATTAAAAAAAGATCATTGTTCTGAAAGAAATGTAAAACACTTGATTTATCAAATATGTCATAGTTTATTGAATGCCTCGATAGGAACTGATAAAACTATGCCAGTTAAAAATATAATTATAATTATTGATGATTTAAATTAATGTATTTTTCGTATTGAACAAACGATTTCACCCCATTGGTACCTTGTCAGACTTACAGCTTAGTTGGAACGAGATGTGCCAGGAAAAACAAAAATAACACAGACTAGATAGGTCAGTCTCCCTATAATTGTGCAGGAAGATCTCAGGAGATGGCCTCTCACACTCAGCTGTGTGCAGGAGCAGACAATAGACAGATATCCCAGGAGATGGGTCCAGTCGGGGCAAAGAGCCAAGATTCAGGCTGTTGAGAAGATTGGGGAGAGCAGACAAGAGAGACTGGGTGGGGGAGTGTTTCGTAAGTTAAGGGCAGAGTTCTGCCCAAAACTGCCCTCAGGTCACGTCACAACCAGTCCCAAGTTCAGGAAACCCCAGGCCATCCTTGCTTCTAACCTGCTGGCCACAGATTTGGCGGTTTGTACTGCCCCATCAGGTTTGATAATTTGCCAGAACGACCCACATAACTAACTAAAGCACTGTACTTAAAGTCACAGTTTCACCACAGCAGAAGGATAGAAAGCAGAATAAGGCAAAAGGAGAGACACAAAAGGCAAGGTCTGGGAGTCTCAAATGTGAAGCTTTAAAATCTTCAGGGCTGCACTATTTTCCTGGCACCCGGTTGTGTAACAGCTCTCAAAGTATTGCCAACCAGAGAAACTGGTTTAAACATAAATGTTCACACTCTTTATGGTTTCATTCTGTAGGCATGATTGACTGAATCATCTCCATCTCCAGCCTCTTCCTTTCCCCAGGCTTGAAGCCGGTATCATATGGTCTGAGCCCAACTCCCTAATTTCGTAATTGGTCTTTTTTGGCATGACTGTCCCCCATCCTCAGTCATCTCATTAGCATACATGATTGGGTGTGGTCAGAGGGATCCACTATGGATCCAGTTACTCCAAGAAATTCAAGGTTTAGAAGTTACCTCCCAATAGCCAGAGACAAAGGCAAGCCTAGGTTTCTGTGGGGCAGGCGGTGAGATAAGAGCACCCACCTGGGAAGGCAGACAGAGGCACCACCCAGGCAAAAGCCCAGAGAGTAAGAGCTGGGTAAACAGCTAGTTTAACATCTTACTGTGCTGGAGCCTGGTTTTTTCGAACACCCATAACTTAGTGCTGGTCTGTGGATACACCGGGCTCATTTTTTTGTTCTCAAATACAGAGATAAGGGATTCAGGGGAATAAGACAATCAAATAACCACAAATTCAGTGTCTTCATCTGTGAAGCTATGTCACCAAGCCTGCCTTCTCCACTGATAAAGACTTTATTGAAATTCTTTGAGAAGAGAATTATTATTTTATATCAACATTCTTATTCTTCCTTCCATTATTTCTCATAAAGTCTTTATGTATATTTCAAAAAAAGCCTATGGCTGAACTCTGTAAGCTTTTGATTGATTCAGGATTTTATTTAACAATAATAAAAGTATTTTTAAAATTGAAGTCACACAAGGTTCTATATCATATCCAATTATTATTCACTATATTTTTCCTGTACCTTCCCTTTTGGAAACCCTTCCTTTAGCTGGAATCTTTATCTCCTTTTTACTTAGATGAGATCTTAATTCCAAAGTAAGAAGATAGATACATATTTATTTAAAATTTTGAGAACCACTGGCCTATATTATTGGACAGCTACAAGATATATAGAAAGTCAAGAATAAAATATGTTTCAATTTTATGTATGTAACTTGTCAGTCATTAATAGATGGTAATTAGAAATTAAATGGTACAAATAGAGTCAAGTTATTACAAAATATGATCATCTGTAAAATGTGTAGGATAAGGACTAAAACCAAATAAATAATTTAAAAACACCACCACCACCAAGGTGAAGGGGTCTTATACTAATCACAACATATTTGATTAGTATAAGTGACTTACAGTGATTCTTAACATTTTACATCATGGTAACCTCACCTGGGAACATAGAAGCTTATAAAAGTCACCCATTGGAAATTAAACTCATTGGAAAGCTATTCCTGGTGCAGGCTCAAGTTTGTTGGTCACTGTTTTTAACTCTCCTGGAGTTCACAATCAGAAACAGCAGTAAGTCAAACAGCCTAAACAACCTAAACAAAGGTAAACTTGTAAGGCCACACTGTGATCTGGAAATTGGGTGTATACATGAAATAAAGGTGGTGGTATTAAACAAGAGTAAGTACAAAAGTGAAAATAGGTTTAAAAAAGGACCATAAGATTTCCATACCAAAACTGAAAAAAAGAAACTGGATTTAATCCCTGGCTTAAAAAATTCAGCCATGACCACAGACCCACATTACATTAAATCAGATTAAAGTTAATAGAGAAATATCAAGCACCAATTATCAAGTCCACGGGTGTGTTTCAGAATTTCACCCTCCAAATTTTTAATAATACTCCTTATTATAGATTACTCACATATGTATCAACTGTCTTCCTAAATTTATCCATTCATATTTTCAATGTGCACTACTCTTTAAGCATTTGTATTTGTTATCTATGTGAAGTTTGGACTCCAGAGTTAGTTGTTATTTATTTGTTTCATGGCTCAGGGGGCCGAATGGAAATCTCTACTATTAAAAACCAGTTTGGGATTTTACCTAAAAACTTCTTCAAAGATTAAATGGATCTGGCTCATCAAAATTGGATGGGAATTTTGGTACTTAGGACAAATTTGCCAGTAGCAAGAAGGCTTGTCTTAAAAAGTACCAAAAGGCCGAGCCTGTCTCTGGTTGGGAAGATCCCTACCAGAAATCATTATCTTTCTTAAGATGAATCAAAATAAGCAATCCAAGAAACTAATCCATAAACTTTTACTAATCGTTAAAGAAATCGGAATTGTGTTTCTCAATACATTAAGTAAAGTGAAATCATTCATTTGCCAAAATTTAATGGGTACATAAATTTGGGGTATTTTGCATTTAAAACCCTAAAAGGATTTGTTCTCTGATTCCTTCTTCTAGTTAGCTCTGAGCCTATTTCTTTGCAAAAATAAGAAGACTTTCTCCTTTAGAGAAATGTATTTTAATATCTTAACTTTACCAACAAAACTCCTTGTATTTCAGACCCAAACTGAAAAATTTCAATTGTCTATGATGAAATTAGGGATCACATCGAGTTAGGTCTAGCATGGAATTCCTTGCTAAGGTATTTGGGTTTGATTTTGAATGTGCTGTAAGATTAATTGAATAGACCTAATCAATAGTACTTGGTAAAGTACCTCTGGCTAGAAGGTGGAGAAGAATAGAGTGTATGCATACATATATGCACACACACATGCAAAGAAGGAAATACATATATAAAACATATATAATACTAATTATAATATATACTATTGCATATACATATAATAGCATAGATAAAATTATAGAAAGGCACAAAAGGTGACTAGCTTTCTGGACAACTGTAATAATGGCTTTCAGTGAATAGGGTTAATGAGGATGGAAAGAAATGGATAGATTCAATATATATTAAGGAAGAAAAGACAAAGCTTGGTTATTGCTCAGGTCCACTGCACAA